>NC_090323.1:111215497-112415497 GCF_040869045.1 Eurosta solidaginis | reverse complement strand
ATTTCAGTTAAAACTTTAATAATGCCTTCTCGAGCATCCATTTTACAAAATAGTTGTTTATAATAGTGCGCGAGGTTCGTTAACACATCTGAGATGTAATTTCTACCTTCGATGGTTAATAAAACAGCAGAAACGTTCGAATTAATTATCATGATACTTTATTCTTCAGTCGTCAATACAATAATGAACCGGAAGTCCACCATCTTCTCTTTTCTTCCTTTATAGTGATGTATTTTTGCTTATTCTATTAATTAGTTGACATGGTTGCATTTATGATCTTACACACTATTAGCATTATTTTTAATATTAATTGAGGCATTTTGCCTTACTTCGTAAATGTCAATGTCTTGTTCAGGTCCGTTAAATAACATTAGATCGAGCGGTCTAGCAACTTTCCCTATCATGAGCTCAAGCGGAGTAGATTTTACTACGCGGTTCATGGTACAATTCAATGCAAGTTGTACAGCATCCTGCCATGTTCGTTTTTTGCTTGTTTCCACGGCTATAAAAAAGTATGCTTTTAGTGTACTCGTCACCCTCTCAACTTACCCATTAGCACGTGAGCAGACGGTATCACAAAAAATTGTGAACATATGTGTTTTGCGTGGATATGTTGTTGCGTGGATATAGGGTGATAGTCTAGTTGAGGGGTCATCTGCTAAAACGCGAGAGGTGTCAAGAGATGCGTCTTGACACCAGTATTAATAATCCGAAGGCAGAAAGTAAAAATTACCCGCGGGTACTTCCGTAACGGGGGGTGGAATCCATAGTGTTTTTGCGCGGAACACCTTTCTGCATTGGCAGACTTCGACCGCGCTTATAAAAAATTGCCCTGGGTGGGTCTAACACCGGTTTGGAGACCGAAACTATGTCCGCCCAAACACTTATGCTGACAATTTTTTTTGGGTACAACATTACAACAACCACATGAAAATCGCCAACTTCACTGCAAATATATCCGGAGAAAGATAAAAATACGCGTCTTTTGACACCTCTCTCGATATTTTTTGACGCGTATTTGCAGTCGATCCCTCAACTAGACTTTTACCGGATATAGTCCAAACCGCTGTTGGACCCACCCAGGGTAATTTTGGTAAAAGTCTAGATGAGGGGTCGACTGCTAATACGCGTCAAAAAATATCGAGAGAAGTGTCAAAAGACGCGTATTAATCTCGAGAACAATAATCCGAAGGCGGAAAAGAAAAGTTGTATCTCTGTCCGGAGATATTTGCAGTTAAAGTTGGCGATTTTCATGTGGTTGTTGTTGCGTTTGTACCCACAAAAAAATTGTGCATCACCGTGGCGGTAGCCACGGCTATACCACACACGCGGACTTGGCATGGCGTAGCCCAGGGTTATTTTTTATAAGCGCGGCCGAAGGCCGCCAATGCAGAAAGGTGTTCTGCGCAAAATTACTATGGATTCCACCCCCGGTTTCGGAGGTAACCGCGGGTCTTTTTTCGGGTTTTCGTTAACATCTTTTGAACGAGTTAAAATTTTATTTTCCGACTTCGGATTATGATGTCAAGACGTGTCGTTTGACACCTCTATCGATATTTTGCTATTAGATGAAGGTTTATACCCTTCATTTTACAAAATTCACGAAATTCGGAAGAAGCGAAACATCTACCTTCATCGGCTATGATTCGATCAGGGGCACCGAATAAAGATACACTATTTTTTAAGGCCTGAATACTGTTAGCGGCCTCAATATGTGATGCATGGTGCAGTATGACATATTTTGTAAATGCATCAATTAATACGAATACATACTCTTTTTTATCGTTTTTGCCACTGAGCTTTGCAGTCGCATCCATATGCACTGTATGCCATGGTGTGGGAATCTTCGGTATTGGATGAAGCTCTGCTTGTATTTTCCCACTATGCGATTTAGAAATGTTGCATGTGATACAATTATCAATAAATTTTTTTGTAAATTTCGACATATTCTCGAACCAATACATTTCATATAACTTTTCGAGGGTCTTTTCCCACCCAAGATGCATCAAGGACTTATGTGTTGTATTTAAGAAAGACCGCCTAAGAACTCTAGGGAGAATGGGTAAACACATTGTCCTACCATTGTCCAAATATTTGTTAAGTTTATCGTCTTTCAAGTCGGATATCAATTTTGAGATTTCAAGATCACGATGGGGCTCAGCTAACAGCCAATTTTTAGAAATGTCCTCTTTCTGTTCCACCTTTACTACATTTGGTGGCGGTCTAGAAGGTAGTGGATTCCTCGAAAAAAAATCTACATGGCACATTCGATTTCCGTTTCTGTGAACAATATCGAAGTCAAACGACTGTAAAAATGCCCACCATCTATGTACCCTAGGTGTCAGATCCAATTTATTTTAATTGAATTACAATCCGTTACTACCGTAAACCTACGACCATGCAAATAGTGTCTGAAATATTTAATTGCATTAACTACTGCCAGAGTTTCCAATTCATAAGAATGGTATTTTGCTTCAGTTGGTGTAGTACTCTTACTAAAATATGCAACAACAAAAAGTATACCATTATTTTTTTGCATAAGCAATGCACCATATTCTATCGAACTTGCGTCCGTATGCCGTTCAATGGGAAATTTAGGATCGAATAAAGTAAGAACCGGGGAACTTGTGAGTATAATAATTATTATATTTCTAATTGCCTCATGAGAAGGTTCCAAATCAAAATGTGTCTTGTGACTACTTGTTATACCATATAACGGGAACATTATTTGCGAAAATTTATTAACAAACTGCCGAAAATATGAAGCCAATCCAATAAATTATCTGAATTGAGTGACCGATTGCGGGGGAGGTAAGGCAACCAATGCTACAATTTTCCTCAGGTTCGGTCTAATTTCACCTTTGCTTACTTCGAAACCTAAATACTCAACCTTCTGCTTCATAAAAGCACACTTTTTATACCTTTCATGAAAATGAAATGGTATATTAATTTCGTCACGAAACCCAAAATTGTAAGTCCTTAAAGGAAAATAGATAGACCCACCATTAAGTATACCGAAATAATCAGGTTGAAGAGCTGAGTTGATTTAGCCACGTCCGTCTGTCTGTCTGTCCGTCTGTCCGTCTGTCTGTTTGTATGCAAACTAGTCCCTCAATTTTTGAGATATCTTCATAAAATTTGGTGAGCGGGTGTATTTGGGTGTCCGATTAGACATTTGTCGGAACCGGCCGGATCGGACCACTATAGCATATATCCTCCATACAACCGATTTTTCAGAAAAAGAGGATTTTTGTATATCTTACTCAATTTAACAGATTGAAGCTTCAAACTTCACCATATAATTTCGTATATTGCACATATTGTTGCCTGAAAAAATTTATGAGATCGGTCGTATATATAGTATATATCCCCCACAACCGATTGTTCAGATAAGAAACTTTTCGTAATTGCTGCCCTATTTTAAGAGCAAGAGGCTTCAAATTTCAACGAATGCTTACGTATATATCATATATTGTTGTCTGAAAAAATCATACAGATCGGTGGTATATATCGTATATATATGGTGGTATATATAGTATATTTTTTTTATTTTATTTTTTATATATAGTATATATATATATTTTCGCAATTTTAACCCCATTTTAACAGCTAGAAGCTTCAAATTTCACCGAATGCTTACGTATATGGCATATATTGTTGTCTGAAAAAATCATAGAGATCGGCTGTATATATAATATATATACATATCTCATACAACCGATTGTTCAGATAAGAAACATTTCGCAATTTCTACCACATTTTAACAGCTATAGGCTTCAAATTTCACCGATTGCTTACGTATATAGTATATATTGTTGTGTCAAAAAATCATAGAGATCGGTGATATATATAATATATATATGATGGTATATATAGTATATATATATATTTTTTTTTTGCGATTTCGGCCCCATTTTAACATCTAAAAGCTTCAAATTTCACCAAATGCTTACGTGTATAGCATATATTGATGTCTGAAAAAATCATTGAGACCGGTGGTATACATAGTATATATCTCATACAACCGATTGTTCAGATAAGAAACTTTGCGCAATTTCTTCCCCATTTTAACATCTAGAAGCTTCAAATTTCACCAAATGCTTACGTGTATAGTATATATTGTTGTCTGAAAAAATCATTGAGATCGGTGGTACATATATTATATACCCCATATAAACTGTATTTTTTTGCCCCTTTTTTACGGCTAGAAGCTTCGAAATTCATAAAAGTCCTTAAAGGAAAATAGATAAACACACCATCAAGTATACCGAAATAATCAGAATGAAGAGCTGAGTTGATTTAGCCATGTCCGTCTGTCTGTCTGTCCGTCTGTCCGTCTGTCTGTTTGTATGCAAACTAGTCCCTCAATTTTTGAGATATCTTGATAAAATTTGGTGAGCGGGTGTATTCGAGTGTCCGATTAGACATTTGTGGGAACTGGCCGGATCGGACCACTATAGCATATATCCTCCATACAACCGATTTTTCAGAAAAAGAGGATTTTTGTCATATCTTACTCAATTGAATAGATTGAAGTTTCAAACTTCACCATATAATTTCGTATATTGCACATATTTAGGAGCTAGAGGCTTCAAATTTCAACGAATGCTTACGTATCTAGCATATATTGTTGTCCGTAAAAATCATAAAGATCGGTGGTATATATAGTATATATATGGTGGTATATATAGTATACATATATAGTATATATATATATTTTCGCAATTTTAGCCCCATTTTAAGAGCTAGAAGCTTCAAATTTCACCGAATGCTTACGTATATAGCATATATTGTTTCCTAAAAAAATCATAGAGATCGGTTGTATATATAATATATATCTCATACAACCGATTTTTCAGATAAGAAACTTTTCGCAATTTCTACCCCATTTTAACAGCTATAAGCTTCAAATTTCACCGATTGCTTACGTATATAGTATATATTGTTGTGTCGAAAAATCATAGAGATCGTTGATGTATATAATATATATATGATGGTATATATAGTATATATATTGTGAGGACCAAATATAACACCATTAATTTGGCCCACACAAAGCGACCCCACATCATATTCGATACAGCACTAACACAACAGCCAGTCACAAAAGCCTATAGCAACAGACCATCCAACAAGTTCAATACAGCATACATCATATTCGATACAACACTAACACAACAGCCAGTCACAAAAGGCTATAGCAAGAGACCAACCAACAAGTTCAATACAGCATTGACCCCACAGCCAGTCACAAAAGGCTATAGCAGCAGACCAACCAACAAGTCTCAGGAACACAACGGGCAAGCATAATACTTTAATGCCAACACAACAAACTAACAAATCTCAGCAACGCAACGAGCGTTCGCAACATCGAACAGCAACCATGGCAACGCAACCGTTTGAGCCAGCAATACCAAACAAAGCAATAAAAGGAGCAACACAGCAGGACAGCTGTTAGTTAGCACGGAGCTGTGGCCGTGACCAGAGCTATTTGTGGAGCGTCCCTTGAAGTTGTCGGTTCTACCATGCGGACAGGTCGTTTCACAGGAGTAAGTCGCGGCCTCAAGTGGTGAATGTGTCGGTTATACCACCAAACACCGCTTGAGACTTCGCTAGCAACGGCACTACCACAGTAACGCGCACCCGCGAACAGGCAGCGTCCGCCCGCCTGCGCCGACAGTAACAGCGCCACAAACAGCATCATAGCTAATATATACGCTGGCCATACCATTACGCCAATCTACTACGCTGGCCGCAACAGCACCATAGCTAATACACTACGTTGGCTTCAGTACTGCGCCGATCTACTACGCTGACCGCGACAGCGCCCCGATAATATACTGCGTTGACACAGCAAAGTTACGCAAACCTACTATGTCAACTGTACCAGAGTTACCCTCGTGCCGAAGCACGGAGCTGTGGTCGTGACCAGAGCTACTTGTGGAGCGTCCCTTGAAGTTGTCGGTTCTACCATGCGGACAGGTCGCTTCACAGGAGTTAGTCGTGGCCTCAAGTGGTGAATGTGTCGGTTATACCACCAAACACCGCTTGAGACCTCGTGAGCAACGGCACCACCACAGTGACGCGCCCCGCGAGCAGGTGACATTCGCCAGCCAAACTACCACGCAGGTCACAATCGCAAACATACTACGTTGGCCATAGCATTACGCCAATCCACTACCACAGCACAATCGCACACACACTACGTCGGCCACAGCATTACGCCAGCCACTACGCTGACCGCGACCGCACCACGCTAACATATTACGTGGACCACATCACTCCGCAAACATACGACGTTGGCCACAGCATTGCGCCACCCCACTACGCTGACCACAAGCGCCAACATACGACGCGGGCCACAACAGCGCTACGCAAGCACATTACGTTGGTCACCGCACCACGCTAACTACAACAGCACTACGCACACATACTACGGTGGCCACAGCAGAGTCCCGCAAATACACGACGTCAACCACACTAGGGTTTCGTACATACACGCCAACGCAAGGCGTCGCCGAAACACGTTTTACACGCACTCAGGCAACAAAGAGCTGGGCGTCCTAACGGGACATTCCTAACGGGACACGCACGCCGACGCAGGGCGTCAGAAACCACATTTACACACACTAAACGCAAAAGCAACGACCATCGAGGCGTTATAACGGGACACGAGTACCGTTGGCCCACCACGCAGTATAGAGCAAGCATACAGTGAAACGAAAACAACAAATATTTCTTCTTTTGATTACGTAAAATTTTTCATTTTTATCATAGTGTACATACATATATAGAGTTAGAGAAATAAAGTGAATTTATATGAAAACGATTTGCGCGGTGTCCCAAATTTACAAATCTATTGTAAGCGAACCTTGGACACGGCGAGTATACCCCTAGCACTGATTGAAGAAGCGCCGGGACGGAAAAAAGCTTCGTTACAATTGGCGCCGAGCAGGGACCCTGCAAATCGTTATCATGTCGACCAGATCGATACCACGTGGTTAGACACAATTTCAAAGGAGCAGCTGATATCCATCACACAGGAATTGGGTATTGAGCAGACAGGTACCACCCGAGAAATGCGAAAGCGCATAGCAGCACTGGCCTCAAAAGCAAATACGGACTCGGAAATCCACGAAAAATTGTTATCCCTACAAGCTACCTACAAGGAAACTACGCACATGAGCGACGTAAATGAGGTTAAGACACCGACTCCGTCGAACGGAGGAGGCACACAGAAGGTCGCCGTTACAACAGTAGAACAAACTCAATTCGCGTTTCCTCCCAGGAGTACAGTACCCACGCAACAGTACTTACCATCAGGAATAGCGGTACCTCCCAACGGTACATCTCAGGCACCTCCCAGGAGTACAGTACCCACACAACAGCACGTACCATCAGAAATTACGGCATCATCAACCGGCACATCTCAACCACGCAACCGTACTTACCAGCGGGAATGACGGCACCAGCCATGAACTACACATGCCAGGTAACTAAAGCACCGACCGTGGTGTTCGCGCCCATCATCGACCAGGTAAGAAAGTGGTCCGTAAAGTATGAAGGTGGACGGGACCCGTTAGCGTTCATCGAACGGTTAGAGGAGTTAGCCGAAGTATACGCGCTAAACGTGGACCTCCTGCCAAAAACCATGCCCGAGCTACTAGGGGGCGCCGCGCTACAATGATTCCGCAATAACAATGCGCACTGGGGAGAGTGGACAAGCTTCAAAAAGGATTTTTTACGTTTCTTCCTACCAGTCAGGTACTTCGAGCGGCTCGACGACGACATACGCCAACGAAGGCAGCACAACAAGGAGAGGTATAAGGACTACGTACTAGGAATCCAGAGCTTGATGAGACACGCAGGGTACACCAGCGAACAGCGGCTGGAACGAATCTTCCGTAACAGCCACCCCGATTACCAATTTTACATCCGTCGGAGGGACTTCACTAATCTCGCAGAGTTCCTGACACTTGCCGAAGAATACGAGAACATACGCGAGGACTATCGAAGATCATCAGGCGGACATCGGAGGGACTTCACTAATCTCGCAGGGCTCCTGACACTTGCCGAAGAATACGAGAACATACGCGAGGACTATCGAAGATCATCAGGCGGACATCACCGCGAAGTTACGCGACACATCGCCAGTGACACAACCCGGGTGTCACCATCAAAACCTGCAACACAACCACCACCACCACCGAACCTAACGAACCGCACGCCTCCAGGCAATCAGAGATACGACCCCAACGGCGTACTCAGGAGATGCGGCGAACGAGGACATGACACCAATAGGTGCCGAAACCCACAGAAAATTTTTTGCTGGGAATGTGGCCGCAACGATATACGAACCATCGAATGCTGCCGCCGACGTCAGGGAAACGACAGAGGGCTCCACGAAGAAGAAGGCGCCGTGAGCCCAAGGGACCTAGCGCCGAAACGGCAGTAACGATACCCAAGGAACCCAGCGCTGAAACGGCAGTAACAATGTACTAAGCAGCTTAGCAGAACGTGTGGTGAACTCGGGAAGCGGAGAAATGGTGAGAGTGGCCATCAAAATAACGATGGCAAACGGGACTAGCACTACCATCTTCGACGCCATAAGGACTGAGGTACGCCTCGGAGAAGCGTCACTCCACACAGTTTTACACGTCATGCCCGGAGCGATCGACATCATACTGGGCCTAGATACGCTAGGAAGTATGGGAGCCACCATATCATGTGGAGAAGGCCACCTCGTGCTAACCAGACCCCTTGCCCAGCACACACCGAATCCTGGAGCCGCGCCAGAATGGATATCGCCAGGTGCGACAGCCCTGGGACTATTCAAAATTCAACATCATCAAGAACGGATATCGCCAGGTACGACACCCCGGGGATTAATCAGAGTATAACACGAGCGAGAAAGGGTAACGCCAGGTACGACACCCCGGGAGCCCCATCTGGAACCAATCAGAGTGTAACAGCACCTACAAGTAGTAACTTCAAGCACGACGGCATTATGCAAACAACGACGACGACATACAAGACGAAGCGGAACGAGTGCGCGGCTTTCTGGCAAAGGAACTCCGAAATTTCGAGAGCATGAGTGGAGTGACGACAATAGCCGAGCACAAGATTGTCCTGACGGACGAACGCCCTATCAAGCAACGTTACTTCCCACGCAACCCAGCCATGCAGACAATCATCAACAACGAAGTTGACGAATTGCTCCAGAAAGGATGCATCGAGCCATCCTGTAGCCCACACAGCGCACCGATCGTACTGGCCAAGAAGAAAAACGGGAAGTGGAGGTTATGCGTGGACTATCGGCAGCTCAACGCCCGATCCGTACCCGACGCATACCCCTTACCCAGAATACAACACATCCTGGACAAACTACGACGAGCGAAGTACATCAGCAGCTTGGACTTGAAGAACGGCTACTGGCAAATACCACTGGAGCCCAAGAGCCGGCCCTACACTGCTTTCACAGTACTGGGACGCGGATTATTCCAGTGGCGCGTTTTGCCTATCGGCCTACACTCTGCACCCGCAACGTTTCAAAGAGCACTAGATCAGGTTATTGGGCCTGAAATGGAACCCCACGCCTTCGCATACCTCGATGACATAATCGTCATAGGATCCACTGTGGAGGAGCACAATCGCAATCTGAGAGAAGTAATGCTACGACTACAGCGCGCCAACCTCAGAATAAATCCGGAGAAATGCGAATTCTTCAAGAAGGAAATCCGATACCTAGGACACCTAGTAAGCGACAAGGCAATTCACACCGACCCCGAGAAATTCACAGCCATCAAAGACTTGAAGCCACCAACGAACGTGAAAGAGGTAAGCCAATATCTCGGTATAGCATCCTGGTACCGACGTTTCGTACCCGACTTCGCCACGATCAGCCAACCACTCACAACCCTGCTGAAAAAGGGCAAACACTGGAAGTGGGGGGCCGAACAACAGGAGGCCTTCGAGGTCTTAAAGCAAAAGCTCACGGAAGCACCGATACTTGCCTGCCCGGACTTCACCAAGACCTTCACCTTACAAACGGACGCCAGAAATTTCGGGCTGGGTGCCGTATTGACACAGGACCTGGAAGGCAGAGAACGCGTGATCGCCTACGCCAGCAGGAAACTCAACAAGGCGGAAACCAACTACTCGCCCACCGAGAAGGAGTGCCTCGCGATAGTCTGGGGAATACGCAAGATGAGGCCATACTTGGAAGGATACCGATTCAAGGTAATCACGGACCATATGTCTCTAAAGTGGTTAAACTCCATCGAAAGCCCTTCAGTCCGTATAGCACGATGGACCTTGGAGCTTCAACAACACACTTTCGACATCGAGTACAGGAAAGGGAAGCTGAACCTGGTAGCGGACGCACTATCACGGCAGCCACTGGAGACCCTACGCCTAGCAACGACAACAGAGCCACAATGCAAGTGGTGGCACAAGCGCGTCGGCGAAGTACGCACTAACCCCGAGAAATTTTCTGACTACATGATACAAGATGGGCAACTGTACCGCCATATTCCCTGCCGGTCACACGATGAGGAAACGGTCCCTTGGAAATTTTGTGTACCAACACCACTGCGACAACGAGTGTTAGAAGAAAACTACAAAATCCCAAGCGCTGGACACATGCGCATCCGCCGGACGGTAGCACGGATTGCCAACCGGTATTACTGGCCCGGCATGTTTCGGGACATCAGTCGATATGTACGGCAGTGCGAGTCTTGCCAGAAATACAAGGAGGCACAGCAAAAACCAGCAGGAAAGATGCTCACACAGGTGGCCCAAGAACCATTCGCCACGGTATGCGTCGATTTCGTCGGACCACTCCCACGATCCACACACGGGAACACGATGTTATTAGTATTTTTCGACCGCTTCAGCAAATGGGTGAAATTGGCCCCCATGAGGTGTGCGACAGCAGAGGGCCTTCGCCGCGCGTTCAGAGAACGCATCCTAGCAAGATTTGGTGCTCCCAAGATACTGATATCGGACAACGGCGTTCAGTTCACCTGCACAATGTGGCAGCGTTACCTCAAGGAAATGGGGATACGACAACAATTCACGGCGCCCTACACACCGCAAGAAAACCTGACGGAAGGGGCGAACAGAACGGTAAAGAGGATCATAGCGCAACTCACCAAATCACAACACAACAAATGGGACGACTTTCTCCCAGAGATTGAGCTGGCCATCAACACCAGTGTAACCGCGTCCACAGGGTACAGTCCAGCCTTCCTCGTACAAGGACGGGAACCGCGATTACCAGGGGCATTGTTTGCGAAGGTCAACCTGGGGACGGGCACAGCCACCACCACGGCAGAAGAAAAATCCGACAGAATGCAAGAGGCATTCAGAATAGTGAGGCAGAACATGGAACGAGCAGCGGCAGACCAAGCATGGCATTACAATCTAAGGCGGAAAAATGGACCCCCGTCGTCGGCGAACTAGTGCTCGCAAAGGAACACCATGTCTCCAAGGCCGGGGAAAATTTCGCCGCAAAGTTGGCCCCCAAATATGACGGGCCCTACCAAATCCTAGGATATGTATCCCCAGTGATACTCAAAATACGAAAACCCAACGGAGGAAATGAAAAAACTGTCAACATCGCGGAACTAAAAGCATATCATACAGCAGAGATCATCGCGTGAAACCAAACAAATTCAGGGAGAACAATTTTTTATATTATTAATTAATATCAAGGACAATCAAGCGCCGGTCATTCCAACGCAAACCACCGAGGTGACAACATCGCTTTCTTTTGCTACGAATTTTTTTTCACAAACCAATAATCTACAATGCAGAGCTATAACGCTAGACTAACCAACAGCGTCAAGCGTATGCGCCAGCGCTACGAGGAGGAGGAAGCAAAACGCCCGAGGGCCGTATTGCTGGAAGGAGTTACAGGCGCCGACGTCAGCCACACGCATGCAACTATACGCGCAAACAGGTACGCTGACGTCGAACACATCATTACACCATTAAACACTACTGGGGCCGACGTTAGCCACACGAATGCAACTATACGCGCAAACAGGTACGCTGACGTCGTACACAGCATTACGCCATTAAATACTACAGGCGGCGACGTCAACAACACGCGTGGAACTACACGCGCAAACAGGTACGTTGACGTCGCACGCATCATTAAACTACCACACATCACGGGCACCAATGACAACACCACGAACACCGAACCAGTCACGGCCAAGGCCCACAATAAGACCGGAGCATCGCCGATAACATTCACACTCGGTAGGATAGAAGTGAAGGCAGGGCAGTTGCCGCCAGCCATCGAGTTCTCCTCCAATGAGGACACAGCTCCACCGGAAAAGCCACAGTCGCCGAAAATTATCGAGCTCTCCTCAGATGAGGACACAGCCCCAACGCCGAGAGACACGCCTAAAATAATAGTCCCGGCAGGACCAGGCGGCATATCCCTCTATACGACTGACCTCGACACTCTCAGAGAATCGAAATGGTTGACCGACACCGTCATTGACGCTTGGGCAAAGGGACTGGAAAAGCAACATGAGCAACAAAATACGACTCTCAGCCCGTTCGTGATCTGGCAGCTGACACAGAAGAGTAACACGGAGGAAGACTACCAGCGCATACGCCGATGGGTCCGGAACGTCGACCTGTTTGGCAAGAGTGCGGTCCTAGCACCCCACAACACAGCTAACCACTGGTACCTGCTCGGTCTGGCAAACGCAGCAGTCACCCACCACGTCACCGACACGGAATGCTGACAGGAACGATATATATGGGTAGCAGACTCAATGCACAGGGCCAGAGTCCCCCACGCAACCCAGGTTTGGGCAGATTTCCTCCGGTGGGAATACATAGAGCGGTACGGACACGACGGTTTTAAAGCGCAGGAACTAATACTCGAGGTGCCCCAACAACTCAACAACAACGACTGTGGCGTCTACGTAGTCGAGAATATGGAGAGGGTTTTACGATACACAGGGAGCGGAAAAGGAATACCCGGACTGTGTAAACAGCCGTTCACGGAGGAAATGGCGAGCAAGAAGCGCACAGAAATGCTGGCACGGTTCCTACGAGACGGCCGATAGCCCAAGGAAACCATACAAAACACTACCACCACATACCACTCTCACGCAGCTCCACAACTAAGCACCGAGGACAACACCCACCCCATAATACCGGACACCAAAACGAAGCCACACATGACAAGAGAAGACCTCCAAGTAATAACCATCGAGGCTAAAGACGCAGATGGACCGATTCCCGGAGATAGCAGGGGAGGTACGGGACAAACTCCGACGCATCGCCGAAGGCAGAACCTACTCCCGAACACGATTCGTGACAGAGAAATACCGGGTCACCATAATGAAAAGCAAGGCGCGCATCCGATTACTGAATACCGGGGGCTCACTCTCCGAAGTGTGGGGGGGGGGGGGGGGGGGGGGAGTGTGAGGACCAAATATAACACCATTAATTTGGCCCACACAAAGCGACCCCACATCATATTCGATACAGCACTAACACAACAGCCAGTCACAAAAGGCTATAGCAACAGACCAACCAACAAGTTCGTTCAATACAGAATACATCATATTCGATACAACACTAACACAACAGCCAGTCACAAAAGGGTATAGCAACAGACCAACCAACAAGTTCAATACAGCATTGACACAACAGCCAGTCACAAAAGGCTATAGCAGCAGACCAACCAACAAGTTTCAGCAACACAACGGGCAAGCACAAAAATTTAATGCCAACACAACAAACTAACAAATCTCAGCAACGCAACGAGCGTTCGCAACATCGAACAGCAACCATGGCAACGCAACCATTTGAGCCAGCAATACCAAACAAGGCAATAAAAGGAGCAACACAGCAGGACAGAAGTTAGTTAGCACGGAGCTGTGGCCGTGACCAGAGCAACTTGTGGAGCGTCCCTTGAAGTTGTCGGTTCTACCATGCGGACAGGTCGTTTCACAGGAGTAAGTCGTGGTGAATGTGTCGGTTATACCACCAAACACCGCTTGAGACTTCGCCAGCAACGGCACTACCACAGTAACGCGCACCCGCGAACAGGCATCGTCCGCCCGCCTGCGCCGACAGTAACAGCGCCACAAACAGCGCTACGCAAGCACATACGTTGGCCGCAGCAACACTACGCAAATATACAACGCTAGCCGCAACAGCATCATAGCTAATATATACGCTGGCCATACCATTACGCCAATCTACTACGCTGGCCGCAACAGCACCATAGCTAATACACTACGTTGGCTTCAGTACTGCGCCGATCTACTACGCTGACCGCGACAGCGCCCCGATAATATACTGCGTTGACACAGCAAAGTTACGCAAACCTACTATGTCAACTGTACCAGAGTTACCCTCGTGCCGAAGCACGGAGCTGTGGTCGTGACCAGAGCTACTTGTGGAGCGTCCCTTGAAGTTGTCGGTTCTACCATGCGGACAGGTCGCTTCACAGGAGTGAGTCGTGGCCTCAAGTGGTGAATGTGTCGGTTATACCACCAAACACCGCTTGAGACCTCGTGAGCAACGGCACCACCACAGTGACGCGCCCCGCGAGCAGGTGACATTCGCCAGCCAAACTACCACGCTGGTCACAATCGCAAACATACTACGTTGGCCATAGCATTACACCAATCCACTACCACAGCACAATCGCACACACACTACGTCGGCCACAGCATTACGCCAGCCACTACGCTGACCGCGACCGCACCACGCTAACATATTACGTGGACCACATCACTCCGCAAACATACGACGTTGGCCACAACATTGCGCCAACCCACTCCGCTGACCGCAAGCGCCAACATACGACGCGGGCCACAACAGCGTTACGCAAGCACATTACGTTGGTCACCGCACCACGCTGGCCACAACAGCACTACGCACACATACTACGGTGACCACAGCAGAGTCACGCAAATACACGACGTCAACCACACTAGGGTTGCGTACATACACGCCAACGCAAGGCGTCACCGAAACACGTTTTACACGCACTCAGGCAACGACCAGCCGGGCGTCCTAACGGGACGTTCCTAGCGGGACACGCACGCCGACGCAGGGCGTCACAAAACACATTTACACACATACAAGCAACGATCATCGAGGCGTCATAACGGGACACGAGTACCGTTGGCCCACCACGTAGTATAGAGCAAGCATACAGTGAAACGAAAACAACACATATTTCTCTTTTGATTACGTAAAATTTTTCATTTTAATTATAGTGTTCATACATATAAAGAATTAGAGAAATAAAGTGAATTTATATGAAAACGATATGCACGGTGTCCCAAATTTACAAATCTATTGTAAGCGAACCTTGGACACGGCGAGTATACCCCTAGCACTTATTGAAGAAGCGCCGGGACGGGAAAAGCTTCGTTACAATATATAGTATATATATTTTTTTTTTTTGCAATTTCAGCCCCATTTTAACAGCTAGAAGCTTCAAGTTTCACCAAATGTTTACGTATATAGCATATATTTTTGTCTGAAAAAATCAAAGCGATCGGTGGTATATATAATATATACCCCATATAAACTGTCATTTTTGCCCCTTTTTTACGGCTAGAAGCTTCAAAATTCATCAAATAGTTACGTCTACGTCATATATTTTTGAAATACGTGATTCGTAGTCATAGTTTTTACATGCACACCACAAAAAACGTGAAGGTTTGTATCCTCACACAAAGTACCTACCTATTTTTATACCTTTCATGAAAATGAAATGGTATATTAATTTCGTCACGAAACCCAAAATTGTAAGTCCTTAAAGGAAAATAGATAGACCCACCATTAAGTATACCGAAATAATCAGGTTGAAGAGCTGAGTTGATTTAGCCATGTCCGTCTGTCTGTCTGTCCGTCTACCCGTCTGTCCGTCTGTCTGTTTGTATGCAAACCAGTCCCTCAATTTTTGAGATATCTTCATAAAATTTGGTGAGCGAGTGTATTTGGGTGTCCGATTAGACATTTGTCGGAACCGGCCGGATCGGACCACTATAGCATATATCCTCCATACAACCGATTTTTCAGAAAAAGAGGATTTTTGTAATATCTTACTCAATTTAACAGATTGAAGCTTCAACCTTCACCATATAATTTCGTATATTGCACATATTGTTGCCTGAAAAATTGATGAGATCGGTCGTATATATAGTATATATCCCCCAAAACCGATTGTTCAGATAAGAAACTTTTCGTAATTGCTGCCCTATTTTAAGAGCTAGAGGCTTCAAATTTCAACGAATGCTTACTTATATATCATATATTGTTGTCTGAAAAAATTATACAGATCGGTGGTATATATAGTATATATATGGTGGTATATATAGTATATATATATAGTATATATATATTTTCGCAATTTTAGCCCCATTTTAACAGCTAGAAGCTTCAAATTTCACCGAATGCTTACGTATATGCCATATATTGTTGTCTGAAAAAATCATAGAGATCGGTTGTATATATAGTATATATCTCATACAACCGATTGTTCAGATAAGAAACTTTTCGCAATTTCTACCCCATTTTAACAGCTATAAGCTTCAAATTTCACCGATTGCTTACGTATATAGTATATATTGTTGTGTCAAAAAATCATAGAGATCGGTGATATATATAATATATATATGATGGTATATATAATATGATGGTATATATAGTATATATATATTTTTTTTTTTCGACTTCGGCCCCATTTTAACATCTAGAAGCTTCAAATTTCACCAAATACTTACGTGTATAGCATATATTGATGTCTGAAAAAATCATTGAGATCGGTGGTACATATATTATATACCCCATATAAACTGTATTTTTTTGCCACTTTTTTACGGCTAGAAGCTTCAAAATTCATCAAATGCTTACGTATATGGCATATATTGTTGTCTGAAAAAATCATAGAGATCGTTTGTATATATAATATATATCTCATCCAACCTATTGTTCAGATAAGAAACTTTTCGCAATTTCTACCCCATTTTAACAGCTAGAAGCTTCAAATTTCACCGAATGCTTACGTATATGGCATATATTGTTGTGTCAAAAAATCAAAGAGATCGTTGATATATATAATATATATATGATGGTATATATAGTATATATATATAGTATATATATATTTTTTTTTTTGCAATTTCAGCCCCATTTTAACAGCTAGAAACTTTAAATTTCACCAAATGCTTACGTGTATAGCATATATTGATGTCTGAAAAAATCATTGAGATCGGTGGTATACATAGTATATATCTCATACAACCGATTGTTCAGATAAGAATCTTTGCGCAAATTCTGCCCCATTTTAACAGCTAGAAGCTTCAAGTTTCACCGAATGCTTACGTATATGGCATATATTGTTGTGTCAAAAAATCAAAGAGATCGTTGATATATATAATATATATATGATGGTATATATAGTATATATATATAGTATATATATATTTTTTTTTTTGCAATTTCAGCCCCATTTTAACAGCTAGAAACTTCAAATTTCACCAAATGCTTACGTGTATAGCATATATTGATGTCTGAAAAAATCATTGAGATCGGTGGTATACATAGTATATATCTCATACAACCGATTGTTCAGATAAGAAACTTTGCGCAAATTCTGCCCCATTTTAACAGCTAGAAGCTTCAAATTTCACCGAATGCTTACGTATATGACATATATTGTTGTCTGAAAAAATCATAGAGATCGTTTGTATATATAATATATATCTCATCCAACCGATTGTTCAGATAAGAAACTTTTCGCAATTTCTACCCCATTTTAACAGCTAGAAGCTTCAAATTTCACCGAATGCTTACGTATATGGCATATATTGTTGTGTCAAAAAATCAAAGAGATCGTTGATATATATAATATATATATGATGGTATATATAGTATATATATATAGTATATATATATATTTTTTTTTGCAATTTCAGCCCCATTTTAACAGCTAGAAACTTCAAATTTCACCAAATGCTTACGTGTATAGCATATACTGATGTCTGAAAAAATCATTGAGATCGGTGGTATACATAGTATATATCTCATACAACCGATTGTTCAGATAAGAAACTTTGCGCAAATTCTGCCCCATTTTAACAGCTAGAAGCTTCAAATTTCACCGAATGCTTACGTATATGGCATATATTGTTGTCTGAAAAAATCATAGAGATCGTTTGTATATATAATATATATCTCATACAACCGATTGTTCAGATAAGAAACTTTTCGCAATTTCTACCCCATTTTAACAGCTAGAAGCTTAAAATTTCACCGAATGCTTACGTATATGGCATATATTGTTGTGTCAAAAAATCAAAGAGATCGTTGATATATATAATATATATATGATGGTATATATAGTATATATATATAGTATGTATATATTTTTTTTTTTTGCAATTTCAGCCCCATTTTAACAGCTAGAAACTTCAAATTTCACCAAATGCTTACGTGTATAGCATATATTGATGTCTGAAAAAATCATTGAGATCGGTGGTATACATAGTATATATCTCATACAACCGATTGTTCAGATAAGAAACTTTGCGCAAATTCTGCCCCATTTTAACAGCTAGAAGCTTCAAGTTTCACCTAATGCTTACGTATATAGCATATATTGTTGTCTGAAAAAATCATAGCGATTGGTGGTATATATAATTTATACCCCATATAAACTGTCATTTTTGCCCCTTTTTTACGGCTAGAAGCTTCAAGATTCATCAAATTTCATCAAATAGTTACGTTTACGTCATATATTTTTGAAATACGTGATTCGTAGTCATAGTTTTTACATGCACACCACAAAAAACGTGAAGCTTTGTATCCTCACACAAAGTACCTACCTATTTTTATACCTTTCATGAAAATGAAATGGTATATTAATTTCGTCACGAAACCCAAAATTGTAAGTCCTTAAAGGAAAATAGATAGACCCACCATTAAGTATACCGAAATAATCAGGTTGAAGGGCTGAGTTGATTTAGCCATGTCCGTCTGTCTGTCTGTCCATCTGTCCGTCTGTCTGTTTGTATGCAAACTAGTCCCTCAATTTTTGAGATATCTTCATAAAATTTGGTGAGCGGTTGTATATATAGTATATATCTCATACAACCGATTGTTCAGATAAGAAACTTTTCGCAATTTCTACCCCATTTTAACAGCTATAAGCTTCAAATTTCACCGATTGCTTACGTATATAGTATATATTGTTGTGTCAAAAAATCATAGAGATCGGTGATATATATAATATATATATGATGGTATATATAGTATGATGGTATATATAGTATATATATATTTTTTTTTGCGATTTTGGCCCCATTTTAATATCTAGAAGCTTCAAATTTCACCAAATGCTTACGTGTATAGCATATATTGATGTCTGAAAAAATCATTGAGATCGGTGGTATACATAGTATATATCTCATACAACTGATTGTTCAGATAAGAAACTTTGCGCAATTTCTTCCCCATTTTAACAGCTAGAAGCTTCAAATTTCACCAAATGCTTACGTGTATAGTATATATTGTTTTCTGAAAAAATCATTGAGATCGGTGGTATATATAGTATATATCTCATACAACCGATTGTTCAGATAAGAAACTTTGCGAAATTTCTGCCCCATTTTAACAGCTGGAAGCTTCAAATTTCACCAAATGCTTATGTATATAGCATATATTGTTGTCTGAAAAAATCATAGAGATCGGTGGTACATATATTATATACCCCATATAAACTGTATTTTTTTGCCCCTTTTTTACGGCTAGAAGCTTCAAAATTCATAAAATTTCTACAAATAGTTACGCTTACGTCATATATTGTTGAAATACGTGATTCGTAGTCATAGTTTTTACACGCAGACCACAAAAAACCTGAAACTTTGCACCCTCACACAAAGTACCTACCTATTTTTATACCTTTCATGAAAATGAAATGGTATATTAATTTCGTCACGAAACCCAAAATTGTAAGTCCTTAAAGGAAAATAGATAGACCCACCATTAAGTATACCGAAATAATCAGAATGGAGAGCTGAGTTGATTTAGCCATGTCAGTCTGTCTGTCTGTCCGTCTGTCTGTTTGTATGCAAACTAGTCCCTCAATTTTTGAGATATCTTCATAAAATTTGGTGAGCGGGTGTATTTGGGTGTCCGATTAGACATTTGTCGGAACCGGCCAGATCGGACCACTATAGCATAGATCCTCCATACAACCGATTTTTCAGAAAAAGAGGATTTTTGTAATATCTTACTCAATTTAACAGATTGAGGCTTCAAACTTCACCATATAATTTCGTATATTGCACATATTGTTTCCTGAAAAAATTGATGAGATCGGTCGTATAGTTAGTATATATCCCCCACAACCGATTGTTCAGATAAGAAACTTTTCGTAATTGCTGCCCTATTTTAAGAGCTAGGGGCTTCAAATTTCAACGAATGCTTACGTATATATCATATATTGTTGTCTGAAAAAATCATACAGATCGGTGGTATATATAGTATATATATGGTGGTATATATAATATATATATATAGTATATATATATATTTTCGCAATTTTAGCCCCATTTTAACAGCTAGAAGCTTCAAATTTCACCGAATGCTTACGTATATGGCATATATTGTTGTCTAAAAAAATCATAGAGATCGGTTGTATATTTAGTATATATCTCATACAACCGATTGTTCAGATAAGAAACTTTTCGCAATTTCTACCCCATTTTAACAGCTATAAGTTTCAAATTTCACCGATTGCTTACGTATATAGTATATATTGTTGTGTCAAAAAATCATAGAGATCGGTGATATATATAAGATATATATGATGGTATATATAGTATGATGGTATATATAGTATATATATTTTTTTTTTGCGATTTCGGCTCCATTTTAACATCTAGAAGCTTCAAATTTCACCAAATGCTTACGTGTATAGCATATATTGATGTCTGAAAAAATCATTGAGATCGGTGGTATATATAGTATATATCTCATACAACCGATTGTTCAGATAAGAAACTTTGCGAAATTTCTGCCCCATTTTAACAGCTAGAAGCTTAAAATTTCACCAAATGGTTACGTATATAGCATATATTGTTGTCTGAAAAAATCATAGAGATCGGTGTTACATATATTATATACCCCATATAAACTGTATTTTTTTGCCCCTTTTTTACGGCTAGAAGCTTCAAAATTCATAAAATTTCATCAAATAGTTACGTTTACGTCATATATTGTTGAAATACGTGATTCGCAGTCATAGTTTTTACACGCAGACCACAAAAAACCTGAAACTTTGCACTCTCACACAAAGTACCTACCTATTTTTATACCTTTCATGAAAATGAAATGGTATATTAATTTCGTCACGAAACCGAAAATTGTAAGTCCTTAAAGGAAAATAGATAGACCCACCATTAAGTATACCGAAATAATCAGGTTGAAGAGCTGAGTTGATTTAGCCATGTCCGTCTGTCCGTCTGTCCGTCTGTCTCTTTGTATGCAAACTAGTCCCTCAATTTTTGAGATATCTTGATTTAATTTGGTGAGCAGGTGTATTTGGGTGTCCGATTAGACATTTGTCGGAACCGACCGGATCGGACCACTATAGCATATATCCTCCATACAACCGATTTTTCAGAAAAAGAGGATTTTTGTAATATCTTACCCAATTTAACAGATTGAAGCTTCAAACTTCACCATATACTTTCGTATATTGCACATATTGTTGCCTGAAAAAATTTATGAGATCGGTCGTATATATAGTATATATCCCCCACAACCGATTGTTCAGATAAAGAACTTTTCGTAATTACTGCCCTATTTTAAGAGTTAGAGGCTTCAGATTTCAGCGAATGCTTACGTATATAGCATATATTGTTGTCTGAAAAAATCATAAAGATCGGTGGTATATATAGTATATATATGGTGGTATATATAGTATATATATAGTATACATATATATATTTTCGCAAATTTTAGCCCCATTTTAACAGCTAGAAGCTTCAAATTTCACCGAATATTTACTTATATAGCATATATTGTTGTCTGAAAAAATCATAGAGATCGGTTGTATATATAGTATATATCTCATACAACCGATTGTTCAGATAAGAAACTTTTCGCAATTTCTACCCCATTTTAACAGCTATAAGCTTCAAATTTCACCGATTGGTTACGTATATAGCATATATTGTTGTCTGAAAAAATCATAGAGATCGGTTGTATATATAGTATATATCTCATACAACCGATTGTTCAGATAAGAAACTTTTCGCAATTTCTACCCCATTTTAACAGCTATAAGCTTCAAATTTCACTGATTGCTTACGTATATAGCATGTATTGATGTCTGAAAAAATCATAGAGATCGGTTGTATATATAGTATATATCTCATACAACCGATTGTTCAGATAAGAAACTTTTCGCAATTTCTACCCCATTTTAACAGCTAGAAGCTTCAAATTTCATCAACTGTTTACGTGTATAGCATATATTGATGTCTGAAAAAATCATTGAGATCGGTGGTATACATAGTATATATCTCATACAACCGATTGTTCAGATAAGAAACTTTGCGCAATTTCTGCCCCGTTTTAACAGTTAGAAGCTTCAAATTTCACAAAATGCTTTCGTATATAGCATATATTGTTGTCTGAAAAAATCATAGAGATCGGTGGTATATATATTATATACTTCATATAAACTGTCATATTGACCCCTTTTTTACGGCTAGAAGCTTCAAGATTCATCAAATTTCATCAAATAGTTACGTTTACGTCATATATTTTTGAAATACGTGATTCGTAGCCATATTTTTTACATGCAGACCACAAAAAACGTGAAGCTTTGCATCCTCACACAGATTACCTACCTATTTTTTATTTTATATTTATCTTAAAAATCGTTTAGATATGTTCAAATTTCACCAAATGCTTACGTATATAGTATGTATTGTTGTGTCAAAAACTCATAGAGATCGGTGATATATATAATATATATATGATGGTATATATAGTATATATATATAATATATATATATAGTATATATATATTTTTTTACGATTTCGGCCCCATTTTAACAGCTAGAAGCTTCAAATTTCACCAACTGCTTACGTGTATAGCATATATTGATGTCTGAAAAAATCATTGAGATCGGTGGTACACAAAGTATATATCTCATACAACCGATTATTCAGATAAGAAACTTTGCGCAATTTCTGCCCCGTTTTAACAGTTAGAAGCTTCAAATTTCACAAAATGCTTATATTGTTGTCTGAAAAAATCATAGAGATCGGTCGTATATATATTATATACTTCATAAAAACTGTCATTTTGACCCCTTTTTTACGGCTAGAATCTTCAAAATTCATCAAATTTCATCAAATAGTTACGTTTTCGTCATATATTTTTGAAATACGTGATTCATAGTCATAGTTTTTACACGCAGACCACAAAAAACCTGAAACTTTGCATCCTCACACGAAGTACCTACCTGTTTTTTATTTTATATTTATCTTAAAAATCGTTAAGGTATGTAGATCTGTTCACTATATATTTCTTATCTTATACATCCGATTATTCGGAGATTACAAACGGGATAAGATTATTGTTCAGCCCCATTCATGAAAGGTATGAAGTCTTCGGCACAGCCGAAGACAGTCCCGTTCTTACTTGTTTATTTTATATTTATCTTAAAAATTGTTTAGGTATGTAGATTTGTTCACTATGGCCCGGTTTCACCAACTCGACTTAACTTAGTTAAGTCATATTTTTAAATTTTTCTGTTTCACCACCAATGCTTAACTAAGTCGCAAATTAGCCTACCTGTCAGCTGGCTTATTCTCGACTTTCAACAGTGTTGCTGTAGTACAAATTTTGAGTCGAATTAAATGGCACTATTCATACTTATTTCGTTATGCAAATATAGCAACCCCGCTATTGTTGACATCTGCAATTTCTTTGAAGTGGCTTATTTTATTTGTATTATCGGTGGAAAATTTATAAAAAATTTAATGGATCTTCGAGATTCTGGCGAAAGTGATTGCGACTTTGAAGCTCTGCGGGTAATCGTGCTGCGACGAAAAAGAAAAATTAAAGAGCGTCCGAACTTTTTTCTGCATTATGACGATGTTGACTTTCGCGAACAATTTCGTATGTGCAAAGATGCTGCTTGGTTTGTTTTTTCTTTAATAAAAGACAAAATGTATCTTGGAGCACGGTAAGTTTACATCATATTTTATAAATGTTGCCCTAAATTACTTCTTCGTTTACAGCAACAACGCAATGCAGCCACATCAAATGTTTTTCATCGCACTCCGGTTCTTTGCTTCAGGATCTTTTCAGCAAATTGTGGCAGACCTTTCCGGAGTTTCAAAAGCAAGTGCCTCACGTGCAATTACGCTAGTTTCCTACCATCTAGCATCCTTGCGACCAGATTTTGTAAAATTTCCTCAAACGGAACAGGAGCGCTTGGAAAGACAGGCTGCTTTTAAAGAAAAGGCAAATTTTCCGCGTGTAATTGGGGCAATGGACTGCACCCATGTTAAAATCAATTCCCCAGGTGAATATGCGTCAATAGTAATTGGAAAACAATATATATTAATTTATAAACGCTTCCCAAGGCAGCCGGTTCTGTCCGGCTTCATTTCAGTCTAATCCCATTTAATTTGTTGCGTCCTCCCAGCAGCTCCATGCAGCGGGACTGCTCCATATTCTCTTGCTCTGGGAAGGTATCGAATCCAATCCGAGTCCGTCTCCTGACCCCGGTCCTGAGAAATGCTTTTGCTGCGTCTGCCGGAAAAGAATATTTTTAGGACGTTCATACTCTGTTCAGTGTGTCTCGTGTAAGGGATGGTTGTATCGGACAGGTTGTTCTGGGCTTGATCCCAAAACCCGACGTCCACGTAACTTTTATAAATCTTTTGTGGCTCCTTGCTGTTCACGTCCAAGGGCATACCGTGGTCTACGCTTAAGCGTCTCCGCGACGGCAACCCCCGAGGGGTTTCATTGCGCCATGTTGCCAGGTCGCAAACCCCAATCTACCGGGTACCCCAATGCTTGCCCAAGGACGCTCAGTCCCAGGGCAACAACAGCAGTTGCGTCCTGGCCTTCCTCAACCCAGGCGTAGTCACCCGTCACTTACTCCCAGAGTGGCGACGTCTCCCCCTATGCACTTCAGAATTCTGCAGTTAAACTGTAATGCACTAACTGGGAAGATCACGGAGGTAGTCGATTTCATGAAGCGGCACAACATCCGCATTGCTGCGATTCAAGAGACTAAACTCACAGCAAGGTCTGCAAACCTGTTCTGGGTATAATGTCCACAGAAAAGATCGCATGAGCGGAAATGGAGGCGGCCTCACGTTTATCATACACCACTCTGTGCAATATCATATATTTGATCCTGGCATCGACCGCTGGGACAATGTCTTAAAACGTCAAGGCCTATCTGTCCGGTCAGGCGATGCAAACCTAGAAATCATCAACATCTACATCCCTCAGCGCCTTACTCACTGGCAACAATCGCATTATCTTAGCCGACTTTAATGCCCATCATGATCTATGGCATTCAAACTTGCGGGCGGACAGTAGGGTTGAGATGTTGGCGGATCAAATAGAAGAAACGACGTTCTGCACAATAAACGGAGACGCCACCACACGTATGGTAGGAAGCTGTCACAGCTCGCCAGATATCTCAATCGTGAGCGCAGAACTCGTATACTGCGTCAACTGGCAGCCGATGGTAACATTGGCATCCGACCACCTGCCCATACTTATTTCGCTCGAGCGTACCGCCGACTTCATCGTCACTGAAAAATGCACTTTCATAAACTTCAAAAAAGGAAAAATGGGAAGAATATAAATGCTTTACAGACAACCGCTTTGCCCTATCCCGACTGATGCCCCCCAAGGGGAGCGTGCCTTCCGTAAGGTAATTGAATCCGCCTCGGCACGTTTCATTCCCGCCGGGAGAATTCCCGAAATCCGGACCCACTTCCCGGCGGACCAGGTGGACCGCAAATTATCTGGGTGGTCGGCAGGCATCGGTGCAATTTAGAAACGAAACATCAAAACCAAGAAGAATTAAACAAGGGGTGCCACAGGGTGGTGTTCTATCCCATCTTTTGTTTAATTTCTACATATCTAAGCTACCTTCACCACCAGAAGGAGTCACTATCGTTTCATACGCCGATGACTACACAATAATGGCCACAGACCCAGGCCCACAGATCGATGAGCTCTGCAACAGAATAAACGGCTACCTCCCTGATCTCTCCAGTTTTTTCGCCTCGCGAAACCTGGCATTATCACCGACTAAATCTTCCGCGACCTTATTTACAACATGGACTTTCCAAATGTCGACCATTTTGAACATCCACGTCGATGGCACTACGCTACCGACTGTCCTACACCCCAAAATCTTGGGTGTGACGTTTGATCAGGATCTACATTTTGGTGAGCACGCAGCCGACATTGTTCCGAAAATCCAGAGCCGTAATAAAATCCTCAAATCCCTTGCTACTCGATACAATCATAAAACGTGGGCCTGGCACTAAAGAGCAACCAACTATGCTTTGTATTTAGTTTTTTGCAACCATTCTTTTTAGGTAAGGGTAATCGCTATGTTAATTGGATGTGGCTGGAAAAGGGTGCACCCAAACGGTGTGAATGTGGATTTTATTTCCAATTAAAGGAAGTAAAACCAATTTAAAAAGAATTACAGCAAAAGTCAACTTAAAACCGTGGTATATATTCGTACGATATATTATTAATTTGAATATAATTGTTTACACATTATAAATAAACTAAGAATATTAGCCTATGTTATAACCAGTCAAGAGGTAACCACTATTACCATTCATATTTACTTCAGGATGTGTGCGATTGGGCAATATTTGATAGTAACGTAACCAATTCCAAGTAAAATGCAAATTTGTGACATTAGAGTTGGTTTTCAGCTCTACATACAAGTCCATTAACAATTCCTTGCTAAGACTGTACAACACTATTGGGCGTGAAGGTTTTACAAAGTGTAATAAAGCTTGCACGATGTTACTTGGGTGTTCCTTTGCTGCTATGACAAGTGCATCAAAATTGACGCGCATTAACTCACATGCACGCCGGTTTTCTATCTGCCATTTCTGCGCCGGTGCTGCTGGAACTGTTGCAGATGGGTTATTTGTTTCGCTATAATCGCCGGTGCTGTCGCTATTAGGGGACGCTGCTGTTGTTGTAACAGTGCTTGATGTTGCGCCCGAAGTTTCTGCAGAAAAAAAAGAGTCAAGTTATTACAGCTAGCAAGGTTTTATTGTGCTGCAATGGCAAAAACCTGTCCGAGGTTTTTGAGCATACAAATTTAGGTCGTTCTGTAAACAAGGCCAGAAAGGCTTTGGAGAATTCTCCAAGTGTTTTTGGCAATATTTTTATACAGATCAAGCCTGTCTAATCGTTTATTCAATGTTACTTACCCGCATCATCTTCGCTTAGTTTCTGCTTTTTACTGCTTGGCTTTCTTCAATGAATGTACTTGGCTCAGTTGCGCCCTCGGGCACCTGTTGATCCTTCTCTTGATAGTATTCTCGCAGCACCGAATATAAATTTACCGAGATACAACGTGTTAGTTGCTCTTTCATTGCTTGCTTCTGTGGCACATTGCCTGGATGCATGCGCACAAGTGTCGCCTCAGTGTTAGCGCCAATTGAATTCAGAAAGCTTGCAGGTAGCAGACCACTTGTACCACTCTCATACATTAAATAACTACCAAAACCGCTTACAGCCGCATATGAAATGTTATTATTTTTATTATAATTTTATTAAAAGTTGCCAATACGCAACTGACAGCCGTAACTGACAATACTTCAAATGGATTGGGTTGCGTGAAATTAAAGAGTAGCAAAAAATACTACTATGTATAAAACAGCTGATAGGGTTGTTGTATGTCAATTTCGTTAAGTAACTAAGTTGGTGAAACCGAAAAAAAACTAAGCCGCAAATCAGGACTAACTTAAGTCACAACTAAGTCTTAGCCTAAGTCGAGTTGGTGAAACCGGCCCTATATATTTCTCAGGCATGCTTAACCAACGAACCGATATCATTTCGTTACGATAATTAACGTTAATAAACGAAACAAAGTCATTTCGATTCGTTTATTAACGTTAAGAACGTCAAATTAACGAAATGATTTCGTTTCGTTTTCTGCCATATCAAAACGAAGTCAAATCGTTTATGTTGATTATTAATTTCAAGCTATGCTGGCAAAGTTGATTGATGGCGGAGTCATTAAAGGTAAAAGCATTATCCAAGCTGATTTTAACTTTTCTCATGAATTTTGACAGTACGAACATTTCTCAGAGTATTTTGACATTACCACCAACGAATTACACGAACAAATTACATGGAGTTTGTGTGTGTACGTCCGCTCGCTGTTGGCACCTTACGGCTTCACCATGGCTATAGCATTGCCAGCACAATTCAAACATAAAGTATCACGTTTTTGTTAACGTTTTTAACGTTAACGAAAGCTTTTCGTTTCGGTTAAAAACGAGATACAATTTATCTTGATAATTTCTTTATCGATAATATTTCGAAGTGTTTCAACGGAAACGGTGGAATTTTTTTGATAAACGATTAGCTTAACGTTAAGGTGCATCCCTGATATTTCTTATCTTATACGCCCGATTATTCGGAGATTACGAATGGGATAAGATTATTGTTCAGCCCCATTCATGAAAGGTATGAAGTCTTCGGCACAGCCGAAAACAGTCCCGTCCTTACTTGTTGTTATTAAACTAAAACACGGCCTTGGCAAGCGTATTCAAGACTATATCTAGCCTACCTAAGCTTTGATCTATATCTTCAGTACCTAAAACAAGAATATCATCCATATAAACTACTACATACGTGTTAGCAAGTTCAACGAGAACTTTCATAAT
The DNA here is from genome assembly GCF_040869045.1 of Eurosta solidaginis. Taxonomy (NCBI): domain Eukaryota; kingdom Metazoa; phylum Arthropoda; class Insecta; order Diptera; family Tephritidae; genus Eurosta; species Eurosta solidaginis. The sequence goes on along the minus strand of NC_090323.1, from coordinate 112,386,520 downwards.
ACTACGTTGGAAAACCGCGGGAGCATTGCGTAGCCCGAATGGCATTGCGAGATATTCAAAATGAGCTTCAGACGTTACAAATGCAGTCTTTTCTATGGATTCGGGATCAACTGGCATTTGATGGTATCCACTAGCCATATCTAGCGTTGTAAAATAATGGCATCCATGAAGAATGTTAATTTGATCCGAAAATAAAGGTAACGGATACCTGTCGGAAACTGTATTATCATTTAGTTCGCGATAATCGACACAGATTCGGTCAGAAAATGGTGAACAAATGGGTCGAATTACATTTGTCTTCAAGATTTCATCAATTTTATTTCGTACAATCTTTCGTTCTTTTAGACTTAATCGATAAGGCCTTCCTGAAACTATTTTGTTTCGATCTTTGAGATGTATTTGCATTGCTTCTACATTGGATGCACTACAAGGAACGCTTTCAGTAAATCTATCTTTAAATGCCTCTAATGTTTTCAACAATTTATTTTTATATCTGTGTCAATGTCTTCAAAACTGAAATCAGTACGTGTAACTGTACATGAATTTACATCGACACAATCTTCCTTACAAAACTGTAACGTTTTCGAAGTAATTTTTACACATATATGTTGTGCCAAAATTTCACAGCCTATCATAATGTCATGTTTTAAAAAATTGTCAGGTTAAATATGAAAAATAATTTCTAATTTAATTTCGTCAATCACTACAATTGTACAAATTTGTAACATACTATTTACACTCCCTCGACCTATTCCCAACATTGTTACAACACTATGTATTCGTTTACCACAAAATTTAAAACTTATTGACTCTTTCGTTAATGAGCATTCTGCCCCTGAGTCATAATAAAAAAAGTATCGCTCACCTGACTGTTACAAAATACCTGAAGGTGCATGCAATACACAAACATCTATGCGCCGACTTAAAGAACTAATCGGTTCATTATTTGACTCCTTCTCCTTTCAAACTGTTGGCATCGTGAAGCATAGTAGCCAATTTGACGACAACGAAAGCATGTAACACCCACTGGAGACGATGAAGAAGAAGTTCTACCAGCAGATTTGCTGATTGTTGTATTTTTTTGAGGATTTGACTTATTGTTGAGTCGACAGACTTTGGCCTTATGACCATACTTTCCACAATTATAACACTTGAAATTATTGTAGGCAATTTTGGTCGCTTATAATTTACGTCATCGTAGTCATTCACAACTGGTGCAAGCTTCCTTTTGATCGAAGACATCGCTTTCAATTTCCGTGTTACCTGATTTCTCGAAGAAATATTTGTAATAAAAGCAAGGCGTTGAATTCGTGATTCGAACTGCGCTACATGTGCTAAAACTTCTGAGACTGCGATTTGTTCCGTTGTTAACTTGTCTAACTCAACATTAGAGACGTCAATAGACCAGCTGCATAAGATGACAAACATTCACCATCTTTTGGTTTACTGTTTCGCATATTAATCAGAAAAGCAGCTGGAGTTTCTGAGATAGTGAATCTCGAAATGAATAACTCCTTAAAATCATGCCAATTCATTTGGGGAAATGCAACATGCGATAGCCATGTTGCTGCTGGCCCTTTCAAAGCTTGGCTAAGCGATACCATTAAAGAAGAACCGGTTAAAGAATAGTTTTCCATGACTATATTTGCTGTTGATATCCATGCACGTGAATCCACATCTACTGCATTTGGACTATATTCAGGTAACCGCATTTGTTTTTTTTAAGAGTCTTGTGAATTTTCACCAACTCCAAAAACTGTTTATTTTGTTGTTCAATTTTCGTTATTTTTTCAGATTCATCCATTTGTAAGGCGCTGGTGTTCTCCACTTCTGATGTCGAATCTTCCATGGTATTTATTTTCGTCTTCTGATATGTAGCGATGCGCCGGGGGTTACACTTTTTATACTCAGTTGAGCAGAGCTCACAGAGTATATTAAGTTTGATTGGATAACGGTTGGTTGTACATATATAAAGGAATCGAGATAGATATAGACTTCCATATATTAAAATAATCAGGATCGAAAAAAAATTTGATTGAGCCATGTCCGTCCGTCCGTCCGTCCGTCCGTCCGTTAACACGATAACTTGAGTAAATTTTGAGGCAACTTGATGAAATTTGGTACGTAGGTTCCTGAGCACTCATCTCAGATCGCTATTTAAAATGAACGATATCGGACTATAACCACGCCAACTTTTTCGATATCGAAAATTTCGTAAAACCGAAAAAGCGCGATAATTCATTACCAAAGACAGATAAAACGACGAAACTCGGTAGATGAGCTGAATTTATGACTCAGAATGGAAAATTAGTAAAATTTTGGACAACGGGCGTGGCACCGCCCACTTTTAAAAGAAGGTAATTTAAAACTTTTGCAAGATGTAATTTGTCAGTCGTTGAAGATATCATGATGAAATTTGGCAGGGACATTACTCCTATTACTATATGTACGCCTAATAAAAATTAGCAAAATCGGAGAAGGACCACGCCCACTTAAAAAAAATTTTTTTTAAAGTAAAATTTTAACAAAAAATTTAATATCTTTACAGTATATAAGTAAATTATGTTAACATTCAACTCCAGTAATGACATGGTGCAACAAAATACAAAAATAATAGAAAATTTCAAAATGGGCGTGGCTCCGCCCTTTTTCATTTAATTTGTCTAGGATACTTTTAACGCCATAAGTCGAACAAAAATTAACCAATCCTTTTGAAATTTGGTAGGGGCATAGATTTTATGATGTTAACTGTTTTCTGTGAAAACGGGCGAAATCGGTATATGCCACGCCCAGTTTTTATACACAGTCGTTCGTCTGTCCTTCCGCATGGCCGTTAACACGATAACTTGAGCAAAAATCGACATATCTTTAATGAACTTAGTTCACGTACTTACTTGAACTCACTTTATTTTGGTATGAAAAATGAACGAAATCCGACAATGACCACGCCCACTTTTCGATATCGAAAATTACGAAAAATGAAAAAAATGCCATAATTCTATACCAAATACGAAAAAAGGGATGAAACATGGTGAGGTAATTGGATTGGTTTATTGACACGAAATATAACTTTAGAAAAAACTTTATAAAATGGTTGTGACACCTACCATATTAAGTAGAAGAAAATCAAAAAGTTCCGCAGGGCGAAATAAAAAACCCTTAAAATCTTGGCAGGTATTACATATATAAATAAATTAGCGGTATCCAACAGATGATGTTCTGTGTCACCCTGGTCCACATTTTGGTCGCGATCTGGAAAACGCCTTCACATATACAACTACCACCACTCCCTTTTAAAACTCTCATTAATACCTTTAATTTGATATCCATATCGTACAAACACATTCTAGAGTCACCCTGGTTCACGTTTATGGCGATATTTCGAAACCGCTTCCACCTATAGAACTAAGACCCACTCCCTTTTAAAATACTCATTAACACCTTTCTTTTGATACCCATATTGTACAAACAAATTCTAGGGTCACCCCTGGTCCACCTTTATGGCGATATCTCGAAACGGCGTCCACCTATGGAACTAAGGATTGCTCCCTTTTAAAATACTCATTAACACCTTTCTTTTGATACCCATATTGTACAAACAAATTCTAGGGTCACCCCTGGTCCACCTTTATGGCGGTATCTCGAAACGGCGTCCACCTATGGAACTAAGGCTTACTCCCTTTTAAAATACTCATTAACACCTTTCATTTGATACCCATATCGTACAAACGCATTCTAGAGTCAACCCTGATCCACCTTTATGGCTATATCCCTAAATGGCGTCCACCTATAGAACTATGGCCCACTCCATCATAAAATACTCTTTAACACCTTTCATTTGATACCCATATCGTACAAACACATTCTAGAGTCACCCCTGGTCCACCTTTATGGCGATATTTCGAAACGGCGTCCACCTATAGAACTAAGGCCCACTCCCTTTTAAAATACTCATTAACACCATTCGTTTGATGCCCATATTGTACAAACAAATTCTAGGGTCATCCCTGGTCCACCTTTGTGGCGATATCTCGAAACGGCGTCCACCTATGGAACTAAGGATTACTCCCTTTTAAAATACTCATTAACACCTTTCTTTTGATACCCATATTGTACAAACAAATTCTAGGGTCACCCCTGGTCCACCTTTATGGCGATATCTCGAAACGGCGTCCACCTATGGAACTAAGGATTACTCCCTTTTAAAATACTCATTAACATCTTTCGTTTGATACCCATATTGTACAAACGCATTCTAGGGTCACACATGGTCCACCTTTATGGCGATATCTCGAAACGGCGTCCACCTGTGGAACTAAGCTTCACTCTCTTTTAAAATACTCATTAACACCTTTCTTTTGATACCAATATTGTTCAAACAAATTCTAGGGTCACACCTGGTCCACCTTTGTGGCGATATCTCGAAACGGCGTCTACCTGTGGAACTAAGGATTACTCCCTTTTAAAATACTCATTAACACCTTTCATTTGATACCCATATCGTATAAACGCATGCTAGGGTCACCCCTGGTCCACCTTTATGGCGATATCTCGAAAAGGCGACCCCATATCGTACAAACAAATTCTAGGGTCACACCTGGTCCACCTTTATGGCGATATCTCGAAACGACGTCCACCTATGGAACTAAGGATAACTCCCTTTTGAAATACTCATTAACACCTTTCATTTGATACCCATATCGTACAAACAAATTCTAGAGTCAACCCTGATCCACCTTTATGGCGATATCACTAAATGGCGTCCACCTATAGAACTATGGCCCACTCCCTCATAAAATACTCTTTAATGCCTTTCGTTTGATACACATGTTATACAAACACATTCCAGGGTTTCCCTCGGTTCATCTTCCTACATGGTTATTTTCCCTTATGTTGTCACCATAGCGCTCAACTGAGTATGTAATGTTCGGTTACACCCGAACTTAACCTTCCTTACTTGTTTTTATTATTCTCTGCGTATACGACTTGTCTACGCACTTTTAATTTAGAAACACACATTTTGCTTTTCAAAGTTTCCTATTCACTTCTCCTAGCTCCTATGATTGATCGGGCGGGGATCGAACGAAGAAAATGCCGGTACGAACTCACGGCAGATTTGGTACCAAACGAAATGAAAAGCAACGAATTAGAATAATGATAAAAGTGTATTTAAAAAGATAAATACATAGATATACAATGAATGTAAGTATATAGATTTGTAGGTAAACTAGAAAGTTAATAACAAGAGAAAAACTTATATATTACCTGTAAGACACGATGATGGCTGGATGTGATTCCGATAATAGTTATCAAAAGACTCATCGTTCCAGCCAATCATTAGTTACTTCTCTCTTAGTATGCAAGTGATCACTCGTGATTTTCCAATGACAGAGTTGCTTTGCAGGGAACTGCTGAATTGGGAGAACACCAGCGATTCCCAACCATTCCAAGTCTTTTGGCGTCAACATTGCTACCGGCCTTGCAATACTGAGGAATTGCAACTACTAAAGGAGAAGCTCCTTAAGGTGGTAACGTGAAAGAAGGTATTATTTACATGAAATCAACTATAAGAATGTACTAGTCTCTATCCTAGCATGCGTGCAATAATAATAAATTGTTGAGCTTTTTCAATGTGCTTTAATTCATAATTCGTTATAAATTCATAATTACTGCCCCGTAGGGGTTATAATGTAACGGCGATTTATATGATTAATTCCCCAGATAGTATAATTCATGTATTAAGTTCAATTCAGTTTAATACTTAGACTGACTTAAATTACAACATGCGAAACGGTACCCATTAGGGGGTCGCTGTGCCTGAAAGGACACCCGGGCCAGATAGGACCCACGCGAACGCGGAAGACCCGAAACGGTACCAATTAAGGAGTCGCTGTGCCTTAAAGGACACATGGGCCAGAAAGGACCCATCCGAACACGGAATTTTGGGCTGTCGGATAGCCTGAATTTAACGAGATTATAAACGCTAAAGGTTAGTTTGGTAAAACAACCAACTTTACAATGGGGCGCGTTATCATTCCCTTTTGGGTGCGAATGTCGGCCACTCGAACTCTTTTATTAGTTCCATGGTATGTATATATTGGTGACCCTACCTAAGCGCCATTCATTAGGTGGAAGATTTTCATGGCGAACTACAACTAGGTCATCGATGGCAATATCTTTTTGAGGGGACTTCCATTTATGACGTTTGTGAAGTTCCTTTAAATATTCCCCCTTCCAGCGAATCGAATGTTTTTGACTAAGAGCCTTAAGTTTTTGCCATTGGTTGATTAACGAGATTGGATTTGTTTCGATGGAGGGTTCCGGTGGGGCGAGTATTGGCCCCCAGTTAGAAAATGACCCGGAGTGAGAGCTGCACAATCAGCGGGGTCGGTCTTGGATTTAGAATGCTTCGATGCGACAAAGAAGGGTAAGAAATTCTTCAAAGCTGAATTTCTGAAAAGCAGCGGTACGACGAAGATGGAATTTTAAACTTTTAACCCCTGCTTCCCAGAGACCACCCATATGAGGAGCCCCTGCCGGGATAAAATACCAGGATACTTCTTGAAGGCTATATAGGTTGCACACAGACTCGTGAGTTGTGGTAATGCATTTTTTAAAATCTTTTTTAAGAACCTTAGATGCGCCTACAAAGTTAGTTCCATTATCCGAAAAGATATTTTTTGGACAGCTTCTTCTAGCCATGAACCTTGAAAATGTGCCTAGAAAGGCTTCTGTTGAAAGATCGCTGGCAGCTTCTAAGTGAATCGCTTTCGTAGAAAAGCATACAAAAACACAAGCGTAACCTTTTGTCATCTTGTAAGATCTTCGCGAAAAACTTTTAATATCGAATGGACCGGCGAAGTCTATACCTGTATTTTCAAAGGGTATGGAAAGTACCGTCCGTTCTTCCGGGAGAGCCGCCATAATTTGACATTGATTTTGTTTTCTGTGTATAGCACATGGTTTACAATTATGAATAACAGTCTTTATGCGATTTTTGGCTTTCGGAATCCAATATTGTTGGCGCAGTAACCGAAATACCAATTGATTTCCGCCATGAAGAGAGCCCTTGTGAATAAGTTCTACTAACAACTTTGCGAAATAACAACTATAGGGTAAAATAATCGGACGCTTTTCGCCTTCAGACAACATCTGCGAATTTGTCAGTCGACCGTTGGCTCGAATTACACCATGAATGTCGAGGAATGGGTTTAAGGAGAGAATTTTACTCTTTGACTATATTGCAATTTTAGCGGTAAGATTCTTGTGTTCCTCTGGAAAGTGATTCATCTGGGCAAGTATTAAGAGCCGAACTCGAATTTTAGAAATTTCTTCTCCAGAAATAATTAGAGAAGGGTAAGAATGAAACCGTCGGGTATATCGGTTAGTTCGATTGTAGAACCTAAACACATATGCTAAGACCCGCAGTGCACGCGGAAGCGAGGAAAATCTTTCTAAGGGATCCTCCTGCTTCGACACTTGTGAAGTGTGTGCCTTTAATCCCCTCGCTTCGAGCGTAATGTCGTCTATATCTACATCCAAGGAAGGCCACTGTTCTACGCATTTGGCTAACCACGAGGGGCCGTTCCACCACAACTTATTCGAGCATAAGTCCTGTGGGTAAGTTCCTCTGCTACAAAAGATCCGCGAGATTATCCTTGGAATCAGCGTAATTCCAATGCCTAACGCTGAGAGCATCTTGGATCTTTGCCACTCGATTAGCGACAAAGGTGGTCCAAGAGCAGGGCCTTTTTCTTAACCACGCGAGAACGATGGTAGAATCTGTCCAGCAGTATATATTTTCTACTTTAAATGGAAGTTCCTTTAGAAGTGATTGAAGCATGTCGACCACCAGAACAGCACTACACAGCTCTAAACCGGGAAGTGAAATGGTTTTGATTGGTGCGACTTTCGTTTTGGCCAATAAGAGATTGGAAGACGTGATTCCCTGGTTTTCTACTCTTAAATATATCGCCCCCGCGTATGCCTTTTCCGAGGCATCGCAAAAGGCATGAACTTGGAAAGGTGATTCCTCAGAATAATATACCCATCGCGGAATTTCGATTTCCTCTACAAGTTGGTAATTTTCTCAAAATGCTTTCCATTTGGAAAGAGTTTGAGGAGATAAGGGCTTATCCCAGGGAGTACCATCAGACCAAATTTGCTGCATAACTATTTTTGCTAGCACGATTATAGCTTCGCTATAAGAGACAATGCTTCGCGTTTCGTATACGTGTCCTGCAACGAGGGAACATGTATTTTAAAGAAGAACTGATCTGATTTAGCATTCCGTCGAATCCTCATGCCTTTGTCGTACTTGTTTCGTCTCATTCCAAGAAGTCTTTGTCCAAGAGATACTCTTGCAGAAGATTTCTCAGAATATCTTTCGAATTTGAGGACCATTTTCTCAAGGACAAGCTAGCGCTGTGTAATGATTCGATAAGTTTATCTCGCGCTTGTAAAGCTGTGGCTATATCGTCATCTACGTACATGGAGTTCCGGAGAATGTGAGCTGCCAATGGATGGGAATCCTGACAGTCTTGAGCTAATTAAATAAGTGTTCTAATTGCCAAGTATGGCGCGCAATTTATCCCGAAGGGACTGTTTTAAGTTGACAGTCTTGTATGCTACCTTGCGGGTCGTCCCTAAAAATAATCCTCTGATAAGGTCTGTGTTCAGGTTTGACTAGAATTTGACGATACATTTTCTGTACGAACTTGTACAGCCGCCACCGAATTATAAGAAGAGTTAAATCCGATTGCAGAGCTGGGCCTACATGGAGAATATCATTTAACGAGACGCCATTCGAAGAGTTACATGACGCGTTAAAAACTACTCTAAACTTCGTCGAAGTACTTTCATGTTTCAGAACCGCACGGTGTGGGAGGTAAAAGTGGCTAGTTGAATGTTCGAAATTTGGAGCTTCTGTTCGCTCCATATGTCCTAATTCAAGGTATTCCTTAACGACATTGTCGTATTCTTCTTTTAACGAAGAGGTTTTTAACAATCTTGTTTCGTTGTGATAAAACTGCTGCAACGCGGTTGGCCGAGATGCACCTAATTTTACATCCGTGGGATAAACAATTTTAAACGGCAACGACACGTCATATCTACAACCCGGGTTTTGTATAGTCGTTTTCGAGTACAGTTCTTCGCAAAACGAGTCCTCTGCAGACTGAAGAGTTCTTTTAGGAACTGCTTCCAGTTCCCAGAACTTGCGCAGTTGACAATCTAACGAGATGTCCTCCCCGATTGAGACTTTTGTAGCAAAGCAAGAAACCTGTGCAGTGGAAGATGCTCCAGTGATGATCCACCCGAACACGGTCTCTTGGGACAGGAAATTGTTATTTAAACATCGCTTTACGCCACCTAACATTACTTTGGGATATAAATCCCCTCCTATCAAAACATCTATCGGACCGCTTTGAAGAAAATTAGAATCTGCTAAAGGTACTTTAGGTAGTTGATTAGAGTTGTGCTTTTCGTTCATTTCAGAGATTCGAATCTTTCGTTCTTTTTCTGATGAAAGAACAAGTTGTTCTTTTTGTTCTTTTTTTCTCAAGCAAATTTGTTCACTGCTGCTTGCCCCGCGGAAAATACAACAAGTATACATTGGGGTGTGTATGCAATGCTTTGTGTAGGTATATTTAAATGTGTTATGAATAAATAAGTTAATATATATATATGTATAATTAACTTCAATAAAAAAAAAGTTAGAAATTTCGGAAGATCCAGGAAATTGAAAGAGTACAGACACAAATTGTAAATATGAACTTTTCAAGTTTAACAAATGTAATAGTTTTTTACAAAACATGTTTTTCATAAATAGTCAATACATATATTGTTGTAGCAGTGCCACACATATCTTTAGTGTAAGTGGCATCATCGACATTCGTGCTCACTGTGAATTTCTGCGTATGTATGTATGAATTTACGTATGTATGCTCGCGAACGAGATGAGGGAAAGAATAACATTAGATAAAACGAACTAAAAGAACAAATGAACTAAAAGAACAAATAGAACCGAAATCGGAGATCTACTTCACTTCTTCAATTCAGAGACCCGGTCAATTGAACAAGTTCAGAACGAAACGATCCATCTCTATAGTTGATCTAGTATTGATTCATCTATCATAGTACAGGTCTACAAGTAGGATATGTAGCAGCACGCACATACACAGCCACGCTCACCTGATAAAATTCTTGTTATTGCTGGTTTTTTTTTGTGGATTCTATTTGGCACTGTTGTACTTGTTAGGTCCAAGAAAAGTGTAGTAGCTGCTTACGAAAACTGCGTAAAATTTTATCGTAAAATTACAAAGAAATGCCCTTATTTACTTTCAAACGAGCACTTAATTACATCCCTATTTAAAATCCATATGTTTTGGACAATTTTAATTAACAAATTGTGATACTTTATTACCGGGGACGATTGCTAAAACACGACCAAAACCATCGGGGGAGATATTAGTAGACGCGTTTTTGCCTCGCTTCCAATAATTCGAATACTTTTTCGCCTTTGGACTATTGATAACAGGACAAAACGCGTCTTTTCATTTCTCTTTCATTTTCATACTAAATTCGTTCAAAAAATTTACCATCACAGCAACCCATATCTGATATTCCGTTCCTTTTTTTGTTTCCCTGCGTCGCTTCCAACGACAGCAACCCCGGTAATTTTGACACTTCGTTCAGTGTCAAACGCATGTTCCACGCAGGTTCCACTGAGTTCCACAATAGTTTGACACTGACCGAAGTGTCAAACTGCAATGTGTTAGAAAGAGAAAGGAATTGCTTCCTTCTCATACATATCATACTTGTAAACCTGTACTATGTCATCAATTGAGGTTGAAGGTAGGTTGCCAGTGATTTTTGGTAAAACGAAAGCATTGGCATCTATGAAAATATTTGGGTCACGAGGTGAGCCCAAAACGAACGAGCAACTTTTCGAGGTATTGTTGCAAACGCGTTGGTTTTTGAGCATGGCAGCTTTAAAAGTTTCCGAAGTCGCTCCGTGATGAACGATGCTTCGGCAGCTCGAGGGACATGTGTTGACCCTAAGTGGCAAATATGAACCATCGCAGTTCCTAGTAGAGCTGAAGATAAATTCGACGATTTCAAATTTTCTTCATTCGATGTTGGACTACTATGCGAAGAAGTGGACTGTATATTAGTGTGAAAGGCTTGTGAAGTAGTTGCGTTTGTGGAGTCTTTTGAAGGTTGAGTTTTAGGGGGCACTCTGTGGAGTAGAGTATGATGTCTACTTTTGTACTTAGAGCAAGCGAACTGGCTCTTGCAGTCTTTCATTGAGTGGCCTTTTGTCAAACAATTCAAACAGCAGTTTTGCTTTTTAATTGGCGAAAACCTATCATTTACTGGAAGAGCTAAACATTTTGTACATAAACGTAAGGGATATTGTTGTTTAGGATATAATACGCAGTTTGAATGGGAAACATTGGTAGCAAGCGCTACTTTCTTTTGGGCTCCCGTATTGCCCGATTGTGCAGATGCTTTATGTGAAAGGGTCATCGACGATGATGAAGATACACCTTTGACATCCAGTATCGATTCCAGGGTCCTGTATCGTGGTGTCAGAAATGTATCCATTTGACTCCAGTTCGGTAGAGCCGATTTGTCCGCTAAGGATTGTTCCCATAACCCGAGCATTGTTTCCGGTAGGTGATTCGAACACAGATAAATTAGAATTGGGTCCCAATCCTTGACCTTGACGTCATAAATTTCCAGGGCAGATAAGAATCCATTAATGCTCCGCTGAAGCTCCTTTAACGCTGTTGCACTTTCAGTCCGAATGACTGGAAGCGAGAAAAGCACCTTTAGATGACTGTTGACCACCACCCGTTTATTTTCGTATGCCGCCTTCAAGTTGGACGAAGCCATTTCGAAGCCTAAATTGGTTAGCGGGGCTTTCGCGACGATTTCCTTTGCTTCACCACTTGTTTTATGAAGCAGGTGGTAAAGTTTTTCGACATCCTCCAGTCGCGAAGTTTTAATGTAAATTGCTGTTAATAGATCGCGAAAGAATAGCCAAGACACTTAATCACCATGAAATATTTCCGTATCACATGGCGGTAAACGCAGACTATTGGACTGGGTGGCTACTTGGGCAGTGACAGTGGCTGGAGCAACGCTTGCTTCGGCCTGTTGGATGCATTCAGTAATGCGTGACAAGCAGGATATATAATCCCTAAGAGATGTTGACTGCTTTTCTTTGACGCTTCTACTTCATCCTCATTCTTCAAGGATTGTAAGAATTTTTCATATGCTAACTTTGTGTTCGACCAAGCGTCGATTAATTCTGTTTTTAGAATTTCCAAGGAGGTTTTCGAATTTTCCTTTAAATAGGCTTAATTGAATTCCGCATAAAATTCAACAATTTGGTCTGAACACCTAGTAAAGTAACTTAAGGCCATATTTACTCTCAAAAGTACAACGCTTTATATGCCGAGAATTAAAACGATCGAGTAAATATGGCGAATATTGGAATGTACCCAAATACTAAAAACCGTCAAAGAGAATGATAAGCGCCACCAATTAAATATAAATTAAAAAAAATTTCTCGAATTTATTTCTGTTAATTTTTGAAAAATTTCCTACGGGGTCAATGTAAAAATTTCCTACTGGGCTGTACGTTCCTACAAATGTGCCTTGTATGTATATGTACACAAGTAACAACCCGCGCTAACAAAATTAAAGAGCGAGAAAATAACAAAGGCAATGGAAATGAAGGTTGAAATATTGTAATTACGTATTTGTGTACGCAAATATTTAAATCAAATGATTTTGTTAACTATACAAAGTATAATATAGCCAAATGCTTATTGAATATTAAGTTAAAAGCTGAAATTTAAGTAAGATAAAATTGGATTTTATTTATTTTGCGAGTAGGAGAGAATAAACCAGTGATTTCGAGACTCGAAAAAGATTATTAATTTCCACTTACGGCCCGATTCTTAGCGTTGCCGGTAAAATAGTACCCAGAACATTATGTAACCGAAAATCGTTACCAGTTGTTTTATTCGCGATTCTGGCCAAAGTGGTAACGCTGTCATCACCGAAAAACTCACCAGTGTCTGTGGTGAAATTGAAAAGTTGGTTTTCTTCGCTTTACCCATGGCGGAATGATACAAGGTGGCAGCATGGGACAGCTGAATATAAACTTTTTTTGTTTAATTTGATACATCAACTTCCGGCGCAGTACGATTTTGACATTTGTCCATCGAATTTACAAAAACGAAGTACATGGAATTTTTATTTATGTTTGTAGGTATGTCACCATGCTGCCACCGGGTATGGTTCTGCCATGGCTTTACCGAAAATGTGTCACTCGTAGATACGATGTTGACGAATAAAAGGGACAATGTGTACATACATACATATGTTTTTTTTTTTGTTTTTTTTTTGTTTTACGAGGAGGAAGCATCGAAAGCCTCATAGTCAGTGTGGGACTTTAACCGCACTAAACCTGCTACCGTCTGAGTACCATTTACCCCCCGGTACTACCGTCAAGTATTCCGTCGGGAGGTAGGTTGAGCACTAAGCTCTACGTCTGTCGGGGTCACGTTGCTGTACTTAGATAGTGCCGCGGTATGGTTAACGCTGGGACTGACACGCCCTGCTTACTACCTGAATGTACTTGACGCATACCACTTCTACGAATATTTGCAAGCCTACCTTAAACACTGTGCATATAGTGCTTGTGGCATGCTTGTGCGTTCGACTACTTGTATTGTAAGGTTTTGTTTTTTACATATGTATATATGTGTAAATAAATTATATATGTATAAATAGAAATTTTTTTTTTTTTTTTTTTTTTTTTTTTTCACAATACGTAACGGGGCTTTCCTCGTACTTCCACCGGTTGGAGAGGTCTTCTCTCCAATCCGAGTATAAACTCTGATTACATGTGAGACGTTTACCCTCATACTCGTTGTTTCTACGGTTGGAGAGGCCTTGTCTCCAATCCGTAGGTTTGTCGTTGCGTGTATGTTGACTGCTTTTGGCCGCACGGTTGAAGAGGCCGTGTCTCCAATCCGTGCTTTATTCCTTCACCTGGGGCAGTATTCGAACGGTTGAAGAGGCCTTGTCTCCAATCCGTCGCCTGGTTTGCTATTACATTTACCTACATATATTACGGTATTTTCTTATTTTATCATTCTCACGCCGCTAATTGTACGGAGGCCTTGCATTCAATACGTGCTCAGCTCGATCCCCTCCACCTTAGCAATTTGTTATCCACCCACACAACTCGACTGTTCAATGTTCGCTGCTGCGCCGTAGCCTTTCAAGACTTCGTAGACACTTCATTATTTCCGCTATTACATCGCACGCCGCTGACCATTTTACCTTGCTTTGTAGCATGCATCCAACAATTGTTTCAGGAGTGTAATCCTCTCCAAATATTCTGCACAGTTTGCATCTCGAGCTATAGAACCTAGGACACTCGAAAAATACATGGTAAACATCTTCTACTGTATCGCCGCCGCAGTGATCGCATATGTTGTTAGGCTCGTGATTGAATCGGTGCAAATATTCCTTAAAGCATCCGTGACCACTCAGAAACTGTGTGAGGTAGAAATCCACCTCGCCGTGCTTTCTAGATATCCATATATTAATATCTGGGATACATCGGTGTGTCCAACGACCATTTGTTGAGGCATTCCACCTGAGCTGCCAATTCTGCACGCTTCGCTCTCGTGCTCCGTTACTTGAGCTTTGATCCCGATAAATCGTCGCTGCTTCTTTTGCTAATATGTCTATAGGACACATTCCTGCGATGATTAGTGCTGCGTCGTCAGAGACAGTTTTAAAGGCGCTACAGACGCGTAGTGCACACAGGCGGTAAGTCGACTTTACCCCGCGGAAGTATGATTTATACTCCGTGGCCTGATGCCAAACAGGAGCCCCGTAAAGTATTTGGCTTTTTACAACGCCAGCCAGAAGTTGACGCCGTCGTTGCTTTGGTCCTCTTGCATTTATCATTTTCCTAGATAATGCTGCTACGGTTTTTGCTACCTTTCCATTGGCATACTCTAAGTGGGATTTGAATGACAACCTCCTGTCTATCACAACCCCCCAGTATTTTATTGCAGGCAGCGTGTCGATGTCATGGCGGCCGATTCTAGTGACCTGCTCCACCCTTTTCCTACTTGATATGAGTACAGCCTCTGTTTTTTGTTCCGCCAGCTGCAGTCCATTTTTCGTAAGCCACGATTGAACCATCGCTATGCTTGTATTAGATTTGGCGCATATTTCGCCTAGGTGCTTGGCGGTGATTACCAATGCGATATCGTCCGCGAAGCCGATAATTTTCACCCCATTGGGTACCTTGAGTCGAAATACTCCGTCGTACATAATATTCCAAAGCAGTGGGCCGAGCACGGAGCCTTGAGGAACACCGCCTGTGACGTGAAGCTTTTCTACTCCAGCAGCCGTTTCATATTCCAGCACTCTACCTTCAAAGTAGCTGCGTATGATCCTACGCAGGTAAAGGGATATGCCTATCTGCTCCAGCGTGTCTAGAATTTTTGCCCAATTGGCAGTGTTGAAGGCATTTTTTACATCTAAGTAACGATGAGGCAATATTCCTTAGAGCCTTCGAGCCATCGGGTGCCACTTATGGCTTCTTGGGCCACTTCCTTCGCCATGTTCACAGCTTGGATGGTGGATCTTCCTTTCCTAAACCCAAACTGGTTATCGGAAATACCACCCACATCTTCAATTTCTTTTTCGAGTCGATTATAGAGGACTCGCTCAAGAACCTTACCGGCGGAGTCGAGCAGGCAAATGGGCCTGTAGCTAGATGGTTCCGCCGTATTTTTACCAAACTTTGGCAGCAGGACCAGCTTTTGTCGTTTCCATATTGTAGGAAATGTCCCCTCAGCCAAGCATGCATTAAATAGTTCCGCAAATGTTGGCGTGTTATAAGTGAGAGCTAGTTTGAGTGCTCTGTTTGGTACCCCGTCTGGGCCAGGAGACTTGCGGTCTTGCAGTCTATTCACCGCTTGAAGGACCTCGACGACGGTAACCTCGTCAAATGAGTATAGTACGGCGCCTGATGTGGGAGACACTAGCTCCCTTTGCGTGGGAAATAAAGTATCTACCACGTTTCTGAGAAAAGAGGGGCATGTTGGCATCGCCTCTCCTTTGTGTTTCAATTTCTTAAAAACCAATTTATAAGCTGTGCCCCAAGGGTCATTCTCGACGTCATCGCAAAGCTTGAGAAAGCATTCGCGCTTACTATCTTTTATTGCTCTCTTAAGTGCGAGTCGCGCACTTTTGTAGGTAGCTCTGCACTCTAGAAATTCCGGTCTCCCTCTGGCTCGTTGATAGCGCCTCCTAGCCTGAATACACTCTCTCCTTAGGGAGTGTATGCGCTCGTTCCACCAAAATGTGGAACAATGTTGTTTGCGCTTGGTCTTTCTAGCCATTGACGCATCGCATGCTGCTCTAATATCCGCCATTAATTTATACGCCATGTCGTTAGCACTTCCTCTATGTTCGACTGTTGTCAACATTAGCTTGAATATGTCGGGGTCGAAAGTATTGATATTCCAACCTCTGTTTTTTAGGGGTGGCTTTATAGTGGGCCGCCCTCCCCCCTCGAGGTTGATGTCCACCACAATCGCTGAGTGATCGCTTTGGGTATAGCAATCACTGATTTTCCACTCAGCCAACCTGTAGAGATTGGCGCTGACAAACGTTATGTCGATTACGGAGCCGAACCCATTTCTTAAGAAGGTGTTTTGCCCACCCACGTTAAGGAGCGCTACATCAAGGCATGCAAATGCTTCGAGCAGAGCCCTCCCTTTGGGAGATGTTCTCTGTGAGCCCCACTCTATAGCCCATGCATTAAAGTCTCCCGCGATGACGAAACGCTCCCGCAACGTCGCATCCATGGCTATTTTCCCGACGATTTCTTCGAACGCGTCCAGCGGCGTACTAGGTGGTATATAGCAACTGTAAACGTAAATGCCATCAATCTTACCGCATACAAATCATCGTTCCTTAAGTATTAATTCCGCATATAAGGGATTATGTCTGCAGGACCAAATAGCAGTCTTGCTCAATTCGTCTTGTATCCAATTCGCAGTCTTCGCTCTGTAGGGCTCACTAAGAAGTGCTAAGTCAATCTTCAACTCCAAAACTGTTTGTGCCAGAAGGTCCTGGGCTGCTTCACAATGGTTAAGATTAAGTTGCAATAATCTCATAAAGGTCTTTGTTTCTGGACAGCTTCTTTATATACTGGGCACTTATAGCCACCAGTGTGATGGTCTGTGCAGCTGAGCCCTCTTCTAGCGCACAATAAGCACTTAAGCGCGTTAGTGCATGATTTCGCCGCATGCCCTTGGCCACCGCACTTAAAGCAAACGCCTTTGAGATTGGATTCGGTGCCGCAGTTTCTTGCTATGTGTCCGAACTCGAGACAGTTAAAGCATCGTTTCGGCTGAACTTTTGCTCGGACTCGGCATATGACCCATCCAATTCGGACTTTACCACTTCTCGTAAGTTCCCGAACTAACTCGGTGGGTAAAGACATAGTCGCAGTCTGCGTACCGCCGTACGCTTTGCGCAAGGATCGCACACAAGACGGCTTAGCATTGAAACCTGCAAGCTGTGTGTTCAGCGCCTGGCAGACCTCTTCAACCGTCGTTACTGACATATGTGCATACATGCATACGTTTTTACATAGCTATATGGTAATATATAATGTGAAAGTACATGGAAACAAGTATGTATAGCAAGAGGCAACACTTTTTTACTATTATGTTTACTTATTTGCGCTCACATATATATTTTTCGGTATTGCCTTTTTCTAAACAACAGCTTTTGTGTGGTTACATCGATGTTACCACCTATTTTAGTGGGTATACAATTATCCGGCTACTTTCGTGGACAGAATACCAAAAGGGTACAAAAGTTACCACATGAAGAAAGTTGCCGTGGTGAAGAAAGTTGTTACCACATTAGAATCAGGCTGTAAACGTAAATTCGTATTAGTGCATAAGCCGCGAGAACTCAGAGAGTGAACGAAACCGAAGTAACAAATTATTACCGATTGCACCTGTTTAGGCCAGCAGGCTAACCCCAAATGAAAATTAAGGGTCGGCCACCCTAATGCAATCTAATACAAAACCGCTTATTTGTTACGGCCGTTAGCACTTATACTAAAAGAAAAAGTGACGTTTAGTTAAGTTACCCCGCCAAAGGCCTGTTAGCTTTGGGGGTAACCGGAATGCGTGGAAAGGAAACTCTTTCACTTGGATTAAAACCGCAGCAGTTTACGCACGCTCCAACGTCTTGAAGCCGCAAGTTAAAACCACATCAAACGTCACACTGCCAGAACGCAGAGTCCCTGGATATATTAAAGGTAATATTGTAGCAGTTGCATGCTTGCACCTTTAAACTCTCTTTCTGTTATTTTCCACTGCTTATTTTGTGAAATAAAGTCTATTGAAATTTTAATATTAATCACTGCTTTTCTTTCCTAACCTCCATCAAGAGAAACTAGTCTGGAATCGGTCAGCTCAAGTTTTCATGGTCCATCAGCGCCAGTAAGGGAAGCAAGCCTAGAGGAAATACAGTCCACTAACCAAAACCATAATATTCATCACGTTTTTAATCGTTGAGTACACAGCCATTCCGGACAACAACGGAATTTGTACAGCGTCAGAGTTCACAGTTCATCACTGAAAAATTTCATCAAATCACTATTCAAAGCGTTTGGTTAAAAGGTATGTGCTCAAATTAAAAGTGACACAAATAAAAAAGTGCTTAAGTTTTTTCATTTAAATCACAGGCGGTGATAAAAGATTTGCTTAAAAAGTGACACAAGCGAAAAGTGTAAAAAATTTTTCTTTTCTTTTCATATAAATCACATGCGGTGATTAAGAATTACTGAATAAACAGTGCTATTACAAAGCCTTTTGTCTATCCGATACTCTCCCCCACCCGTGGTAAGAGGTATTGGACACAGCCTAAGGCTAGCAGTCAGAGTCTTTAAACTTTCCTTGAAACGTTGCACTGCACTGCACTTTAGGTTCTTGCAACCATCGCGGTTATAAATTATTATACAAATTTTGAGCTTATTCGTGACAAAAAGGTGCTTGTCGAAATTTCTATAACACCACTTTGGTCGTTATCTGAATATTGAGAAAAAATCGTTATCACAGTGCTTTCTGCTCGTTTAAAAATTTTAACGTGCACACACACACGTTTTATTGCAAAAGACCATTTATTGGCTCTAGCTACAAGCGTTAATTTTGTGGCAAGCAAATTTTCCTTGGACACTTAGCACCAGCAATATACATTTTATTAGAAGGACATAACCTCACTCCACATATTGCACACCGGTCACACATACAGGCTTACTGTTTTGTCAATTTAAGTACAATATCTTCTTTTTTTAAAAAGCAATATAAATTGGGTTTGAGTCGTTTAATCCTCACATTTATATTCGATTTTTTTCACTTTATCTTTATATCACATATTTATTATATTATATCACACACGTATATAATTATTTTTCATAAAATCTGGTATTCAGTGGCGAAGAGCTGAAAATAACACTTTATTGCATATATATACATATATATTTGGTTATAATAAATTTTAAAAGATCATAAAGAGGTGATTCCAAAATTTTTCTTTTGCGTGAAAATTTGTTTTTGAGTGGTGGTGTTAGGTTATTGAAACCCTTCCCTTTGCTTCTGAGCACCAAACTTAAATTTTCTAATTAGGCCCTGCATAATAGCTATTCTCTGTTGAATATCAAACGATATGGAGAAATTCATTAAAGCAGCTGATGAAGTGGCACAGTTTGAGGCTGAGTTCAACAGCAGACCTCAAACTGAACACACAAAATATACTCTAGCCATTCACCAAGAAGAGTTAAAGAATAATTGGAGAAAGGCAAAGCTAGCTTATGAGGATATCTTGTACTCTTAAACGGCAGAGAAAAAGGTGTTAGCACAGGCCAAACCGAAATACCAAGCGATGTATTCCGCATATGTACGCGGCAGTTCAACCATGGCTGAATTAATGGCAAAGCTAACTAAACGCGATAAGGAGGGAGAAGGAACACCTGACCCAGAACACAGCATGCGACTACCTCCGTGCGATACGGATGTATTCAAAGGTGACTACCTCTCCTGGCCAACGTTCCGTGACATGTTCACGGCAATATACATACGAAATAAGCGCCTCACCCCAGTTGAGAAGTTATTTCACCTCAACCAAAAAACGCAGGGTGAGGCAAGGGATATAGTTAAAAAATGCCTCCTCACAAACGATGGGTTTGACACAGCGTGGAAGAATTTAGGAGAAAGATATGAGAATAAACGAATTCTCGTAAATACCCAATTAAAAATATTATTCAACCTTGAAAGCGTAGAAAGTGAGTGTGGCACCGCGATTAAAACACTTCAGCGGGAAATAAATAACTGCATCTCAGCTCTAAAACTCATCAAATATCTATGCTCCACCAAACTACCCGAAAGCACGCTAGCTTTATGGGAACAGACCATAGAGAATAAAACTAAAATATCGAAATGGGAAGATATGGATAAATTTTTATCGAATAGGTTCCAGACCTTGGAAACAGTCTCGGGATTAACAGGTAGCAAAAGTACCAAAGCTCCCAAACAACCACCACCCAAACATAATAATGATTCGTCTCAGCAGAAAGTAGGTGCCTACCAAGCAAGTGTAGCTAGAAACAATTGCAGATGCTGCAAGAAAAACAACCACAAGCTGTCACAATGCCAAAGCTTCCAACGGCTCTCTGTCGTAGACAGAGTTGCGTTTATAAAAGACATTCGGGGGTGTCTGAATTGCCTCTCGGCAAAACACACAGTTTCCCAATGTACGTGCTCCTTTAATTGTAGCATTTGCCATCTAAGGCATCATACACTCCTGCATATTCAACAAAATGCGGGCACGAGTGCAAGACCAACCACAACCCAACAAACACAGTTAGATCAAAGACCATCTACTTCGGCACAGGCTCAGGCCCAACGTCAGTTTGCCACGGCAAATAATCAATCAACCAACCTCAATTCCTGTTTCGCGAATACAAGCAAGGGGGTTGTATTAGGTACTGCGCAAGTCAGTATCTTTTATAACAACGAAAACTTTTCGGCCCGCGCCTTAATAGACTCCGGATCAGAGTGCTCGTTCATTTCGGAGCGACTTAAAAGAAGAATAAATCTACCTAGTCGGAAGCTAAATGCACAAGTGTCAGGGATAAACAACACCGTGTCAGCCCAAGTGAAAGAGGCATGCTTCATTCAGTTGCGGTCATCAATAAACCCGAATATACGCATACACACTACAGCATTGGTTTTAGCCCAGCTCACCGACAATCTGGCAACCTGTCAAATTGACCCCATGACACACCAAGTTTTCCCGGACTTGGTGCTAGCAGATCGGAGGTTCTTTGTAAATGAACAAGTAGATCTTATTCTGGGTGGGGATATTTACGCACAGATAATGCTAGGCGGTATACGAAAAAATGTTTTAGGCACCCTCCTTGCGCAGGAAACAGTATTTGGCTGGATATTAACTGGCCAAACGGAAACGGCCAGCCCAGCCGGCAGGTGTGTGTCGTTCTTTAATGAGGTATCGCTGGACAAACAAATAGCGTCATTTTGGGAGCTGGAAGACATTCCCAAAAACCATATTTATACCAAAGACGAAAATTACTGCGAGGAGTTGTATCAAAAAACCACCAAAATAAATGAGGATGGCATATACATCGTGCCCTTGCCTTTTAAGCAGGACTTTCAAAAGGGTATATCATTAGGACCGTCGCTTAAGAGCGCGTGCTCACAATTTTTCAGGAACGAAACCCGGTTAGCGAAAAATCCCGAATTGCAGACGGAATATAACCGAGTCGTATCCGAATACGAAACGTTAGCTCATATGGCACGAGTAGAAGAGCATGTTCCGGCAGATACATGCGATACCTATTTTTTACCCCATGACGCAGTAATTAAGGAAGAAACCACCACCACTAAAGTGAGAGTTGTTTTTAACGCCTCCTGTCCCACTGCTAATGGAATAAGTTTAAATGATGTCCTTCATTCAGGCCCAGTCCTTCAGAGTGATCTAACAATTCTCATACTCCGTTGGAGATTGTTCCGATACGTATTCAACAGTGACATCGAAAAGATGTACCGGCAGATATTACTAGAGCCCAGGGACACCAGGTATCAACGCATCGTCTTCAGGTCATCCACCAGCGAACCCATCAGCATATACGAATTGAAGACGGTGACCTTCGGAGTAAACTGCGCGCCCTACCTGGCCATAAGGACCCTTCTTCAACTAGCAGAGGACGTAGAGGAAACCTATCCCATCGCATCGGACATCCTACGAGAGTTTATGTATGTCGACGACGTTTTAGCGGGCGGACACACCATTTCCACCGCCACGAAGGCAAGGGACGAAATTCAAGCGACATTACAATCAGCCGGCTTCTCCCTCAGGAAGTGGACTTCCAATTGCGACCAACTACTGGAAGGTATTCCAAGATCGCATTTATTAAACGAAAATTTTTTAAATTTTGAAGATGCTAGCATGGTTAAAGCGTTAGGGATCAGGTGGAATGCCCACTCTGACTATTTCTATTTTTCTGCAAAACCCATCGATAACCAAGTCGTGTTCACAAAGAGAACAATATTATCTGCTATAGCAAAATTATTTGATCCACTAAGTTGGCTAGGGCCATTTATTATTACCTCGAAAATGATTATGCAAGGTATTTGGCTGGAAGGCACGGGCTGGGAGGAAGCCGTGTCTCCTGCGATATTAGATAGATGGCATGATTGTTTAGAAAGCTACAGACAAATTGAAAGCATTCGTATACCACGTTGGGTACAGTTTTCCCCGGTAGCGAGCAGCGAACTACATGGCTTCTGCAATGCTTCCGAGAAAGCATACGCAGCCGCAATATACCTGAGGGTACAAGTTGATAATCATGTGTTCGTAAATCTGCTCTACGCAAAAACCCGTGTAGCCCCGGTGAAGACTATATCTCTGCCCCGCCTTGAACTATGTGGTGCGGTCCTGCTAGCAGAAATAGTACAGTCAGTCGCGAAAAATCTTAATTTTAACAACCCTACAACCTATCTATGGACGGATTCGACAATCGTCCTTGCATGGATTCGCAAGCCCCCATGCTCGTGATCCACTTTCGTTGCCCATAGGGTGACAAAAATAATCGACAGAGTAGGGAAAGGAAACTGGCTTCATGTCGACTCGGCATCAAACCCGGAAGATCTCGCAAGTAGAGGTATACCCGCTGAAGATCTTATCAACAAAGCCCTGTGGTGGGAGGGCCCTTCTTGGCTTCATGAAGATAGCTCAAATTGGCCTACCCAAGAAACAGAATATACCACCACGTCAGAAGAAAAGCGGGTCCAGGTACACTCGTCAATAGTAGACACAGACTCTGATATCCTAACAAGATTTTCTGACCTCTAGAGAGCTTTGAAAGTACTATCCTACGTCTGGAGATTCTTTCAAAGAACTAACCCAAAAACAAGAGCCTCAGTTCAGGCGAATTCTTGCTCAATTTCGTAGAGCGAAATAAAAGCAACGACCCAACGTCTGATTGTTATCTACCAAAAGAGGCATTATGGGGAGGAGTATTCAGCTTTAAAATCTAAAAAACTCATAGGAGCAAAGGGCGAGGTACTACCACTGAACCCATTCTTAGATGAAAGGGGGGTTGTGAGGGCGGCGGCCGCCTCGAAGCTTCCGAAGATATCCCGTACAGCGAGCGACACCCAGTCATTTTGCCGTATAATTGCCAGTTGTCACGTCTTATTGTAAAGTTTACCCATAGGATCTCTCTCCATGGGGAAAACCAACTTATGCTACGCCTCATCCGTACGCAGTATTGGATACCACGGGTCAGGAACATGATAAAATCGACAATCCACAATTGCAAGGAATGCACGATTTACCGAAAACGTTTTCAAACCCAGCTAATGGGAATTTCACCCAAGGAGAGAACTACGTACTCACGGGCATTCACAAACACAGGAGTTGATTTTGCGGGACCCTTCGATATAAAGAACTTTCGAGGGCTGTAGAGTGTCGAAGGGATATGTGTGCGAGGGTGTAGAGTGTCGAAGGGATATGTGTGCTTGTTCGTTTGCTTTGCAACGAAAGCGATTCACCTGGAACCCACCTCCGACCTCAGCACCCAATCATTTTTAGCAGCATTTGCGAGGTTCGTATCGCGAAGAGGCTGCCCTAGTAAAATGTTTTCCGACAATGGCACGAATTTTGTCGGTGCTTCTAGAGCACTTAAAGCGGAAATGAGGGAATTCCTACAAAATGCCCGCGACAACACCCTATCCAAGTACTCCCATCAATCCTTATCGTGGCACTTCATTCCCGCATCAGCTCCTCACATGGGGGGACTGTGGGAGGCGGGA
The DNA here is from genome assembly GCF_040869045.1 of Eurosta solidaginis. Taxonomy (NCBI): domain Eukaryota; kingdom Metazoa; phylum Arthropoda; class Insecta; order Diptera; family Tephritidae; genus Eurosta; species Eurosta solidaginis. The sequence goes on along the minus strand of NC_090323.1, from coordinate 112,362,056 downwards.
GTGAAAAGTTTTAAAAGCCACTTCACAAAAATCGCTTCAAGTTACAAATTCACCTTTGAGGAGTTTGCGACTTTGTTATGCAGGATCGAAGCCTGCCTCAACTCCCGACCATTGAGCCCTGCGTCAAACAATGCATCAGACCTGGAACCACTAACCCCAGGTCACTTTCTGGTAGGAGGACATCTCTTATCTCTACCAGAACCTGACGCTAGCGAAAACTCTGCCTCAATCATAAATCGATGGCAAAAGTTAAAATCCCTACATCACTCCTTCTGCAAGATGTGGAAATCGGAATACCTCTCTGAACTGCAGAAGAGAAATAAATGGAGATCTCCCAAAACGAACCTAAAAATCGGGGACCTGGTCGTAATCAAGGAGGATAATTTGTCTCCAAACGAATGGAGACTCGGACGGGTGGTCAAATTACACACAGGACCTGACGATCGCGTCAGAGTGGTCGATATCATGACGACGAAAGGCCAGATAACCCGACCCTTAGTAAAACTCATCATCTTGCCCTACGATCGCGATGAGGCAGAAGAACCTGCGGCATCCAATTAAAAATCCTTTCTATTGTCCTCCACTTCACGAAAGCCCAAACTAATCAGTTTACGTCCACAAGCAATTGATACTTTGGCCGCCTTAGCCCGTACCATTGGAAAACAAAACTGTATGCCTTTAGCCACCGATACAATGACGTTCGCATTGACTTTACTTAAAAAAGCTGAGGATCCTGATGTACGTCGTGCACTCTACAATCTAATTGCTTCATTAGCTGAAGTGGTCAATGAAGAAATGGCAACCGTCTTTTCAAAAGTAATTGAACGTATGTTTGATTCTATACTTTCAACGGAAGAGGTAGTAACTGAATTTAAGGATAATGATGGCGTACCGGCACCCGCAGAAGAAGTTGATGAGAATGAAGATGATATTGATATTGAAAATTCAGATGATGAAGATGATTTGGATAATATTGCTGGATATAGTGTAGAAAACTCATTTTTAGATGAAAAGGAAGAAGCTATCTTAGCATTAAAAGAATTTGCCGAACACACTGGCACCGCTTTTATACCGTACTTGGAAAAATCCTATCAAAACGTTTACAAAATGATTGATCATCCTCAGGAGGATATACGCAAAGTGTCAATTGATGCATTGAGCTCATTTGTTATTGCGCTTTTCGAGCAGCAAGACTTGCAAGGTGTCTCCAATGCTATTACAATTTTGTTACCAAAATTGGGACAAATTGTACATGATGATGAGGAAGTATCGGTTGTGCTGTCGGCACTCGAAGGGTTGGGTGATTTATTGAAAGAGTTAAAGCAGGTTGCTTTGCCCACCCCTGAACTACGTGACGTTATCTTTGCATGCATAACCGATGTATTGCAGGGCAAAGTTTCATGCCAATTTGATGAGTCTAATGGCTATGATGATGAAGATGCGGAGGAAAGTGAATACGATGAGGCAATTGTTGAGGGTGCTGGTAATATGTTGCCATTGTTAGGAGCAGCAATGGGAGCTGATCAATTTAAACCCTATCTTGAGCGTGCATATCCGATTATTTTGCAAAAGTTGCAAAAAGCTAAGAAAAATGAAGATCTGGAATCACAACGCGCCTTCGCTTATGGTGCAGTAGCTGAGTGCGTTGCACCACTACAAAAACACACTGGTGCATACCTGAATACATTCTGTCCAATTATGATTGCTGGTCTAAATGATGATTTCGATCAGGCACGTCAAAATGCAGTATATGGCCTGGGCGAATTGGTGCTATATTCTGAGGATAAATCATATGAAGCTTATCCGCATATTTTAAATGCGCTCTCACAGGCCATTGCCAAAGAGAATAAACCAAGTGCATTGGATAATATTTGTAGTGCTATTGCACGTTTGATTGTTGTAAACAGTGCATTGGTGCCACTTTCGCAAGTGCTGCCCGTTTTTATGCAACATTTGCCATTGCGTGAAGATTTTGATGAGAATGCATCAATATTTAAATGTTTAAAACAGTTATATATACAAGCGCGTGATGCAATTGCAAGCTCAATGGAGCAAATTATAGCAATTGCCATACATGTGCTATATAAAAAAGAATATACTGAGAAGGAAACATACGATAACGCATTGGGTTTGTTGCAGGAAATCCGTGAAAACTATCCCGATAAATTTAGTGCAGTTGCTAATTCGAATCCAGAAATGATTGCATTCTTACTAACACTGTAAGCCTAGCTTAAATTGTGTTTTTAAGTGTAGGTTTTGTAAGCAGTGATGCATAAATTCTAGTTAGATTATAATTTCGGTGTTTTTCAAAATATTTTGGAGCTATTTTTTAATCAATGAATGAACGAAACTATAAGTTTGGAAAAAAAAATATATAGTTTATATTCGCCGCATTGCAAACGAATTAGAAGAGTGTATACGTTCCTATGATAGTACTCACCACCATTTTCTTCCATAGTCCCCTCGAGACCCTGTGGGTGCCATCATATTGAGCAAGGCGAACAAAAGGCGTTAAGCTGCAATAAAAATTCTTTATTAGCGTCTACTGACGGTACAATAAAATATTTTAGCGCGCACCTATTTTTTTCGTTACAACGCGAGTCGAGTTGAGACTACGACCGCCACCCTTCTCTTTAATCGTATGCCTTCAGATTCCAATTCACGTTCGAGCACATTTGGCTTAGGGGCCTCTAACATCATGATCATGATAACTAAATCCGCAGTACGTGCTACAGCGATTACCTGCCGACCACGACCTTTGCTCTGCGCGGCACCCACAATAAATCCAGGCAAATCGAGCAACTGTATATTGGCACCTTTATATTCAATGACTCAATTAAGGCTACGCGCGTATCGCCACTTTTTTAACACATCGAAACCATCACCTTTCTCCCATTTTGGCAGGTTCCAGCAATTGAGAACGATACTTAGCAAGCTTTGCTTTCGGTTGCTTTGTTCTTTTGCGTGCGAGCGATTTCTTTTTTCAATATTTCCAAAATCGACTCCGCGTTTATTTTAATTAATGCCTAAGTAGGTTTCTATTTCGTGTTAGAAAAGTCCATCAGTTTCACTTAAAGCTACAGAAACTATTCGTCTTAAAAAAAAAGAAAAAAAAAAACGGTGCTTCGATTGACCTAGACTGAGGAACGGTTTGTGATTGTGGTCGTACACTAAAAAATCGCAAAATTGCTGTTTCCCAATTGCAACGGCTAGGCGGCCGCTTCTCGAGCACATTAATTATGCATAGAAGAAATTTTAGAAATTCTGAGCTGCGCACGTAAGACACATCGTTTTCTTGGAAAATCTCAATTAAATGTTTCATGGCTCTAACTGAACTTTCGCTGATGTTATCCTCATACATTTTATTGAATTCCTCCATGAAGCTGGTGAGTGCGTAATTGTTGCACTGGCTCTCTTTTGAATCAGTAGAGCTAGCCGGGTGAATAGGAGTAAGAATAATAGGTGATGGTGCTGCTGTAATGTTTGGCATCTGAAACGAAAAAAAAGGGAATCGAATAAAATAAAATATAAATTTATCAAAATGGAACGATACTAGCATACTTACCATGTACAAGTTTTTCTTCATTATGAAAATTCATTCAAAAATGTCTCTATACTCATTTCCATGAATGAATGACATTTTTGAATGAACGAAACAAGGGTGCCACTCGATGACGTTTGCCTTTGTCTTTTCTTACGCCGTAAACACATTGCGCGCGACCCCATGGGATCACAAGTCGGATCCACGGGATCCAACAAACTCGAGTGTTAGTGCCCGAACAACTTTACCTTTTTTTCGACGAATGAAAATTTTGTTTTATTTTGACAATGTGGTGCATAAAACCACAATCAAAACCAACTTTCTTGTAAAAAAAAGGGGGAGATGAACCACTGGAGACCGAAATAATTTTCGCGTTTTATTTGCATTGTTTTCCCTGTTAAAAAGGGTAGGGCAAAATAAAAATGTAAAACATAGACAAAACGTGTCACACTCAATAGTGGTCTCGCTTTCATGATGGAAATTGTCGCTGCGTATTGAAGTTCCGATAAAGTTTCGTCAATCCTTTTAGGTTGAAATCCAAGCAAGAATAAAGGAGTTCATGTATGCTTTCGATACCACAAACAAGGGAGAAATTAAACTTTAGAAAAGACTATAAATTTTATGTCGCGTTAGGACTCAGACGCGAGCTGTCTCTAAATAATTGCATGACATGACCATTATGTCTCATTACGCTGCCAAATTGGCAGCACCGCACAGCTGTCTCATTCCAATGATTGGAAGAGGTAGCAGCTGACAGCTCTACAAATTACCACACTCGATAGTGTAGGCTATCCCCGCCAGGGTTGTGTCGAAATCAACAAACACACCACAATTTGTGTTTCTCACACAACATGGCCCAAATCAACACAAAGAGTGTTCCCAGACAGCGAATAAAGGCCCCTTTACATCTGTCGCACATTTTATCTGGACGATGTCGCTTAAGGGACAATCTCATTCACCCTGCAAAAACGCTCTCGTCATTCCACGTCAGTTGACTAGTCATTTTACGGTTATAGATTATATTCATAGTCACATGTACATGGGCGTGGGTAAGTTTGTGACCAAATTTTTTGTAGGCAATGTCCACACAATAATCCAGCAAAGTTTTGCACCTTGTTGGTGGGAGCCCAGGGTGGTTTATAGTAAACATCACCACCATTTATGGCAAGTTTCTGCAATATAAAACACACTAGGGACACAAAGATAACTCCAAGTTTGAGGTAATCTCGTCACGCAGCCACAACCAGATATGTTTTTTTGAAAAATACCCAATACATATATAATATGACTTAATGAGTCTAATTGCAGGCATCATGACCCGCTACGGCCAATTGCGCAAGGTATATGAGAAAAAGGCCAGCTATTTCAAGGTCCCATGCCATTTGTGTTCGGCTAGGCATCCGATCGGTCTATGCCCAGTTTACCGTTCAAAGACGCCTGAGGAACGGATGCGTGAAGCTCTTCTGGGAAGTTATTGTGGCAATTGCCTATCCATGGCGCATCGCACGGCTGGTTGCACAAGCAACGGGAGATGTCGGCGATGTGGCGAGAAACACCACACCACCCTTCACGTGGATGAGCAAACCAAAGCCTCACGTAAGCCGTACAAGCCGTGGAGCGTACAGGTAGAGGAGGAGGAACGCGAGAAGCTCGAAGGGGCGTTATCACTATACGCCTCCGATATTGAGGCGGAGGAGATGGAACGAGAAACCACGGAGAGGGACCCATATTCTCAACCGGCCAGCATGGTCCAAGAGAGATCGGAATCACTGCCCTTCCGACTATCAGGGGGATCGGAACCACGGCTCTTCCGACCCCTGCTACGACATGAGCGCCAACAGTCGAACAGAACCCCTCATCGTCGTCGCCGACAACGAAAACGCCCCCAGTTGGCCAACAACAACACAAATCGCCGTCACGAAGCCATCACGACTAACCTGCCTCGCTCTACGTCGACCGCCGCCGATTCTCGAGGAGTCATTGCCACTCGCCAGCTAAGGACGCCGCTAACGTTCCGCAGTGGACGTACAGGGCTGGACCCCGTCGCTGGACCGGTACTGCGGCCCATGATATCGATTCCGCCGACTGCTATAGTGAAAATTGAAGCTGGAGGACGACTTCACCTGGTTCGAGCGCTAATCGATGTTTGTTCGTCGTCAACCGTCATATCGGCCGACTTGGTTCGGGATCTGCGGCTGGACGAAACTCGAGTGGGTAGCCAGACAGGCTGTGTGGTGTGTCTGCGGGGGAAGCACGGCGACAACAAACGCATTGCGACCCATGCCGTCGTCACACCACATTTCCACCGAGTGGCGCCTAGTCACAGCCTGGATCCAGCCATCGCGGCTATGTATACACACATCTGTCTCGCCGATCCAAAAGTCTACGTCGCGTCGCCAGTACGCCTAGTTCTCGGGGCAGACGTATATGCCGACATTATTCTAAATCAAGTTCTGCCAGCGTCATTCGGCCCGTTCTTGGCGCAAAGCACGATATTCGGCTTCGTGCTCTCTGGAGTATCTAGAGCCTAAATGGTCGCAGATAAATATCCAAAAAAAATGAATTTTGAATTTGAATTTACATTATGAATTTTGTAATAAAGAATATTTTGTACTGTTGAACTCATGCGTACAGTCTGTCCATCCATCTTTCTCCCTCTAGATACTGTCTACCCTAGCAGCAGGACAAGGCGAGGTTGCGTACCGCAAGGGGCCGGCATGTTTAGGCCAGCAGGCTAACCCCAAAGGAATATTAAGAGTCGGCCACCCTAATGCAATCTAATACAAAACCGCTTATTTGTTACGGCCGTTAGCACTTATACTAAAAGAAAAAGTGACGTTTCGTTAAGTTACCCCGCCAAAGGCCTGTTAGCTTTGGGGGTAAACGGAATGCGTGGAAAGGAAACTCTTTCACTTGGATTAAAACCGCAGCAGTTTACGCACGCTCGAACGTCTTGAAGCCGCAAGTTAAAACCACATCAAACGTCACACCGCCAGAACGCAGAGTCCCTGGATATATTAAAGGTAATATTGTAGCAATTGCATGCTTGCACCTTTAAACTCTCTTTCTGTTATTTTCCACTGCATATTTTGTGAAATAAAGTCTATTGAAATTTTAATATTAATCACTGCTTTTCTTTCCTAACCTCCATCGAGAGAAACTAGTCTGGAACCGCCAGCTCAAGTTTTCATCACCTGTGTGCGTAAGAAAAACAATACAAAGTTTTATTCACTTATTTATGATATTCAACGATTTGTATATCCAACTTCAAATAAACGTGAAAATAATTAAAATACACTGCCACAACAGATAAATACTGTAACGAATTTGCTGCAAATCCTCTTATTTGCAATCCTCTGCTAAGTTCGAATCACTAAACTGTTGAATAAATAACTCCAATATTGAATAATGGAAAAATGGCCTTTATTATAAGCTTTTATTTAGTTTCACTTTTGTTGTCTGTAATGGAATCTTGCAAGTTAAATTTGATACACTTCCCGGTGTCCGATTGAGCTGAAATTTTTCACACATGTATAACTCCGATGACAATGCAATATTACTTTGTTAGAATTCGATACATTAATCGATAACACAGTTATCGGTAAAGATTTGTATTTACTTTGGCATAACAGCCTAAGTCCCATACAAACCCGCCGGTACCTATCCGTGGATTGTGATATTTGGACGTGGTGAATCACGCGTGTCACGCGTGGTGAATTTCAACGCTGGCGAAAAGCGGAGACACAACCCTCTGTTGTATTTCTGTGTATAACCAACATAGCTGAATTTTTAAGGCTGTTTAACTCTGTAATCTTTTCTGTAATTTATTTTGCTTTTGGAAAAATTACCTATTTGAAAAAAACTGGCACAACAGCTTAAGTTAAATCAAGAATGGAAAAACTTGGAAAATTTGAGCAGATGTGGCAATTACGCGTGCCCGTTGAACGAAATATTGACAATCTATTGATAATCGCTAGGAAATTAGCGACATTCCATCAACTTAGCAGCACTTTAGCAATACTGCTGTTATTATTTGGCCGCTCAAACACACCCATATTAATTGTGCATTAAATTTAAAATATACAACTCAAAAATGACTCCGGTTGTTATGTCCGCAGCATTTATTTGGTGCAAATACAACATAATAATTTACACGGCCAAAGCCATAATAATTTGCACGGGTCATCAATCCTTTCTCTTATTCAAAAGCTGAACTACCAGCGCTACCGCCATCAGCTCAGTGTCATCATTGCCAGTAGCGCCAATAACACCAAACTCGTGCCTGACACACAAAAGTCGTTTCACTCAATAGCGCAAGTGAAATGTACTACTCACTCACTACTAAGTAACGTAAAATATTCGATTGGAGTCATTTCGTCAATGAGCTACTATTGAGCTGGCACCGCATTGGCGCTGGCGCCATACAATTTACATCACTAAAATTGCACGAATGTCCAGGCTCATGACTTTGTTAATCCAGATGGTGAAAACGAAGACTCAAAGGAATGCAACCTTGCAAACAACAGCCGCCATTTTCAAAGTGTAAAAATTCTGTGATACAACGTACGCTAACGCCGTTAGGCTGTTATCGGTAAGTGTTGCATACTTTTCTGCGCACTTGATTTTGTTTTACAGATTTTTGGCGATGGAATTTTAGCTAAGCGAAAGTAGAATTTTATTTTAAAACAGATTTAACCCACAGATGAGAGATCTGCAATAAGTAGTTGTAAACTGAACGCGGCATAGACAGAGTTAAGTTATTTAACACTGCTTGACATAATTTTATATGTGCTCTCTGTCAAAAATGCTTCAACTAACTTAGTCACATTTTATTTCGATTATGAATATGCCCCAATATATTCGGATTATGATATAATAAAATTAAAGAAAAAAATAAAATTAAAGAAAAAAAACTTTTTTAAAAATAAGCTTTTATTATTGGCTAATAAAATTAACTAAAAAGTAAGTTGGTGCATTAAAAGAAATGGATAGAATGAGAAACGTTACAAATAACTAAGTAAAGACTACGTAACTAATTTAAACAATATTTTACCCTACTAAAAATTTTAAAAAATTCCTATTTAAATTAAATTTAAAAAAAAGGCTTTTCTAAGAACAAGCTTCTATTACTTGTTAATAAAACGAACTAAAAAGTAAAAAATAAAATTAAAGAAAAAAAAAACTTTTTTAAAAATAAGCTTTTATTATTGGTTAATAAAATTAACTAAAAAGTAAACAATAAATTGACTCTAAAGAAATATAACACTTTATAAGTTCATTGTAAGCTTTAACGATAATTAGGCTTTTTCGTCTGCGACAAAAGAATTCTATATTGTACATAATTATATATTTTTAACATTAAAACTTTACACCTAAATTATTAAACCTTACAGTTTATATCACAGTCCTAATTGTTCTAATAAAAGCGTGTTACATTGCGATAGCAAGAAAAGGAGATCCTAAATGTTCTTAATTATACTATCAAAATTCAACACGTTTCTTATTAGAACAATTAGAACTGTGATATTAACTGTAAGGTTTAATAATTTAGGTGTAAAGTTTTAATGTTAAAAATATATAATTATGTACAATATAGAATTCTTTTGTCGCAGACGAAAAAGCATAATTATCGTTAAAGCTTACAATGAACTTATAAAGTGTTATATTTCTTTAGAGTCAATTTATTGTTTACTTTTTAGTTAATTTTATTAACCAATAATAAAAGCTTATTTTTAAAAAAGTTTTTTTTTTCTTTAATTTTATTAAAGTACTTCACAATAACACTTATACTTTGCTACTCGCTGGCTTAATAACCAAACTGCTTGATAACTCAAATTAAACTCTACTATTGACCGCCAGATCGCGTGCTTAATCAATAACTGATTGATTGCTCAACTCAAACTGAATTACTTTTTACTCGCTTGTGCCGCTTTTATAGTTTACGCTGCATACATCTAGGCTCTTCTATTTCCAGAACTTACCAACTATTTCGAGTGTTTATAGTTCTCATATAGTTTCTACTTGTTTACAATTTTCTACTTTTTAGCGTCTCTCAGATGTATGTGAGTTTGTAGTTTACAGTCTCTCGCACACACATAGGCGTATAAGTAAATGCATCTGTGTGTGACATCTCTCGGCTGCCTTATATATGTGCATACATGATTTGATTATTTGACGCAAATACTGCTTAGCATGGCCTTAGTGATGGTATAGCTTAGTGATGCTAATATCCGTGACACTGCCCTCCACCTAAGTCTGATCGTCCCGATCAGACAAATCTCCCGATCTAACTGCCGCTAGCATCTCCAAATGTACCACTCTTCTAATCCGTGGTTTCCCAGTGGTTTGTATGCGGTAAATGGTATCACTGATCTTCTTCACAACTTTGTACGGGCCTTCCCAACTGCACCGAAATTTGGCTGGAACACCTTTCCGCCGGTGAGAGTTGTTTAACAGTACCAAATCTCCCGCCAAGAAACCTTCCGAATTAAAGTTCTTGTCATGCCAGTGTTTCATCTTACTACTCGTTACCCTGGGCCGTTCCTTCACACTCTGTTGTTTGGTCAATGAACCACTTAGTAGAGCTTGCGCTGGACGGATTTGCTTTGCATAATCGGTATCGTTCCCACATTTCACAACAGTAGTGCGCTCCGGCTTGAAACTACCCTCGCATTCTTTCTCGGAAATTCGTTGCTTCGTTTTCCTGCGTCTTTTAGGTTTTGTCAATGCCAGTGTTTCTCTCGCAGGTACTTTTGATTTTGATTTATTTGGCCCATTCGATCTATCAACCTTTGCCTTTGACTTTCGTGATCTTTGTCGAGTCTTTTCCACCAGTACCCGATTACTGCTGAACCCTTTTTCCAAACTAAAGTTAAGTGGTATGTCCTGATTCTTATAGCGCATAATTTTTCTCCGCATATCGATCCTGACGTCATGGTCAACCAAGAAGTCCACTCCCAATATGACTTCATCAACGATCTCCGCCACAACGAATTTGTGTAGAACCATGACTTTTCCAATTAATACCTCACATACCACTTCGCCTTGGACTTGATTATACTCGCCTGTGACCGTACGCAACCTTGCTCCAGGTAATGACTTTACTCTCCTGTAGACCAAATCAGATCGGATCAAGGAATGAGATGCCCCGTATCTACAGTCAGTACACGCTCTTTACCATCCACATTCCCTCTGATGGTAAGACTGCTTGATTTCCTTCCAATCTGCGACACAGATATCACAGGACATTCAATAGCCGGGGCAACTTTTCGTTCTTTACATCCGACACGCTCTTGCTCATTTCCGCCAGCTTTGCGTTTACGGCCACCCACATTGTTGGAACTATTAGGACCAAGATCGCAATGACGTGCAATGTTACCTGGGTTGCCGCACTTGAAACATTTAATAACTCCGGCATTTTTCTGTTGTGATCCCTTCAGTGCTTCCAAAATTGTGTCTACCCAATCTGGTCTTTCCACTTCCAGACGATGAGCTTTGTATGCTGGTTTACTCAATAGTGAGGCCGTTTCCTGAGTCAATGCATGTGATACCGTTTCAGCAAATGTCAGTTTTGGGTTTGCGTATGTAGCTCGCTTCGTTTCCACGTCCCGTATGCCATTTATGAAACTCTGGATTTTTACCCTTTCAGTGTATTCCACGGGTGCGTCCGCATTTGCAAGATGAGCCAATCTTTCATTATCTGAAGCAAATACCTGCAATGTCTCATTTGCTTTTTGGTAGCGGTTTTGCAACTCAATTTGGAATACCTGTTTACTATGCTCGCTTCCGTAACGTCTCTCTAAAGCGCTCATCAATGTTTCGTAGTGGTTCCGCTCGTACTCTGGGATGGTCTGAAAGATTTCCGCGGCAGGCCCTTTCAGTGCCACGAACAGAGCTGCAACTTTATCTTCAGCATTCCATTGGTTCACTGCTGCGGTCTTCTCAAATTGTAGCTTAAAGACCTGGAAAGGAACAGAACCGTCAAAGGATGGTGTTTTTACCTTTGGATTACTCGCTGAAACTGCTGGACGATTTAATTGTAACTGCTCCATACGACCCTTCAAATCATCGACTTCTGTCTGAAATTGAGCGATTTTTGCATCCTGCGCTTCCAGCTTTGATGTTACCCTTGCTTCCTGTGCTTCTAACTGTGACGACATTTGTGCCACCTGCAATGATAAGCGCTCCTCTTGTTCTTCCATCTTTGATGTTATGCGTGTCTCCTGCGATTCCAGTTGGGATGCCATATATGTCTTCTGTTCTTCCAATTGCGTTTCCATCTTGGATGTAATCTGTTTCGACATTTCTGACATTCGCGTTTCTTGTGCTTCAATCTTCGATGTTATTCGTGTCTCTTGGGATTCCATCTGTGATGACATATACGTTTTCTGTTCTTCTAGTTGAGATGACAGTTGAGATGTTATATCTGTCTTTTGCGATTCCAGTTGAGAAGCCACTGTCGATGTTTGAGCAGATATTGCAGCCAAAATAATGTTCAAGTCTGTGCTGGTAACCGTCTGCGATGTTTCGTTTTTCTCTTCAATTTTTGTTGTCTCCTCGCCATCAAGGTGAAAGACATACTCTTGCACTTCTTCTTCTACTTTTTAGCGTCTCTCAGATGTATGTGAGTTTGTAGTTTACAGTCTCTCGCACACACATAGGCGTATAAGTAAATGCATCTGTGTGTGACATCTCTCGGTTGCCTTATATATGTGCATACATGATTTGATTATTGACGCAAATACTGCTTAGCATGGCCTTAGTGATGGTATAGCTTAGTGATGCTAATATCCGTGACAATACGATCGATTTTCTTATCAATTTAATTATTTTTCAAAGCAAAAATTAAAAAAAATTCACTTTACTTTTTTTGCCGAAAATTGGCTGAGAAAGTCGCGAACACTTTACTGCGGGCAATCGTATTTATCTCTCACTTGTGCACTTGTGTATGTGACAAATTAAAATATCGCACTAATAAAACAATTTCTGTTTAGTTTTTAATTTTTCACTTGAACATATGTAACTATATTTTTTACACAAGAAAAAAACCTAATTGCTCAACAAATTAATTATATCACACGCACCTGTTTTATGCTTTTTTGATTGATAAAATTTTTGTTTATTCGTATCGAAATTAATTCTTTAGTCTTTCTTATTCTTCTTCTTTGTGTTGATGTCTTTTCTGCCTCTCTTTGCTGTAATTGTATAGGTATGCGTTTTAGTTTGTTTTCCCAAAAAATCCCGTGCAATTCGACGGCTCGATGGACCAAATGATCGGGCGGGGATCGAACGAAGAAAAGGCCGGTACGATCTCACGGCAGATTTGGTACCAAAAGAAATGAAAAGCAACGAATTAGAATAATGATAAAAGTGTATTTAAAAAGATAAATACATAGATATACAATGAAAGTAAGTATATAGATTTGTAAGTAAACTACAAAGCTAATCACAAGAGAAAAACTTATATATTACCTGTAAGACACGATGATGGCTGGATGCGATTTCGATGATAGTTATCAAAAGACTGATCGTTCCAGCCAATCATTAGTTAATTCTCTCTTAGTATGCAAGTGATCCCTCGTGATTTTCCAATGACAGAGTTGCTTTGTAGGGAACTGCTGAATTGGGAGAACACCAGCGATTCCCAACCATTGCAAGCCTTTTGGCTTTAACATCCTGGTAGTTCCAACTTGTGTGGCCGTATACGCAAAACTGGAGGAGATAAGCAAGAGCGAGTCAGATATAAAGATCGAAAACTTGCCCCAGCTATTGAATATCCTGTGATATCTGTGTCGCAAATTGGATGGAAATCAAGCAGTCTTAACGTCAGAGGGAATGTGGATGGCAAAGAACGTGTACTGATTGTAGATACGGGCGCATCTCATTCCTTGATTCGATCTGATTTGGTCAACAGGAGAGTAAAGCCATTACCTGGAGCAAGGTTGGGTACGGTCACTGGCGAGGTTACCCAAGTCCTGGGAGAAGTGATCTGTGAAGTCTAAATTGTGAAGGTCATGGTTCTACACAAATTCATTGTAGCGGAGATTATTGATGAAGTCATATTGTGAGTGGACTTCTTAGTTGACCGTGGATTGATGATCAGGATCGACATGCAGAGAAGAATTATGCGCTATATGAACCAGGATATACCACTTAACTTCAGTTTGGGGAAAGAGTTCAATAGTAATCGAGTACTGGTGGAGAAGACTCGACAAAGACCACGAAAGTCAAAGGCAAAGGTTGATGGATCGAATGGGCCAAATAAAGCGAAATCAAAAGTACCTGTCAGAGAAACACTGGCATTGACAAAACCAAATGGCGCACAAAAGCGAAGGAACAAATTCCCCAGACCGAATGCGAGGACAGTTTCAAGCCAGGGCACACTACTGTTGTGAAACGTGGGAATGATACTGATTATGCGAAGCCAATCCGTCAAGCCCAAGCTCTGCGAACTAGTTCATTGGCCAAAGAACAGAGTGTGAGGGAACGACCCAGGGTAATGAGTAGTAGGATGAAACACAGGTACGACAAGAACTATAATTCGGAACGTTTCTTGGATGGAGATTTGGTACTGCTATACAACCCTCACCGACGGAAAGGTGTTCCATCCAAAATTCGGTGCAGTTGGGAAGGCCTGTACAAAGTTGTGAAGAAGATCAGTGATAACATCTACCGCATACAAACCATTGGGAAACCACGAAATAGAAGGGTGGTTCATTTGGAGATGCGAGAAGGGTTTAGATTGAGAGATTTGTGTGATCGGGACTATCAGACTTAGGTGGAGGGCAGTGTGACGAATATTAATGACACTTAGTGATAATCACATCACTAGTCTGATGCTAAGTAAATAAAACCACAACAACAATAAAGCAGGCAGTCACTTGTATCTACATAAACGAATCAATCATTATGTCTACACATATGTACGTACATGCACGGGAGAGAAAACGCACAAACACATGCACATATCTTATCTGAGATTCGCTCAGAAGTAGGCAATAATTTGTGCAAGTAACACTCACATATACACGCGCATATGAGAAGCTATAAACCTAGTTATAGTTGCCAATTTTATAGCTGCTAACTAACTAGTAAATTCTAGAATAGAACCGCCCAGAAATATGTCAACGACGAAACCAAACACTATAAAAGCAGCAAACGAAATTCAGTTTGATTTAAGCAAGCTATCAGTTGCGAAGTATAAGTGTTATTGTGAAGTACTTTTATAAAGCCCATTTTGCATTATTGAATAGTGGAGTTATTTATTCAACAGTTTAGTGATTCGAACGTTAATAGAATGTTGCAAATAAAATGAATTCCAGTAAATTCGTAACAATATAATTAAGGATCCCGACATATATAAAATTCAAATTATGTATGTATATATGTAGGTACAGATCGAGTTGCGTTCTAAACGGATATACTGATCACAACCAAATTTGCACAACTCACTAGAAGCCTTCCAAGGATGGTCATAGGCTAAAAAAAATATCGATATAAAAAGGGGTGTGGCACCTCCCATACAAAATGAATATTTGGTACTACATAACTCTGAAGGTATTCATGCTAGAACATTGAAATTCAGTAAGAGTTATATGAGGTCAATCCCTAACACCCCTTAGAAAATGTAGGGTGGGGGAGAAGGGGGCGTGGAACCGCCCATATAAATGGAATTTATCATACTGCATATTTCTGGATGTAGTAATGGTTGGATAATGAAAATTGGTAAGGAGCTATATGAGGTTAAGTCCTAACACCTCCAGTAAAATGTGGAATTGTGGAAAAGGCGGCGTGGCACCTTCCCTACAAATGGGATTTTTCAGAACTATGGCTGCCGTACAAACGTAGGTTATTGTAACAGCTAAAGTTTGACTACAGAGTTGTTTGGCTGTTATTCCTTTTGGATTTTTAGTAATCTGCCGCCGTTAAAATTTTTTGTTAACTTCAGTCTCTCCACATCTTCTATCTATATATATAAAGTTAAAATTATGAATGTTTGTATGTATCGGGTTGCGCCCTAAACGGATCGGCCGATCACAACTAAGTTTCAATCACCCACTAGAACCCTTCCAAAGATGGTCATAGGTAAACATAACTTCAATATTGAACAAGTAAGGAAAGTTAAGTTCGGGTGTAACCGAACATTACATACTCAGTTGAGAGCTATGGTGACAACATAAGGGAAAATAACCATGTAGGAAAATGAACCGAGGGAAACCCTGGAATGTGTTTGTATGACATGCGTATCAAATGAAAGGCATTAAAGAGTATTTTAAGAGGAAGTGGGCCATAGATCTATAGATGGACGCCATTTAGGGATATCGCCATAAAGGTGGACCAGGCCTGACTCGAGAATTTGTTTGTACGATATGGGTATCAAATGAAATGTGTTAATGATAATTTTGAAAGGGAGTGGGCCTAAGTTCTATAGGTGGACGTCTTTTCGAGATATCGCCATAAAGGTGGACCAGGGGTGACTCTAGAATTTATTGTGTACGATATGGGTATCAAATAAAAGGTATTAATGAGTATTTTAAAAGAGCGTGGTGTAGCATTATACGTCACACCCACTGTAACATACTTGCGGCATTACGCATAACAAACTCCAAATATATTTTAGTAATAATCATATTACAATATTTTCCAACATAAATTATTGAACTAACCCAGACGGCTAACCAACATCAATGGAATGCCGAATACGAGACCCATATCCATTCACAGTTAATAAACTATACATACAAACATACAACCCATGGTGGGAAAATATCAAAACACTCACATTGATCTGCTGACGCTGCTAAATGTACAAAACTACATGTATGGAGTTATGCATACAAAACTACATGTATACAAAGACTGTATACAAACGTACATGTATGCATAACCCATTTCCTATGTACTTATTTTTATTTATTAGTATTAAGATATTTATGAATGTATAGGTTAAGCAAATTACTATAAAAGACGAGAAATTAATTAATAAAGGAAGATTTAATGTTGGACAACCAAAGTCTTCACTTCTTTTATTTTAGTACCTTTTCATGGCGATCCTGCCAGTCTAGATCAATAATTAGCACAACTGCTAAAAGATCTAGCTGGCCAGAAGAGCCTGTCGGTTCAGTAAAATAAAAAATAAAAATAAAAAATACAGGATTCACCTGTAAACGTTTTATCTGATCCTGCCAGTCCGATCCTAAATAAGCATAAAAATTTGCTGAAAAAGCAAATATTGCTAAAAAAGATCGACTGGAGGAACTCAGCCAGTTTTTCAAATAGACAATTAAATTTTATGGTCAATGAATCCAGTAAGAATCAAATCAACACGAGATCCTGCCTGTCCGCGTTGTATAGTAAATCATTAACTTTGCTCAAGCAAGACTTAAAATTCAAATCCTGAAAAGAAAGAGGATCAATTATTTCCTTGTAACAACAGGTTAACATATTTTGAACCCATCGAAGATGATGAACAACTTAATACAGTAATACTTGGAGAATTGGCCATTAATCTCAAGGAACAATGAAAACCATCAAATGAGTAGCACACAAAGAGGCAAAATATTACACGGTAACCAGCAGCAAAGGAAGCAGAATATTACCCGGAAAGAAGATTTTCATTGACGACATAACCGCATAACAGGGTGGAATATTACATGAAAAGAAGATATTGATGGCAACATTCTGACGGGCAGTAAGGCGGCGTAAATTTTTATTTATCATAATTAATCTAAATTCTAGAAAACAAATTGGGCGGCCTTTATGGACGCTAAACAATGAGCAAAAACGAAAGTTTTTGCTTAGGATTTTTTTTTCTCTCTTTCTCTCTAAGTAGGAAACAAAATAATAATATGAAGAAAATTAGTTGAAAATTTTTTTTTGTATTAAACGTTGAGCAAAAATTTTGTTTGTTGAAAAAAAAAAGAAAAAAAAATTATAGATAGATTAAAATTAAAAGACAAAATTAGAGAACTGAGAAAGAAAAAATAAAAATTTTTGAGTCAATTGGAATGTCGTCTAATCACAGGGAACACCCCAGTACATGGGAAGATAAAGGTATTAGAAATAAAACAGAGGTAGATTCTGAAAAACAGCTCCTATGGTTAAAACCATTTTGGAAGAAAATAGGCATGAAAAGGGAACCTACAGTAGAAGATGTAAAAAATCCTACAACAACAGAGGAAGAAATAGCTAGGATGATAAGAACGGTCTTCCCAAATGAAAAATAATTTTTTTTAGAATTAAAATCTAATACTAAATTATATACTGGTTGACAAATAAATAAATAAATACAAATATTCTTAGTAAAATTTTTTAAAAAATGGCATGGTGGAAAACTATACTATATGGTATACTAATAGGTATCGCAGGATACGAAGTTGGTAAGGAAAATACAGAAAAATAGCATAAAAAATTATTTTTAAAATATTGTGTAAAATGAAAAAAAAAATTTTTTACATTAAAATGCTAAAATTAAACAAATTTTTCCAACGAAATCTTTCTTAAACTTTTATGTCAACTAAATAAGGAAAAATAATAAAAGTAAAATGGAATGCATAGGATACAAGAATAAAATCGAAAAATTTTATTAAAAATTAAAATTTAGTTCATTACTCATAGAAGCAGGAAGATAGTCAAAATGTCTTGGTGGACAAAAATAGCCCAAGGCATTATGATAGCCATAGATGGCTATGAATTCGGCAAAGAAACCTCTGAAGAGGAAATAGTTGACAACAAATTGGTAAAATATGAGCCACAAGCCCAAGTGGACACAAAAACTACAGACATTTGGCTAGGTAATTTAATATGCACGATAGGGCTATTAATAATAGCGATAGCCGCTATTATTAAAAACTATATGAAAATCAAATATAGGCAAACAAATAACGTGCAACAACGCATATAAAAATTTTTTTTTGCCCTTTCTACCCAAATTTCCAAACTCAAAGCTGAGGAAGAGCCATAAATAATTGGAGTAAAATCTCAAATAGTGTCTCAAAATGTCACAATCGACAGTAAAGGTAGCTCTGCCTAATGCGAACAGCAAATCCAAAATTCGCATAATTCCTTCGATTGCCCCTGACAAAGATGGCCAGGAAGCAATAGGAAATTCTAGGACAGTGGAAGTAAGCAAGACCTAAAGAAAAAAAAATATACTAATATTTTACAACCAGCTCATAACAACAAGCATGAAGAAAAAGTCACAACGAGAACCTATATATATATAGATAAATATTAAAGCGCTATATAAATTTGCAAGAAAAGACTAGTCGCGCTCGTTTTCATCTTAGGATAGAAAAATGGTAGTGTAGAAAAATTTTCAAGCAACCAGATTGTTGAGGAAGTTATTGACTTAGGACAATATTCGACCAGGCATAAAAGAAATGCCGGCAATCCAGGACTTGAAATTTATAAGGAAAACACAGTTGTCCTGAGGGACAAATTAGTGGAAATAATTGAATATTTACTGCAGTAGGCGAATTTATAAAATAATAGATGGTACCCAAGTTCTCAAAGATCAAATAATTGCACTAACCAAAGAGGTTATGCATGTGACAACCCCGGTATAAAAATAAAAATAATTCTTCATAAAAGTCATGACGATTCTGTCTTGGTGGCCGCCGCAGAAATCGCATGACTCATAAGATCAAAAATGTTGCTGGAAAATAGGGAAATTGTCGAAAATATAAAAATAACATTTAAAAGATACGAAACATTTTTTTCCTTTGCACCCACTGTAACTTCCACTCGTCCATTAACAGAACTACTATCAATACATAGCTACCCCGCTCTTCCATCAGCAACCCCTCTATTGTATACAGTTTATTACAGATTTACCTTATTATGAATGAAAAAAGAAAAATAAAATTAAAGAAAAAAAAACTTTTTTAAAAATAAGCTTTTATTATTGGTTAATAAAATTAACTAAAAAGTAAACAATAAATTGACTCTAAAGAAATATAACACTTTATAAGTTCATTGTAAGCTTTAACGATAATTAGGCTTTTTCGTCTGCGACAAAAGAATTCTATATTGTACATAATTATATATTTTTAACATTAAAACTTTACACCTAAATTATTAAACCTTACAGTTTATATCACAGTTCTAATTGTTCTAATAAAAAACGTGTTGAATTTTGATGGTATAATTAAGAACATTTAGGATCTCCTTTTCTTGCTATCGCAATGCAACACGCTTTTATTAGAACAATTAGGACTGTGATATAAACTGTAAGGTTTAATAATTTAGGTGTAAAGTTTTAATGTTAAAAATATATAATTATGTACAATATAGAATTCTTTTGTCGCAGACGAAAAAGCCTAATTATCGTTAAAGCTTACAATGAACTTATAAAGTGTTATATTTCTTTAGAGTCAATTTATTGTTTACTTTTTAGTTAATTTTATTAACCAATAATAAAAGCTTATTTTTAAAAAAGTTTTTTTTTCTTTAATTTTATTTTTTACTTTTTAGTTCGTTTTATTAACAAGTAATAGAAGCTTATTTTTAAAAGAGTTTTTTTTCTTTAATTTTATTTTTTACTGTTTAGCTCGTTTTTCTTAAATTTAATTTAAATAGGAATTTTTTTAAATTTTTACGTAATCTTTACTTAGTTATTTGTAACGTTTCTCATTCTATCCATTTCTTTTAATGCACCAACTTACTTTTTAGTTAATTTTATTAGCCAATAATAAAAGCTTATTTTTAAAAAAGTTTTTTTTCTTTAATTTTATTTTTTTCTTTAATTTTATTATATCATAATCCGAATATATTGGGGCATATTCATAATCGAAATAAAATGTGACTAAGTTAGTTGAAGCATTTTTGACAGAGAGCACATATAAAAGTATGTCAAACAGTGTTAAATAACTTAACTCTGCCTATGCCGCGTTCAGTTTACAACTACTTATTGCAGATCTCTCATCTGTGGGTTAAATCTGTTTTAAAATAAAATTCTACTTTCGCTTAGCTAAAATTCCATCGCCAAAAATCTGTAAAACAAAATCAAGTGCGCAGAAAAGTATGCAACACTTACCGATAACAGCCTAACGGCGTTAGCGTACGTTGTATCACAGAATTTTTACACTTTGAAAATGGCGGCTGTTGTTTGCAAGGATGCATTCCTTTGAGTCTTCGTTTTCACCATCTGGATTAACAAAGTCATGAGCCTGGACATTCGTGCAATTTTAGTGATGTAAATTGTATGGCGCCAGCGCCAATGCGGTGCCAGCTCAATGGTAGCTCATTGACGAAATGACTCCAATCGAATATTTGACGTTACTTAGTAGTGAGTGCGTAGTATATTTCACTTGCGCTATTGAGTGAAACGACTTTTGTGTGTCAGGCACGAGTTTGGTGTTATTGGCGCTACTGGCACTGATGACACTGAGCTGATGGCGGTAGCGCTGGTAGTTCAGCTTTTGAATCAGAGAAAGAATTGATGACCCGTGCAAATTATTATGGCTTTGGACCTGTAAATTATTATGTTGTATTTGCACCAAATAAATGCTGCGGACATAACAACCGGAGTCATTTTTGAGTTGTATATTTTAAATTTAATGCACAATTAATATGGGTGTGTTTGAGCGGCCAAATAATAACAGTAGTATTGCTAAAGTGCTGCTAAGTTGATGGAATGTCGCTAATTTCCTAGCGATTATCAATAGATTGTCAATATTTCGTTCAACGGGCACGCGTAATTGCCACATCTGCTCAAATTTTCCAAGTTTTTCCATTCTTGATTTAACTTAAGCTGTTATGCCAATATTTTTCTGCCAGTTTTTTTCAAATAGGTAATTTTTCCAAAAGCAAAATAAATTACAGAAAAGATTACAGAGTTAAACAGCCTTAAAAATTCAGCTATGTTGGTTATACACAGAAATACAACAGAGGGTTGTGTCTCCGCTTTTCGCAAGCGTTGAGATTCACCACGCGTGATTCGCGTGATTCACCACGTCCAAATATCACAATCTACGGATAGGTACCAGCGGGTTTGTATTGGACTTAGGCTGTTATGCCAAAGTAAATACAAATCTTTACCGATAACTGTGTTATCGATTA
Organism: Eurosta solidaginis; assembly: GCF_040869045.1. Taxonomy (NCBI): domain Eukaryota; kingdom Metazoa; phylum Arthropoda; class Insecta; order Diptera; family Tephritidae; genus Eurosta; species Eurosta solidaginis. The sequence continues at coordinate 112,340,455 of NC_090323.1, read as the reverse complement.
ATTTATCGAATTCTAACAAAGTAATATTGCATTGTCATCGGAGTTATACATGTGTGCAAAATTTCAGCTCAATCGGACACCGGGAAGTGTATCAAATTTAACTTGCAAAATTCCATTACAGACAACAAAAGTGAAACTAAATAAAAGCTTATAAAAAAAAGGGGGTGGCACCTACCATACAAATGGAATGTTTGATACAGCATAACTCTGGAAGTATTCATGCAAGAACATTGAAATCCAGTAAAGAGTTAAATTGGATCAATCCCTAACACCACTAAGAAAATAAGGGGTGAGTAAGAAGGGGCGTGGCACCTCCCATACAAATGGAATAATGAAATTTGTTAAGAAGTTATATGACGTTAAGTCCTAACAACAGCAGTAATATATGGAATTAAAAAAAAAATTAAGACAAATGGGGCTTTCAGAACGATGGTTGCCTTAAAAACTTAGGTTATTTCAACACGTAAAGTTTGATTGAAGAATTGGATTTGGCTGTTATTCCTTTGGTATTCTTTTATGTTATCTTTAGGGTTGTTAGGGTTGGTATTTTCGGATACGCCTGGAGGAACCGGAAAAAAATATTTCGGTTTAATTTGATATTAATTGATGTAAGAGCAAAAAGAGAAATCACTATGGAAGTTGCTTTCTTAGATGCCGCGGATACCCTTTGTTTGGTGAACGTACAACTCTTCATTTAAATGACCATAGTCTGCAAACATCTGATACACCGATGTGCAACATGTGCAAACAGTCAGGCCAAAGTGAGGTTGTGCGATGTGTACACCATGACTCATAAACAGTGGCTGCAAGTTTTAGACCGAACCCTTAAGAATTTAGGGTGTAATGATCATCCCCAAGGTGGTGCTTTCCTGTTACTTGCTGGAACAGCCGCATTTGAAGTAAATGCCTTCTTTTTCGTCTATAGACGGTTTTACGTACAAAAATTTACTCTCTTTAGAAATATGAGAGTGCATTTTGGCGGAAAAACTTCAGCAACAAATTTCGCTAGACAACTTCTTGAAATTAATTATGGAAAATTCCTAGTTCTTTACTAAGAGATTTGATTTCTTTTCCTGCAAGTTTTTGAGAAATTATGACATCACCTGAAGCTTTAATAGCCAACTATAAATGGCTTTGAGAAAAGGCATTTTAGGCACCCTAAAATGAAAATGTTAATATCACTAGAACCAAGACAACGTATCACTCTATTAACACAATCGCGGAAGAGTCCCAAGATGTGGATATCCAATTGAGTTTATTAGCTCTTTTCAGCCATCAGAAATTTCTCCTCATCGATTGATCCTTAAAAAAGGGCCCATAATATCATAATATTTATGCTTCGTTATTTCGATTCTCCACGTTTATGTAGTGGGACAAGGCTTTTCATCACAAAACTTTTACGAATGTCATTGAAGCAATTCATTTTATCGGAAAATTTCGAAAACAAAAAAGTTTAAAACCAAGGATTCTATTGATACGATAAATTTGTCTTTTCAATTTTAAAGCTCAAATTTCTTATCCCTATCAATGAGTTTTCTTCGAAAAAATTTTCTGTTACGTGGCTGACTGTTTGGATGGCAAGGAGCGGCGGCAAGCAGGTATGCTTGCGGGCCCAGGCTAGCTCGTCGTCTTGGGCGGGGCATTTCACCACCGTCCTCACCCACAGCCACATGAACAAAAAAAAGGGTTCATACCTGCATGATGGAAAGAAAAGGGAGGAAAAGCTGAAAATGATATAAATAAACATGAGGGGCTAAGTTAAATGGAGGGAAAAAGATGAAGGCCTGTCCTGTCAGGTGGAGTCTACCCTCCCTCTGCAGTGCAACTTGCACTGCACCGTGGGCACTGTGCTGACTCCTGGTTTACCTTACAGTACCACCAAACGTGACACTGGTCTGTCCCCTGTCACTCAGTCATTTTCCCTAAACACTCACCTTCACCTAACCTTTCCGCGCACAAGCGCAGCACCAACGCCGACTTAAAACTTTAGCCCTGCATTATGAAAACATCTAAAATATTTCATCCAAACATAATTCTTATAATTTATTTACAAAGTTTAGGCTTACAAATTACCAACTAACACCCTGCTAATGGTTCAGTAATTCAAAAAAAAACTCTTAAACTCCGAGTTTAATATACACTCCTTTGACAAGGATTTCCAACAATTTACTAGAAGTAACAATAAAAAAATTGTTCAAACTTAATGCTAATTTTTATTACTAATGAATATTAAAAATTCATGAGAGTGCAAGAGGAACTAGATACATTTCAAATTCAATTCAATAAGAAAAATACCTACGACTAATAGACAAAGTTTCTGGCCTAAAATAAAAAAATTTAAACTTTTAGGGCCACCCTAATGCGATATTATTAATAGGAGCTAATCCTAAATTCTAAAGATACAAATTCAAATAAAATAAAATAAGAGGGCGAACAAAAAAAATTCAAATACCCTAGTCCCTGACCTACCGCAACCGCTCAAATAAACATAAGATCAATTATGTACACAGCAAAAGTAGGTCAACAAGGAAAAGAATTTATGTGTATATGAAAACAAATGGTATGTATGTAAGTGCAAAGGTACGTTTGTGACGTTTTTCATGCATGCACATATGTTCGTTGCAATCTGTTTTTTATTTTTCTGCCTCGCTAATTCCTGTTCTATTTTTGCAAGAGCAGGAATCTGTACTAACACATGTACATACAACTAAACAGGTGTATATTGATAAATTTTTATATTTCACTCAAAACACTCACCAAGTTACTCTCCTTATCCAACGGCGCCGCTGCAGTTGAGTAGCTTTGCTGAAAACGCTGAAAAGAGATACTCCTATCATGCATACAATTCTACAGGCCACGCCCACGTTGGCCACCCGTACTCACTCAGCCAAGATCACTCGCTGGCAATCTTTTAGTAATGAGTGCTTTAGTAGTATCAAATCTACCAGCGTGAACATCAAGTGTGAGATAAAAAAAAAAATGTGTCTTCTACCCAAAAAAATGCCTTTGGTGCGGAAGGCACGCTAAAATTACTAATCTCGGGTTTCTGAGGCTAAAAGAAGTTATATTGGGAATGATATTGCCAATAACCCTAAAGAGTAAGTGTAAAACAAAAATATCTAAAAAAAATATATATATAAAATGGCAAAAATTTTAAAGTTCCAGTTTGGTGCTACCAGAAGTAGCAAAAACCATGTGTAAAAGAAAAATGTGTATATGATAGAAGACGGAGACATGAAAATACACGAAAAATTTAAATGTCAAACTGAAGTGGAAAAAATTAAAGAAATGACGAGACGAAACGAAAAAAAATTATGGAGGCAAAAGTGCCACCATTAACTCCTGAAATATGGAGTTAAAGTAACACTCAGACGTTATATGCGCGAAAAGGAAATGCTTGACCCCGGAGATATGACGCCCCTTTTGCCCGTTCCCTGTACAAATTATGACCCTTATACCAATATTTAAATAAACTTAATAATATATCAAAAATATACGAATTTCAAAATACAGCTAGATGTGTTGTCTGCAAAGCTCATCCCTCCGCCGGTGTTTGTTGTTGTGTTTTTTTTTTTCTTTGTTGTGTGTGGTGTAGTGGCTGTTGTTGTTGCGGCCCAGTGCCGCCGGTGAAAATTGCGATATTCACAGTTGCCAATTTCTTGTGGTTGTTGTTGAGGTGTGCGCATGCAACAAATTAAATACAATGTAGTGTTTGTGGGTGTTTGTAGTACTTGTTGTTGGGCGGTGTATCGCCAATAAAAAATAGGCAATGGCTGTGGTTGTTGCTGGTGTAGCCCGACCAACAAAAAAATGTTGTCAAAATGGTGTATCGAAGGTGTTGTTGTTGGGTGTTTTGCCGTCGACTGAGAGGCCCAAAGGGTAGTGTTGTTGTGGTTGTTGTTGTGGTGACAATATATTGCCGATACCAAAACGTGTGGCCGCAGGTGGGAGTTGTTATTGCCAGTGGAAAAGGTGACGCAGTTGTTGTTGGCGTTGCGCCGCTGATGACCAAATAAGCAAATAACGATTCGTTGCTGGTGGAAGCAAATGGTGTGCCGTTGAAAAGAAATGCGTGTTGCGTTGTTGAGCGTTATGCCACCAATACAAAGCAAAATTCTGTTGTGGTTGTTGCGGCCGTATATTGCCAATAAAAAAGTGCTGTAGTGGTTTATGTTGTGGAGTGCGCTACCAACTAAAACATAGGGTAGTGCGTGGTTGTTGTTGTTGCCGAGCGGTATGTAGTTAAAATTGACGTGCCCAGTGGTGCTTTCCAAAAGTGCCCTAGTAATATACAAAAAACGTTATTCTTCAAGAATTCCTAGTGTGTAAAACTGGTGATGTTGAATCTATATCTTTGTCTGCATTATTAATATACACACTGACACACATATGTCTGTATGTGGGCGCGTATACATGCATGCAAGTTTGCCCTTGGCTTGCTTGGAAAATTGGCTATATAGCAGCCAGCTTCCCAGTGGGCATGCCAAGTTGGAGGAAAACAAAAAAGAAATCCAAGGGCAATTAAATCCATCAGACTTCCCTGGTTTTAGCAGTGGCGATAGCCTTTGTGGTCTAATTTATTTTTGCTGCAACGGTCAGGATCGGGAGCTAGCTGACAAACCAGATTTGCCTGGTTCTAGCGGTCGCGAGACACTTTTCGCCGCGCACTACACAATTAAAAAGAAGCTACTTGGTTACAAAATTTAGCAAAACGGCTAGTACTTCGTTTTGAAGCGCGCACTAAAAACTTGGATTATTTAAAGATTTTAACAATTTTTTTTTTTTCTTTGTGTTAACCACTTTCCTTTACACTCACTGCCACCGATAAAATAATACTTTGGCCCGTTGCCTAACGTTGTTCCCTTTTATAACTACCGCCGTGGTAAGGAACGTTAGCCAGAAACGGAAAATTTTTACCATTACATGTCAACCTTTCTTTTCGGCTTTCCCGTATTTTCCATCTATACAATCATGCACTCATACATTCATACGCTTACCGCTCCACACAACGAACACCTACACAGATACAATTGGTTCGTGCCTTGACCGCTCACACTGATGCATTCACACGCTCATAGCCTTGCACAAATACACCTCCACGTACATAACACAGAACGAAACAAACACATAGGTGTATGGCATTCATCGATGCTGCTAAGTTATTAGCAGCATGGTGACATTTTATTTATTATCCCAGCATGATGCCAAGCGCAACATTTTACTTCCGCTGCAACATTGTGTTCATTATCGGTACAATGTTGTCAATGTTAATGTTATTATGTTAATGTTATGTTGATGGCAACATTGCGGCTAAGGCACGGACCTGGACACAAAACACATAAACACATAGACGCATATACACTCTGCCACTCAGTTAGGCCAGTATGGAGACAGGCTGTCGTTACATTTCCCAAGTCGATACTAATATTTAATTTTTCTCCCATAGTACGTTGAGGTATGATATACTTTAAATATGTTGGCATTGAAATTTAATAAGGAAAGCAATTTGGAAATTGCCGAAAATTTTCGATTTTCCATAAAATGCTCGTACTATAGACTTTATCATTATGCTTCTTCTAAGACAGATTTTAATTCTCCGCACGTAAGCAAAATACATTTAAATATTACCGGTTAGAAGATAAACATTGGAGGGATTCTTTGCAATAGGCAAATACATTTTTTCTTCTATTTATTAAATGAATTTTAATAATAACGAAGAAAACTTCCAAACGTATTAAATGAATTTTCTTTTGTTTTTTGCAAAAATGTTATTGTTTTGAGGAAAAAGGTCCTATAAATAAATAAAAAAAATAAATGTAAGGCGCGATAACCTCCGAAGAGATCTAAGGCCGAGCTTCTCTTCCAATTTTCGTCGTGCTCCTCTTGATTTTCCCCACAAATTGGCCGGACGGGACCTACATGTTTTATGCCGACTCCGAACGGCATCTGCAAGGCAGATGAGTTTTCACTGAGAGCTTTTCATGGCAGTAATACACCCGGAGCGCTTGCCAAACACTGCCGAGGGGCGACCCCGCTTAGAAAAATTTTCTTCTAATTGAAAAACCTTATTTCTAAAATTTTGATGTTGCTTTGCCCGGGGTGCGGACCCAGGGCATACGGTGTGATAGGCGGAGCACGCTACCATCACACCACGGTGGCCGCCATAGGTCCTATAGACTTTATCATTATGCTTCTTCTAAGGCAGATTTTAATTCTCCGCACGTAAGCAAAATACATTTAAATATTACCGGTCAGAAGATTAACATTGGAGGGATTCTTTGCAATAGGCAGACATTTTTTCTTCAATTTATTAAATGAATTTTAATAATAACGAAGAAAACTTCCAAACGTATTAAATAAATTTTCTTTTGTTTTTTGCAAAAATTTTATTTTTTTGAGGAAAAAGTTCTTATGGCGACAAACCCGTGATTCGTCACTGGCCGTCAGTGACTTAAACATGGGAAACCATTCTGCTCCCTTATTTTATGGCTTCTGAAAAATTCACAGCACCACCGCCGTAAATGTCATTTAAGCTCAGATAAACTGCATATTAAATGAAGGAACACACGTCAGTAATATTGGCGCTTAGCGAACGATAATTTAACGAAACGTCAATTCATGTTTATTCTGCACCTGCTCTGTTATAGTTCGAATCTCTGAAGTGTCGAATAAATAAATCAAATATTCACAACTCTTCTGTAGAAGTACTTCACAATTACAATACTCCCGTACTTCGCTTATAACGTGTTAAAATTAAATTGATTGATTCCTCCTCAGCTTGCGCTGCTTTTATACTCTTAGTTTCCCCGTTCGCCTCTTTCCCCTAAGGTGTGGCCTTTTCCCGACAGTTGCTTGTTTATTTCTCATTTCTATTTACGCTTGTCTTCTAGTTATATGCGTGTATATATGTGAGTAATAACTTCTGCTCTCAGGTGATGATTACATGATGTGTCTTTCGTCTTCGTCTTTATTTGATAATGTTGTGCATTTATTTACTAGTAGCGTAGTGGTGTATTGAAACGCTAACTGTCCTCCACCTAAGTCTGATCGCCCCGATCAAACAAATTTCCCGATCTAACCGCTACTAGCCTTTCCAAATGAACAACCTTCATTTTGTTTCGCTATTTGTCAATGGTTTGTATGTGGTATACAAAATGGTTTTAAAACTTCGTATGGGCCTTCCCAGTTACACAAAAGTTTCGGGGACAAACCTTTCTCTCTTTGTGGGTTGTATAACAGCACCAAATCTCCTTCCAGAAAACTTTCCGAATTAAGTGCTTTATCATATCTGGATTTCATCTTGTCACTCATAATCCTAGTTCACTTGCTTACCCGATCGTGTATTTCTCTCATTTCTTTTTCCAAGATATTAGTGGAATTATTGGCATCCGCATTTATCCCTAACATCAAGGCAGCTGGCAGTCGAAGGCGGCAAAAAATTACCTTTTCGGGAATTTGGTCCGTTGTCTCGTGCAATTCCGATCGGTTAGCCATCAAGAATATTGATATGTGTGTATCACACTCTATATGGAACTTGTTCACTATTTTCCACAAGTGCTCCTCCAAAGTTCTTTTGAAACGTTCCACCATATAATCGGGCTGAGGATGCAATGCAGTTGTTCGAGTTTTTCGAATCTCCAATGTCTTAGAAATTTCTTGGAACACAGTTGATCCACAATTCCTACCTTGACTAGAATGTAACTCCATAGGTACACCATAGCTTCCAATTGTTTGTTAAATACTTCAGCTGTTGTTTCCGCTTCTTGTTTTGGGATCGGATACCTCTGGCCATTTGCTGAAATTATCCAAAACCACCAGTGCGTAATTGTTTCCGCAGTTGCTAGTAGGTATTCCACCTGAAACATCCATGGCAATCCTTTCAAATGGTGAATCTGTGTTATACTGCTTTATCTGGCCATGACTTTGAGTTTGCATACCTTAGTGACCGACTGACGGCAACCAAGCCAATAGAATATCTGCTTCATATTTTCGAGCACCTTCGTGATTCCAAGATGATCTCCATTTCGACCGTTATGTAGCTTACTGACAACATCAGAAATCGTTCTCCTTGGAACAACTATCAGTTTTCTCTTACATTGACCATACTTTCTCTCACATATTCGGCCTAGGCAACCGGATATCACTTGTAAACTGTTCGACAGATCTATATCTTCCAGCGGACACTTCCTTATTTGTTCCATGTCCCTTTCATTCGTACACGTTATTCTCATAAGCCGTACATCTATGATGTTTTCCTTAGCCTCAGCTTTCGAACAGTGTTTGCATTCCAAAATACATGGTCCTGGTGACTGTTCATCAGCATCCCCATGGGTGCTACCATTTCGATGCTCAATGGAAAACCAATAGCTTTGTAGTCGCTCGATCCACCGTGCCAATTGACCTTCTGGATTGCGGAACTGCAGAAGGCATTTAAACGCTGCGTGATCTGTATTGAGACGGAATCGCTGCTCGTAGAGGTCCTTTCAAAAATCTTTAATGCACGCTACGAATACCAACATCTGTCTCCGTGTAACAAAATAGTTACTCTCTGGTTTCCATTTGATCGGCTGTAATGGGAAACTTCCTTGACCTGTAACCAGTCATTGGGGCAGTGCACAAATGCATTTTCGATGTTTGGAAAGCCACTTCTTGCTCCTTCTTAAATTCAAAAGCTTTATGTTTTCTTGTAAGCTCGTGAAGGCTATCGGCTATGCTGGCAAAGTTTGGTACAAATCAGCTGTAACTTCCTTTATAAACAGTGAGCATTTTTTGGGAATGGGGTTCAGACACCAGCTATTCGCTGGAGAACCCCCTCCAGTTTATAAAATGTCAATCATAACTCTTTCCCAATACAAAGATGTTGTCTAGATATACAAGCATGATTTCCAATGTAATCCTTTCAATACCTGATCCATGAGTCTCTCAAAAGTAGCTGGTGCCTTACAAAGTCCAAAGGCCGCGGTGTAAATTCTCAACATCTCCGACACTGAAGGCTGTTTTCTCCGTGTCTTCCTCTTTTACCTCCACTTTTAAAGTCCAGTGTGGAAAACCATTTTGTACCAGATAGCGAGGCCAGAGTGTCGTAAATTATTGGCAATGGGTGTCCTTCTTCGTAATGTCGTTCAACTTTCGGTAGTCCACGCAAAACCACATTTTCCATCCTTCTTTTTCGCAAGTACTGCCGGTGAACTCCATGCACTAGCTGGCGATTTGATTACGCCCCAGTCGCTCATTTCTTATATGATTTGACTCACAACTTCACGCTTGGCCAACGGAACCCTGCGAGAAGCTTGACGGACTGGCCTTGCATCTCCAGTGCCAATTTGATATTGCACACTGTTGGAGCATCCTTGTTTGGAACCATCCTGGTCAAATATGTTAGTGTACTTTAGGAGAAGTGGTTTTGCCTTACTCTGGGAGTTTTCCCCTAGCCCCTTCGTCCATTCCGTGATGTCATCTTTCCTTGATCAATTTTGCTAGTTGAAACGTTTTCAGAGAGCTGTTCGCAATTAATTTCTACTTTAGCCGCTTGGCATCTTCCCTATGGTAAAGCTGAGTGGTGATTTAAACTCATTGAGTACTCTTACCGGAAAACGTGCGTCTTGTTTCGTCATAGCCAGGGTTTTTCCTACAGTTGTATTTGCCATATTGATTTATTCGCCTCGACAACGCACAATTTGTTTGTCCCATAATCTCGCTCGACCTTAGGCCAGATTACTACTTCAGATTTTGATGGTATTTGATGACTCTCCTCCACCATCACTCGTTTACTGCTGTAGCCTTTCTTGTAGACGAAATAAAGTGGCCCATCAATGTGCTTAATCGTATCGTCTTGCTTTGCATGTTGATTTTGCTGCCTTGGTCGATTAATAAGTCCACTAAACACCAATCACAGCCCCTATGAAATTGTGTACTACCTTGACGTTCCCAATCGCTACTTCATATGCTGCTTCTCCTATTACCTGAGTATCCTCTCCAGTGACTGTGCGCAATCTTGTTCCATGCAATGGTCTTATCTTTTAGCTGACTAAATCAGATCGAATGATGGAATGAGAATCACCCCTATCTACAGTCAATAAAGGTTCCTTTCCATCCACATGTCCTCCGACTGGAATATTGCTCGACCTTCCTCCAATTTGCGAAAAAGGGATTCTGGGGCAATCAATTGCGAAATTAAGTGGAGATTTGTTCCGCTCTGCGTTTACGACCACCCACATTGTTCGAACTATTTGGACTAGTGCTACAATAACGTGCAATATGCACTGGCCTTCCACATGGTATGGCATTTGATGGCACCATCACCGCCTTTCCACTTCCACGGGATGAGGATGTTTCCTGAATCAGTGCATAGGATACCGTTCCAACAAATGTTTGCTTTGGGTTTACATATGTAGCTCGCTTCCTTTCGACATCCCGTTTGCCATTTATAAAGCTCCACTGGTGCGTCCGTATTTGCTAGATGGGCCAGCCTTTCGATATCCGATGCAAGCTCGCGCAAAGTCTCATTCGCTTTTTGGTAGCCGTATTGCAACTCAATTTAGCATATCTCTTTCCTATACTCGCTTTCGTAACGTCCCCCGCCAGCGGCCATCAACGCTTCATAACTGTTCCGTTCGCCCTCTGGAATGGTCAACTGCAGGCCCTTTCAGTGAAACGAACAGTGCAGCAACTTCATCTTCAGTATTCCAGTTGTTCACTGCTGATGTCTCTTTAAATTGAAGCTTAAATACCTGGAAAGGAACAGAGCCGTCAAAAGACAGAGTTTTTACCTTGGGATTGCTTGCTGAAACAACTAGGCGATTTAGTTGCATCTCCTGACTTCATCCTTTTAACGCTTCTATTTCGGCATTATTTTGTCCTATAGTTGTAACATTTTTGTGTACAGTGTCTCCAGCTTTGATGATATCCTGGCTTCATTTTGTACTACCGACTGTTTTGTTGTAATTAGAGTTGTTAGAAGATCGGGTTTACATCTAATAAATTAGAAAAACGCCCTTTTATTGTGGTCTTCTTCAGGGCCTAGTCACAAAATTGTGAAATTAAAATATTACTTATTATTGGAATTATCCATTGTCGAAATAAAGATGGTAACCCTTTTTCTGTATTCTATTTTACTATTTACTTTCGTTAACTACAATTGAAATGTGACGTTTATAGAAGAAGCACTTCTATAAAATTTTCTTTCCAAAAAATCGAATTGTTCAAATGTTAATTTAACGTGTTTTCTTTTGTGCGTTTATCTATTTTATTCACTTAATTGGTTCGGTCAAAAGGACTTCTAAAACATTTAAAAGGTTATGTGCCCAGAGAGCTTCAGTGAATAAATTAAAAGAAATTAAAACAACTGAGCCAAGTCGTCGGACTGTATAAAGTTGCGCGCACATTAAGAAAAAAAAGTCGTCTCGTCGTAGCGTAAATAAAATAGAGCATGTGGAAATAATTGCTGTGTTACAGAGCAAAGAAAGCATCGTCGCGTGAGGTAAAATCTAATTTCACTACCTTAAAATGCGCAAATCTTGCTCTAACATGCAAAACCGCTAAAGAAAGGATGGACAAATTGGAAAGTGTGTACGAAAAAAATGCGGAAATTCGTGCCATGACTTTGTATGAAGAATATTTTACACTCAAGATGAAGGATGATGAAACTGTCGCTTCGTACGTAGCCAAAGCAAATCAATTAGCATCAGAGATTGAGCAACGGGGTGAAAACCTGTCTGACAAATTGAAGATGGTGCGTATTATTAGTAGTTTGCCTGTAAAGTTCAACAACTATAAAACTGTTTGTTATAATACAAAAGAAACTCGTACAATTGATACGCTTATGGCATCTTTGCAATTAGAGGAGGATAATTTGAATCGAATGAACAATGAACAGAATGATTCGTCAGATGCGGCATTTGTTGCTAGATTTAAACACAACAAACACAAAGACTCCAAAAAAGATTTCAAGCCAAAGTCAAATGTTGATGAATTGAAGAAGAGAACGAAATACAATGCTTGTGGTCAAATGGGCCATTGGGCAAAGATAAAAACTGTCCACAGAAAACAAATTCGTCGACTAGGAATGAAACTGCAAATAAAAACGAACTGGCATGGTGTACAGTAGTATATTCGGACAAATCAAACGAATTAAATCCAGATTACTGGTGTGCTGATTCAGGTGCAACAAGTCACATGACTTCATCGTGAGTGGTTCTCAGAGCTAAGAGAACATAGTGGTCAAGTAAAATTAGCCGATCGTCATCGTGTCCAGATTCATGGAATTGGTACCATTCTTATAGATGCGAAGGTAAACAATCAGTGGGAGCAGCGTCGTCTTGAAAACGTGATGTATGTTTCAGAACTTGGTGAAAATTTTTTTTCGACAATAATTATGCCAGATAAAAGTTTTCAAGTTTTATTTGAAAGTGGTGGTTGCAAAATACTTGATCAACAGCGTAAAATAGTTGCACTATGTAAGCGTGATAAAATGAAACAAATACAATGAAACAAATACACAATTTCGTGTACGTACATATGAAGTTGCAAATGTTGCAGCTCTTTCGCTCGAGCAGTGGCATTGTCGATTGGGCCACGTCAACATCAATTCAATAAGAAAAAAGAAGGCTTTTGGTTTCCAAATTAATTTTTTTCGTTCCGACAACGGTACAGAATTTGTCAACGAAGAAGTCAAGAAACTGTTAAGAAATGAAGGTATTCAAATCGAATATATTGCACCGTATACTCCAGAGCAAAATGGGAGCATTGAGCGTGATAATCGAACAATTCAAGAATGTGCAAGAACTATTCTTATTGCTAGTGGTTTACCAAAATATCTATGGTCTGAAGTTGTTTGTACAACAACGTATTTATTGAACCGCACAACAAATACCAAGTGTCCAGGGAGTACACCTTATGAAAAATGGTTTGGTCGAAAACCATGTTTGGCTCACATCAAAATATTTGGAACAGAATGTTTTGTTCAAGTTCCAAAACAAGCGGGTCGACAAAAGTGGGATCCAAAAGCGAAGAAAGTATTTTTGATTGGATTTGAGCCCACAACCAAAAACTTTCGACTATTTGATCCGAACAACAGAAAGATATTTCTCAGCTGTAATGTCCGTTTTAATGAGCAAGTATCAAAAAAATTTGTACTTCGGGATGACATTGATACTGATGATGAAGAAGTGTCTGAAAATGCTTCAGGTGAAATCGTCGTTGAATCAGCTGATAATAATGATATTTTTCTTGAACCAAAAATATTTGAAGAGGCAATGAACTCACACGATGCACAACAATGGAATAGTGCAATGGATTAGGAGTTTAATTCATTGATCAAGAATCACACATCGGATTTGGTAGAGCCACTAGATGATCAGAAAATTATTGATACTCGTTGGGTGTTTAAAATCAAAGAAAATACTGATGGCTCAATTGAGAGATATAAAGCGCGTCTTGTGATTCGTGGATTCACTCAGCAATACGATGTCGATTACGAAGAGACTTTTAGTCCTGTCGTCAAATATACATCGATTCGTGCAATTCTGTCTCTAGCGGCAATGAATAAAATGCGACTAATGCAGTTCGACATTAAAACTGCATTTTTGTACGGTGAGCTGAAAGAAAACGTTTTTTTGAAGCAGGCAGTCGGCTATAATGACAACAGTGGACGCGTATGCACGCTGATCAAAAGTTTATATGGACTGAAACAGGCATCACGATGTTGGAATGAAAAATTTACGTCATTTCTTTGCAAATTTGATTTCACACAAAGTGATTCAGACTCATGCGTTTTCATTCGGCGAAAGAATAAGACAATAACGATCATCGGGATTTATGAATATGTGGCGGCTTGTCAGGCAATCAAGGAACTTATCTGGCTTAAACGTTTTTTAATTAGTTTGTTGTATGAACCAAAACTAAAAACAACACTATATATGGACAATCAAATCGCAATTCGTTTAATTAAGAATCCCGTCTTTCATAAAAGGACCAAGCACATCGATGTCCAGTACCAATTTATCCGAGAAAAATTTCAAGATGGTCAATTCAACTTAGTATATATAAATACTGATGAGCAGATCGCGGATATATTTACGAAAGCATTGAATAAGAATCGTCATAAATACTTGTGCAATTTGATGGAGATGACATCATAAGAGAACGTCGCCGATTTTGTTTACAACAATGAGTGGGAGTATTGAAATTATCCATTGTCGAAACAAAGATGGCAACCCTTTTTCTGTATTCTATTTTACTATTTTTAACTTCGTTAACTACAGTTGAAATGTGACGTTTATAAAAGAAGCACTTCAATAAAATTTTCTTTCCATAAAAGCGAATTGTTCAAATGTTAATTAAAAATGTTTTCTTTTGTGCGTTTATCTTTTTCATTCACTTAACTGGTTCGGTCAAAAGGACTTCTAAAACATTTAAAACTTATAAAGCCTTGCATTCAACTAAGGGTTAATTATATTACCGGTACATTAGAGTGGCCCTTATTTTGCGGAATCGGAAATGTCTAGGTCTTACCCCCTGAAATGGTTGTATGTGATAAAAAAAGAGTTCCCTAAAAATTTCCACCAGATTGAGCAACTCTAACCCGTGCCACAAACGGCCCGAAGTTCGAGCATTGGCAGGATCACTTCTAGTAAGTGCTGCTTTGGCTAGTCAAGCAAACGTTTCGCTGTTGTGCAGGCAAACAGGGGTGCCTGTAAAGAAAAAAGATCTACCATTCATGTAAAAAAAACTTTCAAATTTGGAAAAAATCTAGCCGTACCTATATATCAGTTAACCTATTAACGCCCATTGTACCCATACGAGTACACCTCTTCAAATATCGGAAACTGCATTTTAAACTTCGAAGACATAATGTTGCTAAAACTATGACATAAACTGCTTAGAACGCAAGTGAGTTAATCAGTTTCAGATTTAAAATGCCCCTGAACGCCTTGTGGGAACACCCGTTTGCTGGAAATTGGAAAAAAAATACTTTTTTGTGTTTAATATATTATTTATCCAAAAATTAATTAACTGTGTAAAAAGGTATTCCTGCCGGGAGATTTGATGCCGGGCATTAATGGGTTAATTCCAGAAAACAGCTTTTTTTTAATCCATGTCGTATAAACTTATTGTAATATTCTTTTTGTAAAATTGCAAAAAATATCTGATCTTTCTACAAAATTATATTTTTTTTACCAATATTGGCAGATTTCTACCAAAATGGTAACACTGCATACAAAACAAACGTTGAGCTCTTTATAAGGAATCAACTTTCAGTCGTTGCTCAGTTCGCGTTGTTGTGAGACTTAAATTGCGCGCGTTGAAAGATAAAATGGCTTTTGTTAAATCTTCACGAAGAAATTTGCGCAAAGATTGGGAGATATTGTTTATAGGAACATTTTCTTCCCAAATTATTGGTAGCAAATTACCATCAAAAAGACAAGTACTGAAAGTATTATTTTTTAACTTAAGAGTTGTAAAATCTAAATTGCAGGACAGTGCGAGGTTAGCGATACGAGAAGCTTTGCTATTTTGGGAAAAAGCAATGATACCTACTCAAAGTGAATATAATTGTATTCCAAAATTGAAACTTTTGTATGACGAATGTAGGAATATCCAAAAATTTTCTTTCAAGCCTCCAGACAAAAAGTCCGTGATGCAAAAAGAGAAGGAATCTAAGTTTGTTAGTGAACTTGACGATCTTTTTGACATCGCTTCGAAAAATGCTTTAAGTTCAATGAAAAATAAAAAGGACATTGAGTTTATAAAAACAGAGGGAAAAGGGACGTCCAGGTTATATGCACGGAATTGACCATGAACTAGCAAAGCAAGAGCAAGCTGAAATTATAGAAAATAATGAGAGGTAGAATCAAATATTGGAGGAGTCAGGTAAGTTTTATCGGCTTTCTGTGACAAATAAGTCTTATTCTGATTATGACGCAATACAATTTTTTAGCTGAAGAAGTTGACCTTTATGATACAAGCGAAAGTAAGGCAAACATTTGTGTCAGAAAACCATTAGATAGAAAAATTGAGGAATATGTTCCACAAAGAAGACGCGGCAGAAAGCAGGTGATCAATGAACGTGTAATTTGTGCCCTAGACAAGTGTCAAATAAGTGATAGAGAAGCAATGGACTTAATTTCCGCTATTGCTGATGCGTTGGGCCATGATTTCAATACTTTGGTGTTAAATAGAACATCCCTTCAAAGTTGCCGGCGGGCAATTCGAAAGAAAAATGCTGAAAAAATAAAAAAGATGTTCAATAACATTGATCTGAATGCGGCAGTAGTTCACTGATATGGAAAGCTTTTACCTGGATTAATGGGTCGTGAAATAGTTGATAGACTTCCGATTGTTATAACTAATGGGGATATAGAACAAATTCTATATGTGCCGTCTCTTGAAAATGGTACTGAGAAAATGTAAGCAGAAGCTGTCTCTCACGCCTTGTCTGACTGCGGTTTGGATAGTTCTGTAAAGGTTGTTGTTTCGACACAACTGCCACCAACACTGGTGCCTGCTAGAAAGACAACTTCTTTACCATCCCTGTAGACATCATATAAGTGAAATATTGTTAAGAGCAGCTTTTGAGTGTAAACTTCCCAAATCGTCCGGTCCCAATGTTCCATTGTTTAAAAGATTTCAAGATGCCTGGTCAAATATTGACAAAAGCAAATTCTTACCTGGAGTTGAAGAAAAACAAATATCTGATATTTTCAATGTGGATAAATGCACGATAGTGGAGTTTTTGAGATCCATACAAAATTTTACTCGAAATGATTATGAAGAATTTTCTGTACTTTGTTTGATTTTCTTGGGCGAATTTCCAAAGAAAAATATAAGCTTTAAATACCCAGGAGCAATGCATCACACTCGGTGGATATCCAAGGCCATTTATACGTTAAAAATATATCTATTTAGAACTGAATTTAAGATGAATGCTTCTACTTCTTCAGCGTTACGTGACCTTTGCATCTACATAGTAAACATTTATGTGGAGTATTGGTTTTTATGTCAACTTTATACGAAAGCGCCACAGACTGACTTTACGCTTATTATGGATTTGTGTGAATTTAGAAATGTAGATGAAGAATTATCGGGTACAGTTTTAGGTAAATTGCTGAATCATCAAATGAAAAGTTAATAGGATCTAATTTCTGTAATATGTAAACATATATGTCTCTTGAATCACCTTCATATCAGCACCCAAAAGTGGTAAATGGCTTGGATCATTATTTCAGCACGTTTGTGGCACGAGTTTACGTTGGTCAATTAAGTCAAAATTTTGTGAGGATTATTTGCTCCTTACATGTAACCATTTCAGGGGGTAAGACCTTAAAAATTTGAAATTTTTTTTCCATACAAATAAGGGCCACTCTAATCTACATAGTAAAAATTTATGTGGAGTATTGGCTTTTATGTCAACTTTCTACGAAAGCGCCACACACAGTACTTTACGCTTATTATGGATTTGTGTGAATTTAGAAATGTAGGTGAAGAATTATCGGGTACAGTTTCAGGTAAATTGCTGAATCATCTATGGTATCTAAGTCCTGAAGCAATGGAATTTTCCTTATTTGATGATGAAATTGGCTTTGAAATGAAGGAGAAGATGCGAACAAACATAAATAATGTAGTTGAACCGGAAGAAGAAATGCGGCCACCTAAAAGAGTAATGATTACACGTTCGGATGTAACAGACGTTATAAACAAAGGACTGCATCAGTTTACTTGTCCAGCATCAAAATTCTTTTTTAATCGATTTGGTATAAGTGCCTCTTTTTTAAATGAATCAGCCTTCGGATGGGAGTAGAATAAATTGTATAGAGAGGCAAAAAAAATTGCTAAAAAAATTAAGGTTGTAAATGACACAGCTGAGAGAGGGGTACGATTGATCGAAGAGTATAACTCCAAGATGAGCACGGATGAAGATCAGAAACAGGTTATCATACAAGTTGTGTCTGATTACAGAAAAAAGTATCCAAATTATCAAAAACAAACGCTTTCAATGAAGCTTCAGCAGGATTTAAGGTAATTATTTTATACATTTGTTTACCTATATGTACATGAATTATTGGTGTTAAATAAATGAAAAGTTAAGAGGATCTAATTTCCGTAATATGTAAACATATATATCTGTGAATCACCTTCATATCAGCACCCAAAAGTGGTAAATGGCTTGGTCCATTATTTCAACACGTTTGCGGCACGAGTTTACGTTGGTCAATTAAGTCAAAAATTTGTGAGGGTTATTTACTCCTTATATGTAACTATTTCAGGGGGTAAGACCTTAAAAATTTGAAATTTTTTTTCCCATACAAATAAGGGCCACTCTAATCTACATAGTAAAAATTTATGTGGAGTATTGGTTTTTATGTCAACTTTCTACGAAAGCGCCACAGACTGACTTTACGCTTATTATGGATTTGTATGAATTTAGAAATGTAGATGAAGAATTATCGGGTACATTTTTAGGTAAATTGCTGAATCATCAAATGAAAAGTTAATAGGATCTAATTTCTGTAATATGTAAACATATACATATGTCTGTTGAATCACCTTCATATCAGCACCCAAAAGTGGTAAATGGCTTGGATCATTATTTCAGCACGTTTGTGGCACGAGTTTACGTTGGTCAATTAAGTCAAAATTTTGTGAGGATTATTTGCTCCTTACATGTAACCATTTCAGGGGGTAAGACCTTAAAAATTTCAAAAAAAAAATGTTCCATACAAATAATGGCCACTCTAAGGTACATATATAATTTTTTTTCAAACTTACTAAAAATTACTGCGTTCTTCTTCGTTAGTTTTAATTATACATTTGTTTGTTTTCTGCATCAAAAATAGTGTGGAAAACGGTCAAGAAATAGTTTTTAAGCAAATAACAGATATACGGAAGATTCTTTAAAATTTTAAAATTATTTAAAATAAAGCAAAATGATCAAGTAAATAAAAACATGAATATAAGTAAGCACAACTACTTGTATACATATACATGAGTTTGACGTTTTCTTTATGCTTGTTTGTTGACGGTTCATTGATTGCTGATGTCACTTGAGGATGCGCGCATAGATGTCGCTGATGGACTTCGCTTCTATGCTTCTTTTGTTGAAACAATTTTTATCCGCTTTTATGTGTATTTCTTCTAAAAGCATCCTCTTCTCCAGTTGTTCTCTCTTGCTAATACCTTGGCATTGTTGAAGTCAAATTTGTGTCCAAATAGCATGGTGAGCAAGTGCGCTTTGTTCTATTCTTCGTTTTTCAACATCATTGCTATGTTGGTTCAAACGTTTGTATAGATGTTGAGATGTGGTGCCTGTGTAACACCTCTTTTTGTGACAATCGATGCAATCTATTTTATAAACAACGTTTTTTTCTTTTTTTTTGTGGTATTTTATCTTTCATTTTGTTGTATAATTGTCCAACGTTGGTTCTGTTTTTGTATGCAAATCATATTTTCTTGTAATATCGTTGAATTTTCTGGTTATGTTCTTGGTTATATAGGGAAAATATGATATCGCGTATGTTTTCACATCTGTTCGATGTTGTTGTGTATTAGTATTAGTTGATGTTAGCGCGTTGTTGTTGTTTGGGGTTCGGTAACGATTTATAAACCTCGATATTATTTTGTTGGATAGTCATTTGCTTTTAGGATCTCTTTGATTATTATTTTGTTTTCTGGTGGTATTTGTGATCGCTAAGACAGAAAATTCGGTTTATTAATCCCTTTGCGGTGCTGATCTTTTGGGATAGTGGGTGTATTGATGTATAATTTAAGATGCGGTCCGATGAAAGGGGCTTGCGATACCAATCTGTGTTGAAGGTTCCATCTTGTGTATTCCTATGAATTATCATGTCCAAGAATGGCAGCTTATTGTTGTTTTCTGTTTCGTAGGTGAATTCAATTCCAGGTTCTATTTGGTTTAAAATTTTCAACGTTGCTGGTATTAGCAAGAGAGAACAACTGGAGAAAGAGGATGCTTTTAGAAGAAATACACATAAAAGCGGATAAAAATTGTGTCAACAAAAGAAGCATAGAAGCATATATAAATTTGCTTATATTAGTATTTACGATCCTTTTTTCGGGGAAGTAGACCAGAGACGGGCTGGGAAAGCGATTAGGACTAGGATTGGGACTGAGACTCGGAGTGGGTCTGGAACTCGGAATGGGACTGGAACAAAATACATACCACCCTCTGGGACTGGCAATAAGGGATGAAGAATAATGGGATAAACTCGAGAGAAGACAAAAGAGGGAAGGATAAGGAGACTGAGAAAGAGATGTAGTGAGAAGAAAATAGAGATAGATGAAGCGAAAAAGACGGAGGGAGGAGTGAATAAAATGATTAAGAAGAAGTGAAGAGGGGAGGGCAGAATTAGAGAGGAAGAACTTATTAAAATGTATGCAGGTAGACCAAATTCGGGGCAGAACAACGTCTGACGGGTCTGCTAGTTTTAAATAATTTTAAAATTTTAAAGAATCTTCCGTATATCTGTTATTTGCTTAAAAACTATTTCTTCAAACAAATGTATAATTAAAACTAACGAAGAAGAACGCAGTAATTTAAAAAAAAAAAAAAAATTATATATATACCTGTAATAGAATTAACCCTTAGTTGAATGCAAGGCTTTATAAGTAATATTTTAATTTCACAATTTTGTCACTAGGCTCTAAAGAAGACCACAATAAAAGGTCGAAACGTCGGCACCATATGAAATAAAAAAGGCGTTTTTCTAATTTATTAGACTGTAAACCCGATCTTCAAACAACCCTAATATCCTTGCTTCCTGTGCTTCCCATTACAAAGAAATTTTTGCCATCCGTAATGAAAAGCAGTCCTCCTGTGCTTTCAATTTGGATGAAATGGGGGTCTCTTGGGATTCCATCTTGGATGTTGTACGAGTCTCCTGCCATTCCACTTGGGATGCCAAATATGTTTTCTGTTCTTCCAGCTGCGATGACACGTTAAGGGATATATGTGATGACATTCTGGGTTTCCATTTTTGTCGATATCTTTATTGAAAAAGCCACTATCTCTTCTATTTTTGGTAATGTCTCGTCGCTATCTGAGTGGAATCATACTCTTCCACGTTAATGCCTTCCGATTCCATAACATCGTGTAGCCGTGCTTGAAGTTCTGACCTATTGCCGGTTCAATTCAATCCACAGTTCTCCAATTCCTTTTTTAGTTTTTGGATCTTCAATTCACTCAACAAGGCCATGCCCTTGTTATCCTCTGTAACTCCGGAATTTATTCAACTTTCCTAATTCTGACACCAATTCTAACGAATTTTGGGTAATTCTTGTTTATTCTGCGCCTGCTGTTATGGTTGTTATTGCTGAACTGTCAAATAAATAACTTAAATATTCAGTATAGCCGAATTTTCTTTACTCACAACTCTACTGTAGTAATACTTCACAATTAAAATACTCGCGTACTTCACTTAAACCGTGTTAAAATCAACCGTGTTTTCTCAGCTTGGTTTGCTTTTATACTCTCAGTAACCTCGTTCGCTTATTTCTTCTAAAGTCTAGACTTTTCCAGAACTGCCTTCTCGAACAGCTGCTTGTTTATTTCTGTATATGATATTCACGTTTGTCTTCTAGTTATATGTGTGTATATGTGTAAGTAATACCTTCTGCTCTTAGGTGATGATTACATGTTATGTGATAGGTTCTTGCTTTGATGTTTACAAAGACGTTAAAATACAAAGATGTTGCATGTGCGAAAAATAGTGTAAGGCAAGCATCACAAAATTGCAGTGGGACACTTTCACCACTCACGACAGCAGAATGTATTTATTATTAACAAATATTTGTATATTTTTATTCAGTTAGTCTGTTCAGAATTTTTATTTTTACTTTCTAAAACGTAAATTATTATATTTTGTGTGCTTAAATTATGTTAAAAATTGTGTTAAAGTTTATGGTATGGTATGTGTCCCATTAGAATTTTGTTACGCTCCGCTACTTTACACTGAAGTTAGCACATGCAATATTTACGTATTCTAAAGTCTTTGATGTTAGCATGTATTTTTGGCTGCTTGCTTCGATAATGTTGTGCATTTATTAACTAGCAGCATAGTGATGCATCGAAATGCTAATATTCGCCATATCTTTCCCCGAGTTTAAAGAAAGTGGCCAGCGAGTTATCTGAGTGGTCGGCAGACATCGATGCAGTTCAATAATGGTATAACGAAACATCCAACCCAATAACGACTAAGCGGGGTATGTCACGAGTTTTGCGGTATTCCCCCTTTTGCTGAGTTCTATATAGTTAAGCTCCACACCGTTGCTTACAACTGCATTACACAACGGATCTAGCTCTTCCAGACATTAGCTACGCTTCCGACATGAACCACAAAAATGAATGGCAGGCAATATAACATATCAATGGTAATCGCGAAAAACGTGGTAAGCGACACTTTTTTCAAAACTTGTTTTTTGGCAGATTCCCACCAATATTGATCTACTACTTAGCTGAATCATTCTATGAAAAAAATTACAATGAACAAACGGCATTTTTGGCCTCTTTAATCGAACTGAGCGAGCCTAAGAGAAGAAGATCTAATTTCTGCCGAATTTATGCCGAGTTTTATAAATCTATCCGGGGTTAAATTTACATGGAAAATCTTACAACAGAAAAAAGTTCAAATTTTTTGTTATATTGTTAAGTTTTTTATATTACCATACTTTGAAGAAGAAGAAAACAAAACAATGAAACAAAATTCCTTCAATATCTTCTTTATTTAAATGCGAAGTGCTTTCTCTTTTAAGGTGGAAAAACATTGTAAATGCCATCATCCAAGATGCTGTGCGTAGTGGAAAAACGTTGTATGTTCACTGCTCTATGTCACTTGCAACGTTTTTCCACTGAAAAATTTTTGAAACAGTGAATTGAAATGTAATTTCAAAACAAAATTCAGCAATTTTTTGTATACAAGTTTTCGTTATCATATTTTTTGAAGAAGCTTAAAAAAATAAAAAGAAAAAACTATGTTTTCCATAAAAAACGTTTTTTTGTTCTCCTGAAAAATTTTGATTTTGTCGCTTACCACGTTTTTCGCGATTACCATTCATATATCAAAAGAGTACATTATTCACAAGGTTATGCATCCCCAAACACCTTTGTTCTCATAGAATATTCTAGAGTTTGTGAAATGAACTAATTTAGATCTATCGCTTTCTTATTTTCAGATCTCTTCACAATAACAAACTCGTAACGATTCCTCAGGATGAGTTTTCTTTCTTACCTAGTTTGGAACGTTTACGACTTGAAAACAACCCTCTAAGTTGCGACTGTTCAATGCATTCATTGTGGTGGCAATACCACCAAAATATTACTGTGAAACATAATCATGCAAATGTTACTCTATCATGTGAATCTTTCACATTATCGCCTGTAGATTTTTTAGGACTACGGAGAGAAGATTTCAAGTGCGGTAAGTACGATTAAACTATATCTCAAGTAGGGATATGTTAATACCATAGATAACTAGTTATTCGACCCTCTCAATGTATTATATTTACATTCGAAGTGTGACCCTATTATGTTAAGTAAGGTTGAACTGGCTGGTCGGTAAGGAACTTACATATACTGAATGAGTCCAAAGTGTTACCAAAAGTTTGCTTAATAATACCCACCATGAGCCTATAGATGATAAGAGTAACTTTATAAGTCTAAGGCTGTAAGACATGCACAAAGAAGCAGGCCTAAGTTTATGGGCTCACCATGACCAGAGCATTCCTACATTAAATCTCTCAAAGCAAGAGAACTGCAAGGGTGCATCAAGGAAGTCGGTTTGGATGAGGTGCTGTAAAGGAGGTGAGGGCACAATAGACCAATGGTCGCAGCGCAATCTTCAATAGTTTTCTATCTATCTAACGGAGAAGGAACGAACCACTTTGACTGTGTCAAAACAGCCCAAGCTGCACTAACACCAACCTATGATCAGTGTTAATGGAGTTCAGAACGGTGGTCGTGATATGCACTTTACGGAAGTCATGCTGATAGCTGGATAACCGAAAAATTTCATTTAATTGAGGGAATCATAACGGCTTTAAACGTTTTCGTTACTGACTAATGGGATAATATCGGTAGATACTCACTGGGTTTCCGGTCTTTGGTAGTGGGTTTATTCTTGTCATTCTCGGTTATTCTGAAATGGCAAAGGCTTTTTACCGAGAATGACAGAGGCTTCTAACGACAAATAGAACAAGCAAGGAAGGCTAAGTTCGGGTGTAACCGAACATTACATACTCAGTTGAGAGCTATGGAGACGAAATAAGGAAAATGAACCTGGGGTAACCCTGGAATGTGATTGTATGACATGTGTATCAAATGGAAGATATTAAAGAGTATTTTAAGAGAGAGTAGGCCATAGTTCTATGGATGGACGCCATTTAGGGATATCGCCATAAAGGTGGACCAGGGCTGACTCTAGAATTTGTTTGTACGATATGGGTATCAAATGAAAGGTGTTACTGAGCATTTTAAGAGGGAGTGGGCCTTAGGTCTATCGGTGGACGCCTTTTCGAGATGTCCCCATTAAGGTGGACCAGGGGTGACTCTAGAATGTGTTTGTACGATATGGGTATCAACTGAAAGGTGGTAATGAGTATTCTAAAAGGGAATGGGCTTTAGTTCTATAGGTGAACGCCTTTTCGAGAAATCGCCATAAAGGTGGACCAGGGGTGACTCTAGAATATGTTTGTACGATATGGGTACCAAATGAAAGCTGTTAATGAATATTTTGAAAAGGAGTGATCCTTAGTTCCATAGGTGGACGCCGTTTCGAGATATCGCCATAAAGGTGGACCAGGGGTGTCTCTAGAATGTGCTTGTACGATATGGGAATCAAATGAAAGGTGTTACTGAGCATTTTAAGAGGGAGTGGGCATTAGGTCTATAGGTGGACGCCTTTTCGAGATATCGCCATTAGGGTGGGCCAGGGGTGACTCTAGAATGTTTGTACGATATGGGTATCAAACGAAAAGTGTTACTGAGCATTTTAAGAGGGAGTGGGCATTAGGTCTATAGGTGGACGCCTTTTCGAAATGTCGCCATTAGGGTGGGCCAGGGGTGACTCTAGAATGTGTTTGTACGATATGGGCATCAAACGAAAGGTGTTACTGAGCATTTTAAGAGGGAGTGGGCATTAGGTCTATAGGTGGACGCCTTTTCGAGATATCGCCATAAAGGTGGACCAAGGGTGACTCTAGAATGTTTGTACGATATGGGTATCAAACGAAAGGTGTTACTGAGCATTTTAAGAGGGAGTGGGCATGAGGTCTATAGGTGGACGCCTTTTCGAGATATCGTCATTAGGGTGGGCCAGGGGTGACTCTAGAATGTGTTTGTACGATATGGGCATCAAACGAAAGGTGTTACTGAGCATTTTAAGAGGGAGTGGGCATTAGGTCTATAGGTGGACGCCTTTTCGAGATATCGCCATTAGGGTGGGCCAGGGGTGACTCTAGAATGTTTGTACGATATGGGTATCAAACGAAAGGTGTTACTAAGCATTTTAAGAGGGAGTGGGCATTAGGTCTATAGGTGGACGCCTTTTCGAGATATCGCCATTAGGGTGGGCCAGGGGTGACTCTAGAATGTGTTTGTACGATATGGGTATCAAATGAAAGGTGGTAATGAGTATTTTAAAAGGGAGTAATCCTTAGTTCTATAGGTGGACGCCTTTTCGAGATATCGCCATAAAGGTGGACCAAGGGTGACACTAGAATATTTGTACGATATGGGTATCAAATGAAAGGTGGTAATGAGTATTTTAAAAGGGAGTAATCCTTAGGTCTATAGGTGGACGCCTTTTCGAGATATCGCCATTAGGGTGGGCCAGGGTGACTCTAGAATGTGTTTGTACGATATGGGTATCAAATGAAAGGTGGTAATGAGTATTTTAAAAGGGAGTAATCCTTAGTTCTATAGGTGGACGCCTTTTCGAGATATCGCCATAAAGGTGGACCAAGGGTGACTCTAGAATGTTTGTACGATATGGGTATCAAACGAAAGGTGTTACTGACATTTTAAGAGGGAGTGGGAATTAGGTCTCTAGGTGGACGTCTTTTCGAGATATCGCCATTAGGGTGGGACAGGTGTGACTCTAGAATGTTTGTACGATATGGGTATCAAACGAAAGGTGTTACTGAGCATTTTAAGAGGGAGTGGGCATTAGGTCTATAGGTGGACGGACGCCTTTTCGAGATATCGCCATTAGAGTGGGCCAGGGGTGACTCTAGAATGTTTGTACGATATGGGTATCAAACGAAAGGTGTTACTGAGCATTTTAAGAGGGAGTGGACATTAGGTCTATAGGTGGACGCCTTTTCGAGATATCGCCATTAGGGTGGGCCAGGGGTGACTCTAGAATGTTTGTACGATATGGGTATCAAACGAAAGGTGTTACTGAGCATTTTAAGAGGGAGTGGGCATTAGGTCTATAGGTGGACGCCTTTTCGAGATATCGCCATTAGGGTGGGACAGGGGTGACTTTAGTATGTGTTTGTACGATATGGATATCAAATTAAAGGTATTAATGAGGGTTTTAGAAGCGAGTGGCCCTTAGATATATATGTGAAGGCGTTCTCGCGATATCGACCAAAATGTGGACCAGGTGATCCAGAAAATCATCTTTCGGGTACTGCTAATTTATTTATATATGCAATACCACTAACAGTATTCCTGCCAAGATTCCAAGGGCTGTTGATTTCGCCTTGTAGAACTTTTTCATTTTCTTCTACTTAATATGGTAGGTGTCACACCCATTTTACAAAGTTTTTTCCAAAGGTATATTTTGCGTCAATAAACCAATCCAGTTACCATATTTCATCCCTTTTTTCGTATTTGGTATAGAATTATGGCATTTTTTTCATTTTTCGTAATTTTCGATATCGATAAAGTGGGCGTGGTTATGGTCGGATTTCGGCCATTTTTTATACCAAGATAAAGTTAGTTCAGATAAGTACGTGGGCTAAGTTTAGTAAAGATATATCGGATTTTGCTCAAGTTATTGTGTTAACGGCCGAGCGGAAGGACAGACGGTGGACTGTGTATAAAAACTGGGCGTGGCTTCTACCGATTTCGCCCATTTTCACAGAGAACTGTTACCGTCATAGAATCTATGCTCCTACCAAATTTAAGAAGGATTGGTAAATTTGTTTTCGACTTATGGCAATAAAAGTATTCTAGACAAACTAAATGAAAATGGGCGGAGCCACGCCCATTTTGAAATTTTCTTTTATTTTTGTATTTGGTTGCATCATATCATTACTGGAGTTGAATTTTGACTTAATTTACTTATATACAGTAAAGATATTAAATTTTTTGTTAAAATTTGAATTAAAAAAAATTTTTTTTTAAAAAGTGGGCGTGTTCTTCTTCCAATTTTGATAATTTTTATTTAGCACATATATAGTAATAGTAGTAACGTTCCTGCCAAATTTCATCATGATATCTTCAACGACTGCCAAATTACAGCTTGCAAAACTTTTAAATTACCTTCTTGTAAAAGTGGGCGGTGCTACGCCCATTGTCCAAAATCTTACTAACTTTCTATTCTGCGTCATAACGTCAACCCATCTACCAAGTTTCGTCGCTTTATCTGTCTTTTGTAATGAATTATCGCACTTTTTCGTTTTTTCGAAATTTTCGATATCGAAAAAGTGGGCGTGGTTATAGTCCGATATCGTTCCTTTTAAATAGCGATCTGAGATGAGTGCTCAGGAACCTACATACCAAATTTCATCAAGATACCTCAAAATTTACTCAAGTTATCGTGTTAACGGACGGACGGACGGACATGGCTCAATCAAATTTTTTTTCGATCCTGATTATTTTGATATATGGAAGTCTATATCTATCTCGATTCCTTTATATATGTACAACCAACCGTTATCCAATCAAACTTAATATACTCTGTGAGCTCTCCTCAACTGAGTATAAAACAGGTGCTAATGTGCTAGGCTGCTGATGCTCTCATGGCCAAGGTGTTTTAGCATCGGCATAGGTTTTCCGTCTTGGACTATTGTTATGGAAGGCTTGGCCTTTTCAATGGCTTCTTTAACGTCTGTTGAGGTAACGGTGAGGGACGACTCGTCAGGCTTGAGTTTATGTTTATGCATTGCAAATTGGCTAGAGAAAGCAGTCGCCCGTTTCCTCGATAAATTCTAGTCGAATAAATTATTCAAATACTAACTAGTATCAAAGTTATAGGCAATGAACCATTCTAAAACTGACTAGTATGATGAACGCCACAAAATTTTAGTAATTAACTACTCATACACTAACTAGTATGAATAAAACCACAAAATTATAGTCAATGAACTATCCAAAAGCTGACTAGTATAAATAACCCCACAAAATTCTAGTCAATGAATTAGAATGTTTGCTGACTATTTTGGCTTTTGACTGCAGGGTAGCTGTCCTTTTTATTATTTATATTTATAATTATTATAAGCTTTTATTTAGTTTCACTTTTGTTGTCTGAAATGGAATCTTGCAAGTTAAATTTGATACACTTCCCGGTGTCCGATTGAGCTGAAATTTTGCACACATGTATAACTCCGATGACAATGCAATATGACTTTGTTAGAATTCGATAAATTAATCGATAACACAGTTATCGGTAAAGATTTGTATTTACTTTGGCATAACAGCCTAAGTCCAATACAAACCCGCCGGTACCTATCCGTGGATTGTGATATTTGGACGTGGTGAATCACGCGTGTCACGCGTGGTGAATCTCAACGCTTGCGCCAAGCGGAGACACAACCCTCTGTTGTATTTCTGTGTATAACCAACATAGCTGAATTTTTAAGGCTGTTTAACTCTGTAATCTTTTCTGTAATTTATTTTGCTTTTGGAAAAATTACCTATTTGAAAAAAACTGGCAGAAAAATATTGGCATAACAGCTTAAGTTAAATCAAGAATGGAAAAACTTGGAAAATTTGAGCAGATGTGGCAATTACGCGTGCCCGTTGAACGAAATATTGACAATCTATTGATAATCGATAGGAAATTAGCGACATTCCATCAACTTAGCAGCACTTTAGCAATACTACTGTTATTAGTTGGCCGCTCAAACACACCCATATTAATTGTGCATTAAATTTAAAATATACAACTCAAAAATGACTCCGGTTGTTATGTCCGCAGCATTTATTTGGTGCAAATACAACATAATAATTTACACGTCCAAAGCCATAATAATTTGCACGGGTCATCAATTCTTTCTCTGATTCAAAAGCTGAACTACCAGCGCTACCGTCATCAGCTCAGTGTCATCATTGCCAGTAGCGCCAATAACACCAAACTCGTGCCTGACACACAAAAGTCGTTTCACTCAATAGCGCAAGTGAAATGTACTACGCACTCACTACTAAGTAACGTCAAATATTCGATTGGAGTCATTTCGTCAATGAGCTACGATTGAGCTGGCACCGCATTGGCGCTGGCGCCATGCAATTTACATCACTAAAATTGCACGAATGTCCAGGCTCATGACTTTGCTAATCCAGATGGTAAAACGAAGACTCAAAGGAATGCAACCTTGCAAACAACAGCCGCCATTTTCAAAGTGTAAAAATTCTGTGATGCAACGTACGCTAACGCCGTTAGGCTGTTATCGGTAAGTGTTGCATACTTTTCTGCGCACTTGATTTTGTTTTACAGATTTTTGGCGATGGAATTTTAGCTAAGCGAAAGTAGAATTTTATTTTAAAACAGATTTAACCCACAGATGAGAGATCTGCAATAAGTAGTTGAAAACTGAACGCGGCATAGGCAGAGTTAAGTTATTTAACACTGTTTGACATACTTTTATATGTGCTCTCTGTCAAAAATTCTTCAACTAATTTAGTCACATTTTATTTCGATTATGAATATGCCCCAATATATTCGGATTATGATATAATAAAACTGGCGGCCACCGTGGTGTGATGGTAGCGTGCTCCGCCTATCACACCGTATGCCCTGGGTTCAACTCCCGGGCAAAGCAACATCAAAATTTTAGAAATAAGATTTTTCAATTAGAAGAAAATTTTTCTAAGCGGGGTCGCCCCTCGGCAGTGTCTGGCAAGCGCTCCGATTGTATTTCTGCCATGAAAAGCTCTCAGTGAAAACTCATCTGCCTTGCAGATGCCGTTCGCAGTCGGCATAAAACATGTAGGTCCCGTCCGGCCAATTTGTAGGGAAAAATCAAGAGGAGCACGACGCAAATTGGAAGAGAAGCTCGGCCTTAGATCTCTTCGGAGGTTATCGCGCCTTACATTTATTTTTTTTTATTTTTTATGATATAATAAAATTAAAGAAAAAAATAAAATTAAAGAAAAAAAACTTTTTTAAAAATAAGCTTTTATTATTGGCTAATAAAATTAACTAAAAAGTAAGTTGGTGCATTAAAAGAAATGGATAGAATGAGAAACGTTACAAATAACTAAGTAAAGATTACGTAACTAATTTAAACAATATTTTACCCTACTAAAAATTTAAAAAAATTATAAGTTCATTGTAAGCTTTAACGATTATTAGGCTTTTTCGTCTGCGACAAAAGAATTCTATATTGTACATAATTATATATTTTTAACATTAAAACTTTACACCTAAATTATTAAACCTTACAGTTTATATCACAGTCCTAATTGTTCTAATAAAAACGTGTTGCATTGCGATAGCAAGAAAAGGAGATCCTAAATGTTCTTAATTATACCATCAAAATTCAACACGTTTTTTATTAGAACAATTAGAACTGTGATATAAACTGTAAGGTTTAATAATTTAGGTGTAAAGTTTTAATGTTAAAAATATATAATTATGTACAATATAGAATTCTTTTGTCGCAGACGAAAAAGCCTAATTATCGTTAAAGCTTACAATGAACTTATAAAGTGTTATATTTCTTTAGAGTCAATTTATTGTTTACTTTTTAGTTAATTTTATTAACCAATAATAAAAGCTTATTTTTAAAAAAGTTTTTTTTTCTTTAATTTTATTTTACATGCATATGTACATAACCTTTATATGGACTGCTAAGTGCATAACTTCATCTACACTTGTGAAATTGTTGCGCAGAAAACTAGTACTGCTAAATTTCAGTATGCATTATGCTCAGTTGCAACTGAAATATGTCTCTCCATTTTATCTGTACACTATTCTCCACTTCTATGACGGCTATTAAGCCACAACCCCTTTGTAACGAGTTATATAACCACTGCCGCGAGGCTTCAATAATTGCCGCTGGATGGGTATCCTAAAAAAAATCTTAGTGATCATTAGCGTTTTGTTTCCCGCAAATGTAGATGTATTTACAAGTAATAAAATAATTTTAAATAAAATTAAAGAAAAAAAAACTTTTTTAAAAATAAGCTTTTATTATTGGTTAATAAAATTAACTAAAAAGTAAACAATAAATTGACTCTAAAGAAATATAACACTTTATAAGTTCATTGTAAGCTTTAACGATTATTAGGCTTTTTCGTCTGCGACAAAAGAATTATATATTGTACATAATTATATATTTTTAACATTAAAACTTTACACCTAAATTATTAAACCTTACAGTTTATACCACAGTTCTAATTGTTCTAATAAAAAACGTGTTGAATTTTGATAGTATAATTAAGAACATTTAGGATCTCCTTTTCTTGCTATCGCAATGTAACACGCTTTTATTAGAACAATTAGGACTGTGATTTAAACTGTAAGGTTTAATAATTTAGGTGTAAAGTTTTGATGTTAAAAATATATAATTATGTACAATATAGAATTCTTTTGTCGCAGACGAAAAAGCCTAATTATCGTTAAAGCTTACAATGAAACTTTCTTTAGAGTCAATTTATTGTTTACTTTTTAGTTAGTTTTATTAACCAATAATAAAAGCTTATTTTTAAAAGAGTTTTTTTTCTTTAATTTTATTTTTTACTGTTTAGCTCGTTTTTCTTAAATTTAATTTAAATAGGAATTTTTTTTAAATTTCTAGTAGGTAAAATATTGTTTAAATTAGTTACGTAATCTTTACTTAGTTATTTGTAACGTTTCTCATTCTATCCATTTCTTTTAATGCACCAACTTACTTTTTAGTTAATTTTATTAGCCAATAAAAAAAGCTTATTTTTAAAAAAAGTTTTTTTTCTTTAATTCTATTTTTTTCTTTAATTTTATTATATCATAATCCGAATATATTGGGGCATATTCATAATCGAAATAAAATGTGACTAAGTTAGTTGAAGCATTTTGACAGAGAGCACATATAAAATTATGTCAAACAGTGTTAAATAACTTAACTTTGCCTATGCCGCGTTCAGTTTACAACTACTTATTGCAGATCTCTCATCTGTGGGTTAAATCTGTTTTAAAATAAAATTCTACTTTCGCTTAGCTAAAATTCCATCGCCAAAAATCTGTAAAACAAAATCAAGTGCGCAGAAAAGTATGCAACACTTACCGATAACAGCCTAACGGCGTTAGCGTACGTTGTATCACAGAATTTTTACACTTTGAAAATGGCGGCTGTTGTTTGCAAGGTTGCATTCCTTTGAGTCTTCGTTTTCACAGTCTGGATTAACAAAGTCATGAGCCTGGACATTCGTGCAATTTTAGTGATGTAAATTGCATGGCGCCAGCGCCAATGCGGTGCCAGATCAATGGCAGCTCATTGACGAAATGACTCCAATCGAATATTTGACGTTACTTAGTAGTGAGTGCGTAGTACATTTCACTTCCGCTATTGAGTGAAACGACTTTTGTGTGTCAGGCACGAGTTTGGTGTTACTGGCGCTACTGGCAATGATGCCACTGAGCTGATGGCGGTAGCGCTGGTAGTTCAGCTTTTGAATCAGAGAAAGAATTGATGACCCATGCAAATTATTATGGCTTTGGCCGTGTGATGTGTATGTTGTATTTGCACCAAATAAATGCTGCGGACATAACAACCGGAGTCATTTTTGAGTTGTATATTTTAAATTTAATGCACAATTAATATGGGTGTGTTTGAGCGGCCAAATAATAACAGTAGTTTTGCTAAAGTGCTGCTAAGTTGATGGAATGTCGCTAATTTCCTAGCGATTATCAATAGATTGTCAATATTTCGTTCAACGGGCACGCGTAATTGCCACATCTGCTCAAAATTTCCAAGTTTTTCCATTCTTGATTTAACTTAAGCTGTTATGCCAAAATTTATGCCAGTTTTTTTCAAATAGGTAATTTTTCCAAAAGCAAAATAAATTACAGAAAAAACAAGTAAGGAAGGTTAAGTTCGGGTGTAACCGAATATTACATACTCAGTTGAGAGCTATGGTGACAACATAAGGGAAAATAACCATGTAGGAAAATGAACCGAGGGAAACCCTGGAATATGTATCAAATGAAAGGCGTTAAAGAGTATTTTATGAGGGAGTGGGCCATAGTTCTATAGGTGGATGCCATTTAGGGATATAGCCATAAAGGTGGATCAGGGTTGACTCTAGAATGCGTTTGTACGATATGGGTTTCAAATGAAAGGTGTTAATGAGTATTTTAAAAGGGAGTAATCCTTAGTTCCATAGGTGGACGCCGTTTCGAGATATCGCCCGAAAGGTGGACCAGGGGCGACCCTAGAATTTGTTTGTACAATATGGGCATCAAACGAATGGTGTTAATGAGTATTTTAAAAGGGAGTGGGCCTTAGTTCTATAGGTGGATGCCGTTTCGAAATATCGCCATATAGGTGGACCAGGGGTGACTCTAGAATGTGTTTGTACGATATGGGTATCAAATTAAAGGTATTAATGAGGGTTTTAAAAGGGAGTGGTGGTTGTTGTATAGGTGGTCGTATTTTCGAGATATCGCCATAAAGGTGGAGCAGGGGTGACCCTAGAATTTGTTTGTACAATATGGGTATCAAAAGAAAGGTGTTAATGAGTATTTTAAAAGGGAGTGGGCCTTCGTTCTATAGGTGTTCGCCTTTTCGAGATATCACCATAAAGGTGGACCAGGGGTGACTTTAGAATATGTTTTTACGATATGGGTATCAAATGAAAGGTGTTAATGAGTATTTTAAAAGGGCGTGGGGCTTAGTTCTATAGGTGGACGCCTTTTCGAGATATCGCCATAAAGGTGGACCAGGGGTGACTCTAGAATGAGTTTGTACGATATGGGTATCAAATTAAAGGTATTAATGGGAGTTTTAAAAGGGAGTGGTGTGAAGGCGTTTTCCAGATATCGACCAAAATGTGGACCAGGGTGACCCAGAACATCATCTGTTGGATACAGCTAATTTATTTATATATGTAATACCTGCCAAGATTTATTTCGCCCTGTAGAACTTTTTCATTTTCTTCTACTTAATATGGTAGGTGTCACAACCATTTTATAAAGTTTTTTCTAAAGTTATATTTCGCGTCAATAAAACAATCCAATTACCTTACCATGTTTCATGCTTTTTTTCGTATTTGGTATAGAATTATGGCATTTTTTCATTTTTCGTAATTTTCGATATCGAAAAAGTGGGCGTGGTCATAGTCGGATTTCGTTCATTTTTCATACCAAGATAAAGTGAGTTCAAGTAAGCACGTGAACTAAGTTCATTAAAGATATGTCGATTTTTGCCCAAGTTATCGTGTTAACGGCCATGCGGAAGGACAGACGGACGCCTGTGTATAAAAACTGGGCGTGGCATCAACCGATTTCGCCCATTTCCACAGAAAACAGTTAATGTCATAAAATCTATGCCCCTACCAAATTTCAAAAGGATTGGTTAATTTTTGTTCGACTTATGGCGTTAAAAGTATCCTAGACAAATTAAATGAAAAAGGGCGGAGCCACGCCCATTTTGAAATTTTCTTTTATTTTTGTATTTTGTTGCACCATATCATTACTGGAGTTGAATGTTGACATAATTTACTTATATACTGTAAAGATATTAAATTTTTTGTTAAAATTTTACTTAAAAAAAATTTTTTTTTTAAAAGTGGGCGTGGTCCTTCTCCGATTTTGCAAATTTTTATTAGGCGTACATATAGTAATAGAAGTAACGTTCCTGCCAAATTTCATCAAGATATCTTCAACGACTGCCAAATTACAGCTTGCAAAACTTTTAAATTACCTTCTTTTAAAAGTGGGCGGTGCCACGCCCATTGTCCAAAATTTTACTAATTTTCTATTCTGCGTCATAAGTTCAACTCATCTACCAAGTTGCGTCGCTTTAGCTGTCTTTTGTAATGAATTATCGCACTTTTTCGGTTTTTCGAAATTTTCGATATCGAAAAAGTGGGCGTGGTTATAGTCCGATATCGTTCATTTTAAATAGCGATCTGAGATGTGTACTCAGGAACCTGCATACCGAATTTCATCAAGATACCTCAAAATTTACTCAAGTTATCGTGTTAACGGACGGACGGACGGACGGACGGACATGGCTCAATCAAATTTTTTTTCGATCCTGATTATTTTGATATATAGAAGTCTATATCTATCTCGATTCCTTTATATATGTACAACCAACCGTTATCCAATCAAACTTAATATACTCTGTGAGCTCTGCTCAACTGAGTATAATTACAGAGTTAAACAGCCTTAAAAATTCAGCTATGTTGGTTATACACAGAAATACAACAGAGGGTTATGTCTCCGCTTTTCGCAAGCGTTGAGATTCACCACGCGTGACACGCGTGATTCACCACGTCCAAATATCACAATCCACGGATAGGTACCGGCGGGTTTGTATGGGACTTAGGCTGTTATGCCAAAGTAAATACAAATCTTTACCGATAACTGTGTTATCGATTAATTTATCGAATTCTAACAAAGTAATATTGCATTCTCGTCGGAATTATACATGTGTGTGCAAAATTTCAGCTCAATCGGACACCGGGAAGTGTATCAAATATAACTTGCAAGATTCCATTACAGACAACAAAAGTGAAACTAAATAAAAGCTTATAAAAATGTTTAAGTTAAACGGTTTTATTGAAAACAATACATACATGAAGTAATAATATTACTAAAAACTAGAAAATAATTAGGTAGGTCCTAGATACTAGTTATCACACTCCTCATCAATCTAGGGTGTTGATCAGACGATTAAATAAAAGCGCTGGGCGCGTGAATTTTCTAAAGTGTGAGACGTGGCATAACTTGATTAAGGTTCAGTTGGTCTTATATATGACTATCAATAGAAATTTGACGCGTCCAACGCTTTTATTTAATTGTTTGATCGACGCCCTCATACTAAGCTAAATAAAACTTTTTAAAAAACACGGGTAATGTGTAAGCATATGTATTAAGCTGTCGGTTAAAAAAAGTTTTCTTTACCGGGCAGAATATAATAAATTATGATCTAAAAATAAAATGTGCGAAATTTCAGCCGAACTGGATAACTCTTGGAACTGAAACGTTGCATATGAAAATTGTTAAAACCATGTGCATACAGGGTGCAACCGTTTAAATAAAATAATTGATAAACGTTAATTTGTTAATCTTTTATTACGTGAAAAAACCAGGGACCTAACAGTTATAAGACAAGGGTTATTTTACCATTAAGAATGATATATTGGTCGTGAAAAACAATTATGAAGACAACTATTTTAGTTAGATTACGATTATAAATAAATATGGCTAAAAAAACTATGTTGGTTACAAACAATCATTACAACAACCAAAACTTGATTTTGGCTACAAATAACAATTGTGGTAGCCAAAATATGTGTTTTGGTTATAAATAACCACTATAATAACCAAATTATTCTTTTTGGTTATCAGTAACCAAAAAACCATTTTTTTTTTTTGTTTGGTTATTAAAATTTAAATAACGTAGTTATATACTTCCAGCTTATACCTAGACTTCGGGAACGCTTTAATTTGAAGATAATATATTTTCTACGTTAAAAAATAAGGTAAGCTAAGTTTTTCCGAGATCTTAATATTTTTCTAGCTTGTGTATAAATTCACTTCACATTTCTTAAACTTAGTCGAATTTTTTTTTTGCCGTACTCATTCGTGAGAAGCCTCTGGAAACAATCTTTGAGACTGTTGGATGGAACGTGATGTTACAATGGCTAGGATAATACTTCGAAAATTTTTCCTCTTGAAAAGCAGATACGTCTTTGCTAAATAATCAGCAATGCCTTCAGCGCCTCAAGGATTGACGAGAACCTCTCCGAGCCATTTGGCTCCGATGAAGAAGCAGAAAGAATGAGGCTTCCGAAGAATGAGAGCAAAACCGAGTAGCTACTGCCATCTGCATATTCATGACCACACCAGTATTGCTGGATTTAAATTCGAAACTGTGGAGTACTTCGCCTGTTTGAGAGTCATAATTAACAGGCAAAAGAATGGGCTAACTATTCGAGTAAAAGCTGGGATTTATTTATGCATAAAAAACAACCAAGCCGTCTATTACTCAGAAACTCGAGTCAAAGCTATCAGTCGCTTTTATAGATAGGGCCGACTGTAGCCCAAAAAATTCAACGAAGAATCACTCGCGTCGTTTGAGTTATACAATATAATATTTATAATTAGTTTAACTTTCTGGTTAATTATTGAGCTCAAGGCCGCAAGGATAAATAAAACACAATGTATTTCGTGGTATTATAATTTATATAATTGGTCGATATTTCGGCTTCAATCTGAAACCATCATCAGGAATAAAAAAACACAAAATATAATAACAAACATTAGGCAAACATAAAAATAACAGGTGGATATTTTACATATGGGCATATTTCATAAACAAATACAACTTACACAAATGAATGTACTTGATCGACTGATCATATGTTCGAACAGATGAATGAACAAAGACAAAACAGGAGAAAAGGTAAACAAAATTAAAGTACAGTAAGTATAAACAAATGTTCTTAAGGCATGTAGAGTCAAGCATAAACAAAACCAACAATATATGGAACAACAAACAATAAGAACAAATTTCCAAATCATCTTCTTGCTATTTTGTTGATGTCGCCAAAAATGTGGGTAGCGGGATATTCGCCGTCGTTTGATGAACACTGCTCAACTCACATTGTATGTTGTTGTTGTTTCAGCACTAAATTTCGATAGACGTGCGCACAGCCTTCTGTGTCAGATTTATAATTCATTCGCTTTTCATTAGGGGTGTTCATAATATGCAGCATTTCTAAAATAAAACGCTTCTTATAAAACTTTTCCTTGTCCAGAATGACGACATTTTTAAAATCAGGGAAATGTCCAGTATCATTGCAATGGAAAGAAAAGGCCGTCTTATTGTCCGAGATATTGTTCCTTAACTTGATGTTAGACGTGTGTCCGGAAATCCTTGTCTTTAATTTTTGTTTAGTTGTCCCAACATATACCTTTTTGCATACGTTGGACCCGTCGCCATTGCATGGAATTTAGTAGATCATGTCGGATCTCTCATATTTCGGGTTTCGGTCTTTCGTATTGCTGTAAATTTGTCTCAGTGTGTTGCTATATGAGAAAGAGATTTGATACTTTTCCCGGTCGTATAAATTAGATCTTTTTATCCTCTCTGCTATTCCTGGAATATATGTGACAGATTTGTATATTTTTGCATTTCTATTGCTAGTTTCTTGCGAGATTGTCTTATAAAAGTTTCGGATCAGATTGTTAACTAGCTCTCTAGGAAATTCATTTTGTTCCAGGGTTGCCTTGATGATAGCAATGTTTTTTTTGTGATATATTTTATCTCTTATTTTAAGTACTCTCGATATAAAATTCTTCGCGGTGTTCAAAATGGTTCTTTTTCCGTGCTTCGAGTTGTAGTTAATTAGCCTTCCGGACGCTGTAGGCTTCTTATACCAGTCGATAAATAACTTATTATCCTTTCTGATTAACAGAGTGTCCAAATATGGCAAGCACTCATCTTTTTCTACCTCTGTTGTAAATTGTATGGACTTGTTGTAACTATTGAGGTTCGTGAGCATGTTGTCGATTTCATCCGTTCTGACAACAGCGAAAAGGTCATCTACGTATTTCGTTAACAATCGTGGCTTTCTGGTGGCGCCCGTCTCGAATTTCATTAACAATTCCTCCATAACAATCTCAGATATGACCAGGGAGGCTGGATATCCCATTGTCATTCCAGTTCGTTGCTCATATATTTTTCCGTTGAATTTGAAATAACGATTTTCCTTTATACAAAACTTAACAATCGTTAAAGATAGCTCTTTGGATAGTGAGGTATGCTCTTTTATGTCGTTCCACTTAGAAGCAATGAGTTCGATGGCCACATCTACTGGAATGCTTGGAAATAAGGAAACGACGTCGAAGGACACTAAGCTTTCATCGTCGTAGATGTATGTACCCTCCACTTTCACCTTTCGCTGTAGTCAGAACGGATGAAATCGACAACATGCTCACGAAGCTCAATAGTTACAACAAGTCCAGACAAGTTACAACAGAGGTAGAAAAAGATGAGTGCTTGCCATATTTGGACACTCTGATAACCAGGAAGGATAATAAGTTATTTATCGACTGGTATAAGAAGCCTACAGCGTCTGGAAGGTTAATTAACTACAACTCGAAGCACGAAAAAAAGAACCATTTTGAACACCGCGAAGAATTTTATATCGAGAGTACTTAAAATAAGCAATAAAATATATCACAAGAAAAACATTGCTGTCATCAAGGCAATCCTGGAACAAAATGAATTTCCTAGAGAGCTAGTTAACAATCTGATTCGAAACTTTTATAAGACAATCTCGCAAGAAACTACTAGCAATAGAAATGCAAAAATATACAAATCTGTCACATATATTCCAGGAATAGCAGAGAGGATAAAAAGATCGACCGGGAAAAGTATCAAATCTCTTTCTCATATAGCAACACACTGAGACAAATTTACAGCAATACGAAAGACCGAATCCCGTAATATGAGAGATCCGACATAATCTACCAAATTCCATGCAATGGCGACGGGTCCAACGTATGCAAAAAGGTATATATTGGGACAACTAAACAAAAATTAAAGACAAGGATTACCGGACACACGTCTAGCATCAAGTTAAGGAACAATGTCGCGGACAATACGGCCTTGTCATCCCATTGTAATGATACTGGACATTTCCCTGATTTTGAAAATGTCGTCATTCTGGACAAGGAAAAATTTTATAAGAAGCGTTTTATTTTAGAAATGCTGCATATTAAGAACACCCCTAATGAAAAGCGAATGAATTATAAATCTGACACAGAAGGCTGTGCGCACGTCTATCGAAATTTAGTGCTGAAACAACAACAACATACAATGTGAGTTGAGCAGTGTTCATCAAACGACGGCGAATATCCCTCTACCCACATATTTGGCGACAACAACAAAATAGCAAGAAGATGATTTGGAAATTTGTTCTTATTGTTTGTTGTTACATATATTGTTGGTTTTGTTTATACTTGACTCTACATGCCTTAAGAACATTTGTTTATACTTACTGTACTTTAATTTTGTTTTCTCCTGTTTTGTCTTTGTTCATTCATCTGTTCGAACATATGACCAGTCGATCAAGTACATTCATTTTTGTAAGTTGTATTTGTTTATGAAATATGCCCATATGTAAAATATCCACCTGCTATTTTTATGTTTGCCTAATGTTTGTTATTATATTTTGTGTTTTTTTAGTCCTGATGATGGTTTCAGATTGAAACCGAAATATCGACCAATTATATAAATTATAATACGACGAAATACATGGTGTTTTATTTATCCTTGCGGCCTTGAGCTCAATAATTAACCAGAAAGTTAAAATAAACTTATAAGGCTATTAACAAAACCCAAAAATGTTTAAACGGAGAGCACGTCAAGAAACCTACAACACTTTCAAAGTGTACAATACCATCAAACACAAATATGATACTCGAACCAAAAAACTCATCAAACAATACCAACATAAGACGAAACAAATCACAAGATTGGCTGAATCGATACAATTTTTGGAAAGGTGCAAAAGAAGTGGACTAACACCGAGCTTCATTAATAATGCAACAAAGAACATTATCTATATCATCAACAACAACATCAGTAACAGCAAAATACCACGAAAGTTCACCAATGTAGTCTCCACATATAGATATAAAGTCAAAACGAAGCTTTTAAACGTCATCATAAGAATAAAACATGAGCTTTCAAGATAGATGAAAAAAGGAAAACCCGACTAGAAGTACAGATTAATCAAACCCTTACCTCCCACCATTCAACTGCATTTTTTGAAAGTGAAGAATTGTTGTTGAATAAACTTACAAGCGACATAAAGAAGACACAAACAAAAAAGTACGA
The DNA here is from genome assembly GCF_040869045.1 of Eurosta solidaginis. Taxonomy (NCBI): domain Eukaryota; kingdom Metazoa; phylum Arthropoda; class Insecta; order Diptera; family Tephritidae; genus Eurosta; species Eurosta solidaginis. The sequence continues at coordinate 112,299,220 of NC_090323.1, read as the reverse complement.
AAGCTTGAGACAGAAGGAAAGGGAAAAATTAAACATTAGGGTAGTACCGGAGTGGTTCCGAAACACTAAAACCTTAAACATTCCACAAGATATTCAGTGGCTCCTTTCTCAAGGTCCAAAGTATGCTTTACCAACAGAAAACAAGAAATGTCCACTATTTCATATGATAGCTGACGGAGGATATTATCCAAACGGTACAAGATAAAGAAAAACAAGAGATAGAGAGAAATAACTTCACGACATTAATACAAGATCACTTAAATAAAAGCAGAACTTCACTAAGAAACAAGTTTATACAGGACACTCTACGAAAAACCAAAAATTTCCTTAAAAACAATGAAGAACCACTGATACTTAATGAGATAAGGGAAACGTTACTGTGGCAATGAACAAGACCGAATACGGTAAAAAGATGCAAACGATAGTCAATAATATCTCCACCTACAGAGTACTTAAACGTGATCCGAAAAGTAAATTTCAGGAGAACAATGAAATAGTGAACAAGATGTTCAAAAATGAGTATATAGTTATAAAAGAAAGGAACTTCCTTACTTGCAAAAATGCTAACCCACCGAGAATCGACGTTTTACCAAAAGTACATAAAGATGGTATACCGCTACGACCTATTTGTTCTTCATTTGACTCCCCGTCTTACAATTTATGCACATATGTCCTCAAAATCCTCAAAAATTTAACAAACTCATCGAAATACAAGGTCAAAGTTGCGGCAGAGTTTAAAGACAAGGTGAAGGATACATACATCTACGACGATGAAAGCTTAGTGTCCTTCGACGTCGTTTCCTTATTTCCAAGCATTCCAGTAGATGTGGCCATCGAACTCATTGCTTCTAAGTGGAGCGACATAAAAAAGCATCACTATCCAAAGAGCTATTTTTAACGATTAAGTTTTGTATAAAGGAAAATCGTTATTTCAAATTCAACGGAAAAATATATGAGCAATGAACTGGAATGCCAATGGGATCTCCAGCATCCCCGGTCATAGCTGGGGGCCTACTCTGTATTGCGATGCGAAAGGCAGTGCGATGCGAAAATAAATTGCGATGCGAAAGGTAATTGGAACTCTGTAGCGCTATCGCATCGCTAACAATTTCGCTTTTTTATTTTTCGCTAATTTTTTGCTTGAGTATGCATCACTGACCAAACTCAAAGAAAGAGAACAAAAGAAACAAGGCGATTACAATTTCGGCAAACGATTAATTTTTGTTGAACAAATTAAAAAAAATGATTCTGTAGCATTATGGAACGATTTAAATGAAGAAAGGATTGATTTAAATGAAGAAATCCTCCCAGTTCAGAAATTGAACTGGAAGAAGTGAACGTGATAAATACAGAAAACGTGGAAAATCATAGAATGGGAAATATTGCTAGTTGTATCAGAGAACAAATAAAAAATGACATGATTTCCAATAGAAATGCTTTACAAAAAAGTGGTTTCGATTTAGTTGTTATTTATTTATGTATTTTAAGTCCACTAGGATTACAAATTGTTGCTTTTGTGTTTGTTTTGTTTTTTGAGTTGTCCTATATATTTTTAAATGAATATATCAATTTATAAAATCATCAATTAATACTAACATATTTGAACAATGCGAATGCTTATTACTTGTAGCAAGAAAAATGCGAAAATGAATGCTGTTTGAGATTCGCTTTCGCTTTACAGAGTGCCGGCAATGCGAAAAGGGAGAAAAATTGCGAATGGGCAAAATGTGAATGCGAAAGTCAAAATACACATGCGAATGTCAAGATACAGAGTACCGATTTTGCGATTTCGCGTATTTTTTCTTTCGCATCGCAATACAGAGTAGGCCCCCTGATTTCCGGACACAGGTCTAACATCAAGTTAAGGAACAATGTCTCGGACAATAAGACGGCCTTGTCATCCCATTGCAATGATACTGGACATTTCCCTGATTTTGAAAATGTCGTCATTCTGAACAAGGAAACATTTTATAAGAAGCGTTTTATTTTAGAAATGCTGCATATTATGAACACCCCTAATGCAAAGCGAATGAATTATAAATCTGACACAGAAGCCTGTGTGCACGTCTATCGAAATTTAGTGCTGAAACAACAACAACATACAATGTGAGTTGAGCAGTGTTCATCACACGACGGCGAATATCCCGCTACCCACATATTTGGCGACAACAACAAAATAGCAAGAAGATGATTTGGAAATTTGTTCTTATTGTTTGTTGTTACATATATTGTTTGTTTTGTGTATACTTGACTGTACATGCTTTAAGAAAATTTGTTTATACTTACTGTACTTTAATTTTGTACACCTTTTCTCCTGTTTTGTCTTTGTTCATTCATCTGTTCGAACATATGATCAGTCGATCAAGTACATTCATTTGTGTAAGTTGTATTTGTTTATGAAATATGCCCATATGTAAAATATCCACCTGTTATATTTATGTTTGCCTAATGTTTGTTATTATATTTTGTGTTTTTTAGTCCTGATGATGGTTTCAGATTGAAACCGAAATATCGACAAATTATATAAATTATAATACCACGAAATACATGGTTTTTTATTTATTCTTGCGGCCTTGAGCTCAATACTTAACCAGAAAGTTAAAATAAACCTATAAGGCTATTAACAAAACCCAAAAATTTGTAATTAGTTACAAAAACACGCGCGGTCAAGATTAGACTGGTAAGCGATGGGTTACACATTGGCGGTAAGATAGAGTTGTCAAGCTGAGTCTCTTCTATGAAGTTTAAATCTTCTGAACAGCACTAGATACTCTTCCACGGTCTAAAGGATAGAAGCGGTGCTGCGATTGGCGCTTGTTGTATTGACATCACTTTGTGTAAGGTGACGAGAGCTTTCTGGCCACCTGTTGATTGAACGGTTAATAGGACCCTGCCCATTGTAATATTGTTGACATACATCTGCGTTCGCTGCATGCAGGATGATGAGAAAGTAATTTTGGGCTCGGTTGTCCAGTTTTTGCGAGGACAAGTCCTAAATATATTGTGGCGAATAAGCAGTGACTTGTATGCACATTAATACATCAATCATTATGTCTATACAAATGTCCATACAAGCAGCGGAGAGCAACGCACAAACACATGCATATATCTGAGATACTCCCAAAAGTAGGCAATAATTTGTGCAAGTATCACTCACATATACACGCGCATATGAGAAGCTATAAACGTAGTTATAGCTGATAATTTTATAGCTGGTAACTAATTGGTAAATTCTAGAAATAGAACCGCCTAGAAATATGCCCACCAGGAAACCAAACAGTATAAAAGCAGCAACAGTTGAGGCACAATCCATCAGTCCGATTTAAGCAAGCTATCAGTTGCGAAGTATAAGTGTTATTGTGGAGTACTTTAATAAAGGCCATTTTGCGTTATTGAATAGTGGAGTTATTTATTCAACAATTTAGTGATTCGAACGTTAGTAGAAGGTTGCAAATAAGAGGAATTGCACTAAATTCGTTACAATTGGTGTCAGAAGAGAAATTGTTGAATAAATTCCGAAGATTTCGAATACAACTTGGACATGGCAAAGTGGAGTGAAATGAAGATCCAGCAACTGAAGAAGGAGTTGGAGAGCCGTGGATTGAATACAACCGGCAATAAACTCGAACTTCAGGCACGACTACGAGAGGATATTGAATTGGAAGGAATTAATGTGGACGAGTATGTCTTTTATCTTGATGTGGAAGAATCAACAACAAAAATTGAGGAGAAAAATGAAACATCGCCGACAGTTACCAGCACAGACCTGAACATGACATTGGCTGCAATATCTGCACAAACATCGACAGTAACATTAATTTCGTCGCAAATGTCATCACAACTGGAAGAACAGAAGACATATATGGTATCTCAACTAGAATCCCAGGAGAACCGTATAACAGCCAAGATTGAAGCACAGGAAACACAAATTTCATCACACCTTGAAGAACAAAAGACATATATGGCCTCCTAACTGGAATCCCAGGAGATACGACAAGAAACACGTTTTTCAGAAATGTCGTCACAAATAACATCGAAGATTGAAGCACAAGAAACGCGTATTTCAGAAATGTCGACACAGATTACATCCAGGATGGAAGCACAAGAGGAGCGCTTATCATTGCAGGTGGCACAAATGTCTTCGCAATTAGAAGCACAGAATACAAAAATGGTACAGCTCGAGGACAAAATGAATGCCGAGATAGAAGCTTTGAGAGGTCATATACAGGAGTTGCACATAAATCGCCCAGCAGTTTCAGCGAGTAATCCAAAGGTAAAGATAATCCTTTGACGATTCTGTTCCTTTCCAGGTCTTTAAGCTACAGTTTGAGAAGGCCGCAGCAGTGAACAACTGGAATGCTGAAGCTAAAGCTGCAGCTGTATTCGTAGCATTGAAGGGGCCAGCAGCCGAAATCCTACAGACGATTTCCGAAGGAGAGCGGAACAACTATGAAGCATTGATCGGCGCTCTAGAGAGACTATACGGAACCGAGCATAAGAGACAGATATACCAAATTGAGTTACTGAACCGCTTCCAGAGGCCTGGTGAAACATTGCAAGAGTTTGCGTCGGATGTTGAAAGGCTGGCACATTTAGCGAATGCGGACGCACCCGTGGAACATACCGAAAGGGTAAAAATCCAGAAATTTATTAATTGAACACGGGATATCGAAACGAAGAGAGCGGCAAACCCAACACCTACATTCACAGAAACGGTATCACATGCTCTGATTCAGGAAACAGCTTCGCTTCTGTGTAAGCCAGGTTTTAAAGCACGCCGCACATAGGTAGGTTTTAGACATTTAGGCGGCCATAATTGAATTTCTGACAAAAAAAAAGCACTCTCACAGCTTTAGAATAGACAGGGGAACAATAATTCTACCCCTTCCCATCCATCGCATACCTGGCCTTAGCTGTCAAGTAATCGGAATTTAGCTATTTCTGAATCGCGTGTTATGGTTTTCTTTTTTAACCTATGTGAAATCCCATGTTCTAACGTGAATATTTCAAATTTATTTGAGTAATTGTGATAGATTCTGATATTTCAGGTAAATACTAACATTATTAATGGTGTTTGTGATTTTTAAAAGTTATAAATTGATAAAGAACCTATTTTATTTAGGATGTTAAAAAAAAAAATTTTTTATTTTTGATTTTTGGTGTTCAAAACCAGTTCTGTTATGTTTCCAAGTCCGTCCAAGTGAAAATTAGTTTTGCGCATGGTACTTGGCACAATTAGCTTGCCAACTACATTAAATTTAGCTGCAGATACTTGCAGATAGGGGGTTAGATAGAGGGTTTGATACACCCTTGTTGCTGTTCAACATGAAACATAGCCTCACTGCGCAAGTATTTTTTAGTGTTACACAGTGTAATATCTATTCTAATATAACCGATTTGTTACGCAAATTATTATAATTTTTCATAAAACCAATTAAAAATTTACCCTAGATAAAGACAGAACTAAGTTATTACACTTCTTGCTGTACAACAAGAAAAATAGCCTCATTTCGCAAGTATTTTTTAGTGTTACACAGTGTAATATCTATTTTTTTAATATAACCGATTATTTGCACAAATTATTATAATTTTTCATTTATTAAACATTTTAAAGAAGATATAGGCAATAAAATATTTTTGGCCGCCTAAAACTTGAAAATCTACCTATGTGCGACGGTCACCGCATTGGTGTCAGGGAAAACATCACACAACCCTATACATAGAAGGAGATCTCGACACAAGACCTTGGAGTGTGCAAGTGGAGAGCGAGGAAGAAGCAGTAAATTGGCTGACCTTAGACGCATCCGGCATTGAAACTGAAGACCTTTAAGAAGGGGAGATTGTCGAAGTCGGAGCGGAATCTCGGACTTTCCGCACGGCCCCTTGAGGGAAGCGGAAGCCGGGACTTTCCGACCTCTTCTCGCTTATGAGAAGCGCCGTGGAGCGGAATCGCGGTCTTTCCGCCCATTGCTACAACAACAACAACTTTAGCGTGGAGCGGAATCTCGGACTTTCCGCCCGCACATACGAAAGCAACAGCAGCGTGGAATGGAATATCGGTCTTTCCGTCCACCCATAATAGAGCAACGCCAGCGGGGAGCGGAATCGCGGATTTTCCGCCCTCCAACAAGAGAACGACGCCAGCGTGGAACGGAATCTCGGACTTTCCGTCCACCCAATCAACCGCAACATCATCGTGAAACGGAATCTCGGACTTTCCGTCCGCCTAATCGACAGCAACAATGGCGTGGAGCGGAATCACGGACTTTCCGCCCAAGAGGAATACGGGACCGCGATACCAACGCGATGGAAGAGCAAAATCGCCACATCGCCAATTAGTTACTGTACGCACGACAGCCAGAACGGCCTCCCGAGTATCGCAGCTACCGGCAACCTTTAGGACTGGGCACATCATTCGTGAAACGATCGCCTTACGGCCTTTCGTGTCAATGTCTCCCACTGCATTGGTTAAAATTGAGGCACGAGGACATGTTCATATGGTCCGCGCTCTAATCGACGTTTGCGCCCCAACGACTATAATAGCCCACGATCTGGCTCTGCATCTACATTTAGATAACGACGCCCCTGGCACTACACAAGGGTGCCTTCTCCGAATACGAGGCACGCACGGCTGAATAAACGTTTAATTGTACACGCCATCATAAAGGAGAATTGAGCGCTCATCAGCCCAACCGCCGACATCGATCCTTCGGTCGCTAGCACGTTCACGCACATGCGACTTGCGGACCCCAATTTTTACACGCCCGCACCCATTCGACTCGTCTTGGGAGCCGACGCCTACACGGAGATATTATTACCCGGCGTTCAACCAACCACAATGGGCCTGCTAATGGCCCAAGGTAACATATTCGGATGGCTCCTATCGGGATAGTGCCCTGCCTAAGTATACCACATTTAAATCTATTGATATTTCAAATTTAAATTAATAAAAATTTGTAAACAATATTTAGAAAATAAAGTGCCAAAAAACTAAAAAACCCACCATGCATTTTTCCATAATCGTTATGCTCCTTTTTCTTGCTGCTCAAGTTTTAAGGATGGAACGAGAGGAAATTCAAGCGTTGGACAAATCTACACATTCATAAATAATATCCTAGTTTTAAGGTAGACCTGTCAGGATTCGTGGCTGCGTTGATCCAAGCAAATATTTTGTTTCCTTTTTTTCTTTGCTTACCGCAAGGGGGCCAACATGTTCACGCCGCCAGGCTGAACCATCATATAAAAGACTCACTTCTTCCTAGGCGACCCATATTAAAGCCCTAATTCTTAATAATAGAAAGTTTCATTTACCTTTACTCTCAACAGAGTAATGCCCAAACGGCATGATCAACCGTGGCTTTGCTTCACTCCACTCAACATAAAATGATATACGCAGTCCTACGGCACTATAAGGTAATTTCTAGCGCGTGGCCTTCTTATAAGCTGTTAGGCCAAAAAATATAAGCTGTCTCTAAGTTGTACCTTGTTGCTTAGGGTGCGTAATGGATGATAAAAACGAAGGCTGCGACTAAGGTGTTGCTTTTTATACGGAATCCCATGGACTTGCATGCTGCTGGCAGCATTAGTGGGTATGGGCAATATTATTTTGTTTTCTTTTTCCCATCATATTGGCACTAACAAATATAAGTTAGCGCAGAACATTGAACTATAGGCACCGATTCGGTTTGCATAAATTATTCTGCGCTTGCTCACTACCAGCAGGTGCATGGATAGATACGTATGTATGTACAGAGAGATCCATATACCGCGATCATATGGATCTCATTTTATATGCGTTAGCAGCCTACTGCAGCAAAGGTATGAAAATATGCATATACGTACATACCATGGGAATTCCATATTTTTTATGTGCTGCGTATTCTGCCAGCACTCATTTAAGGATATATATCCCAATATACATATATATCAATGATACGGGTTTTTCCTTGTGCGCTCGCATATTCTGCCAGCAACAATAAAGATACATATCCTGATATACGTATCTATCAGGCATACGGTTTTTCCTTTTTTATGCGTTTTGAGCGCTGGCTTTCATTTGCCCCTCAAAACGGTTTCCTCTGCCGACCGCAGGTTTTACGGGTCTGGCGGCGCTTTAGGAAGAAGTCGATCGTCACTTGGATTTCAGCATCTCGCGAATCAGCAGCCACACTCCTACAGGTAATTAACGCCAACTATATTTTATTTAATTTAAATATTGCCTTAAATACTTTTTCCAATAGCGTTAACATTCGTGGGAGCTAAGCGAGGAAATTTTATCGATCCTCATGGACTATGGCCTCGAAGCCACGCTTATTTTAAAAACAATTGACTTTAAAGATATCGCCTTTACCTCAGTCGTCATATTCTTCATAGACAGTGGGAGCTTAATTGAACTTTTAAAAAGTACCGTAAAAGGCCAGTTTATATTCCAGTGTCAAGAAGAAAAAGGGTTTCTTACTTACTTAATTGGCGCTTAACCGTCTAAACGGTTATGGCCGTCCAACAAGGCGTGCCAGTCGCTCCTTCGCTCCGCCAACCGGCGCCAATTGGTCACACCAAGGGAGTTATATCGTTTCCCACCTGGCCCTTCCAACGGAGTGGGGGCCGCCCTCTACCTCTGCTTCCATAGGCGGGTTCCGATAGAAATACTTTCTTGGCCGAATCATCATCATTCCATCGCATAACATGGCCTACCCAGCGCAGCCGCTGCATTTTAATTCGCTGGACTATGTGGATGTCTGCGCATAGCTCGTACAGCTCATCATTAAATCTTCTTCGGTACTCGCCACCGCCAACGCATAGAGGTCCATAAATCTTTCGAAGAACTTTTCTCTCGAACACTCCCAAAGCCGCTTCATCTGCTTTTGTCATGGTCCATGCTTCTGCCTCATATAGCAGGACGGGTAGGATAAGTGACTTGTAGAGAATGATTTTCGTTCGCCGAGAGAGGACTTTACTTTTCAATTGCCTACCTAGTCCAAAGTAGCATTTATTGGCAAGATTGATTCTTCGCTGGATTTCAGTGCTGATGTTGTTGCTAATGTTGAGGCTGGTTCCCAAATAAACGAAGTCTGTTACTATTTCGAAATTATGGCTACCAACAGTAGCGTGGTTGCCAAGCCGCGTATGCGCTGACTCTTTGCTCGATGACAGCAGGTACTTCGTTTTGTTCTCATTCACCATCAAACCCATCTTTACCGCTTCTTTTTTCCAGTTTGGAGTAAGCAGAACTAACAGCGCGGGTGTTTAGGCCAATGATATCAATGTCATCAGCATATGCCAGTAATTGCGCGCTTTTATAGAATATTGTTCCAGTGCGGTTAATTTCTGCACCTAGTATAATTTTCTCCCGCATCAAATTAAAGAAATCGCACGAGAGGGGGTCACCCTGTCTGAAACCTCGTTTAGTTTCGAACGGCTCGGAGAGGTCCTTCCCAATTCTGACTGAGCTGATGGTGTTGCTCAACGTCATTTTGCACAGCCGTATAAGTTTTGCGGGGAAACCAAATTCAGACTTAGCGGCATATAGGCAGCTCCTTTTCGTGCTGTCGAAGGCGGCTTTAAAATCGAAGAAGAGGTGGTGTGTGTCGATTCTCCTTTCACGGGTTTTTTCGAAGATTTGGCGCATTGTGAAAATCTGGTCGATGGTAGATTTACCAGGTCTGAAGCCGCACTAGATTAGGTCCAATCAGCCGGTTCACGGTGGGCTTCAATCTTTCGCACAATACACTTGAAAGAACCTTATTTGCGATATTAAGAAGGCTGATTAGACGAAAAAGGGTTTCTAGATGCCAAAAACCAAAACACATTGTGCCAATGCATTATTGAAAAATATATTGGAAGCCAAAAACAATTTCCGTATGGAGAAATGCGGAGGTGGGCTACATCTATATGCGATTATTCCCCAAAGAAAGGCCGGTAAGTTGTAACAAATATGCCAAGTAACATTGTTTGATTTCTTTTAAATATATATATATTTGTATATTAGGATGGTTTCAGTAAATAGGACAGATTTTTTCGCGAAATTTGTAAGTGTTATTTTTAGAATTAGTCATCCAGTGTAAAAACACAATTCTGAAAAAATTCGAAAAATGTTCAGAAATCCGCTTCTGTTACAAAACTTTAGCTTGTGAAAGCAGGTTCCGATTGAGCTTTCGAATTGTTACTTTTCGTGACGTGAGAAGCTGTAACACTTGTAGTCAGATTATTGTAACCACCCTAATCTACATGCAGTTAGCACACTTTTTTAGTATATTTGCAGTAATTTACACACATTTATTTCTTTATACTCAGTTGAGCAGAGCTCACAGAGTATATTAAGTTTGATTGGATAACGGTTGGTTGTACATATATAAAGGAATCGAGATAGATATAGACTTCTATATATCAAAATAATCAGGATCGAAAAAAAATTTGATTGAGCCATGTCCGTCCGTCCGTCCGTCCGTTAACACGATAACTTGGGTAAATTTTGAGGTATCTTGATGAAATTTGGTATACAGGTTCCTGAGTACACATCTCAGATCGCTATTTAAAATGAACGATATCGGACTATAACCACGCCCACTTTTTCGATATCGAAAATTTCGAAAAACCGAAAAAGTGCGATAATTCATTACAAAAGACAGCTAAAGCGACGAAACTTGGTAGATGAGTTGAACTTATGACGCAGAATAGAAAATTAGTAAAATTTTGGACAATGGGCGTGGCACCGCCCACTTTTAAAAGAAGGTAATTTAAAAGTTTTGCAAGCTGTAATTTGGCAGTCGTTGAAGATATCTTGATGAAATTTGGCAGGAACGTTACTTCTATTACTATATGTACGCCTAATAAAAATTAGCAAAATCGGAGAAGGACCACGCCCACTTTTAAAAAAAAAATTTTTTTTAAGTAAAATTTTAACAAAAAATTTAATATCTTTACAGTATATAAGTAAATTATGTCAACATTCAACTCCAGTAATGATATGGTGCAACAAAATACAAAAATAAAAGAAAATTTCAAAATGGGCGTGGCTCCGCCCTTTTTCATTTAATTTGTCTAGGATACTTTTAACGCCATAAGTCGAACAAAAATTAACCAATCCTTTTGAAATTTGGTAGGGGCATAGATTTTATGACATTAACTGTTTTCTGTGAAAATGGGCGAAATCGGTTGATGCCACGCCCAGTTTTTATACACAGGCGTCCGTCTGTCCTTCCGCATGGCCGTTAACACGATAACTTGGGCAAAAATCGACATATCTTTAATGAACTTAGTTCACGTGCTTACTTGAACTCACTTTATCTTGGTATGAAAAATGAACGAAATCCGACTATGACCACGCCCACTTTTTCGATATCGAAAATTACGAAAAATGAAAAAATGCCATAATTCTATACCAAATACGAAAAAAAGCATGAAACATGGTAAGGTAATTGGATTGTTTTATTGACGCGAAATATAACTTTAGAAAAAACTTTATAAAATGGTTGTGACACCTACCATATTAAGTAGAAGAAAATGAAAAAGTTCTACAGGGCGAAATAAAAAACCCTTAAAATCTTGGCAGGTATTACATATATAAATAAATTAGCTGTATCCAACAGATGATGTTCTGGGTCACCCTGGTCCACATTTTGGTCGATATCTGGAAAACGCCTTCAGACCACTCCCTTTTAAAACTCTCATTAATACCTTTAATTTGCTACCCATATCGTACAAACTCATTCTAGAGTCACCCCTGGTCCACCTTTATGGCGATATCTCGAAAAGGCGTCCACCTATAGAACTAAGCCCCACGCCCTTTTAAAATACTCATTAACACCTTTCATTTGATACCCATATCGTAAAAACATATTCTAAAGTCACCCCTGGTCCACCTTTAAGGCGATATCTCGAAAAGGCGAACACCTATAGAACGAAGGCCCACTCCCTTTTAAAATACTCATTAACACCTTTCTTTTGATACCCATATTGTACAAACAAATTCTAGGGTCACCCCTGCTCCACCTTTATGGCGATATCTCGAAACGGCGTCCACATATGGAACTAAGGATTACTCCCTTTTAAAATACTCATAAACACCTTTCTTTTGATACCCATATTGTACAAACAAATTCTAGGGTTACCCCTGGTCCACCTTTATGGCGATATATCGAAACCGCGTCCACCTATGGAACAAAGGATTACTCCCTTTTAAAATACTCATTAGCACCTTTCATTTGATACCCATATCGTGCAAACGCGTTCTATAGTCACCCCTGGTCCACCTTTATGGCGATATCTCGAAAAGGCGACCACCTATACAACAACCACCACTCCCTTTTAAAACCTTTATTAATACCTTTAATTTGATACCCATATCGTACAAACATATTCTAGAGTCACCCCTGGTCCACCTTTAGGGCGATATTTCGAAACGGCGTCCACCTATAGAACTAAAGCCCACTCCCTTTTAAAATACTCATTAACACCTTTCGTTTGATGCCCATATTGTACAAACAAATTCTAGGGTCACCCCTGGTCCACCTTATGGCGATATCTCGAAACGGCGTCCACCTATGGAACTAAGGATTACTCCCTTTTAAAATACTCATTAACACCTTTTTTTTGATACCCATATTGTACAAACAAATTCTAGGGTCACCCCTGGTCCACCTTTGTGGCGATATCTCGAAATGGCCTCCACCTATGGAACTAAGGATTACTCCCTTTTAAAATACTCATTAACACCTTTCATTTGAAACCCATATCGTACAAACGCATTCTAGAGTCAACCCTGATCCACCTTTATGGCTATATCCCTAAATGGCATCCACCTATAGAACTATGGCCCACTCCCTCATAAAATACTCTTTAACGCCTTTCATTTGATACACATTCCAGGGTTTCCCTCGGTTCATTTTCCTACATGGTTATTTTCCCTTATGTTGTCACCATAGCTCTCAACTGAGTATGTAATGTTCGGTTACACCCGAACTTAACCTTCCTTACTTGTTTTTTTTTTAAGTATAGTTGATTTTCTAGAATAAACCAAAAAGAGTGAAAATTAAATTCTTTATGAAGGGTTACACTTAAATTCAACGAGCTACAAAACTGCATATGTTTATAAAAAATTGACGAAATAAATGTATCACATAAAAAATTGCAAATATACTAAACAAAAGTTTTCTAACTTCGGGACCATACCCATACCAACAAACTCCTTTAGTTTATTTATTTTTTTATCTAGGAAACATACTTTCTAGCTAAAAGGACGGAAAGAAAATTTCAACGGGAAAGTTGTTTTATCGATAGGTCAATTCAGATAAAAGCAACTGTAATTTTTCGGAAAATTCTAATACCCAAGATCTACAAGCAATTTCGCCTTGCGGTAAAAATATACTGATTATCTGTATTCACATTGTACACTTATTTATGACTAAAATTAAATATGTTGATAAAAATTTGAATGTATAAAAAGAATTCGAACACATCCCAGTTAGAACGCTACTTATTATAAAATGCATTAAACTATCCGTAGTGCTACAAAAAATATCAAAAAATTACATCAATTTGTTAAGACAGAGTGACAAATCCTCACGTATATTTTTCTATACATGTAGAGTTGGGCCGTTTCGTTCTGAACTTGTTCAATTGACCGGGTCTCTTAACTGAACAAGTGAACTAGATCTTCGATTTCGGTTCTATTTGTTCTTTTAGTTCGTTTTATGTGATGTTATTCTTTCGCTCTCTTTGGTCGCGAACATTGTAAATTCATAACGTAGAAATTCACAGTGAGCACGAATTTCGATGATGCCACTTACGCTAAAAATATACATACACAAAGCATTGCTGCATACACACACCCACCCATCTATACTTGTTGACTTTTTTCGTGGGTGTGAGCAGTAGTGAACAAATTTGCTTGAAAAAAGGAACAGATGAACAAAAAGAACAACTTGTTCGTTCATCAGAAAAAGAACGAAAGAACCGAATCTCTGATATGAACGAAAAAGCACAACTCTATATACATGTGAGCAGCCTTCTCTTTTATGTTCACTAAATTTTGCACATTTAAATCTATTGATATTTCAAATTTAAATTAATAAAAATTTGTAAACAATATTTAGAAAATAAAGTGCCAAAAAACTGAAAAACCCACCATGGCTTTTTCCATAATCGTTATGCTCCTTTTTCTTGCTGCTCAAGTTTTAAGGATGGAACGAGAGGAAATTCAAGCGTTGGCCAAATCTACACATTCATAAATAATATCATAGTTTTAAGGTAGACCTGTCAGGATTCGTGGCTGCGTTGATCCAAGTAAATATTTTGTTTCCTTTTTTTCTTTGCTTACCGCAAGGGGGCCGGCATGTTCACACCGCCAGGCTGAACCATCATATAAAAGACTCACTTCTTCCTAGGCGACCCATACTAAAGCCCTAATTCTTAATAATAGAAAGTTTCATAAACGACCCGATCTAATGCAAGGATACTGTTAAGCATTTACCTTTACTCTCAACAGAGTAATCCCCAAACGGTATCATCAACCGTGGCTTTGTTTCACTCGCACTCAACATAAAATGATATACGCAGTCGTACGGCACTATAAGGTAATTTCTAGCGCGTGGCCTTCTTATAAGCTGTTAGGCCAAAAAATATAAGCTGTCTCTAAGGTGTACCTTGTTGCTTAGGGTGCGTAATGGATGATAAAAACGAAGGCTGCGACTAAGGTGTTGCTTTTTATACGGAATCCCATGGACTTGCATGCTGCTGGCAGCATTAGTGGGTATGGGCAATATTTTGTTTTCTTTTGTGTTGCCTTCTAGTGCCCATCATATTGGCACTAACAAATATAAGTAACCACAGAACATTGAACTATAGGCACCGTTTTGGTTTGCATAAATTATTTTGCTTACTGCCAGCAGGTGCATGGATGGATACGTATGTATGTATGTAAAGAGAGATCCATATACCGCGATCATATGGATCTCATTTTATATGCGCTAGCAGCCTACTGCAGCAAAGGTATGAAAATATGTATATACGTACATACCATGGGAATTCCATATTTTTTATGTGCTGCATATTCTGCCAGCACTCATTTAAGGATATATATCCCGATATACATATATATCAATGATACGGGTTTTTCCTTGTGCGCTGGCATGTTCTGCCAGCAATAATAAAGATACATATCCTGATATACGTATCTATCAGGCATACAGTTTTTCCTTTTTTATGCATTTTGCGCGCTGGCTTTCATTTGCCCCTCAAAACGGTTTCCTCTGCCGACCGCAGGTTTTACGGGTCTGGCGGCGCTTTAGGAAGAAGTCGTTCGTCACTTGGATTTCAGCATCTCGCGGATCAGCATCCACACTCCTGCAGGTTATTAACGCCAACTATATTTTATTTAATTTTAATTTTGCCTTAAATACTTTTTCCAATAGCGTTAACATTCGTGGGAGCTAAGCGAGGAAATTTTATCGATCCTCATGGACTATGGCCTCGAAGCCACGCTTATTTTAAAAAAAATTTACTTTAAAGATATCGGCGACTTGTTCGAGAGTGCCTTCGCCTTTACCTCAGTCGTCATATTCTTCATAGACAGTGGGAGCTTAATTGAACTTTTAAAAAGTACCGTAAAAGGCCAGTTTATATTCCAGAGTCAAAAAGAAAAATGGTTTCTTACTTACTTAATTGGCGCTTAACCGTCTAAACGGTTATGGCCGTCCAACAAGGCGTGCCAGTCGCTCCGCCAACCGGCGCCAATTGGTCACACCAAGGGAGTTATATCGTTTCCCACCTGGCCCTTCCAACGGAGTGGGGGCCGCCCTCTACCTCTGCTTCCATAGGCGGGTTCCGATAGAAATACTTTCTTGGCCGAAGCATCATCATTCCATCGCATAACATGGCCTAGCCAGCGCAGCCGCTGCATTTTAATTCGCTGGACTATGTGGATGTCTGCGTATAGCTCGTACAGCTCATCATTAAATCTTCTTCGGTACTCGCCACCGCCAACGCGTAGAGGTCCATAAATCTTTCGAAGAACTTTTCTCTCGAACACTCCCAAAGCCGCTTCATCTGCTTTTGTCATATTCCATGCTTCTGCCCCATATAGCAGGACGGGTAGGATAAGTGACTTGTAGAGAATGATTTTCGTTCGCCGAGAGAGGACTTTACTTTTCAATTGCCTACCTAGTCCAAAGTAGCATTTATTGGCAAAATTGATTCTTCGCTGGATTTCAGTGCTGATGTTGTTGCTAATGTTGAGGCTGGTTCCCAAATAAACGAAGTCTGTTACTATTTCGAAATTATGGCTACCAACAGTAGCGTGGTTGCCAAGCCGCGTATGCCCTGACTCTTTGCTCGATGACAGCAGGTACTTCGTTTTGTTCTCATTCACCATCAAACCCATCTTTACCGCTTCTTTTTTCCAGTTTGGAGTAAGCAGAACTAACAGCGCGGGTGTCAATGTCAATGTCATCAGCATATGCCAGTAATTGCGCGCTTTTATAGAATATTGTTCCAGTGCGGTTAAGTTCTGCAGCTAGTATAATTTTCTCCCGTACCAAATTAAAGAAATCGCACGATAGGGGGTCACCCTCTCTGAAACCTCGTTTAGTTTCGAACGGCTCGGAGAGGTCCTTTCCAATTCTGACTGAGCTGATGGTCTTGCTCAACGTCATTTTGCACAGCCGTATAAGTTTTGCGGGGAAACTAAATTCAGACTTAGCGGCATATAGGCAGCTCCTTTTCGTGCTGTCGAAGGCGGCTTTAAAATCGAAGAAGAGGTGGTGTGTGTCGATTACCCTTTCACGGGTTTTTTCGAAGATTTGGCGCATTGTGAAAATCTGGTCGATGGTAGATTTACCAGGTCTGAAGCCGCACTAGATTAGGTCCAATCAGCCGCTTCACGGTGGGCTTCAATCTTTCGCACAATACACTTGAAAGGACCTTATATGCGATATTAAGAAGGCTGATTAGACGAAAAAGGGTTTCTAGATGCCAAAAACCAACACACATTGTGCCAATGCATTATTGAAAAATATATTGGAAGCCAAAAACAATTTACGTATGGAGAAATGCGGAGGTGGGCTACATCTATATGCGAATATTCCCCAAAGAAAGACCGGTAAGTTGTAACAAATATGCCAAGTAACATTGTTTGATTTCTTTTAAATATATATATTTTTATATTAGGATGGTTTCAGTAAATAGGACAGATTTTTTCGCGAAATTTGTAAGTGTTTACTTTTAGAATTAGTCATCCAGTGTAAAAACACAATTGTGAAAAAATTCGAAAAATGTTCAGAAATCCGCTTCTGTTTCAAAACTTTAGCTTGTGAAAGCAGGTTCCGATTGAGCTTTCGAATTGTTACTTTTCGTGACGTGAGAAGCTGTAACACTTGTAGTCGGATTATTGTAACCACGCTAATCTACATGCAGTTAGCACACTTTTTTAGTATATTTTGCAGTAATTTACACACATTTATTTTTTTTTTTTTTAAGTATAGTTGATTTTCTAGAATAAACCAAAAAGAGTGAAAATTAAATTCTTTGTGAAGGGTTACACTTAAATTCAACGAGCTACAAAACTGCATATTTTTATAAAAAATTGACGAAATAAATGTATCACATAAAAAATTGCAAATATACTAAACAAAAGTTTTCTAACTTCGGGACCATACCCATACCAACAAACTCCTTCAGTTTATTTATTTTTTATCTAGGAAACATACTTTCTAGCTAAAAGGACGGAAAGAAAATTTCAACGGGAAAGTTGTTTTATCCATAGGTCAATTCAGATAAAAGCAACTGTAATTTTTCGGAAAATTCTAATACCCAAGATCTACAAGCAATTTCGCCTTGCGCTAAAAATATACTGATTATCTGTATTCACATTGTACACTTATTTCTGACTAAAATTAAATATGTTGATAAAAATTTGAATGTATAAAAAGAATTCGAATACATCCCAGTTACAACGCTACTTATTATATAATGCATTAAACTATCCGTAGTGCTACAAAAAATATGCGTGAGAAATTCAAAAAATTACATCAATTTGTTAAGACAGAGTGACAAATCCTCACGTATATTTTTCTATACATGTGAGCAGCCTTCTCTTTTATGTTCACTAAATTTTACTATTAAGCTTTCATGTATTTCTCTGTTTTCAATATACAATTCATATGCCATATAACATGATTTATACAGCAACGAATGTCATAAAGCTAAGCGTTAGCTTTATGGCATATATAACATATTATCTAGCTGTTGTAATTATCCCATAAACCTAACGCATTTATAACGAAAAAAATGACACTTAGATTTTCTCATAAAATTGTTATTAAAATGAATTATAAAATTAACAAAATTTCATATTATGGTAAAATTAATTAAGTTTTGAAGCAATCATATATTTATGTATGTCCGTACGTAATTAAAATCATCATTATTTGTTTGGCTTGTATTATTATATGTTACCACAGTAATTGTAATAGATTAATCTATGTTCTAAGGCTAAATACAACCCTGTAGGGTTTACGTAAAATATGTATATAATCACATTCAATGCATACTTGCAAACACAAACTAGTAACCCTCGTTATATTTGGATGTATAGATATTTATTTGATGATCGAAATAATTCCCTTCACTTGGTTTTGAGCTTACGAACTGTTCGTACATGTGCGCACAATATTATTTTGGGCAACACTCCAAGCACTAGCAATTATCCAAAGATCAATAAATACAAATTATTGTACAGCAAGTACTGTATTCTTTTTATTTCATTGGACAACGGTAAGCTACAATAACAAAAGCACCGCAATCAATTTTAGTCGCTTCTGCTTGCATAGCAGAACAACAACAAAATGAAGGTTCCCTGCTCGCTGTAGTTACAAAGGAAGTGCGCGCACATTATTGCTTCGGGCAGTACTCCTTTCCTTTTTATTACATGAACTATAGTTTACGCCCATCGAGTAGACCCAACGTTTAAGTTTAATATTTAAAAGTTAATAAATAAATTATTAAAGTTGATAAATATCTATTAATTATGAAGAAATTAATTATTTAGTTAGTAAACAGTTATCACTAATAAAATGGGTTATAAATTAATTCATTCTATAAACAAATGTATTATTAAAGCTACTAAAAGTATTACAGGTAGTTCTAGTACTAAAATAATAAAGTTAAACAAGTAATTAATTAATAATAAATAGTGTAAGGTAAAGGCTTCAAAAAATCGGGGGAGTACTGCAATTGACCATTATTCGCTTTCATGCCCAAAAGCGCATAGCGATCGCCTGGTACAAATGTGGTCGATAGACATTCATTGCACTCTCTCCACAACTGGTAATCATAAATTCACCCACCAATGATAATGCCCGAACTTCTGTCTGGTTGTCTATAATAGTTTTAAGGCAGAATTTCATTTCTAAATTCCAAAATTTTATCTGAGTGTCCTTTGAACAGCTAACAATGACGTTTTGTTCTGCAGCAAAATTTTGTAAGAAGTGTGCGTCTGTTATGGGCGCAGTATGACCAGTGAGACATTGACAATATCCACCACAATTAATTCGGTATCAAGGTTGTCGCTCACTAATCGTATGCCCCATTTCATCGAAACGTAGTACACACACCGCATTCTTATGCAAGGCCAATGTGCATACATATTGTTCGGGAGCACGCATGTCAAAAAGCTCACCAACTCCGTCAATGTAGCCTACGGCAATGTGTATGCGATTGGGCGAAGCTCATAGTGCGGTAACTTCCTGCTTATCACAACGCAGCATCAATGCTTGTTCACCCAATCTAAAGTAAACGCAAAATCAGTTTCAGTTTAATTATATAAATTGCAGTTCACCACTTACCTCAAATCTCAAATAATAACATTTTTAGCAGCTGCGGCCAGGGCATATCGGCCTTCAATTTTTTTATATACAACAAAATTTACATTAAACTATTATTTAAATTGATGACTTTTAATATATTTGTTAATTTATCTTTTTTTTTTTTTTGATGTGCAATGACACCTGAAATCTGTCAAGAAGCCAAAACAAATGCGTGGGAATGAATACAGTAGACAATAATGCAAAAATGATATCTCCCCTTCCTTCTCTAATATTCAGCCAGAACCATGGCGGAACCAAACAAGGTGGTAGCATGGTGTCACAGCTACAAACATAAATAAAAGTTCCACGTACTTTGTTTTTGTAAATCGATGGACGAATGTCAAAATAGTAATGCGCAGTAAGTTGATGTATCAAATCATATTAAAAAAGAACAATCTGCTGTCGCCGTCCTACTACCTTGTATAGTTCCGCCATAGCCAGAACAAACTTTTTTTTGTTGTACAAGAGATGGCAGCTGAAGACTTTGCATTTGTATACGTGAATGCGTTAGCCAGTTTTTGCTGGGATTTATTTAAGTTTATTTTTATACCTTTCATGAAAATGAAATGGTATATTAATTTCGTCACGAAACCGAAAATTGTAAGTCCTTAAAGGAAAATAGATAGACCCACCATTAAGTATACCGAAATAATCAGGTTGAAGAGCTGAGTTGTTTTAGCCATGTCCGTCTGTCCGTCTGTCCGTCTGTCTGTTTGTATGCAAACTAGTCCCTCAATTTTTGAGATATCTTGATAAAATTTGGTGAGCAGGTGTATTTGGGTGTCCGATTAGACATTTGTTGGAACCGACCGGATCGGACCACTATAGCATATATCCTCCATACGACCGATTTTTCAGAAAAAGAGGATTTTTGTAATATTTAACAGTATGAAGCTTCAAACTTCACCATATACTTTCGTATATTGAACATATTGTTGCCTGAAAAAATTTATGAGATCGGTCGTATATATAGTATATATCCCCCACAACCGATTGTTCAGATAAGGAACTTTTCGTAATTACTGCCCTATTTTAAGAGCTAGAGGCTTCAAATTTCAGCGAGTGCTTACGTATATATAGCATATATTGTTGTCTGAAAAATCATAAAGATCGGTGGTATATATAGTATATATATGGTGGTATATATAGTATATATATAGTATATATATATATATTTTCGCAAATTTTATCCCCATTTTAATAGCTAGAAGCTTCAAATTTCACCGAATATTTACTTATATAGCATATATTGTTGTCTGAAAAAATCATAGAGATCGGTTGTATATATAGTATATATCTCATACAACCGATTGTTCAGATAAGAAACTTTTCGCAATTTCTACCCCATTTTAACAGCTATAAGCTTCAAATTTCACCGATTGCTTACGTATATAGTATATATTGTTGTCTGAAAAAATCATAGAGATCGGTTGTATATATAGTATATATCTCATACAACCGATTGTTCAGATAAGAAACTTTTCGCAATTTCTACCCCCATTTTAACAGCTATAAGCTTCAAATTTCACTGATTGCTTACGTATATAGCATATATTGTTGTCTGAAAAAATCATAGAGATCGGTTCTATATATAGTATATATCTCATACAACCGATTGTTCAGATAAGAAACTTTTCGCAATTTCTACCCCATTTTAACAGCTAGAAGCTTCAAATTTCACCAACTGCTTACGTGTATAGCATATATTGATGTCTGAAAAAATCATTGAGATCGGTGATATACATAGTATATATCTCATACAACCGATTGTTCAGATAAGAAACTTTGCGCAATTTCTGCCCCGTTTTAACAGTTAGAAGCTTCAAATTTCACAAAATGCTTTCGTATATAGCATATATTGTTGTCTGAAAAAATCATAGAGATCGGTGGTATATATATTATATGCTTCATATAAACTGTCATATTGACCCCTTTTTTACGGCTAGAAGCTTCAAGATTCATCAAATTTCATCAAATAGTTACGTTTACGTCATATATTTTTGAAATACGTGATTCGTAGCCATAGTTTTTACATGCAGACCACAAAAAACGTGAAGCTTTGCATCCTCACACAGATTACCTACCTATTTTTTATTTTATATTTATCTTAAAAATCGTTTAGATATGTTCAAATTTCACCAAATGCTTACGTGTATAGCATATATTGTTGTCTGAGAAAATCATAGATACCGGTGGTATATATAGTATATATCCCATACAACCGATTGTTCAGATAAGAAACTTTGCGCAATTTCTTCCCCATTTTAACAGTTATAAGCTTCAAATTTCACCGATTGCTTACGTATATAGTATGTATTGTTGTGTCAAAAAATCATAGAGATCGGTGATATATATAATATATATATGATGGTATATATAGTATATATATAGTATATATATATTTTTTTTACGATTTCGGCCCCATTTTAACAGCTAGAAGCTTCAAATTTCACCAACTGCTTACGTGTATAGCATATATTGATGTCTGAAAAAATCATTGAGATCGGTGGTACACATAGTATATATCTCATACAACCGATTGTTCAGATAAGAAACTTTGCGCAATTTCTGCCCCATTTTAACAGTTAGAAGCTTCAAATTTCACAAAATGCTTACGTATATAGCATATATTGTTGTCTGAAAAAATCATAGAGATCGGTCGTATATATATTATATACTTCATATAAACTGTCATTTTGACCCCTTTTTTACGGCTAGAATCTTCAAAATTCATCAAATTTCATCAAATAGTTACGTTTTCGTCATATATTTTTGAAATACGTGATTCGTAGTCATAGTTTTTACACGCAGACTACAAAAAACCTGAAACGTTGCATCCTCACACAAAGTACCTACCCGTTTTTTATTTTATATTTATCTTAAAAATCGTTAAGGTATGTAGATCTGTTCACTATATATTTCTTATCTTATACATCCGATTATTCGGAGATTACGAACGGGATAAGATTATTGTTCAGCCCCATTCATGAAAGGTATGAAGTCTTCGGCACAGCCGAAGACAGTCCCGTTCTTACTTGTTTAACACTACCTTTGTACTTACATATACATATGTATATAATATATAAGTTAGCAACAATAATGTTAACTAAAGTCAGCGGAATAATGCTGACTATCGATATTGCAAATAGTGCAATAAAAGTTCAAGAATAATGTTAACTAAAGTTAGCGAAATAATGCTGACTACCGATATGGCAAATAACGCAACAACATCCGCCATGCGCCGACTAAATACAAACATAGGTCAGCAATAGCTAAATAGGCCAAACAAACATCCGGCACGAGTTACCAAAGTGGTAAACAGAAATAATGCTAGCATAAGTAAATTTAAGTTTTAAATAGGAAAGATTTAAAAATTGTAAAGTTAGTCATTAACATCGAGACTCACAACAAAGGTCTTTTGACCAATAAAAACATTTTTTTTTGGCTATTAAATCTTTCAGCCGATAACTGGCACCCGAGACAAATAACCTTGGCGGTGCCCGCGAAGTCGTCCTTTTCAATAAGTAGTGCCACTCAAAATTAAAATAAAAAAGTTCCACACAAAAAAGAGGAAAAAGAGACTTTGAAAAGTGCCATTCAAAAACAAACCTTTGAAAAGTGCCACATAAAAAAGTGCCACAAAAAGAGCCGTAACACGTTAATAGTGCCACAACAAAACAAACTTTTGAAAAGTGCCACATGACAAAAGGCCACACAAAGTGCCCCAATACGCTAATAGTGCTACATTAAAATACAAGCTTTCGAAGGTGAAAAAAAATATAAAAAGCGAAAGAGGCGTGAAGAGGAACGTGGAACTTCCTCGACGCTCCAACGGCATCACGACACCAGCCAAGGACAACAACCCGGAGCAGCAAGGAGTGAGACCATGCCCCCTAGTACAAAGGAAACGGGATACAGCACACTCACCAGTATACCGATGCAGCTGAAACTACTATTGTAAGAAAAATATTAAATCATATGTATTTAAGAAATTTCAAGAAATTAAGTATAAAGTAATTTAGCGAAGTCAATCAGAAACTATCCTCTAAGTTTGGAAAAAAATATTTGCATACAAAAAAATTTTAAATAATAATAAACCATAAAATGGCTAACCCAAATAATCTTATTATACCACCACTGCTAACTGCTCCCACAGCACCTCCTGCAGCTGCAGCATCACCCACTTCAAACCCCCAAATTTCCCCAGAACTAGCCACTCTCATTCGAGCTATGATCAATCAGACCATAGAATCCAACGGTCCCAGCCTTGTTCAGAATGCTCTTAGAAATAATAGCACCCCCATAGTAACTGACCAAGCAATCGAAGAGCAATTTAGAAACAACATGTCTGAAATGGATAAAATTCCAGATGTTGTACATCTGGCACACCAAAATATTTCGGCATTTTAAATGTCATTTGAAACAAAATAATCGGAAAGGCCGACATAGCCTTAGAATCCTACAATACACCTTTAGATTGGACAGCAATCTCTCGCTGTCTGACCACTCATTACGCCGACAAACGAGACATAGGCACTCTGGAATACCAGATGACTTGTCTTATACAGGGAAGAATGACGATTAACCAATTCTACCAAAATGTTTACAGCCATTTATCCCTTATACTAAACAAAATAGTTTCGATGGAAATTGGCGAAGAAGCAGTCCATTTATTAACCGATTATTACCGTGCTAAGACCCTCGACACCTTCGTTAGAGGACTTTCTGGCGATCTTCCCAGACTCCTAGGTATTAAAGAACAAAAGAGCTTGCCAGAAGCCCTACACCTTTGCCTTAAATTAGAAAACCAAAATTTCAGAGCATACCATGCCAACAACCAAATGTCGAACGTACCATCAACCTCCCGCCAACAAAGCTTCAGTTCTTTAAATCCTAGACAGCAACCCTTCAAACCAAGATATGCACAACCGGCAAACCCACCGTTCCCTCAATCAAAATTCTATCCCGAATTGGAACATGTACCACAAACCCCGCAAAACTATCACCAACATAGTTTTAACCCCCATAGCTTCCAGCAATACCCAAACCAACCGAATCCATATAATAGATACCAGCCACAAAATCTCTGTAACCAACCACAAAACACACATACCCAACAACAAAACCACCCCCCCCCCCCCACCCCTCCAAGACCACCTAAACCAAGACCACCTAAACCGCCACAACCCTATGGAGGTAAACGAAAGCATCAGGACGACAGCAGTAAACTACGTGAACCGTCCTAAACCCCAAGAAACTGGTAAACGACCACCAAACACATCTTGATAAACCATTCCCACCGAAAGTCCAAAGGAACTTTCATATAAACTCTGACGGAGTCACAAACGACCAACACTACACAGACCAATATTACGACCTATACAACAACAGCCAGGACACAGCTTACGACAATGTAGAACGAAGAACCGTACGACCTGACGGACGTACATTTTTTAGACTGAATAGCTCTTCGTTACCTTATTTTAGATGCAAAACGAAGAGCGGTGAAATACTAAATATCCTGGTAGATACAGGATCCAACAAAAATTACATCCAATCCAGCCTAGTTAGGAAATCAATAGAAAACGATAACCCGTTTTTCGCCAACTCAGTTGGAGGGAAAATAAAGATTACTCATCATACATTATTGAATCTGTTTAACTTAGAAGATTGCAGACTAAAGTTCTTCCTACTACCTACACTCAGAACCTTCCATGCTATATTAGGAAATGACAGCCTAAAAGAACTTTCAGCAGTTATACATACCAAGGACAATTTTATGGTTATAGCAAACACAAAAAAAATCTACCTTAGAAAGTACAGTATACAGAACGTTAACACGATACACATTCGAGACGAACACATGACAACAGTAGATAAACATGAAATAGGACAGCTAGTATAAAAACACCGCAGCTTATTTTCAGAACCCAACGAAAAACTGACGTACACGACAAGAGTAGTAGCAGAAATTCGGACAAATTCAGACACACCGATATATTCAAAATCCTACCCATACCCTAATAGTCTTAAGCAAGAAGTTAAAAACCAGGTAAATAAATTGCTAGAAGACGGAATTATACGAAAATCAAGGTCACCCTACAACTATCCGGTCTGGGTTGTACCGTAAAAGGCCAGTTTATATTCCAGTGTCAAAAAGAAAAATGGTTTCTTACTTACTTGATTGGCGCTTAACCGTCTAAACGGTTATGGCCGTCCAACAAGGCGTGCCAGTCGCTCCGCCAACCGGCGCCAATTGGTCACACCAAGGGAGTTATATCGTTTCCCCACCTGGCCCTTCCAACGGAGTGGGGGCCGCCCTCTACCTCTGCTTCCATAGGCGGGTTCCGATAGAAATACTTTCTTGGCCGAAGCATCATCATTCCATCGCATAACATGGCCTAGCCAGCGCAGCCGCTGCATTTTAATTCGCTGGACTATGTGGATGTCTGCGTATAGCTCGTACAGCTCATCATTAAATCTTCTTCGGTACTCGCCACCGCCAACGCGTAGAGGGACCATAAATCTTTCGAAGAACTTTTCTCTCGAACACTCCCAAAGCCGCTTCATCTGCTTTTGTCATGGTCCATGCTTCTGCCCCATATAGCAGGACGGGTAGGATAAGTGACTTGTAGAGAATGATTTTCGTTCGCCGAGAGAGGACTTTACTTTTCAATTGCCTACCTAGTCCAAAGTAGCATTTATTGGCAAGATTGATTCTTCGCTGGATTTCAGTGCTGATGTTGTTGCTAATGTTGAGGCTGGTTCCCAAATAAACGAAGTCTGTTACTATTTCGAAATTATGGCTACCAACAGTAGCGTGGTTGCCAAGCCGCGTATGCCCTGACTCTTTGCTCGATGACAGCAGGTACTTCGTTTTGTTCTCATTCACCATCAAACCCATCTTTACCGCTTCTTTTTTCCAGTTTGGAGTAAGCAGAACTAACAGCGCGGGTGTTTAGGCCAATGATATCAATGTCATCAGCATATGCCAGTAATTGCGCGCTTTTATAGAATATTGTTCCAGTGCGGTTAAGTTCTGCAGCTAGTATAATTTTCTCCCGCACCAAATTAAAGAAATCGCACGATAGGGGGTCACCC
This sequence comes from Eurosta solidaginis, assembly GCF_040869045.1. Lineage (NCBI taxonomy): Eukaryota > Metazoa > Arthropoda > Insecta > Diptera > Tephritidae > Eurosta > Eurosta solidaginis. The sequence continues at coordinate 112,272,260 of NC_090323.1, read as the reverse complement.
TCTCTGAAACCTCGTTTAGTTTCGAACGGCTCGGAGAGGTCCTTTCCAATTCTGACTGAGCTGATGGTCTTGCTCAACATCATTTTGCACAGCCGTATAAGTTTTGCGGGGAAACTAAATTCAGACTTAGCGGCATATAGGCAGCTCCTTTTCGTGCTGTCGAAGGCGGCTTTAAAATCGAAGAAGAGGTGGTGTGTGTCGATTACCCTTTCACGGGTTTTTTCGAAAATTTGGCGCATTGTGAAAATCTGGTCGATGGTAGATTTACCAGGTCTGAAGCCGCACTAGATTAGGTCCAATCAGCCGCTTCACGGTGGGCTTCGATCTTTCGCACAATACACTTGAAAGGACCTTATATGCGATATTAAGAAGGCTGATTAGACGAAAAAGGGTTTCTAGATGCCAAAAACCAACACACATTGTGCCAATGCATTATTGAAAAATATATTGGAAGCCAAAAACAATTTACGTATGGAGAAATGCGGAGGTGGGCTACATCTATATGCGATTATTCCCCAAAGAAAGACCGGTAAGTTGTAACAAATATGCCAAGTAACATTGTTTGATTTCTTTTAAATATATATATTTTTATATTAGGATGGTTTCAGTAAATAGGACAGATTTTTTCGCGAAATTTGTAAGTGTTTACTTTTAGAATTAGTCATCCAGTGTAAAAACACAATTGTGAAAAAATTCGAAAAATGTTCAGAAATCCGCTTCTGTTTTAAAACTTTAGCTTGTGAAAGCAGGTTCCGATTGAGCTTTCGAATTGTTACTTTTCGTGACGTGAGAAGCTGTAACACTTGTAGTCGGATTATTGTAACCACCCTAATCTACATGCAGTTAGCACACTTTTTTAGTATATTTGCAGTAATTTACACACATTTATTTCTTTTTTTTTTTAAGTATAGTTGATTTTCTAGAATAAACCAAAAAGAGTGAAAATTAAATTCTTTGTGAAGGGTTACACTTAAATTCAACGAGCTACAAAACTGCATATTTTTATAAAAAATTGACGAAATAAATGTATCACATAAAAAATTGCAAATATACTAAACAAAAGTTTTCTAACTTCGGGACCATACCCATACCAACAAACTCCTTCAGTTTATTTATTTTTTATCTAGGAAACATACTTTCTAGCTAAAAGGACGGAAAGAAAATTTCAACGGGAAAGTTGTTTTATCGATAGGTCAATTCAGATAAAAGCAACTGTAATTTATCGGAAAATTCTAATACCCAAGATCTACAAGCAATTTCGCCTTGCGCTAAAAATATACTGATTATCTGTATTCACATTGTACACTTATTTCTGACTAAAATTAAATATGTTGATAAAAATTTGAATGTATAAAAAGAATTCGAATACATCCCAGTTAGAACGCTACTTATTATATAATGCATTAAACTATCCGTAGTGCTACAAAAAATATGCGTGAGAAATTCAAAAAATTACATCAATTTGTTAAGACAGAGTGACAAATCCTCACGTATATTTTTCTATACATGTGAGCAGCCTTCTCTTTTATGTTCACTAAATTTTACTATTAAGCTTTCATGTATTTCTCTGTTTTCAATATACAATTCATATGCCATATAACATGATTTATACAGCAACGAATGTCATAAAGCTAAGCGTTAGCTTTATGGCATATATAACATATTATCTAGCTGTTGTAATTATCCCATAAACCTAACGCATTTATAACGAAAAAAATGACACTTAGATTTTCTCATAAAATTGTTATTAAAATGAATTATAAAATTAACAAAATTTCATATTATGGTAAAATTAATTAAGTTTTGAAGCAATAATATATTTATGTATGTCCGTACGTAATTAAAATCATCATTATTTGTTTGGCTTGTATTATTATATGTTACCACAGTAATTGTAATAGATTAATCTATGTTCTAAGGCTAAATACAACCCTGTAGGGTTTACGTAAAATATGTATATAATCACATTCAATGCATACTTGCAAACACAAACTAGTAACCCTCGTTATATTTGGATGTATAGATATTTATTTGATGATCGAAATAATTCACTTCACTTGGTTTTGAGCTTACGAACTGTTCGTACATGTGCGCACAATATTATTTTGGGCAACACTCCAAGCACTAGCAATTATCCAAAGATCAATAAATACAAATTATTGTACAGCAAGTACTGTATTCTTTTTATTTCATTGGACAACGGTAAGCTACAATAACAAAAGCACCGCAATCAATTTTAGTCGCTTCTGCTTGCATAGCAGAACAACAACAAAATGAAGGTTCCCTGCTCGCTGTAGTTACAAAGGAAGTGCGCGCACATTATTGCTTTGGGCAGTACTCCTTTCCATTTTATTACATGAACTATAGTTTACGCCCATCGAGTAGACCCAACGTTTAAGTTTAATATTTAAAAGTTAATAAATAAATTATTAAAGTTGATAAATATCTATTAATTATGAAGAAATTAATTATTTAGTTAGTAAACAGTTATCACTAATAAAATGGGTTATAAATTAATTCATTCTATAAACAAATGTATTATTAAAGCTACTAAAAGTATTACAGGTAGTTCTAGTACTAAAATAATAAAGTTAAACAAGTAATTAATTAATAATAAATAGTGTAAGGTAAAGGCTTCAAAAAATCGGGGGAGTACTGCAATTGACCATTATTCGCTTTCATGCCCAAAAGCGCATAGCGATCGCCTGGTACAAATGTGGTCGATAGACATTCATTGCACTCTCTCCACAACTGGTAATCATAAATTCACCCACCAATGATAATGCCCGAACTTCTGTCTGGTTGTCTATAATTGTTTTAAGGCAGAATTTCATTTCTAAATTCCAAAATTTTATCTGAGTGTCCTTTGAACAGCTAACAATGACGTTTTGTTCTGCAGCAAAATTTTGTAAGAAGTGTGCGTCTGTTATGGGCGCAGTATGACCAGTGAGACATTGACAATATCCACCACAATTAATTCGGTATCAAGGTTGCCGCTCACTAATCGTATGCCCCATTTCATCGAAACGTAGTACACACACCGCATTCTTATGCAAGGCCAATGTGCATACAGATTGTTCGGGAGCACGCATGTCAAAAAGCTCACCAACTCCGTCAATGTAGCCTACGGCAATGTGTATGCGATTGGGCGAAGCTCATAGTGCGGTAACTTCCTGCTTATCACAACGCAGCATCAATGCTTGTTCACCCAATCTAAAGTAAACGCAAAATCAGTTTCAGTTTAATTATATAAATTGCAGTTCACCACTTACCTCAAATCTCAAATAATAACATTTTTAGCGGCTGCGGCCAGGGCATATCGGCCTTCAATTTTTTTATATACAACAAAATTTACATTAAACTATTATTTAAATTGATGACTTTTAATATATTTGTTAATTTATCATTTTTTTTTGATGTGCAATGACACCTGAAATCTGTCAAGAAGCCAAAACAAATGCGTGGGAATGAATACAGTAGACAATGATGCAAAAATGATATCTCCCCTTCCTTCTCTGATATTCAGCCAGAACCATGGCGGAACCAAACAAGGTGGTAGCATGGTGTCACAGCTACAAACATAAATAAAAGTTCCACGTACTTTGTTTTTGTAAATCGATGGACGAATGTCAAAATCGTAATGCGCAGTAAGTTGATGTATCAAATCATATTAAAAAAGAACAATCTGCTGTCGCCGTCCTACCACCTTGTATAGTTCCGCCATAGCCAGAACAAACTTGTTTTTGTTGTACAAGAGATGGCAGCTGAAGACTTTGCATTTGTATACGTGAATGCGTTAGGCAGTTTTTGCTGGGATTTATTTAAGTTTATTTTTTAACACTACCTTTGTACTTACATATACATATGTATATAATATATAAGTTAGCAACAATAATGTTAACTAAAGTCAGCGGAATAATGCTGACTATCGATATTGCAAATAGTGCAATAAAAGTTCAAGAATAATGTTAACTAAAGTTAGCGAAATAATGCTGACTACCGATATGGCAAATAACGCAACAACATCCGCCATGCGCCGACTAAATACAAACATAGGTCAGCAATAGCTAAATAGGCCAAACAAACATCCGGCACGAGTTACCAATGTGGTAAACAGAAATAATGCTAGCATAAGTAAATTTAAGTTTTAAATAGGAAAGATTTAAAAATTGTAAAGTTAGTCATTAACATCTAGACTCACAATAAAGGTCTTTTGACCAAAAAAAACATTTTTTTTTGGCTATTAAATCTTTCAGCCGATAACTGGCACCCGAGACAAATAACCTTGGCGGTGCCCGCGAAGTCGTCCTTTTCAATAAGTAGTGCCACTCAAAATTAAAATAAAAAAGTTCCACACAAAAAAGAGGAAAAAGAGACTTTGAAAAGTGCCATACAAAAACAAACCTTTGAAAAGTGCCACATAAAAAAAGTGCCACAAAATGAGCCGCAACACGTTAATAGTGCCACAACAAAACAAACTTTTGAAAAGTGCCACATGACAAAAGGCCACACAAAGTGCCCCAATACGCTAATAGTGCTACATTAAAATACAAGCTTTCGAAGGTGAAAAAAAATATAAAAAGCGAAAGAGGCGTGAAGAGGAACGTGGAACTTCCTCGACGCTCCAACGGCATCACGACACCAGCCAAGGACAACAACCCGGAGCAGCAAGGAGTGAGACCATGCCCCCTAGTACAAAGGAAACGGGATACAGCACACTCACCAGCATAACGATGCAGCTGAAACTACTATTGTAAGAAAAATATTAAATCATATGTATTTAAGAAATTTCAAGAAATTAAGTATAAAGTAATTTAGCGAAGTCAATCAGAAACTATCCTCTAAGTTTGGAAAAAAATATTTGCATACAAAAAAATTTTAAATAATAATAAACCATAAAATGGCTAACCCAAATAATCTTATTATACCACCACTGCTAACTGCTCCCACAGCACCCCCTGCAGCTGCAGCATCACCCACTTCAAACCCCCAAATTTCCCCAGAACTAGCCACTCTCATTCGAGCTATGATCAATCAGACCATAGAATCCAACGGTCCCAGCCTTGTTTAGAATGCTCTTAGAAATAATAGCACCCCCATAGTAACTGACCAAGCAATCGAAGAGCAATTTAGAAACAACATGTCTGAAATGGATAAAATTCCAGATGTTGTACATCTGGCACACCAAAATATTTCGGCATTTTAAATGTCATTAGAAACAAAATAATCGGAAAGGCCGACATAGCCTTAGAATCCTACAATACACCTTTAGATTGGACAGCAATCTCTCGCTGTCTGACCACTCATTACGCCGACAAACGAGACATAGGCACTCTGGAATACCAGATGACTTGTCTTATACAGGGAAGAATGACGATTAACAAATTCTACCAAAATGTTTACAGCCATTTATCCCTTATACTAAACAAAATAGTTTCCATGGAATTTGGCGAAGAAGCAGTCCATTTATTAACCGATAATTACCGTGCTAAGACCCTCGACACCTTCGTTAGAGGACTTTCTGGTGATCTTCCCAGACTCCTAGGTATTAAAGAACAAAAGAGCTTGCCAGAAGCCCTACACCTTTGCCTTAAATTAGAAAACCAAAATTTCAGAGCATACCATGCCAACAACCAAATGTCGAACGTACCATCAACCTCCCGCCAACAAAGCTTCAGTTCTTTAAATCCTAGACAGCAACCCTTCAAACCAAGATATGCACAACCGGCAAACCCACCGTTCCCTCAATCAAAATTCTATCCCGAATTGGAACATGTACCACAAACCCCGCAAAACTATCACCAACATAGTTTTAACCCCCATAGCTTCCAGCAATACCCAAACCAACCGAATCCATATAATAGATACCAGCCACAAAATCTCTGTAACCAACCACAAAACACACATACCCAACAACAACGAAATTTGCTCTAAGGGAAATATTATAGATATAAGTAATTCATCCTGCTTATCACATTTGCTCAAAAGCCACCCATCAACTTGTGCTATGATGAACAATCAACATGTCCTTACCATCGAAGAAATTCTTCCGAGTATAATTCTAGTAAATCAATTTAATGAAAATATCCTTATCGACGAAGAGGAAATTAAACTCGCAGGATCATATGCAATCGAATACCACAACTCCACAGTAACAATAGATAATTTGTTTTTAACGAAGTTTCTGGCAATAAACCACTTCCAGCTGTACTTCAACTAAACTCCATGCAATCAGTCGAAGAAGAAATACTAAGCTTGGAAATGATGAAGGAATTCCATCTAGAAAATACAAAGTACTTTGAAACCATAAAAACTAAAAGTGCAATAGCCTCATCAACAAATCTTTGGATATCTGTGACAGCCCTGGCACTGATAATAATATTGGCACTCAAGGCAATGATAATTCCGGGATTAACAGGCAAATATGTAACCAATGAAGACAGCATAACCCTTGAAAAGGTAACCATTAGCCAACCGCCTCATCCACAACCGTCCCCTCGAATAGATCAAGCAACATACCAAAATTTTGTTGTAAAGACCGAGGACGTCCGTTTTTAAGGGCGGAGGAGTTAGCAACAATAATGTTAACTAAATTCAGCGGAATAATGCTGAATATCGATATTGGAAATAGTGCAATAAAAGTTCAATAATAATGTTAACTAAAGTCAGCGGAATAATGCTGACTACCGATATTGCAAATAACGCAACAACATCCGCCATGCGCCGACTAAATACAAACATAAGTCAGCAATAGCTAAATAGGCCAAACAAACATCCGGCACGAGTTACCAAAGTGGTAAACAGAAATAATGCTAGCATAAGTAAATTTAAGTTATAAATAGGGAAGATTTAAAAATTGTAAAGATATTCATTAAAATCTAGACTCACAATAAAGGTCTTTTGACCAATAAAAACATTTTTTTTTGGCTATTAAATCTTTCAGCCGATAACTTATATGTATGTGTGTAAGATTGAATACTTATGTACATATATATTTTACGAATAAAGAATATTTGCTTATAATCAAAGACGTGTTTTAATATATTCAAGAAGATTACCTTACAGTAGTAAGGAGATTATCTTTTCAGTTAATTCAATGAGATAACCAAATAAAAATAAAGAGATGACCTTTTTAATAAACTCAATAAGAAAACTAATGAAAATAAGAAGATTATCTTTTTAATAACTTCGATATTGTGATAACCTAATAAAAATAAGAAAAGAGGCTTCTTTATTAATTCAAAGAGATATCCACATTTATATTCGAGGATATCTTCTTGATTTTATTAAAAAGCCAATCCCACTAAAAGTAAGTAGGGATTCTTCTTAAAGAAAAACTATAGAGATATCTTCTTATTTTTGTTCTATTTTATTAGGTGATTTTCGCTCTGTGTACCCTTTCCGACCCAAAAATGTCCGATAAAAACGTTGTCTATAACTGTTATCCTATGAAAATCTTTTTAATAGGTCGTGAAATAAACCTTAAAAATCCAAGTCGAAAAAAAGTAAAAAAAAAAAATAAAATTCTCAGGCTCGAAAATTATTTTTTTTGGGTATGGGTAGTGGAACTTTTTTTCCTGGGCCCAAATCCTATCGAAAAATCGATGGCGCGATATCGGTTAACTTTCGTCCATACAAATCCACCCACCCTAATGTACATACATATATTGTTCATTTACACAGCAATTTCAGATATTAATTAATAGAGTGAGGACGATCGACTCCGCTGTTTCCCGAAAAATTCATATATCCAGCTCAAGGTTAAACATTTGGGGACCCATAAAGCTACATGGCTGTCACCCGATCGAAAAATACGGCACAGAGTATAGGACAAATTTAAAATGTTACCGAAAATTCGGCGAAAGACGGAAGGTTTCAAATCCGGGTCAAATTTCTGCCTGACCGAAAAGAGCGATCTGGTAACCAAAGTTCAGAAAATGCTCAGATTCTTGAACGGAGGCAGCGTTGAAGCGCCCAGCGATATTGATAATGTTCCACCCGCTCTTCACAATATTTGCTACTGGAGCATTCCACGGTTGGTACGGGACAAATCGTACACATTTTTTCATATTTAGGTCTTAACTAAGACAAAGTTTTTAAGACAAAGTTTTTAGTGCATTAGGATTGAACGGTACATGTGTAAATAAAAATAGAAACCTGCTATTGAAATATTTTTATATGTGTGTGAAAAATCGCAAAAAAGCATCCGTTTGTTCGGGACACCAATCAGTCAGGGGAAACTTCAGCGAAACTATTAATATTAAAAAAAAACAAAAAGAAATGCTATATTTGGTAGTAGTTGTATCAAAGTGTGTTAAGTTTACGAATAAAATTTAAATATATTTATTCAAAAAAAGAAATTGTGTTTAAAAATAAATTGTTTTTACGGAACACAAGTGCAATTCACTATTCAAATTTCTATTTTCCCTAAGTATACTAAACCATGTCAGCATGGGTTATTGCTTGTCGTTCAACAGTTCAACAAACCTAGCTGTTTTTAAACGGTTTTGTTTAGCTTGACTTGACAGGCCGGCCGGAGGAATTTTGTAAATAAAATTTAAGTAACTTCCCGATAAGCTGCAAGCTTCAAACTTGGATTATAGTTCAGAACCCGATCACAATGCAATACCTAATAAGAAAAAACTACGATAGGTGGCGTATGGATAGAAATATTTTAAAACATCGTATTTGTGGTCCGATTTGGCTCATATTAGGAACCATAATACAACCAGGAATAGAAAGCGACCTATGAAAAAGATCGCTGCTTGGTGGCGCCGTTGTCGAGATATTCAAAAAATCGTATTTGTGCTCCGATTAGGCTCATATTTGGAACACATATTACATACATGAATAGAAAGCGACAAATGAAAAAAATCGCCGCCAGGTGGCGCAAGGATCGAGATGTTAAAAAAATCGTATTTGTGGTCCGATTTGGTTCATATTTGGAACATATATTACATACAGGAATAGAAATCGCTTTATGAAAAAAAATTCCGCTAGGTGCGGCAAGGATCGAGATATTAAAATTACTCCTATATGTGGTCCGATTTGGCTCATATTTGGAACAAATATTACATACAGTCCGGTAGAAATGACACCAAAATACTTTGGAGTACGAGAACTTAGGTTGTAACAAATTGTCAGTAAAGAGTCCTTGTAATAATGAGTCACTAAATGAACTAAATAGAATGAGAAGTAGTAGGCAATTAAGACTAAAAACTTGAATATAAAATAATTAAAAAAGTGTTTAAGTTAAACGGTTTTATTGAAAACAATACTTACATTAAGTAATAATAATAATAAAAGCTAGAAAATGATTAGCTTGGTCCTAGGTACTGGTCATCACACTCCTCATAAATCTAGGGCGTTGATCAGACAATTAAATAAAAGCGTTGGTGTCATGTGGTTGATTCGGGATAGGCTAGAGTTTAGCCTGTTACAGTATCCAGATCAAAGTTGAGCTAGATCGACGCGCGTCTCCCTAGGGAGATCGCTTTCCCCTTCTGCGTATTTAACTTTAAGAACGGAGTTCGCCGGGCAATTCCTGGCATGGAGGTCCGCCGCCTTTTTGTGGTTATAACTGAGGACCTTTTTGTGTTGTTCTCCTACATACGGCTGAGATCTCAGTACCGTATTTCCTTGTAGTGCTTGCGGAGATGACTCCTTAAGATATTGAGGGCGGGGTCCTTTAATTAAATGTCTGTTGGGATGCCCAGGTTTCTGTGTTTTCAGCAGCAACTGTTTGCTCAGCATTTAATTTATCGCCCTAATGGGGAATACTCTCGCCTCAGTTTGTAGGTGGTGCTCTGGGGACATAAGAATACCGCCTGTATCGGTTCTCAGAGCGGTGTTTTGACAGGTCTCTGTTTTCTCCTAGTGAGTAATCTTTAGGCTCAGCGACCATATTGGAGACGCATAGCATGCAAGCGTCTATTTATCTTCACCCCAAGTGCTACCGGCAAGATATTAGAGGATTTTGTTACGGCTTTGGATTCTATCTAGGTACAATTTCTCGCCAAAATGTAGATCCTGATCGTCACACCCAGTATTTTTGGTAATCGTGTGGGTAATGGCACCGACGTGGTTGTCCAATATGGTCGACATATGTTTGGGTATGTTGTAAAAAGGCCGCCTATAAATCATAGGTTGGTGACAATGTCAGGTTGCACGAGGCGAAAAAACTGGAGAAATAAGGGAGATATGTAGTTGTTTATGTTATTACATTGCTCATCGTTGGGTGTGACAGGACCTGTAGCCATTATAGTGCAGTTATCAGCGTAGGACCCATGTCAACTCCTTCTGGTGGCGGGGATAGAACACCATGTGGTATCCCGTGTTTAGTTCTTGTGGGTTTAGATGTCACGTTCCTGAATTGCACCGATGCCTGGCAAAACAGATAGCTGTACACCGTTTGAGACTAGGAGGAAGAAGTAACCTTTACAAGTCTTGCAGTAACGTGCCGTTGTTGACTGTATCAAAATCTTTTGATAAGTCTATCCCTACTGGTAGTATTTTTACGTACCATATATATATTGGAAATGTTGTTAAGATTAAAACTGTAAGTCCCTTTTCTTTAAAGCAGGCGTGGCCCTTATCTGCTTTTGATCGGATCTATATATATTACCAAGGACCATATTTCCGCCATGTTACAAAGTGATATTAAAGGCATTCGACTAACGGTTTGTAAAACTTTTAAGTTTTCTTTTGCGGCCCCACTCCAATTTAACAAAATTGTTATCACTACATAATATAAAACAAAGTCGCTTTTTCTGTCCCCATGTCCTTTTGAATGCTTAAACATTTAAAATTACGCAACGGATTTTGACGCGGTTTTCAATAGATAGAGTGATTGAAGAGGAAGGTTTATATGCATAATAACATCCATTAAATAGTGGAGAAATACTGTTATTTTTGAAGTTTCTAATGTGATGTATATATATAAAAGAAAGTGGTGTTAGTTACACTATTTATAACTCAAGAACGGATGAACCGATTTGGTTGAAATTTGGTGGAGAGGTAGTAAGCTACCAGAAGACGTACATAGGATACTTTTTATCCCGTTCTGGTTAGGGTCTTGAGATCAAAACGTGGACCTGGGTAATCCTGGAGTGAGTTTATACAATATGGGTATCAAATAGAAACTGTTTATGAGTAATTTGATACGGGGTATTTTTCGTACCCCTGGGTGACTAGGGTCTTGAGATATAGGCGAAAACGTGGACCCGGGTAGCCCTTGAATGTGTTTATACAATATGGATAACAAATGAAAGCTCTTGATGAGTGCTTTAGTACAGGGTAATTTTCATATCTATTTGTGACTAAGGTCTCGAGATATAGGCCAAAACGTGGATCAGAGTAACACCTGGATGTGTTCTTACAATATGGGTATCAAATTGAAGCTGTTGATGAGTGATTTAGTACAGGGTACTTTTCATACCTTTTAGTTACTAGGGTCTCGAGATATAGGCCAAAACGTGGACCAAGATAACACTAGGATGTGTTTTTATATTATGTGTATCAAATTGAAGCTGTTGATGTGCGCTTTTCAGAGTAATTTGTATACCGATGGGTGACAAGGACTCGAGATATAGGCCAAAACGTGGATCCGAGTAACCTAGGATGTGCTTTTACAATATGGGTGTCAAATTGAAGCTGTTTATGAGTGCTTTAGTACGGGGTAGTTTTCATACCTATTGGTGACTAAGGTCTCGAGATATAGGCCAAAACGTGGACCCGGATACCCTTACAATGTGTGTGTAATATGGATATCAAATAAAAGCTATTGCTGAGAGCTGTAAAATAATTTTCATTGTGATATTCGATTTAGTCGCATCAACCTTGCAAAATTGATAAATACGCATGCGAAGCCGAAATAAAGACATGAATTAGTAATACCCACATACCTACTTACATATGTCCTATTCGATTTGCCTGAAATTTGTTATATAAATTTGCCTATATTAGTATTTACGATCCTTTTTTCCGGGAAGTGACCAGAGACGGACTGGGACTAGGACTGGGATTAGGACTTGGACTGGGCATGAGACTCGGAGTGGGACTGGGACTCGGCATGGGACTGGAGCAAAATACATACCACCATCTGGTACTGGCAATAAGGGATGAACAAGAATGAGAAGAACTCGAGAGAAGAGAAAAGAGGCAAGGAGAAGGAGACTGAGAAAGAGATAGAGTGAGACGAAGATAGAGATAGATTAAGCGAAAAAGACGGAGAGAGGAGTGAATAAAAGGATTAAGAAAAAGTGAAGAGGGGGGAGGGCAGAGATAGATGGAAAAAGCTTATTAAAATGTAAGCAGATAGACCAAATTTAGGGCAGAACAACGTCTAACGGGTCTGCTAGTAAATTTATATTGTGCATCGCAACTTTTTTATCCACTCCCCAAGTTTCATCACTTCATCGGTATTTGATAAAGCATTGTTCCTTTTCCCCATTTTTGAAAATAGACGTGGATATAATCTAATTTCGGCCATTTTCAATTTCGTCGGCGATCCTGTAAAAGCTGCTAACTCCATCCACCAAAGGTTAGGTTAGGTTAGGTTAAGAGTGCGTGTTTGGGTTATACCCACACTTCCACTCGTAAACATTTTTGTCCATTGTGAGTGCCCTCAGTAAGTGCAGGGTGGCGGCATACTCGATTAACCCCATTACAACTCCATCCACCCAAATTTCACAGTAAAACGAACTATTGCATGACAAGTTAAAATATATTGAAATTTTACGTAGTTAGCAGATTTTTATAATTTTGTTGTTAAGTTAAACGGGGAGCTTTTGCTTTCATGTTTTGGTATTAATGGACTGAACTTTGTTAATCTTAAAAATGTTGATCAGCGCTTGGTGAAGTATCGGGGAAAAGTATGGAGTTAAAGTATCGATACTTTACTCAGTACTTGGAAAAAAGCATCAATTACGAAATATGTACTCGAGTATTTTTTGGAAAGTATCGATACTACTCACTCAGTACTCGTATCGTTCTATCACTAGTCGTGGCTACCAATTTGCCAAATGAGAAATAAACACTAAAAAAGAAACTTCCTCAGAAGATAAACATTGGAGGGATTTTTTGCAATATGCAAAGAAACTTTTCCTCAATTTATTATATGCATTTTTATAATAATGAAGAATATATTAGAAAGATTTTCCTTTTGTTTTTAGACAAAATGTTATTGTTTTGAGAAGAAATTCCTATGGCGAAAAATCCTTCTCATTTCGGAAAAAAAAAATTTTTTTTTTAATGTAGAATTGATATCTGTGTCACAGATTTACGAAAAGCAACCCCCTCCCATGATACAAAAAATGGAGGTAGTTCCATTTAGTGTGACGTTAGCCACTTGACTTTTGCGGGGACAATGACTATTTCACAGAAAACAAGCTACCAGATGAAAAATGCCACGAAATTTTCTAATTTTGATGGATATCATAATAACGGATACGACTTAATTACTTTCACAGTTATTTTAAATAAAAAAAGAAAAAAATGAGTTGCATGCGTTGGAAATATTTTAATACGAAATATTAGCTTAGAAAAGGTTTTTAATAAGTTTTTCGAGCTCCCGAAAATTGCTTTGGTGGAAGAAACATGGTTTGAAATACAAAGCAAGGGAATATAGCCTCCTTAAGTGTCCGTACGTTTGCCCAGAACATGTTGAAAAAACATACACGTTTGTCAATTGATTGCCCAAACGAGGTCCTTATAACCCGACACCGCAATTTCTAAAGAGTTTAGCATAATTAAACGCAATTTTTATAAAATTGAATAGTTATAAATTGGCTACAAGTCCACATATTTTATTTATTGTATAATTCAAGCTTAGCGCTTGAGAAGGGAATTGTTAAACCATTTTGTAGGGAGAACATTTGCCCAGTAGCTCTGCAGGTAAGCCACTAGTTATGTAAGTTGTTTTGCCCGTTGTACCAGGGGTAACCTTGGGGCAAGCCCCGCCTAAAAACTGTAGTGTTGCGTGGAATTCACCTCACTTCGAACACGATTAATGTTACAAATATACATACAAACAAACGTTCATATTTAATTGACTCAGATAACCACCATGAGTTCATTCGTATCGCCTAATATATTGATTCGTCATACCAATCAGCTTACGCGCGGATCATATTGACAATATGTAGGTCAATACAATAATTTGCGGGGAAATCATTTTTCATTATTAAGTCATGTACTTCTAGTATGTAAACATTCATGTAAATATGTATGTGTAGGTTAAGAACTTTTGTATAAATAGAAATGAATTTCGTCAATAAAGAGAATCGCATTTTAACGCTCTTCATCAGCGTTCGGAAAACCTTTTTCGTTTTACTATTTCAAAGTTATTACAAAACATTCTGTGCCATTTTAGCATTGATATTTATTGATGTAGCGTCCCACAAACGTAACAAATTAAACACCTGCCTGACTTTGGAGGTACACTTTTTCTCAACATGCCTTGAGAACTATCCACTGTAGAGGCATGATAATAGGGCCATGCTAGAACAACAGAAGTTTTCGTGTATTTTTTTATGTCTAGGGGTCAAGCTGCCATAAAGATATGAGCCATTAAGCAATGTGTGAGTCATTATCCACTACTTTTCAATAAAATTGCATAGTATACTGTATTCTGAATAAACATGTATGTACATAAATTGGCATATTATTATTGTCTCAGATGAACATTGCGTTTTCATCCTGAATGAAATTTCCATCCCGAAAAGCCACAATTTCGCCTTAAACAGTAACTGTATGGCAACGCTTCTAGCAAATCAACAAATATTATGAAACTTCAAAAATCTCCAAATACGTCAAAAAATTTTGAGTGGAACTAGTTTCTTTTTTATACCATGCCCCCTCCCTTGACCACAAGTGAAAACTCGGATTTCAAGCTGGCTGATTTGGGATTTCTTTGAGTTTTGTGAAAATTTTGAATTTAAAATCGTACCATGTTCAATTCCAAATTTTTACCAGTGGCTCTACTCTCTCTATATTCTGATTTCATGCATGAAGTAAATTGAAACAAAAAATATACCCGCGGCAGTTTTTCCTGCCGTAAGAGGCCACTAAATTACCTAATTGATTCAAGGGGTTATGTAGCGCAACTTATTCATGGTGTAGCTTGCGCAAAATATAGCTTCTCCAACCCAATTTTCAACCTCACCCACCTGTGGCGAATCCTGTTACTTTAATAGCCGAGGCTCTGGCGACCCCAAGTTCCTCGCAGATCTATGGGGTAGGAGGGCGGAATGGCCTTGAAGGTTCACGTGGTAATACAAAATAGTTCCCGAGATGGTCGGGCTGATGTCTTAATGGTGCTTGTTACCGGAACGTACCGGATCTGCGTCCGATAAAGGACCATCAACATCGATAAGACCTTCGGGAGTGTCCTTATCGCTACAACAACAATAATAACTGTGGCAATATCATTACAATTATAGGTTTTATTTTTATGCATTTTTATCTAGGTACCTATATGTATGTACATTTTTGTAATATATTTCGACTTTCACTTTCAGATCTTCCCGAAATTATACTTGCACCACAGAATCTTTCCTTGACTTTGGGAAAGCCTTTCACCTTGGAATGTGATGCGGATGGGCACCCTTCACCTGATATTTTATGGTATTTTAAGAGTAATCCAGTGCAAGCAAATGAGCATTTAACATTGGAAAACGAAAACACTGAACTATCTATAAAGAAAGCTACATCTGACGATGCAGGTACGTATATTTCGAAGTATAGGTGTGTCAAAGAGGAACAATGTCACTATGTTGCGAAATGCCCCATATTTCTATTTCCTTGAATCTATAGAGAAGTTCACACTTTTATGTATTCACTGTACCTATCTTAAGTGTAACTTGGAAGAGTGTGAGCATAACTTGGTGTTATACATCATTCATTCATTAATTTATTTAATGCACATATAAGACATGGTCTTTTACAGTGTCATCTTTGAAATGTTTACTTAATACTAGTACAAATTTATTACTTATTTATATATTTAATACTAGTTGCTGACAGAGCTAGATTCAAAAAGTGAGGTCAATTCAAAAAGTGAGATGAAGAAGGACAAAAGCATAGATATCTAATCTAATCTAATCTAATATCTAATCTAATCTAATCTAATATCTAATCTAATCTAATCTAATATATATTATAAATGGCAAAGTTTGGATGCGAAGATGTTTGGATGTTTGTCCAGACGTTTGTCTTTGTGACTCAATCACGCAAGAACGGCTGGGCGGATTTGGATGAAATTTGGCACACATATAGCCAATAGTCTAGAAGGATCTACTAGCTATATATTTTTGAAAAGGGGCGTGGTCCCCGTCCCCTAGGAACAGTTATAATTTAATTATTATATTTTTTCGTCTTTGCGACTAAATTTTCTCCTAAATCAATAGTTTTTGGTATCTGGCACATAATGATCGAGATCTAAACAATTTTGGAAAAATGAGCAGCGGTACTTCTCCTCCCGACCTCCATCAATTGTTTTTATTAGCACGCTTTTATTAGCTTTACCTCTCTGTTTCTTTGTAACTCTTCATTCGCTCCAACGCGCCTGCTGCCTTATTAATATGGTTCTACAATTAGCTTCGCCTTATTTGTAATCCCGTTGGGGTCATATCGAGACCCTTCGGGGATCATTTTTGGAAGGTTTTCGGGATTCGTTCGGGATCATTTCGGGACTATTAGGGGATCATTTGAAGACCTTTCCGGCATCATTTCTGCATAGCTTCCGGGATTCGTCGGGGATCATTTCGGGACTATTAGGAGATCATTTGAAGACCTTTCCGGCATCATTTCTGCGTAGTTTCCGGGATCCGTCGGGGATCTCGACGGGGTCATTTCGGGACTATTTCGGGATCATTTCTGCATAGTTTTCGGGGTTCGTTCGAGATACCGTCGGGGTCATTTCGGGACTTTTTCTCTACTAATACGGGATTATTTGGGGACCCTTCACGGACGGCATCGTTACTGGATGGTTTTCGGGATCCGTCCGGGATCCGAGAGGGATCATTTCGGGACTCTTAGGGGATCATTTGAGGACCTCCTCGGCATCATTTCTGCATAGTTTCCTGGATCCGTCGGGGCTCTCGACGGGGTAATTTCGGGACTATTTCCGGATCATTTGGGGTACCTACCGGGATCACATCTGGATGGTTTTTGGTATCCGTCCGGGATCCTGTCGCGATAATTTCGGGACTTTTTCGGGATCATTTGGGGTCCCTTCCGGCATCATTTCTGGATGGTTTTCGGGATCCGTCCGGGATCCCGTCGGGGTCATTTTAGGACTTTTTCGGGATCATTTGGGTTCCCTTCTGGCATCATTTCTGGCTGGTTTTCGGGATTCGTCCGTGATCCCGTCGGGGTCATTTTGGGACTTTTTCGGGATCATTTGGGGTACCTACTGGCATCATTTCTGGATGGTTTTCGGGATCCGTCCGGAATCCCGTCGGGGTCATTTTGGGAATTTTTCGGAATCATTTGGGTTCCCTTCCGGCATCATTTCTGGATGGTTTTCGGGATTCGTCCGGGATCTCGTCGGGATCATTTGGGGTCCCTTTCGGCATCATTTCTGGATGGTTTTCGGGATCCGTCGGGATCCCGTCGGGGTCATTTTAGGACTTTTTCGGGATCATTTGGGGTCCCTTCCGGCATCATTTCTGGATGGTTTTCGGGATCCGTCCGGGATCCCGTCGGGGTCATTTTAGGACTTTTTCGGGATCATTTGGGTTCCCTTCCGGCATCATTTCTAGATGGTTTTCGGGATTCGTCCGTGATCCCGTCGGGGTAATTTTTGGACTTTTTCGGGATCATTTGGGGTACCTACCGGCATCATTTCTGGATGGTTTTCGGGATCCGTCCGGGATCCCGTCGGTTTCATTTTGGGAATTTTTCGGGATCATTTGGGTTCCCTTCCGGCATCATTTCTGGATGGTTTTCGGAATTCGTCCGGGATCTCGTCGGGGTCATTTTCCGAATTTTTCGGGATCATTTGGGGTCCCTTCCGGCATCATTTCTGGATGATTTTCGGGATTCGTCCGTGATCCCGTCGGGGTCATTTTGGGACTTTTTCGGGATCAGTTGGGGTACCTACCGGCATCATTTCTGGATGGTTTTCGGGATCCGTCCGGGGTCATTTTGGGAATTTTTCGGGATCATTTGGGTTCCCTTCCGGCATCATTTCTGGATGGTTTTCGGGATTCGTCCGTGATCCCGTCGGGGTCATTTTGGGACTTTTTCGGGATCATTTTGGGGTACCTACCGGCATCATTTCTAGATGGTTTTCGGTATCCCATCGGGGTCATTTCGGGACTTTTTCGGCATCATTTGGGGTATTTTTCGGCATCATTTGGGGTATTTTTCGGCATCATTTCTACATGGGTTTCGGGATGCTTCCGGGATCCCGTCGGGGTCATTTAGGGACTTTTTCTCGACTAATTCGGGATCATTTGGAGACCCTTTCGGCATCATTTCTGGATGGTTTTCGGGATCCGTTCGGGATCCCAGCAGGGTAATTTCGGGACTATTAGGGGATCATTTGGGGACCTTTTCGGCATCATTTCTGGATGGTTTTCGGGATCCGTCCGGGATCCCGTCGGGGTACTTTCGGGATCATTTGCGTACCTTCGAGAGATAAATTCTTGATGGTTTCCGGGATCATTACGGGACTTTTTCGGGGTTATTTTGCGTCCCTTTAGGCATCATTTCTGGATGGTCTTCGGGATTCGTCCGGCATCCCGTCGGAGTCATTTCGTGACTTATTCGCGGCTAATACGGGATCATTTTGGGATCCTTTAGGCATCATTTCTGGATGGTTTTCGGGATCCGTCCGGGATCTCGTCGGGGTAATTTAGGGACTTTTTCGGGATCATTTGGGGGCTCTTCCGGCATCATTTCTGGATGGTTTTCGGGATCCGTCCGGGATCTCGTCGGGGTCATTTGGGGACTTTTTCGGGATCATTTGGGGGCTCTTCCGGCATCATTTCTGGATGGTTTTCGGGATCCGTCCGGGATCCCATCGGGGTAATATCGGGACTTTTTCGGGATCATTTGGGGTTCCCTTCCGGCATAATTTCTGGAAGGTTTTCGGGATCCGTCGGGGATCCCGTCGGGGTTATTTCAGAATTTTTCCTGGATCATTTGGGGTACCTTCCGGCATCATTTCTAGATGGTTTTGGGTATCCGTCCGGGATCCCTTCATGGTAATTTCGGGACTTTTTCGCGACTAATACGGGATCATTTGGGGACCCTTTCGGCATCATTTCTGGATGGTTTTCGGGATCCGTCTGGGATTCCGTCAGCGTCATTTCGGGACTATTAGGGGGTCATTTGGGGACCTTTCCGGCATCATTTCTGGATAGTTTTAGGGATCTTTCTGGAATCCCGACGGGGTCATTTCGGGATCATTTGGGGTACCTACCGGCATCATTTCTGAATTGTTTTCGGGATACGTCGTTGATCCCCTCGGGGTCATTTCGGAACATTTTTGGACCCTGTCGGGATAATTTAGGAACCCTTCCTGGATATTTTCTGCATGGTTTTTGAGATCCGTCCGGGAGCCCGTCAGGGTCATTTCGGAACCTTTTCGGGACTATTTCGGGATCATTTTGGTACCCTTCAGGGATCATTTCTGTGTGGTTCCCTGGATAAGTCTAGAATCGTGTCGTTGTCATTTCGGGTTTTTTTTTGGGTCTATTCCGGGAACTTTTGAAGACCCTTCGGGGGCATTTCTGGATGGTTTTAGGCATCCGTCAGCGATAGCGTCGGGGTCATTTCGTGGCTTTTTATGGGTAATTTCGGGATAATTTGGGGATCCTATCAGGTTATCAGCTCATTTAGTTCTTTTTTTTACTGATTTACAAATATAAAATGCATTACACAGAAACAAAATTGTAAACAGATAACTTGATAAGCAGGCTAACGTGAATAGCCCATATATTTCATTTTCTCCTTGCGGACGGGGCCGCGGGTAAAAGCTAGTTTTTCATAAGTTCATTAACAAAGGATCTGGTTTACAGCGAACTTGAAGCGCTTAGGATTTGTTTCTAACTTCACTTTATTGGGCAGAGCATTCCACAATTGCACAGCTCTAAAGAAAAAAATTCTGGATGTCACCGAGTATTTAAAGTGCGGTATAGTAAGGTTGCAAGTACGAGTTGACCGCGCAAACGAAAGCTTCGAAAACAGATATTCTGGGGAACGCGAGTAAATAATTTTATGTATAAAAAATAGTAGACGGCGATCAAAGAACGAAGGTAAACTACATTCAAGAATCGTTCTTGAGAAGCTGGAAATATGATCGTATTTCCTTTTAAGAAAAATATATCTGGCGCAATTATTAATTATAAGTTGATACTTCCTCATGGAACCTTTTTCAAGGCAACCATATAGCAGCTCATGGTACGATATTATTGGCAGTAATAGAGCTTTTGCAAGTTTAAGTTTGGTATCTTCACTAATAAAATTGGCCGTTTTCCATAAATGTCTCAATATATAATATAACCTACTAATTGATGAATTTACATGATCAGCACAAGTAAGATGCTTATTTAGTATGAATCCAAGCGTTTTAACAGTCTTCTCAAATTTCACAACGTTCCCATTAAGTATTATTGGAGAAACATCATCCAAATTATAAGAATAATCTGAAATGGCAATCGCCTGTGTTTTAGATGTATTAAGGCAGAGCTTATTATTGTTAGACCATTGATTTATAGCTTTTAGGTCTTCATTTATTCGACAAACAAGATCCTCCACTAACACAAGAAGTGCCGAGAGGTATATTTGCGCATCATCAGCATAAAGATGAATAGATACATTTTGACAACATTTCTCTATGTCTTTTATATACAAGCTAAATAAAATTGGACCAAGAATAGAGCCCTGAGGTATACCAGATTTCACCGGCAATGAGCTGGATTTACTATCTCTACACACTACCCTCTGATGCCTGTTTGTAAAGTAGCTATTTATGAGCCTTACAGCATCCCTACTGAAACCAAAGTATGTTTGAAACTTATGAATAAGAATTTTGTGGCAGACAGTGTCAAAAGCCTTGGAGAAATCCAACAGTACAAGAATAGTCAGGTCGCCGTTATCAAAGGAAAGCCGTATATCTTCCATTACCTTAAGCATAGCGGTTGAACAGCCAAAGTTGTGGTCGTGGTCGCTAACACCATCGCTAACATAGTTGGTCAAAATGTAAGACATTACTCATATCAGAAACGCAAAAGACGTCCAGTAAACTTGGTCTACAATGGGGACCAAAACGAGTAGGAAGCTGGCTTACAACTTTAAGCCCTAAGCCTGACATATCTTCAAGCAAGTTTTGGGAACGATCATTTTCAACAAGCAAATCTATATTTAAATCTCCACACAGTAGTATATGTTCGTAAGTGGCACTATATTTATGTATACATTGAAAGAGGTTATTTAAGTCATACGACTTATTTGGATTATACACGCATACAACAAGGCAACGCTCGTAATTATTGTAAAATTCCACCATCAAAAACTCTATAGGATCGGAATTATCTGATTTATTTATTATTTTACACTGCAACGTCTTCTTGTGGTATATCGCAATCCCTCCACCTCGCTTACCTTGCTGTCTGTCATTTCTAACCAGACAATAGTCAAGAAACTGGTTACCATTATCATTCGTCTCATTTTGAACCCAAGTTTCAGTGACACAGAACATCCACACTCACAGAGCTAAATATGTGGTTCAAATAATCAAGCTTACATTGATTCAGACTTCTAAATTTGAAATGACAAAGCTGAAATCCAGGGTGACCATCACTCAAAAGCTTCAGTACTATTTTAGTGTTGAGTTCGTTAGAGCCGGCAAATGAACTATTTGAGTTCATAAACATATTGTAACGAATTTGCTGCAAATCCTCTTATTTGCAATCCTCTGCTAAGTTCGAATAACTAAACTGTTGAATAAATAACTCCAATTTTGAATAATGGAAAAATTGCCTTTATTAAAGTACTTCACAATAACACTTATACTTTGCTACTCGCTGGCTTAATAATCAAACTGATTGATAACTCAAATGAAACTCTACTATTGGCCGCCAGATCGCGTGCTTAATCAATAACTGATTGATAGCTCAACTCAAACTGAATTCCAGCGCCTCTACATCTGTCGCCTTTTATACTCTTTGGTTTCCTCGTTCGCATTTTTCTAGAATCTACTAGCATTGTCCATGAGCTCTCAAACTTCTCAGCTATAACTAAAATTGCACAATTTTATACATCTTTTAGGCGCTTCCAGAATCTACTAGTCCAGTAGCTCTCAAACTTCTCAGATATATGCATGTGTTAGTGCATTGACTCTCCGCTGCTCGTATACGTACATGGTACATATATGTAGACGCAATTATTTATTCGTTTATGTAGATACATAATGATTGAATTATTGATGGGAATGTTTGTAGTTTACAGTCTCTCGCGCACACATAGGCGTATAAGAAAATGCATCTGTGTGTGACATCTCTCGGCTGTCTTATATATGTGTATACATGATTTGATTATTGACGTAAATATCGCTTAGCATGCCTTAGCATCGCTTTAGTGATGGTATAGCTTAGTGATGCTAATATCCGTGACAATATCTATGCACTTCAAGTTGCCAACATAATATAATACATGCTAGAGCAAGAGCATTAAAAAAAGGGCGTGTGGCACTCGGGGACTGTCGCGGTAAAGCTATTGCATATTATCAACTTATGCAATTATAATATTTGGCAACATTTTGTTTTCTTTGATATTAATTCAAGATTTGTCTTAAACTTTAACTTTAACTTTATTTTTAACTTTAACTTTAACTTTAATTTTAACTTTAACATAATTAATTTGTTTATTGGCCGTTAATGAATAAATATATATATTATTCTGTTTTATGAGCTCTAGGCCTGTTTTAAATAAAACAACTCCGTTTGTTGCTTATATGTATTTAATTTCGATATTTCGATCTCAATCTGAGATCATCACCAGGACTGTAATAAAAACAATAAAAACACACATTCAATTACACATAAAAAACATATCCATCTCTTAAACATATTATATTTCACATAAAAACATGTTAATCTACTTAAACATAATGCATAAGCGCGACTTACATCTTCCGCTGTGATGCAAAGACTAAAAATTATGAAGAAAAGTGATTATCGGAACCAACGAAAAAATAAACAGAGAGTGTAAACGTGTAGACAATCAAATGAAATACCGTAATTGTAAACAAAAATTGAGAAAAATTTACAACAATAATATGGCAAGCGGCGAAAATAATAATACTGTGGGTATGCATACCAGTAATCAGGTGTATAGTTATTGTACCAAGGCACAGAAACTACATGAGTGTGCATGTGCAGAGAATGGAGCAAATTGTTATTATTTTTGTTTTATTTTATCAAGAGTATTGATTGTGCTTTAAAATCAGGTTGCGGTAGGCGTAAGCACAATGATCCGTGTCAGCCTTAAAATTCATCCTTCTATCATTAGGGGTGTTCACTATGTGAAGCATTTCTAAAGTAAAACGCTTATGATAATTTGTCTCCTCTTCCAAAATTTTGATATTTTCGAAATCCGGGTAATGTCCGGTATCCTTACAATGGGATGATAGAGCCGTTTTGTTGTCAGAAAAATTGTTCCTTAATTTTATATTGGATTTGTGAGCGGATATCCTTGTCTTCAGTTTTAATTTTGTAGTACCCACATATACTTTCTCGCATACGTGGGACCCGTCGCCGTTGCAAGGAATCCTATAAACAACATCCGATTTTTCTTGTATTGGTATTGGGTCTTTTAATCTGCTGAACACCTTTTTTAAAGAATTGCTGTAGGTAAATGCTAGCTGAACATTATCCATATCATACATTTTTGAATGTTTGATCCTTTCTGAAAGCCCAGGGATATATGTGACGGATTTAAAGATTTTGGCATTTTGATTTTTCTCCTTATTATCGTTACCTAGACGCGAGTAATAATTATATATAAGTTTGTTCACTAATTTAATTGGAAAATCGTTCTTTTCGAGGGTATCCTTTATAAGTTTAATATTTTTGGTATGGTAAATTCTATCACTAATTGAGAGAACTCGTCTCACGAAATTATTGGCCGTGTTCACTATTACTCCTCTATCATGCTGTGAGTTGAAGTTAATCAGTCTGCCGGATGCAGTAGGTTTTTTGTACCAGTCTAATGCTAATTGGTTGTTCCTCCTAATCACTAGGGTGTCCAGAAAAGGTATTTTTCCGTCCCTTTCTACTTCAATAGTGAATTTAATCGATCGGTGGTATCCGTTAAGTAGGTTAAGCAAAATATTTGTGTCCTCCGTTTTTATTATCGCGAACAAATCATCTACATATTTCGTAAGCATTCGTGGTTTGTTCGGCGCCTGCATTTCAAACCGGGATAAAAGTTCCTCCATCACAATATCCGCAATGACCGGTGACGCTGGGGCTCCCACGGGCATTCCCGATCGTTGCTCGTATATTTTATCCTTATATTTGAAATAACGATTTTCCTTAATGCAAAACTTGACTACCGTCAAGAAAAGTTCTTTCGTCATGGACGTGTGCTCCTTTATCATGTCCCACTTTGCACCTATGATGTCTAGTGCTAAATCAACTGGTATGCTGGGAAATAAAGACACGACGTCGAACGACACCAAACTCTCGTCGTCATGCACATACGTATTGTGTATCTTATTTTTGAACTCAGCTGCATCTTTGATGTTGTATTTGGATGAAGAGGTCAGATTTTTCAGAATTTGTATGACAAATTTACACAGATTGTAGGACGGAGACTTGACGGACGAACAGATAGGTCTAAGCGGAATTCCTGCTTTATGGATCTTGGCAGGCCATAGATTCGGGGGGGATAGGAAGTTTTACAATTAAGACTAACTTTTTCTTTTAAATCAATGACATTGTTGTTGTATAATTTATCCACTATATCGCTGTTTTTCCTTTGAAGCTGATTGGTAGGGTCGCGTTTTAATACTTTATACATAGAAATATCATTAACAATTTTCTGCATCTTTATGTCGTATTCAGTTCCGTCCATTAACACTGTGACATTTCCCTTATCTGCATTGAGAACTAAGATTTGTTCATTCTTTTTCAAAAATTGTTTTGTGGCTCGCAGTGTGTCTACCGTGAATTTGTCTCTAGCTGAACTTTTTGTTTTGTTAATGTGGTTCTGTAGAAGTGCCGTCAAGTTGTTCCTTTCGATTTCCTGTTTATCTTTTTCTTTAATAGTTTGAATGTGATTTTCCCCATCTGCTATCAATTTGAATAACGGGAATTCTTTAACCAACGTGGGCAGAGCATGCTTGGGACCAAGGGAAAGAAGCCACATGATATTTGTCGGTATTTGTATTTCCGTCGTGTTACAAATATATTCAGGTATCACCCTAATGTTAAAGCTTTGTTCCTGTTTTTGTTTAGATGTTCGTACTTGCTAACTTGTGTATTTTTCATGTTGGTCTTGAGAGTATTCGTCAAAAGCTCTTCGCTTTTAAAGAATGTCGTGGCATCGTGTGTTGTAAGGGATTGTGTTATTAGTGTTTTTAACCTATTTACCTCTTTTCCTTTTCGCCGTAGAATTTCATGTTTTATTGTGATTAGTAAGTTTAAAAGTTTGTACCCGATCCTCTCCATGTATGTATTTACGGTGTTCGATAGTTTTGTTGGTATTTTGTGGCTATTGATGTTGTTGTTAATAGTGTAAAGAATGGTTTTGGTTGCATTGGTTATGAAACTCGGTGTAACTCTATTTCTCCTACATCTCTCCAGGAACTTTGTTGATTCTGATATTCTCGCGATTTGCTGTGTGTTGCGTTGGTATTGTTTAATATTTCTCTTGGTTTTGTTGTTGTAACCATTTTTGATGTTTTTGTAAACGTTTGTGTTGCCGTTTACCTCTCGGTGTGCTCTCCGTTTTAACATAATTAATTTGTTTATTGGCCGTTAATGAATAAATTTATATATTATTCTGTTTTATGAGCTCTAGGCCTGTTTAAAATAAAACAACTACGTTTGTTGCTTATATGTATTTAATTTCGATATTTCGATCTCAATCTGAGATCATCATCAGGACTGTAATAAAAAACAATAAAAACACACATTCAATTACACGTAAAAAACATATCCATCTCTTAAACATATTATATTTCACATAAAAACATGTTAATCTACTTAAACATAATGCATAAGCGCGACTTACATCTTCCGCTGTGATGCAAAGACTAAAAATTATGAAGAAAAGTGATTATCGGAACCAACGAAAAAATAAACAGAGAGTGTAAACATGTAGATAATAAAATGAAATACCGTAATTGTAAACAAAAATTGAGAAAAAATTACAACAATAATATGGCAAGCGGCGAAGATAATAATACTGTAGGTATGCATACCAGTAATCAGGTGTATAGTTATTGTACCAAGGCACAGAAACTACATGAGTGTGCATGTGCAGAGAATGGAGCAAATTGTTATTATTTTTGTTTTATTTTATCAAGAGTATTGATTGTGCTTTAAAATCAGGTTGCGGTAGGCGTAAGCACAATGATCCGTGTCAGCCTTAAAATTCATCCTTCTATCATTAGGGGTGTTCACTATGTGAAGCATTTCTAAAGTAAAACGCTTATGATAATTTTTCTCCTCTTCCAAAATTTTGATATTTTCGAAATCCGGGTAATGTCCGGTATCCTTACAATGAGATGATAGAGCCGTTTTGTTGTCAGAAAAATTGTTCCTTAATTTTATATTGGATTTGTGAGCGGATATCCTTGTCTTCAGTTTTAATTTTGTAGTACCCACATATACTTTCTCGCATACGTGGGACCCGTCGCCGTTGCAAGGAATCCTATAAACAACATCCGATTTTTCTTGTATTGGTATTGGGTCTTTTAATCTGCTGAACACCTTTTTTAAAGAATTGCTGTAGGTAAATGCTAGCTGAACATTATCCATATCATACATTTTTGAATGTTTGATCCTTTCTGAAAGCCCAGGGATATATGTGACGGATTTAAAGATTTTGGCATTTTGATTTTTAGTCTTTGCATCACAGCGGAAGATGTAAGTCGCGCTTATGCATTATGTTTAAGTAGATTAACATGTTTTTATGTGAAATATAATATGTTTAAGAGATGAATATGTTTTTTATGTGTAATTGAATGTGTGTTTTTATTGTTTTTTATTACAGTCCTGATGATGATCTCAGATTGAGATCGAAATATCGAAATTAAATACATATAAGCAACAAACGGAGTTGTTTTATTTAAAACAGGACTAGAGCTCATAAAACAGAATAATATATATATTTAACTTTAACTTTAAATTTTACTTTAACTTTATTTTAACTTTAACTTTAACTTTCACTTTAACTTTAACATTCACTTTAACTTTATCTTTAACTTTAACCTTAACTTTAACTTTAACTTTAACTTTTACTTTAACTTTAACTTTAAATTTAAATTTAACCTTAACTTTAACTTTAACTTTAACTTTAATTTTAACTTTAAATTTAACTTTAACTTTAACTTTAACTTTAACTTTAACTTTAACTTTAACTTTAACTTTAACCTTAACTTTAACTTTAACTTTAATTTTTACTTTAACTTTAACTTTAAATTTAACCTTAACTTTCAACTTTAACTTTAACTTTAAATTTAAATTTAAATTTAACTTTAACTTTAACTTTAACTTTAAATTTAACTTTAAATTTAACTTTAACTTTAACTTTAACATTAACTTTAACTTAACTTTAGTTTTAACTTTAACTTTAATTTTAACTTTAACTTTTACTTTTACTTTTACTTTAACTTTAACTTTGACTTTAACTTTAACTTTAACTTTAACTTTAACTGTAACCTTAACTTTAACTTTAACTTTAACTTTAAATTTAACTTTAATTTTAACTTTAAATTTAACTTTAACTTTAACTTTAACTTTAACTTTAACTTTAACTTCAACTTTAACTTTAACTTTAAATTTAACTTTAACTTTAACTTTAACTTTAACTTTAAATTTAACTTTAACTTTAACTTTAACTTTAATTTTAACTTTAACTTTAACTTTTAATTTTACTTTAACTTTAACTTTGACTTTAACTTTAACTTTAACTTTAACCTTAACTTTCACTTTAACTTTAAATTTAACTTTAACTTTAACTTTAAATTTAACTGTAACTTTAACTTTAATTTTTGCTTTAACTTTAACTTTAACGTCAACTTTAACTTTAACTTCAACTTTAACTTTAACTTTAACTTTAAATTTAACTTTAACTTTAACCTTAACTTTAACTTTAATTTTTACTTTAACTTTAACTTTAACTTTAAATTTAACTTTAACTTTCAACTTTAACTTTAACTTTAAATTTGAATTTAAATTTAAATTTAACTTTAACTTTAACTTTAAATTTAACTTTAAATTTAACTTTAACTTTAACTTTAACTTTAACTTTAACTTTAACTTTAACTTTAACATTAACTTTAACTTAACTTTAGTTTTAACTTTAACTTTAACTTAAATTTTAACTTTAACTTTTACTTTTACTTTAACTTTAACTTTGACTTTAACTTTAACTTTAACTTTAACTTTAACTTTAACCTTAACTTTAACTTTAACTTTAACTTTAAATTTAACTTTAACTTTAACTTTAAATTTAACTTTAACTTTAACTTTAACCTTGGAGGGGTAAAAAGCAGGTATACTGGTGGAATAGCGAAATCGCGGAGCTGCGGAAAATATGCCACAGGATGCGAAGGCTAGCAACTCGCGCGCGCGGCAGGCCTGAGGCTCTAGAAAAGTCGGAAGCGTACAAAGGAGCGAAGAAAGCTCTTAGTGCTGCCATTAAGCAAAGCAAGCTTAAGTGCTGGAAAGCGCTTTGCGAGGAAGTGGATCGAGACCCATGGGGGCAGGGATATAAGATAGTAATGATGAAGTTCCGTCCGCCAAACCAGCTGATGGACGAGAACCAAATAAGGAACATTGTGGATGGCCTGTTTCCCACCCAACTGCCTAGGGAGGGCGGGTACGTTACCCATGAAGATCGCAACGTGGAACCATTCCAAGAAGAAGAGCTTAAAACTGCCGTGCGAACTATGAAACCTAGGAAAGCATCTGGGCCCGACGGAATACCCGCGGAGGCAATTAGACTAGCTGCAAACGACTGCCCAGAACTTATGTTGCACATGTACAACAAATGTCTCGAAGAAAGAATTTTCCCCACCATATGGAAGACAGCACGACTGGTTCTCATTCCAAAAGGGAAAGGAGATCCCAACTCTCCATCATCCTACCGTCCCCTATGTATGTTGGACACAGCAGGGAAATTGATGGAGAGTCTCCTGAAGCAACGCCTCACCAGAGCGTTACAGGACGCCGGAGGACTGTCGCCCAGACAGCATGGTTTTCGGAGGGGGCACTCTACAATGGATGCCATAGCAGAAGTTATAGACGCAGTCAAGAAAGCCGAGACAGCGTGCCACAGAGCAAGACCTATAGTGTTGCTGGTCACGCTGGACGTCAAAAACGCTTTTAACTCAGCTAGGTGGGAGGACATGCTTGAGGCACTAGAAAGCACTTTCAAAGTACCGCAATATTTGTTAGAAATTTTAAGGGACTACCTAAGAGAGAGGTATCTAATATATGAAAGTACTCACGGTCAAAAAAAGGTAAAAATAACAGGTGGAGCAGCCCAGGGTTCGGTACTAGGTCCCGATCTCTGGAATATAACTTACGACAGTCTTCTTCGGTTAGACATGCCAGAAAGCACCTTCCTCGTTGCATTTGCAGACGACGTGGCAGCTGTGATAACAGCACCAAGCTGCGAGCTGGCACAGCTAAAATTAAACCAGGTCATGCGTAATGTAAATAGGTGGATGGCTGAGCACGGTCTCCAGTTAGCAACAGCCAAAACGGAGATCGTCATCCTCACAAAGAGACGTATTCCCACTACCAGGAACATGATGGTTGGGGACCAGCCAATAGAAACACTCGCTTCAGCGAAATATCTGGGAGTGAGGTTAGACAGCAAACTCAACTTCTCGGATCACATACGAGGGACCTGCGAAAGAGCTGCGCGCATAATAGCGCAGTTGAGTAGATTAATGGCAAACACAGGTGGCCCAAAACCATGCACAAGGAAGTTGCTTGCATCAGCCTCGGATTCTATACTCTTATATGGTGCAGAAATCTGGGCGGACGCAATGAAATACCGGAAGAACCGAGTCGCCCTCACCTCGGTCCAACGCAGAGGGGCGCTGCGAATATCTTCGGCTTACCGCACGGTCTCAGCTGAAGCTGTCCTGGTCGTTGCGGGAACCATACCGATATATCTTCTCGTTGAGGAAAGAAAAACAATATATGACAACGGATCGCAAGCAAGTAGAGCTGCTGTTGCCATGCAGGCGCGAGAAGAATCGATCCGACGTTGGCAGGATCAGTGGAGCAACAGCATCGTAGGAAAGTGGACTAGGGAACTAATCCCTGAAATTGATCCATGGTTGAAGCGACCGCACGGAGAGGTAGACTTTTACCTGACCCAGTTTCTAACGGGACATGGTTACTTCCGCAAATACCTACACAGAATGGGTAAGGTTGATAGCCCGAGCTGTCTGTACTGTGGGGAAATAGACGATGTACGCCACACCTTCTTCGAATGCAGGCACTTCTCCCATCAGCGAAGGAGGGTAGAAGAGGTACTTGGCGACCTATCCCCGGGCAGTGTCATTAATAACATGACCTGTCGAAGAGACAGATGGGATACGGTCAGCACATATGTGAGGCATATACTTACCAGTAAACGAGAAGACGGATGCCTAGCCCATTAGCGTGAGAGTAGCCATAGAGCTCACGTAGCGCGCACCCGTACCCGAAGTAATGCTAAACGCGGTCCCAGGTACGGGGATTTGCGCGGGCCGTGGGAGGTTAGGTTTTAGTGGGTAGGCCTTCATGGCAGAAGGGAGTCCTACACTCGGAGAGTCTCGCAGTGAGGCTTAAATATCCCGGTCAGTGCATAAAGCATTTCCTCCTTCCACGAAACACAAAAAAAAAAAAAAAAAAAAAAAAAAAAAAAAAAAAAAAAAAAAAAAAAAAAAAAAAAAAAAAAAAAAAAAAACTTTAACCTTAACTTTAACTTTAACTTTAACTTTAGCTTTAACTTTAACCTTAACTTTAACTTTAACTTTAATTTTAACTTTAACTTTAAATTTAACTTTAACTTTAATTTTAACTTTAAATTTAAATTTAACTTTAACTTTAACTTTAACTTTAAATTTAACTTTAACTTTAACTTTTACTTTAACTTTAACTTTAAATTTAACTTTAACTTTAAATTTAAATTTAACTTTAACTTTAACTTTAACTTTGACTTTAACTTTAACTCTAGCTTTAACTTTAACTTTAACTTTAACTATAACTATAACTTTAACTTTAAATTTAATTTTAACTTTAGCTTTAACTTAAACTTAAACTTTAACTTTAACTCTACTTTAACTTTAAGTTTAACTTTAACTTTAACTTTAACTTTAACTTTAATTTTAACTTTAACTTTAACTTTTACTTTAACTTTACCTTTAACTTTAATTTTAATTTTAACCTTAACTTTAACTTAAACTTAAACTTTAACTTTAACTTTACTTTAACTTTAACTTTAACTTTAACTTTAATCTAACTTTAATTTTAACTTTAACTTTAACTTCAGCCGCAGACTAACACCCGTGGAAGGTTAGTCCTTGAGATGGCAGCCAGGCTCGGTTTGAACGTGCTTAACACTGGTACGACCCCTACATACCGACGGCCAGGCTTTGGATACTCGATCCCCGATGTAACACTAGTGTCAGAAAGCCTGCTGCTGACCGCTGCTGGATGGAGAGTCATAGAGGATCTGACTGGCAGCGATCACAACTACATCACTTTCCACCTAAACGATCCCGGTCAGAGGCAGATTCCGAACGGGCCACGCAGAACAAAAGCATGGGGCGCATCCAAGGTCGACTCTGCCACGTTCTCCGCATCAGTACTGGGGGATGCCCGACGGATAATCAACAACTCCAGTCCGACGGAAGAGACGGTTGAAAAGCCAATGAGCTGTCTTCGCCACGCTTGCAACCTCTCTATGCCACGGAGGGGAGTGTGGAGGGGCAAAAAGCAGGTATACTGGTGGAATAGCGAAATCGCGGAGCTGCGGAAAATATGCCACAGGATGCGAAGGCTAGCAACTCGCGCGCGCGGCAGGCCTGAGGCTCTAGAAAAGTCGGAAGCGTACAAAGGAGTGAAGAAAGCTCTTAGTGCTGCCATTAAGCAAAGCAAGCTTAAGTGCTGGAAAGCGCTTTGCGAGGAAGTGGATCGAGACCCATGGGGGCAGGGATATAAGATAGTAATGAAGAAGTTCCGTCCGCCAAACCAGCTGATGGACGAGAATCAAATAAGGAACATTGTGGATGGCCTGTTTCCCACCCAACTGCCTAGGGAGGGCGGGTACGTTACCCGTGAAGATCGCAACGTGGAACCATTCCAAGAAGAAGAGCTTAAAGCTGCCGTGCGAACTATGAAACCTAGGAAAGCATCTGGGCCGGACGGAATACCCGCGGAGGCAATTAGACTAGCTGCAAACGACTGCCCAGAACTTATGTTGCACATGTACAACAAATGTCTCGAAGAAAGAATTTTCCCCACCATATGGAAGACAGCACGACTGGTTCTCATTCCAAAAGGGAAAGGAGATCCCAACTCTCCATCATCCTACCGTCCCCTATGTATGTTGGACACAGCAGGGAAATTGATGGAGAGTCTCCTGAAGCAACGCCTCACCAGAGCGTTACAGGACGCCGGAGGACTGTCGCCCAGACAGCATGGTTTTCGGAGGGGGCACTCTACAATGGATGCCATAGCAGAAGTTATAGACGCAGTCAAGAAAGCCGAGACAGCGTGCCACAGAGCAAGACCTATAGTGTTGCTGGTCACGCTGGACGTCAAAAACGCTTTTAACTCAGCTAGGTGGGAGGACATGCTTGAGGCACTAGAAAGCACTTTCAAAGTACCGCAATATTTGTTAGAAATTTTAAGGGACTACCTAAGAGAGAGGTATCTAATATATGAAAGTACTCACGGTCAAAAAAAGGTAAAAATAACAGGTGGAGCAGCCCAGGGTTCGGTACTAGGTCCCGATCTCTGGAATATAACTTACGACAGTCTTCTTCGATTAGACATGCCAGAAAGCACCTTCCTCGTTGCATTTGCAGACGACGTGGCAGCTGTGATAACAGCACCAAGCTGCGAGCTGGCACAGCTAAAATTAAACCAGGTCATGCGTAATGTAAATACGTGGATGGCTGAGCACGGTCTCCAGTTAGCAACAGCCAAAACGGAGATCGTCATCCTCACAAAGAGACGTATTCCCACTACCAGGAACATGATGGTTGGGGACCAGCCAATAGAAACACTCGCTTCAGCGAAATATCTGGGAGTGAGGTTAGACAGCAAACTCAACTTCTCGGATCACATACGAGGGACCTGCGAAAGAGCTGCGCGCATAATAGCGCAGTTGAGTAGATTAATGGCAAACACAGGTGGCCCAAAGCCATGCACAAGGAAGTTGCTTGCATCAGCCTCGGATTCTATACTCTTATATGGTGCAGAAATCTGGGCGGACGCAATGAAATACCGGAAGAACCGAGTCGCCCTCACCTCGGTCCAACGCAGAGGGGCGCTGCGAATATCTTCGGCTTACCGCACGGTATCAGCTGAAGCTGTCCTGGTCGTTGCGGGAACCATACCGATATATCTTCTCGTTGAGGAAAGAAAAACAATATATGACAACGGATCGCAAGCAAGTAGAGCTGCTGTTGCCATGCAGGCGCGAGAAGAATCGATCCGACGTTGGCAAGATCAGTGGAGCAACAGCATCGTAGGAAAGTGGACTAGGGAACTAATCCCTGAAATTGATCCATGGTTGAAGCGACCGCACGGAGAGGTAGACTTTTACCTGACCCAGTTTCTAACGGGACATGGTTACTTCCGCAAATACCTACACAGAATGGGTAAGGTTGATAGCCCGAGCTGTCTGTACTGTGGGGAAATAGACGATGTACGCCACACCTTCTTCGAATGCAGACACTTCTCCCATCAGCGAAGGAGGGTAGAAGAGGTACTTGGCGACCTATCCCCGGGCAGTGTCATTAATAACATGACCTGTCGAAGAGACAGATGGGATACGGTCAGCACATATGTGAGGCATATACTTACCAGTAAACGAGAAGACGGCCATAGAGCTCACGTAGCGCGCACCCGTACCCGAAGTAATGCTAAACGCGGTCCCAGGTACGGGGATTTGCGCGGGCCGTGGGAGGTTAGGTTTTAGTGGGTAGGCCTTCATGGCAGAAGGGAGTCCTACACTCGGAGATTCTCGCAGTGAGGCTTAAATATCCCGGTCAGTGCATAAAGCATTTCCTCCTTCCACGAAACACAAAAAAAAAAAAAAAAAAAAAACTTTAACTTCAACTTTAACTTTAACTTTAACTTTAAATTTAACTTTAACTTTAACTTTAAATTTAAATTTAAATTTAACTTTAACTTTAACTTTAAATTTAACTTTAACTTTAACTTTAAATTTAACTTTAAATTTAACTTTATCTTTAACTTTAATTTTAACTTTAATTTTAACTTTAACTTTAACTTTAAATTTAAATTTAACTTTAACTTTAACTTTAACTTTAATTTTAACTTTAACTTTAACTTTAATTTTAACTTTAACTTTAACTTTAACTTTAAATTTAACTTTAACTTTAACTTCCACTTTAACTTTAACTTTATTTTTAACTTTAACTTTCACTTTAACTTTAACATTCACTTTAACTTTAACTTTAACTTTAATTTTAACTTTAACTTTAACTTTAACTTTACCTTTAACTTAACTTTAACTTTAACTTTAACTTGAACTTTAGCTTTAACTTTAACTGTAACTTTAACTTTAATTTTTACTTTAGCTTTAACTTTAACTTTAAATTTAACTTTAACTTTAAAATTAACTTTAACTTTAACTTTAAATTTAACTTCAACTTTAACTTCAACTTTAACTTTAACTTTAAATTTAACTTTAACTTTAAAATTAACTTTAACTTTAACTTTAACTTTAACCCTAACCTTAACTTTAACCTTAACTTTAACCTTAACTTTAACTTTAACTTTAACTTTAGCTTTAACTTTAACTTTAACCTTAACTTTAACTTTAACTTTAATTTTAACTTTAACTTTAAATTTAACTTTAACTTTAACTTTAACCTTAACTTTAACTTTAACTTTAATTTTAACTTTAACTTTAACTTTAAATTTAACTTTAACTTTAAATTTAAATTTAAATTTAACTTTAACTTTAACTTTAACTTTAAATTTAACTTTAAATTTAACTTTAACTTTAAATTTAAATTTAACTTTAACTTTAACTTTGACTTTAATTTTAGCTTTAACTTTAACTATAACTTTAACTTTAAATTTAATTTTAACTTTAGCTTTAACTTAAACTTAAACTTAAACTTAAACTTAAACTTTAACTTTACTTTAACTTTAACTTTAACTTTAACTTTAACTTTAACTTTATCTTTAACTTTAACTTTAACTTTAATTTTAACTTTAACTTTAACTTTAACTTTTACTTTAACTTTAACTTTAACTTTAACTTTAACTTTAACTCTAATTTTAATTTTAACCTTAACCTTAACTTTAACTTTAACTTTATCTTTAACTTTAACTTTAACTTTAACTTTAATTTTAACTTTAACTTTAACTTTAACTTTTACTTTAACTTTAACTTTAACTTTAACTTTAACTCTAATTTTAATTTTAACCTTAACCTTAACTTTAACTTTAACTTTAACTTTAGCTTTAACTTTAACTTTAACCTTAACTTTAACTTTAATTTTAACTTTAACTTTAAATTTAACTTTAACTTTAATTTTAACTTTAAATTTAAATTTAACTTTAACTTTAAATTTAACTTTAAATTTAACTTTAAATTTAAATTTAACTTTAACTTTAACTTTAACTTTGACTTTAATTTTAGCTTTAACTTTAACTATAACTTTAACTTTAAATTTAATTTTAACTTTAGCTTTAACTTAAACTTAAACTTAAACTTAAACTTAAACTTTAACTTTACTTTAACTTTAACTTAAACTTAAACTTTAACTTTAACTTTACTTTAACTTTAACTTTAACTTTAACTTTAATTTTAACTTTAACTTTAACTTTAACTTTAACTTTAACTTTAACTTTAACTTTAACTTTAACTTTAACTTTAACTTTAACTTTAACTTTAACTTTAACTTTAACTTTAACTTTAACTTTAATTTTAACTTTAACTTTAACTTTAACTTTAAATTTAACTTTAACTTTAACTTTAACTTTAAATTTAAATTTAACTTTAACTTTAACTTTAAATTTAACTTTAACTTTAAATTTAACTTTAAATTTAACTTTAACTTTAACTTTAATTTTAACTTTAATTTTAACTTTAACTTTAACTTTAAATTTAAATTTAACTTTAACTTTAACTTTAATTTTAACTTTAACTTTAACTTTAATTTTAACTTTAACTTTAAATTTAACTATAACTTTAACTTCCACTTTAACTTTAACTTTATTTTTAACTTTAACTTTCACTTTAACTTTAACGTTCACTTTAACTTTAACTTTAATTTTAACTTTAACTTTAACTTTACCTTTAACTTAACTTTAACTTTAACTTGAACTTTAGCTTTAACTTTAACTGTAACTTTAACTTTAATTTTTACTTTAGCTTTAACTTTAACTTTAACGATAACTTTAACTTTAACTTCAACTTTAATTTTAACTTTAAATTTAAATTTAACTTTAACTTTAAATTTAACTTTAACTTTAACTTTAACTTTAAATTTAAATTTAACATTAACTTTAACTTTAACTTTGACTTTAACTTTAACTTTAGCTTTAACTTTAACTTTAACTATAACTTTCACTTTAACTTTAATTTTAACTTTAACT
Organism: Eurosta solidaginis; assembly: GCF_040869045.1. Taxonomy (NCBI): domain Eukaryota; kingdom Metazoa; phylum Arthropoda; class Insecta; order Diptera; family Tephritidae; genus Eurosta; species Eurosta solidaginis. The sequence continues at coordinate 112,235,211 of NC_090323.1, read as the reverse complement.
TTAAAATTACCTATAACCTTAACTTTAACTTTAATTTTTCTTTAACTTTAACTTTAAATTTAACTTTAACTTTAACCTTAACTTTAACCTTAACTTTAACTTTAACTTTAACTTTAATTTTTACTTTAACTTTAAATTTAACTTTAACTTTAACTTTAACTTTAACCTTAACCTTAACTTTAACTTTAACTTTAACCTTAACTTTAACTTTAACTTTAAATTTAAATTTAACTTTAACTTTAACTTTAACTTTAACTTTAAATTTAACTTTAACTTTAACATTAACTTTAACTTAACTTTAATTTTAACTTTAACTTTAACTTTAACTTTTATTTTAACTTTAATTTAACTTTAACGTTAACTTTAACTTTGACTTTAACTTTAACTTTAACTTTAAATTTAACTTTAACTTTAACTTTAACCCTAACCTTAACTTTAACCTTAACTTTAACTTTAACTTTAGCTTTACTTTAACTTTAATTTTAAGTTTAACTTTAACTTTAATTTTAACTTTAACTTTAAATTTAACTTTAACTTTAGCTTTAACTTTAACTTTAATTTTAACTTTAAATTTAAATTTAACTTTAACTTTAAATTTAACTTTAACTTTAACTTTAACTTTAAATTTAAATTTAACATTAACTTTAACTTTAACTTTGACTTTAACTTTAACTTTAGCTTTAACTTTAACTTTAACTATAACTTTCACTTTAACTTTAATTTTAACTTTAACTTTAACTTAAACTTAAACTTTAACTTTACTTTAACTTTAACTTTACTTTAACTTTAACTTTAATTTTAACTTTAACTTTAACTTTTACTTTAACTTTAACTTTAACTTTTACTTTAACTTTAACTTTAACTTTAATTTTAACTTTAACTTTAACTTAAACTTAAACTTTAACTTTACCTTTAACTTTAACTTTCCTTTAACTTTAAATTTAACTTTAACTTTAAATTTAACTTTAACTTTAACTTTAAGTTTAACTTTATGATAGAGATCCAATTTTATGTATTTGGCCTGTTGCTAACACCGAACCTTTTTTGACAAATATCCGTTACGTTCTTTTTTGATTTAGTCGGCACGCCCGCGATAAAATCTATGCAATAGCTTAAAAATAAGAGAAGTAAAATACTACAGAAAAAAATTACAGTTTGAAAATTTGTCGAATTTAGAATAAATCTAAAATTACGAAATTCGAATATTTATTGTGAAAATTACACAAAAACCTGATTAATTTAGAACTAATACTATGTTCAAACAGAAAAATAAATTGAGGAAATTTCGACTTGAATTGAGTGCTGTTCATACAACTCGATTTAGCTTACACAATAGTAATTTGATAGCTGGTTGGCTCATCTCTACAGCAAGAACATACCTTTGTTCATACTGTCAAAATGTGCGTGTTGGTATAGGGCGAATTAAATGGAATGAAAACATAAAACTTTTAAATTTTTGTGTGTTGTAAGAAAACGTGTTCAATGTTTTGGTTTCATTTTGAGTTTGCCATCTTCCTTTGACAATCTCTACTCCAGTGAAATGAAGGACATAAAATCAGCTGATGAGATGAGCCAACCATATAGTTCAGCCATGCTAAATTGACGTTTAAATATACTCAATAAACACACTTTGCATTATTGCATTTGCAGTTTGAAACAATTTATTACGCAATTTTTTTTAAATTGGCAATTTATTATTACAATTTATTATATGACAAATTGCGTAATAAATTGCCCAAATAGTATAAATTGCCAATTTGGTGTGTGTTTGAACCTAGTATAATCTAGAATTTAATAATCTAGATATTTCATTTAAAGAAAAAAGCATTTTAAAAGTGAAAGTGCGGAAATAAAATTAGTTAAAAATTAGGAAAATCCTTTTAAGAAAACGTTAATTGTTTTTTTGTGATACAAAACAATGCTGGCAAATACTACTCCCCCTACAGCACCAGTATCAAAGGCAGCACCCTCCACTTTAGCCCCCCAAATCTCTGCAGAATTAGCAAATTTCATACGAAGTATGATTGCCCAAGCAATAGAAATAAAAGGACCCACCTTAATTTAAAATGCCCTTAATCAAAATACACAATTGACAAGATACCAGAGTTTAGCTCCTGGAAGAAAAGCTTTGAACGCATCCTAAAAATTTACGAACCCTCAAAAGGAACGCGTAGATACTTTGGCATTTTAAACGTAGGTAGGTAGGTTGAACTGGCCGGTCCATGAGGACCTCACATAGACTGATTGAGTCCGTAGTGTTACCAGAAGTTTGTTTTAACGACCAAACTGAAAAACCCTATCAAAAACCAGGACCTATGTTATAAAATAACTCCGTCCTCTTGGCAAATACTAGAAGCTTCCTAGGACTTAAGCCACTTGCTGCTTCTAGATCTGACAGCTGTATCACTCCTAATAGCTGGAGTCTTAGCCTGGCAAGTGCAGGGCACGAGCACAGAACATGCTCGATCGTTTCCTCCTCCAACCCGCACTTCCTACACCTGCTATCACTGACCAAGCCTAATTTAAAGGCATGTGACGCCAGAAGGCAGTGTCCAGTCAGAATACCCGTCATGAGTCTACAGTCCTCTCTTTTTAATGATAGAAGCAACTGTGTTAGTCTAAGGTTGTAAGACCTACACATAACACTTTACAGCCCCGCGCTTGAACCCACGCCTTTTCTGCTTGGTCGATCATGTGCACCTCTCGCCTTCGCTTAATCTCGCCCAATCTAATTGGGACGTCTACGGAGCAAGCTTCAAGGGATGCGCCCTTTTTAGCTAATTCGTCCGCTTTTTCATTCCCATCTATTCCCATATGCCCTGGGACCCAATATAGATGTATGCTTCTCCCTGTCCCGATTCTCTCCAGAGACTGCTTACACTCTAACACGCATTTAGATGCTGTGCTATGCGAGATTATTGCCTTAATTGCTGCTTGACTGTCAATATAAAAGTTAACACGGTTGCAGCTTAAGCTATTCTCTTCCAGGGTTTCTACTGCTTTGGTTACGGCTAATATTTCCGCTTGGAAAACGCTACAGTAATCCGGCAGCCTGTAGGATCTGCTTAATTCCGGATCAGCGCAGTATACCGCAGACCCTACTCCTTCCACTATTTTGGAACCATCGGTGTACACATGTATCGCCTCGTCCGCCATTTGCGCACCCTTGCGCCAACCGTCCACCTCTATTGTGGCCTTAAGATCTCCCTCAAAGTGCAGGTAGGGAATCATGTAGTCTGTTCGTCTTGTGACTGAGGACGCTATACTACTATGGCCATATGGTCGGCGCTCAAGCTGCCCCGAAGCATCGAGCCTGGTTGCGGTCGTTAACGCTTTGTTCTTTGCTACCAGGTCTACAGGTGGAATGTGCAGAATGGCATACAGTGCAGCCGTCGGGGTTGTTTTCAGGGCTCCCGTAATGCAAAGCATCGATAGTCTGCATACCCCCTCTAATTTTTTGAGGTATGTTGTTTTTTGTGTGGCTTTCCACCAAACAAGAACTCCATAGTATAGAATAGGGCTTACAATCGCTATAAAAACCCAATGAGAAAGAGAGGGCGATAGGCCCCACGTACACCCCAGCATTCTTTTACATGCATAGAGTGCCGTTGAGGCCTTCTTGACCCTCTCCTCCACGTTGAGCTTCCATGACAGCTTACTGTCTAGGATGATTCCTAGATATTTTGTGCAAGGTTTCTCCTGTAAGGTCACCGCTCCTAACTTAGGCCTGGTCCAATTTGGGACCTTGTACCTCTTTGTAAACAAGACCATATCCGTCTTCTCCGCATTGACTTTCAGCCCGACATTAGATGCCCAGGTATGAATATCCCGAAGCGCCCGATCCATCAAAGAACTAATCGTTGGAAGGCATTTTCCACTTATGACAATTGCAACGTCATCTGCGTAAGCCGTAAGTTTTACGGGTCCCTCATCGAATTGCCTGAGCAGTTGGTTGATGACCAGTGTCCACAGCAGAGGTGATATCACCCCTCCCTGCGGCGTGCCCCTGTCCACTGATTTCGTGGCCTCGTACAATCCCCATTGTGATGTAATCTTCCTGCAATTTAACATGCAGCCGATCCATCTGATTAAGGCAGGATGTACTTTAATGTAATTAAGACCATCCATAATCGCCCATTTTGCAACATTATTGAAAGCCCCGGCAATGTCCAAGAAGACTCCTAGAGCATACTCCTTATATTCCAGGGATTTCTCTATGCTTATTACCACCCTATGCAATGCGGTGTCTACCGACTTGCCTTTGGTGTACGCATGCTGTGTTGTGGAGAGCAGCTTTTCATCCACGTTGGACTTTATGTACACATCTATCAGCCTCTCAAAGGTTTTGAGCAGAAATGATGTTAAGCTAATGGGTCTATAGTCTTTGGGATACACGTGACCGATCTTCCCCGCCTTTGGTAGAAAAGCTACACGAGCAGTTCTCCAAGAGTGCGGTACATGATTCAGTCTTATGCACCCATCGAATATTATTTGAAGCCATTCCACGACCGCCCTACTTGAGACTTGTAGCATGGCCGGGAATATACCATCTGGGCCCGGCGATTTAAACTTAGAAAACGTCTTCACTGCCCACTCGATCTTGGTATCGGTCACCAAGCCCGGCACCACTAGCTCCGTGATCGAAGTGTGAGTGATGTCTGCTGGTTCTTCTAAACCGTCTCCCGATGGGAAATGTGTATCGAGAAGCACCTCAAGGGATTCCTCACTATCACGTGACCATTCCCCGTTCTCTTTCTTTATTAGTCCCTGGACTATGTTTCCCTTTGCTAGGACTTTTTTCAACCGTGCTGTTTCACTGGAGCACTCTATGTCCGTACAGAAACTTTTCCATGAGTTTCTCTTCGCCCTGGTAATTTCACGCTTGTAGATCCTCAGTAGATCCCTGTACTCGTACCGACACGCTTCGCTTTCCGCGGTCTTTGCGAGTTTAAACATTTCTTTTACCTGTCTTCTTAGAAGACTCAGCTCATTGCTCCACCATGGCCGCTTTGCTTTTCCTCTGAATCTTCTTAGAGGGCAAGCTTTGTTATACGCAGTCATAAGCGTCCTTGTTAGGAATTCATTCGACTCCTCCAGTTCCTCTACATTAGCAACCTCTTTGGGTTGTCCCAGTTTCGTTTCTACATGTTTCTGGAATTTAGTCCAATTCGTTGCCCTAGGGTTTCTAAAGGTTCCTCCCTTCTCTACCCTCTTTAGTGGGATGCTGAAGCTTATATACGCATGGTCGGAGAAGGATGGTCTATCGAGAACCATCCAATCATACCTTGATATATCACGCTCGGAGCTCAATGTAATATCCAGAACATTGCTGGATGTTGGACCAATGTATGTAGGAACATTTCCCCTGTTGGCTATCTGCAAATTGGTTTGCAGGATGTAACAAAATAGAGATTCGCCTCTCTCGTTCGTATCTGCTCCTCCCCACGCATTGTGGTGCGCATTTGCATCTGCGCCTATGACCAACCGCCCTTTGCGCCCTTCCTCCTGTACTAGCCTTTTGCACTCCATCGGTGGAACCTCCGCAGCATGGGCCATGTAGCAGGACGCCAGGATAAATGCCTGCTTATTCTTTTGCTCAACGGCCACCGCTACGAGATCCTCGGTGGTGTAATTAGGCAGCATATATGAATGCAGCTGTTTCCTTACCATTACTACAGCTCGCACCCGTCCTTCCGTTTGTGCGTAGTAAACGCCAAACCCGCGCGCGCTAAGTCCAGAAACCTTTCCTCCCGATGAGAGCCACGGCTCCTGGATCAGCGCCACGTCAAACGAACCCTCCTCAAGGGTTAGGAGGAGTTCGCTCGACGCCACTTTACCGTGTTGGAGGTTTATCTGTAGGACTCGCAGCACCATTGGGCTGTTTGTCCCCCTCCAGCACCTTCGTCTTGACGTCGTCGTCCTCCTCTTGCCCTTTTGGTTTAGAGTATTCGAGGCGCCCTTCAGCCCCTCGTGAATGTTGTGCCGTGTGTTCCTCTGTGCGAGTCACAGCACCATTTAGCGTTTGGTCCTCTTCTAGCACGTTCGTGGTGACGTCGGGGACCTCCACCTGTCTTTTTTTCCCTTAGGCTTCTGAGGTCCTTTTCGACTTCGCCCACTTCCAGCGTGTTAGGATTTTTATCCTCGGGACTTCTTTTCCTGAGTCGCATGTAAATTTTGCCAGTGCCAAAGGACATTTTGCCAAGCTGCGTGTACAAAATATCCTCCGCCTGCTTGTTTATTTGGAAGATGTAGAACTGACCATCCTCGGTAGGCCGAGATACAGTAAGTACCTTCCAATCCTGTGTCGGTATGTTCGGATTCTGATTCTGCAGAAGTCGCAGTGTATCCTCCGACTTCATCACGCATGGTATCCATACCTTAACTTTTGGTACCGTGGGGATTTGCGCTTTATCCACCACCTCAAACCGCGCGTTCGTGCCTTGCCTTTGGAGGTTTGGAACGACTTCCTCCAGCCACCGCAAGCTCGCGATGTTGTCGCACGCTATCATCTTCACACCATTATACCATCCCCCCGAATCAAAGGTTGGAAGGGGCTTACTTGGTTGTTCCCGCATCATCTTAAGCATTAAGCTAATAAGCTCCCTTTCCACAGATCTCCACCTTTCAGTAGTCATTTGTCCGAACGGACTGCTACGATCAACCAGCGCCACAGTCAGTGACTGCTTTGCCACATCACTCATCTTCTCGGGAAAAGCAGGAGTCTTAGTGTTATCTCCCTTTGGAACCTCCGAGAACACCGGAGTCTTCGCGTTAACTCCCTTTAGCGCCTCCGAGAAAGCCGGAGTCTTAGCGTTATCTCCCTTTGGCTTATCTCCTACTTCCGTAGTTGGAACTTCCCTCTGACTGGCAGCTTTCGAGGTAGTTGCTACCTCGCTATTGGAACCCATCTGTCTTACAGCTTTGGGCCTACTTGTCTTGTCTATGCGACTGCCTTGCCTCGCGGCTCTAGGACTGGGTCCTTTCTGCCTCTTGAAAGCAGGCTTGTCGCCTTCTGCCGAACGTTGCCTCTTCATTCTGCCATTCGACGCTTCTTCCTCCTCGTACCGGTTGCAGAACCGAGGGTTTCTCGCAGCAAACCTTTTGAACTGCCTTCGACCTACTTCTACCGCTTCATGGGCCCATTCCAAGCGCTCGATCTCCACTTCTGTTGGGTCGACCACTGCTCCCAAGCGTTGTACAATTCTTAGTGCTGCACGGTACTGCGAGAGAGCTCTTTTACTTCCTCTGCTCCGTACCCTTCTCCACTCTTCTACTCCGTTTTCATTTGTGTGCTTCTCCAACACGGAGTTCATTGAATCAGCACTACTCTCGCTCCCCGAGTCCGACGCATCGCTTAATTCGTATTTGTCGTCCCTGGATTGCGACTCAGTCCTCCTCTTTACATCCTCCTTATTACGTTCAGGTAATGAGTTGTTCATCTTGGTCGTACGACCACCTGCCCGACAAGGCGGGCTCAGCGGTCCAGTATTATATACGGGGAAAGAACCGTCCGCCACAGCAGCGCCCCTTACTGCGGTAAGGCCATAAATACTTCCCGAGATGGCCCGGTATCGGGAAGGCTCCGTTCGAATACAGCCGAATTTATCCCCTGGCTGCAAATCGTCCAATAGGCACGGTCCGCATAACACCCTGGATTAGGGGTTGGCAGTTCTTGGTCACCGACATCCCGCCGCCCTCCTATGAGGCGAAACGGCGTAGATGTCAGTCCTAAACAGCTCCGCCTCATAGTCGGGCGCTATGGAGTTCGGCTAAGCCCTCACACCAACGACAAGGTGCCTACCCTAGTGAGGGTTTTTTAACGTAATAAGAAATAAAATAATAGGAAAAGCTGATATTGCTTTAGAGTCGTACAACACACCCCTTGATTGGACGGCAATATCCCGTTGTCTGACCACCCACTAAGCAGACAAAAGGGACATTGGAACGTTAGAGTAACAGATGACGTGCCTGGTACAAGGACGTATGAGTGTGAACGAATTTTACCAAAAAGTGTACAGCCATCCATCTCTGATCCTGAACAAGATAGGATGCATGGAAATCGGTGAAGAATCAGTCCACTTACTAACTGATAATTACCGTGCATTTGTGAGAGGGGTCTCTGGCGACCTACCCCGACTTCTAGGCATTAAAGAACCAAAGAGCTTGCCAGAAGCCCTACACTTTGTATGAAACTAAAAAATCAAAATTTCAGGGCATACCACGCTAACAATCAGGTGTTAAACGCACCTTCGACCTCCCGCCAACAAAGCTTTAATTCCGTAAACCCACGACAACAACCTTTGCATCAAGATATTCTCAACCGCAGCTAAATCAACAATTCCAGCCACCGTCAAAATTCTATCCCCAACTAGCTTACATACCCCAAACCTTAACCAAAACAATAGATACCAACTACAAAACCCGCTAAACCAACAGAATTATCCCCCTCCAAGACCACCTAAACAACCTCAACCAATGGACGTAGACGAAAGCGTCAGGACTAGATCGATAATTATATTAGACCGCACAATACTTCAATGATAAATCATCCCACTCGAAAGCTTCAAAGAAACTTCCACATAAATTCAGAAGAAGCACCAGAAAATCACGAGATGCCTTACAACGACTATAACGAACCAAGCTACAACGACCCAGTCGATGAATCGCTTGACTTGACCGACGTACATTTTTTAGACTAAATAGCTGTTCGTTGCCCTACTTCAGATGCAAAACGAAGAGCGGCGATATATTAAATATTCTACTAGACACAGGGTCCAACAAGAACTACATACAACCTCGCCTAGTAAAAAAGAAAATTCAAGACGACAATAATTTTCTTGCAAATTCAGTAGGAGGAAAAATTGAGATTACCCATCATACGTATGTGAACTTTTCAATCTGCCAAATATTAGTTTAAAGTTCTTTCTCCTCCTATCACTTGTCTCTTTTCATTCGATATGACAGCCTGAAAGAATTATCAGCAGTCATCGACACGAAAGAAAGTTTCATTACCATTAATAATTCAGTTCGAATTCAACTTAAGCAACTGCTTTCACATGATGTCAACTATGTCAACATCCGAAATGACCATATGAATGATTTTCAAAAACGAGTAATGAATTCCTTAGTTAGTAAAAATTTTTACCTCTTCTCTGACCCCAATGAAAAGTTAACTTATACCACCAAAGTCGTTGCCACCATTAGGACGAACTCGAACGTACCAGTCTACACGAAATACTACCCCTATCCCATGTCCTTAAAAGGAGAAGTCGAAAAACAAATACAGAAATTGTTAGGCGACGGAATAATAAGACCTTCACGGCCTCCATATAACTCGCCCATATGGATCGTATCAAAAAAACAGGATGCTTCCCTAGAAAAAAATACAGAATAGTAATAGACTATAGGAAACGCAATTCCATAACCATAGCTGATCGTAATCCAATACCCGAAATCAATGAAGTTTTAGCACAACTAGGTAAAAATACCTTCTTTTCAGTAATAGACCTGAAAAGCGGTTTCCACCAGATTCCATTGAAAGAACCTGATATCGAGAAAACTGCTTTTTCAGTTAAAAATGGTAAATGAATTTACACGTTTTCCGTTCGGACTAAAAAATGCCCCGGTAATTTTCCAACGTACTGTGGACGATATATTAAGAAAATACATCGGAAAAATCTGTTATGTTTATATCGATGATATAATCATATTCAGTAAGGACGAAAAAACACATGCCCAAAATATCCACGAAATTTTTGAGACCTCACGAGAAGCAAACATGAAAATCCAAATAGACAAGTGCGAATTTTTCAAAAAAGAAATTGAATTTTTGGGATTCCTAGTTTCATCTTATGGAATTAACACAAACCCCGTTAAAGTAAAAGCAATAGTTGATTTCCCATATCCAAGAACACTAAAAGACTTAAATTCATTCCTAGGCCTCTCTGGCTACTATGGACGATTCGTGAAAGATTACGCTAAAATTACAAAACCGCTCACTACCATTCTTAGAGGGGAAGACGGAAGAATATCGAAAAACCAATCAAAAAAGAAATCCATTCAATTAAACGACGAGGCAATTAAGGCTTTCAACAAAATTAAAAGCTCACTTATTTCAAGAGATGTTATTTTCACCTACCCAAACTATCAAAAAGAATTTCACCTAACCACGGATGCCTCCAAACACGCTATTGGTGCAGTTCTAGAAGAGGAAGAAAAACCAATCACTTTCATTTCAAGAACACTAATAAGAACAGAAGAGCATTATGCTGCAAATGAGAGAGAGAGAGAGAGATGCTCGCGATAATCTGGGCTTTAAAATCTCTAAGATACTATTTATATGGGACAGCAAAAATAAAAATATTTACGGATCACCTAAGGGTTGGTCCTCAGTAATAAAAACGATAATTCAAAATTAAAAAGATGGAAATCAATTTTGGAGGAATATTACCTTGAACTCAAATATAAACCAGGCAAAACTAATGTCGTTGCCGACACTCTTTTTAGACCTCCGGAACTAAATTTAGTAACAATAGCCACTCACTCCGACGAGAGCTCAGGACTCAATTTAATACCGTGAACAGAAGCTCCGATTAACGTATTTAAAAACCAGATTTGGATAACTACCGGACAAGAAAGCTCATACGACTTTAAAATTCCTTTTCCGACATACCACAGACATACTATTACTAAACCCGATTAATCCAACGATGACCTGAAAATTTTATTAGAACGCTATCTAAATCCCTCCGTTATTAATGGCTTATTTACTTCAGAAAAAATAATGGGAAAAATCCAAAAATTGTACCCGATCCAACATCAAAAATAGGTTCACGCAGTCACAAGTTAAAGACCTACAAACGATCGAACAACAAATCTTACTCGAGCACAAAAGAGCACATAGAAATGCAATAGAGAACAAAAAACAAATTCTCGAAAAATTCTACTTCCCTCAAATGCAGTCTAAAATTAATAAAATAGTAGAGTCTGTGCTGAAAAATAAGTAGGACAGACGTCCAAGTAAACCAGAAATAAAACCTACTCCAATTCCCCAATATACAGGACAAATAATTCATATCGATATATTCATAGCCGAAAAGAAATTATTGCTAACAGCAATTGATAAATATTCAAAGTATGCCCAAGCAAGAGTTATTAAGTCTAGGTCAACAGAAGGTATACGCTAACCCCTCAGACAACTACTTTTTACATTTGGAATGCCACAAAGTATAGTAATAGACAACGAAAAATCACTTAACTCCCATTCGATAATCTTCATGTTAGAAGACCAATTAAGAATCAAAATTTACAAGATACCACCACACACAAATAGAGCAAATGGACAGGTAGAAAGATTCCATTCGACCCTTGCTGAAATCTTGAGATATTTAAAAACAGAAGACGTTGACAGAACTTTCGAAGAATTACCCGACATAGCCATTTACGAATATAATTTCTCAATCCACTCAACAGCTGGACAGAAACCTATATAAAACTTTTTCGGACGTAGAATTCATATTAAACCTGAACAATACGAAGCAGCAAGACGAAATAACATACAGAGCCTGAAAGATACACAGGTAAAAGATCTGCAATACCATAACAAAAATAGGACACCCTGTAAGGACTATTTCCCAGGTCAGACAGTCTACATTAAAATTAATATACGTATACGTATATTAAGATACGGTACCAAACTAACCTCCCGCTATAAAACAGAAATAGTAAAGGAAAACAAGTCTTCAACGGTCATAACAGAATTAGGCAAAGTGGTTCATAAGAGTTTAGTAGGTTCAGGACAAAGCTGCATCACGCTGGAACCCGCTTTGAAAAAATCCAAATTTTTTTTGTGATTTCTATAACTACAAACGATGCAATTGATTGTAGTGAAATTCATTTTTTTGTAGTTCTTATAGTTACTCCGAAAATATAATACATTGTGCGGAAACCAAGCAATTTAAGTAAATTTGGTTTTTTTCTTTTTGAAATACGTTTTAAATCTATTGTAGTTTTTCATACGAAAAAAAATTTTTTTTTTGGTCCACAGGTTTCGGAGATATCGCTAACGCGTCTCAAAAACACCAAGAACGCAGCAATTTGGAAGCACTAAAAGTACCTATAACTATAGTTTCCTATAACTACAAACGATGAAATTGATTGTAGTGAAATTCATTTTTTTGTAGTTTTTATAGTTACTCCGAAAATATAATACATTGTGCGGAAACCAAGCAATTTAAGCAAATTTGGGTTTTTTCTTTTTGAAATACGTTTTAAATCGTTTGTAGTTTTTCATACGAAAAAAAAATTTTTTTTTGGTCCACAGGTTTCGGAGATATCGCTAACGCATCTCAAAAAAACCAAGAACGCAGCAATTTGGAAGCACTAAAAGTACTTTTCCTATAACTACAAACGATGAAATTGATTGTAGTGAAATTAATTTTTTTGTAGTTTTTATAGTTACTCCGAAAATATAATACATTGTGCGGAAACCAAGCAATTTAAGCAAGTTTGGGTTTTTTCTTTCTGAAATACATTTAAAATCGTTTGTAGTTTTTCATAGGAAAAAAAATTTTTTTTTGGTCCACAGGTTTCGGTGATATCGCTAACGCATCTCAAAAAAACCAAGAACGCAGAAATTTGGAAGCACTAAAAGTACTTTTCCTATAACTACAAACGATGAAATTGATTATAGTGAAATTAATTTTTTTGTAGTTTTTATAGTTACTCCGAAAATATAATACATTATGCGGAAACCAAGCAATTTAAGCAAATTTGGGTTTTTTCTTTTTGAAATGCGTTTTAAATCGTTTGTAGTTTTTCATAGGAAAAAAAATTTTTTTTTGGTCCACAGGTTTCGGAGATATCGCTAACGCATCTCAAAAAAACCAAGAACGCAGCAATTTGGAAGCACTAAAAGTACATTTCCTATAACTACAAACGACGAAATTGATTGTAGTGAAATTCATTTTTTTGTAGTTCTTATAGTTACTCCGAAAATATAATACATTGTGCGGAAACCAAGCAATTTAAGTAAATTTTGTTTTTTTGTTTTTGAAATACGTTTTAAATCGTTTGTAGTTTTTCATACGAAAAAAAATTTTTTTTTTGGTCCACAGGTTTCGGAGATATCGCAAACGCATCTCAAAAAAACCAAGAACGCAGCAATTTGGAAGCACTAAAAGTACTTTTCCTATAACTACAAACGATGAAATTGACTATAGTGAAATTCATTTTTTTGTAGTTTTTATAGTTACTTCGAAAATATAATACATTGTGCGGAAACCAAGCAATTTAAGCAAATTTGGGTTTTTTCTTTTTGAAATACGTTTTAAATCGTTTGTAGTTTTTCACAGGAAAAAAAATTTTTTTTTTTTGGTCCACAGGTTTCGGAGATATCGCTAACGCATCTCAAAAAAACCAAGAACGCAGCAATTTGGAAGCACTGAAAGTACTTTTCCTATAACTACAAACGATGAAGTTGATTGTAGTGAAATTAATTTTTTTGTAGTTCTTATAGTTACTCCGAAAATATAATACATTGTGCGGAAACTAAGCAATTTAATTAAATTTGGTTTTTTCTTTTTGAAATACGTTTTAAATCGTTTGTAGTTTTTCATACGAAAAAAAAATTTTTTTTTGGTCCACAGGTTTCGGAGATATCGCTAACGCATCTCAAAAAAACCAAGAACGCAGCAATTTGGAAGCACTAAAAGTACTTTTCCTATAACTACAAAGGATGAAATTGACTATAGTGAAATTCATTTTTTTGTAGTTTTTATAGTTACTCCGAAAATATAATACATTGTGCGGAAACCAAGCAATTTAAGCAAATTTGGGTTTTTTCTTTTTGAAATACGTTTTAAATCGTTTGTAGTTTTTTCACAGGAAAAAAAATTTTTTTTTTGGTCCACAGGTTTCGGAGATATCGCTAACGCATCTCAAAAAAACCATGAACGCAGCAATTTGGAAGCACTGAAAGTACTTTTCCTATAACTACAAACGATGAAATTGATTGTAGTGAAATTAATTTTTTTGTAGTTCTTATAGTTACTCCGAAAATATAATACATTGTGCGGAAACCAAGCAATTTAATTAAATGTGGTTTTTTTCTTTTTGAAATACGTTTTAAATCGTTTTTAGTTTTTCATACGAAAAAAAATTTTTTTTTGGTCCACAGGTTTCGGAGATATCGCTAACGCATCTCAAAAAAACCAAGAACGCAGCCATTTGGAAGCACTAAAAGTACTTTTCCTATAACTACAAACGATGAAATTGATTGTAGCGAAATTCATTTTTTTGTAGTTCTTATAGTTACTCCGAAAATATAATACATTGTGCGGAAACCAAGCAATTTAAGCAAATTTGGGTTTTTTCTTTTTGAAATACGTTTTAAATCGTTTGTAGTTTTTCATAGGAAAAAAAATTATTTTTTTGGTTCACAGGTTTCGGAGATATCGCTAACGCATCTCAAAAAAACCAAGAACGCAGAAATTTGGAAGCACTAAAAGTACTTTTCCTATAACTACAAACGATGAAATTGATTATAGTGAAATTAATTTTTTTGTAGTTTTTATAGTTACTCCGAAAATATAATACATTGTGCGGAAACCAAGCAATTTAAGCAAGTTTGGGTTTTTTCTTTCTGAAATACATTTAAAATCGTTTGTAGTTTTTCATAGGAAAAAAAATTTTTTTTTGGTCCACAGGTTTCGGAGATATCGCTAACGCATCTCAAAAAAACCAAGAACGCAGAAATTTGGAAGCACTAAAAGTACTTTTCCTATAACTACAAACGATGAAATTGATTATAGTGAAATTAATTTTTTTGTAGTTTTTATAGTTACTCCGAAAATATAATACATTATGCGGAAACCAAGCAATTTAAGCAAATTTGGGTTTTTTCTTTTTGAAATGCGTTTTAAATCGTTTGTAGTTTTTCATAGGAAAAAAAATTTTTTTTTGGTCCACAGGTTTCGGAGATATCGCTAACGCATCTCAAAAAAACCAAGAACGCAGCAATTTGGAAGCACTGAAAGTACTTTTCCTATAACTACAAACGATGAAGTTGATTGTAGTAAAATTAATTTTTTTGTAGTTCTTATAGTTACTCCGAAAATATAATACATTGTGCGGAAACTAAGCAATTTAACTAAATTTGGTTTTTTTCTTTTTGAAATACGTTTTAAATCGTTTGTAGTTTTTCATACGAAAAAAAAATTTTTTTTTGGTCCACAGGTTTCGGAGATATCGCTAACGCATCTCAAAAAAACCAAGAACGCAGCAATTTGGAAGCACTAAAAGTACTTTTCCTATAACTACAAAGGATGAAATTGACTATAGTGAAATTCATTTTTTTGTAGTTTTTATAGTTACTCCGAAAATATAATACATTGTGCGGAAACCAAGCAATTTAAGCAAATTTGGGTTTTTTCTTTTTGAAATACGTTTTAAATCGTTTGTAGTTTTTTCACAGGAAAAAAAATTTTTTTTTTGGTCCACAGGTTTCGGAGATATCGCTAACGCATCTCAAAAAAACCATGAACTCAGCAATTTGGAAGCACTGAAAGTACTTTTCCTATAACTACAAACGATGAAATTGATTGTAGTGAAATTAATTTTTTTGTAGTTCTTATAGTTACTCCGAAAATATAATACATTGTGCGGAAACCAAGCAATTTAATTAAATGTGGTTTTTTTCTTTTTGAAATACGTTTTAAATCGTTTTTAGTTTTTCATACGAAAAAAAAATTTTTTTTTGGTCCACAGGTTTCGGAGATATCGCTAACGCATCTCAAAAAAACCAAGAACGCAGCCATTTGGAAGCACTAAAAGTACTTTTCCTATAACTACAAACGATGAAATTGATTGTAGCGAAATTCATTTTTTTGTAGTTCTTATAGTTACTCCGAAAATATAATACATTGTGCGGAAACCAAGCAATTTAAGCAAATTTGGGTTTTTTCTTTTTGAAATACGTTTTAAATCGTTTGTAGTTTTTCATAGGAAAAAAAATTATTTTTTTGGTTCACAGGTTTCGGAGATATCGCTAACGCATCTCAAAAAAACCAAGAACGCAGAAATTTGGAAGCACTAAAAGTACTTTTCCTATAACTACAAACGATGAAATTGATTATAGTGAAATTAATTTTTTTGTAGTTTTTATAGTTACTCCGAAAATATAATACATTGTGCGGAAACCAAGCAATTTAAGCAAGTTTGGGTTTTTTCTTTCTGAAATACATTTAAAATCGTTTGTAGTTTTTCATAGGAAAAAAATTTTTTTTTTGGTCCACAGGTTTCGGAGATATCGCTAACGCATCTCAAAAAAACCAAGAACGCAGAAATTTGGAAGCACTAAAAGTACTTTTCCTATAACTACAAACGATGAAATTGATTATAGTGAAATTAATTTTTTTGTAGTTTTTATAGTTACTCCGAAAATATAATACATTATGCGGAAACCAAGCAATTTAAGCAAATTTGGGTTTTTTCTTTTTGAAATGCGTTTTAAATCGTTTGTAGTTTTTCATAGGAAAAAAAATTTTTTTTGGTCCACAGGTTTCGGAGATATCGCTAACGCATCTCAAAAAAACCAAGAACGCAGCAATTTGGAAGCACTAAAAGTACATTTCCTATAACTACAAACGACGAAATTGATTGTAGTGAAATTCATTTTTTTGTAGTTCTTATAGTTACTCCGACATTGTGCGGAAACCAAGCAATTTAAGTAAATTTTGTTTTTTTGTTTTTGAAATACGTTTTAAATCGTTTGTAATTTTTCATACGAAAAAAAATTTTTTTTTTGGTCCACAGGTTTCGGAGATATCGCTAACGCATCTCAAAAAAACCAAGAACGCAGCAATTTGGAAGCACTAAAAGTACTTTTCCTATAACTACAAACGATGAAATTGACTATAGTGAAATTCATTTTTTTGTAGTTTTTATAGTTACTTCGAAAATATAATACATTGTGCGGAAACCAAGCAATTTAAGCAAATTTGGGTTTTTTCTTTTTGAAATACGTTTTAAATCGTTTGTAGTTTTTCACAGGAAAAAAAATTTTTTTTTTTTTGGTCCACAGGTTTCGGAGATATCGCTAACGCATCTCAAAAAAACCAAGAACGCAGCAATTTGGAAGCACTGAAAGTACTTTTCCTATAACTACAAACGATGAAGTTGATTGTAGTGAAATTAATTTTTGGTAGTTCTTATAGTTACTCCGAAAATATAATACATTGTGCGGAAACTAAGCAATTTAATTAAATTTGGTTTTTTTCTTTTTGAAATACGTTTTAAATCGTTTGTAGTTTTTCATACGAAAAAAAATTTTTTTTTGGTCCACAGGTTTCGGAGATATCGCTAACGCATCTCAAAAAAACCAAGAACGCAGCAATTTGGAAGCACTAAAAGTACTTTTCCTATAACTACAAAGGATGAAATTGACTATAGTGAAATTCATTTTTTTGTAGTTTTTATAGTTACTCCGAAAATATAATACATTGTGCGGAAACCAAGCAATTTAAGCAAATTTGGGTTTTTTCTTTTTGAAATACGTTTTAAATCGTTTGTAGTTTTTTCACAGGAAAAAAAATTTTTTTTTTGGTCCACAGGTTTCGGAGATATCGCTAACGCATCTCAAAAAAACCATGAACGCAGCAATTTGGAAGCACTGAAAGTACTTTTCCTATAACTACAAACGATGAAATTGATTGTAGTGAAATTAATTTTTTTGTAGTTCTTATAGTTACTCCGAAAATATAATACATTGTGCGGAAACCAAGCAATTTAATTAAATGTGGTTTTTTTCTTTTTGAAATACGTTTTAAATCGTTTTTAGTTTTTCATACGAAAAAAAAATTTTTTTTTGGTCCACAGGTTTCGGAGATATCGCTAACGCATCTCAAAAAAACCAAGAACGCAGCCGTTTGGAAGCACTAAAAGTACTTTTCCTATAACTACAAACGATGGAATTGATTGTAGCGAAATTCATTTTTTTGTAGTTCTTATAGTTACTCCGAAAATATAATACATTGTGCGGAAACCAAGCAATTTAAGCAAATTTGGGTTTTTTCTTTTTGAAATACGTTTTAAATCGTTTGTAGTTTTTCATAGGAAAAAAAATTATTTTTTTGGTTCACAGGTTTCGGAGATATCGCTAACGCATCTCAAAAAACCCAAGAACGCAGCAATTTGGAAGCACTAAAAGTACATTTCCTATAACTACAAACGATGAAATTGATTGTAGCGAAATTCATTTTTTTGTAGTTCTTATAGTTACTCCGAAAATATAATACATTGTGCGGAAACCAAGCAATTTAAGCACATTTGAGTTTTTTCTTTTTGAAATACGTTTTAAATCGTTTGTAGTTTTTCATACGAAAAAAAAAATTTTTTAAGTCCACAGGTTTCGGAGATATCGCTAACGCATCTCAAAAAAACCAAGAACGCAGCAATTTGGAAGCACTAAAAGTACTTTTCCTATAACTACAAACGATGAAATTGATTGTAGTGAAATTCATTTTTTTGTAGTTCTTATAGTTACTACGAAAATATAATACATTGCAAAATTGGGAAATTCGAATACACCCGGTTGGGTATTCCAAATAATGATTTTGCACAGCAAATGGGTTCTTTGAATAATTCTCTCGATTTAAATTACAAGCATATTAAAGTTTTTGAATGTGCAAGTAAATATTGTTGCTTACAATTCATATGTTCAAAAATAAAACAAACTTCATTTCAGCATACCCCTTCTAACAAAAATTATTCTTACGCTCAAGCTAATGTACGTACATACATATGTATGTATGCTCATATGTAAGCTAAGAAATGTATGAACATGGTAATGTATCTGCTATGACGATCGTAGCGTATAAACAAACTTAGATATATATGCAAACACATACATATATTCTTAAACTAAAGATCAACCAACACCCCACTTCACTCCACTTCACACCCACCACATTGATACCAATATATCCAAGCATAAGCTAACATATGTATGTTTCTACATTCACATGTTCAAAAAAAAAAAAAAAAACCTTCTATTCAACCAACCACTTCCAACAAAAATTATTCTTACGCACAAGCATGTGTACATACAAGTTACCGGCAGCCTCCACACACAAACCTTACCATAACTGTAAGCAAAATTGATCTTTCCAATCAATTCATGCTGCGAACTGAAATCGCTTCTTAAGAAAGCACAAGCTCGCCTCTTTGTTATTGCAGCTGCAAATGGTAAACAATTTGATCTTGAATCAATGATTCAAGCTACCCAAAAATAGTTTTATGATTCATATTTGTTATTGTACGAATACAAAGTATCCTGATTTGTTTACTTGATCAAATACTGGCGCATCGATTCAGATGTAGCTTAACTAGAGTCTTGATGGAATTTTCCATCAAATAGAAATTGATATCTTTATTTCAAGGCCAAGGTATTTCACAATATGATGAAATTAGAATGTAAGCAAGCATTGTAATCCTATAAATAAGAGCAAAATGCAAATAGAGTTTTAGTTTTTGAGTAACCTTCAACATACTTGAATAAACTCGGCCTCAAGGCCTAAAATAAAAAGTATTTTTTAAAAGGTTGAGCCAAAGGCCACAACCTTAATTTACATACATATGTATGTTCAAATGTAAATCACAAAATCCTGAAACACAGTTTTAAATTTTGATGCGATAATTGCACGTTTGGATTTTGCCTATTCAGACAAACGTCCCATTCATATAATTGAACAGGAATTGAGTGTCTTGCGTCAAGGCTCAATGACTGTAATTGAATATTATAATTTAGTCAACAAGAAGTTGACATTACTAATAAATAAAACAATAATGACGCATGGTAATGGTGCAGAGATAACTAAACAATTGAATAAAAAGAATAGGGATCAGGCCCTTCGAATATTTATTACAGGATTAAACTTGCCATTGAGAGATATCATATTCTCATTGAATCCTCAGGACTTGCCAGATGCTTTGGCAAAGGCTCAAGAACTTGAGTCTAATAATCAAAGAATTAGGTTTGCACAAAATTTTGCAAACGAAAAATCAAAATTGAAGCGAGATCATACAAGTAATAATTTACGCTTTCCTCAGCGAACAAATTGCCCAAGAAACCCACAATACGTTAGTACTAAATCTGAACCAATGGACGTAGATCCATCCACCTCTAGAATGTTTAATAGAAACTATAATTACAGAGGTCAAGAAAATACAAATTTACAAAATATTAAGCCAGTAACGGCTAACGTAAATACAAATTCGAATGGGTTTCAAGCTCAAAGTACACATGGAGTAAAGCGACCAAGGGATAGCAATAATAGTTTCCGGCCGCAAGAAAAAAATCAAAGGGTAAATAATCTAAATGAGGATTATTTTTTAGAAGAAGAGGGGACGTCCTCCCCTACATCACAGTCCGAGATGACAGAATAAATAAAAAATTGAAAGCTCTTGTCGATACAGGAGCCACTTCTTGCTACATAAAGCAAGGAGTATATGAAGATAGAAATGAATTAGCCATTTACAAAAGAGTAAAAACGGTGAATGGTTTTTCAATAATAAAATATTATCATGTAATTCGTTTGTTTGGAGTAGAACAGGTTTTCTATGAGATAGATAACTTGGAATCAGATCTGCTCCTGGGATATAATTTTTTGAAAAAAATAGAAGCGCATATTGACTTGCGCAAAGGAAAAATAATTTATAAAAATATAGATGATAAAGATAATGTGAAAAGAAACATTAATATTAACTTTCGTAATGATAGTGTTGCAAATCTGAACCCCTTGGGACAAGAAAGTCCTAAGGCTCCTGCCGAAGTTTTTACCGGCAAAACAAAAAAAGAAAGTGAAACAAAAAAAGAAAGTGAAACAAAAAAGGCAAATAAGCCTATTAAAAGTAGAAAATTAAACCCCTTGGGATTAAAAAGTCCTAAGGCGCCCGCCGAAGAAAATACCGGCAATAAGAAAAAAGAATGTGTAGGAGAGTGTGAAATATTAAACCCCTTGGGATTAAAAAATCCTAAGGCGCCCGCCGAAGTTAATTCCGGCAAAACCAAATTAAAAAATCTTAAAAAGGCAAAAACGCCTAACATATGTGAAGAATTAAACCCCTTGGGACAAAATAGTCCTAAGGCGCCCGCAGAAGTAATTACCGGCAATAAGATAGAAAAATGTGTAAGAAATAGTAAAATATTAAACCCCTTGGGATGCGAAAATCCTAAGGCGCCAGCCGTAGAAAATACCGGCAAAATAAAAAATAAATTTGAAAATCAAAATTTGAACAAGGTCAAATGCCTTTTAGAAATTCAAAAAATGAAATAAATCCTAAAAAGGATATGCAAAATATTGTGGAACAAAAAGTTTCTACAAAGCCAGCCGATGATTTTACCGGCAACATTGTATTAAACAAATATTTTATTTCGTTAGGACAAAAGGATCCTAAATTACAAAAAGAGGAATTTATGGGAAATTCATTTGATAATTGTTCTATAATAACTGAAAAAGATTCAGAAATAGCTGCAGTGCTCAGTGATAGGAATAATGACAATGGTGAATTGTCAAATTTTAAAAAATATGTGAGAAATAAAAATAGTGAAGAAAATTTTGAAACATTAAAGATTGAAAGTCAAGATGAGAACCTTTCGGAATTCAAAACGCAGATAAAAGAAAAAATTGCTAAAATACATTCAAGAATAAATACAAGATTTCCGTTTATGACCAACGTAAGAGCAGAAATAAGAATCAAAAATATTGAACCCATATGGAGTAGGCAATACCCATATCCTTTGTCAGTAAATTCATTCGTTAATAAAGAAATTAATAAAATGTTGAATGAAAACATAATAAGACCTAGTAAAAGCCCATATAATTCACCGATTTGGGTTGTATCCAAAAAAGGAACAAATGATGATGGCTCACCCAAACTTAGAATGGTCATCGATTATAAAAAGATTAATGAACATACCATTTCTGATCGTTATCCAATTCCGGATACTAACATAATTTTATCAAATTTAGGTAAATCAAAATATTTCTCAAGCATTGATTTGGAATCAGGTTTTCATCAAATATTAATGTCGGAAAATGACATAGAAAAAACTGCTTTCTCCGTAAATAATGGAAAATATGAATTTTTGCGAATGCCATTCGGTCTGAAAAATGCACCTAGAATTTTTCAAAGAGCAATGGATGATATATTGCGTGAACATATAGGACAGATTTGCCATGTTTACATGGATGACATAATTATTTTTTCAGAAAATATAACACAACATTTGCGAGATTTAGAAATAGTGACGGAAGTTTTGAGGAAAGCAAATATGAAAATTTCACTTGAAAAATCAAAGTTTTTTGAAAAGGAAATAGAGTTTTTAGGATATATGATAGCACAAAATGTTATTAAAACAGACCCCAACAAAATAAGATTGATTTTAAATTACCCGATAACGGAAAATTTACGAGAACTAAGAGGATTTTTGGGAATTGCAGGATATTATCGCAAGTTTGTTAAAGATTTTGCAACAATAGCGAAACCATTGAGTGGATACTTATCCGGAGAAAATGGAAGGGTTTCCAGAAGTAAGTCGAAAAAGTTTGAAATAAATTTGGATCAAAATGCGATTCAAGCATTTAATAAATTAAAAAAACATTTGGCGTCAGAAATGGAATTGACGCAACCGGATTATTCAAAGGTTTTTGTTCTTACTACTGATGCCTCTAATGTAGCAATAGGCGCTGTGCTCTCACAGGAAGGTAGACCAATCACTTTTGTTTCGAAAACTCTTAATAAAACAGAAAGAAATTACGCAACAAATGAAAAAGAATTATTTGCCATTGTTTGGGCACTAAAGACTCTTAGAAATTATTTATATGGTGTCACTAATCTGGAAATTCATACTGATCATCAACCATTGACATTTGCTTTGTCACCTCGTAACCCTAATCCGAAAATGAAAAGATGGCACGCATTTATAGAGGAGTTTGCTCCAAAATTTATTTATAGGCCTGGTAGAACCAATTTTGTAGCAGACGCACTGTCGCGTCTTGAATTATACAATATGTCAGATGATCCACAGGATTCGCAGAGTAACGAATCACAACATTCCGCACAAAGTAGTGAGAGTATTAGAATTCAAGAAACAAAAAAACCTGTAAACCAATTTAAACAACAGATAATTTTGTATAAAAACAGATTCACAATTCATGAATTAATTGAAAATTTTGGAAATAAAAGGCATTTAATAGAATATGATACAGTGGAAAATTTGCTAACCATTTTAAAAGAATTTATTCAACCAAAATTGGTAACCGCAATTCACTGTACAATAGAGGATTTATATGAAATCCAAGAACCCTTAAAACAAACCTTTCAAAACAAATTTGTTTATACAAGTCTTTTTCCGATGGATATTATTAATAGGGAAGATCAGTCTGGAATAATTGAACAAACTCATAATAGAGCTCATCGTAACTTTAATGAAAACATAAAACAAATAGAAAAATTGTACTATTGGCCAGAAATGAGAAAAAGGACGAAAGAATACATTCGTAATTGCACAATATGTAATAAAAATAAATATGATCGTCATCCAAAAAGAATACCAATAGGCAAAGCTCCAATTCCAGAAGCAGAAGGAGAACAGCTTCACTTAGATATTTTTTACGCGCAGAAGTTGAAATTCATCACATGCGTAGATGCTTATTCAAAATTTTTAGTAATGAAACATATAGAAGACAAATCTAATGTGGAGGAAAAGGTTTTGGAATTACTGCAAACTTTTACAGATGTTAAACGAATAACTTTGGATAATGAACCAAGTTTCACAACGCCAACATTTAAATCTCTGATGCAACGATTAAATATCGAAATTTTTTTTTGTGATCCCCGACACAGTATAACCAATGGGCAAATAGAAAGGGTTCATTCGACAATAATAGAAATAGCTAGATGTATAAAAGAAGAATACAGTATAGTTAGTGATTTAGAAACAATTATTAGAGCGGCACAACAGTACAATGTAACGATACATTCAGTAACTAATTTTAAACCAAAAGAGGTTCTCTATAACAGGGTGAATCATGAAAATTTACCAATAAAACTTAGGCAGGCACAGAATTAACAAATACAGTAAATAAAATGAAAGGAGACACATTTGCTAGAGCGTTAAAAATTAAAAGATATCAGTACATTAAGCAAGAACTTCAAAATTTAATAAATACCATCACTTTCGGAAAAATAGGAATTTTAAACCCAGTAATCCTTCGCTTAAATGAGTTAAAAAACATAACAAACCATCAACATGGTTTAATGTCAATTACAGATTTAATGGATATATCAGAATTCAAAATAGTTCAAAAAATTGTATTATATATAAAATATCCGAAAATAAAATTTACTTGTAAATATTATGAAGCTAGAGCTATAGCACAGATAGATGGTAAGCTTATAATAGACAAAAATATAATAAATTGTAATAATGAATTTTTTAATGTACAGGATTGCAAAATGAAAATTACAAATACTTATTGTAAATTAAATAAAGAAACCACATGTTTATCACAACTTTTAAATGAAAAACAAGGAAAATGTAAAAAAATTAAAGAACGAAATAATAAAATTGAAATAATTAAACAGGGAGTTATTTTAGTTTCAGGAGAAAATTATGTTCAGAATCAAAATTTAACAGGAACATACTTAATTACTTTCGAAAATCAAACAATAATTAATAACAAAACTTATGTAAATGTTGAAACAAAAATATGGAATTATTTAAAACATAATAATGTAAAGAAAATATAAATCTTTTAAATCAGCGAAATGAAGATATCAAAAAACATTCATTTTTTTTGTATATTTTTGTGCCTTTTTGCATAATTTTGATAATTTACTTATGCGGAAGGTTACTGAAATCAGGTAAAATTAAAAAGCAAAACGTAGATTCAGAATTGCATAAAATCACTTATAATGTCATTTTGGACAAAATAAATAATTTAACTGAATCCGGGACGATTCATCTTAGAGAGGGGGGAGTTACCGGCAGCCTCCACACACAAACCTTACCATAACTGTAAACAAAATTGATCTTTCCAATCAATTCATGCTGCGAACTGAAATCGCTTCTTAGGAAAGCACAAGCTCGCGTCTTTGTTATTGCAGCTGCAAATGGTAAACAATTTGATCTTGAATCAATGATTCAAGCTACCCAAAAATAGTTTTATGATTCATATTTGTTATTGTACGAATACAAAGTATCCTGATTTGTTTACTTGATCAAATACTGGCGCATCGATTCAGATGTAGCTTAACTAGAGTCTTGATGGAATTTTCCATCAAATAGAAATTGATATCTTTATTTCAAGGCCAAAGTATTTCACAATATGATGAAATTAGAATGTAAGCAAGCATTGTAATCCTATAAATAAGAGCAAAATGCAAATAGAGTTTTAGTTTTTGAGTAACCTTCAACATACTTGAATAAACTCGGCCTCAAGGCCTAAAATAAAAAGTATTTTTTAAAAGGTTGAGCCAAAGGCCACAACCTTAATTTACATACATATGTATGTTCAAATGTAAATCCCAAAATCCTGAAAACTAGCTTTCTCTTCTTCATTCATAATGCTTCTTCTTAAGTTGTCCAAATTGGTGATGCAATTTGGCAATATGGCATTTGATAAAATCGTCAAAAGAAAAATGTTTGTGATTTTATAAATACCAACTTCGATGCATATTGAGGGCTTTCATTATAACGCGCATAACTATTTCCATAAGTAGGCACTTTTCCTATGCAATAATACCAAACTATTTATATGCCCTAATCGAAGTAATAATATGGTAGTAAAAAATGCAAATAAAGATGCGATTATATTGCCCAATAAATGCCCAGTAACGTATTAGCAATATAATCTAAAAATTTTCATGCATTGTTCATATACATTTTTGCAAATAATTTTCCAATATGCCGAATTGCCGAGTTGGCAGAGCTTATGGAAATTTTAATTTGCTATTTGAAAAACCTGATCTTATTCTGTCGAAAAATTGTTCGCGCAGTCGAACAACCAAGTTTTCAGCAGCTGTGTTGCAGTTAATACATAAAAGTCGAGTTTTACCCGTTTCTGGCCCGAATTCACACTGTGACGTCATATTGTATATGCTGACTTGTTTATCACATTTCAGTACAAAGTAAGAATTTTACACTATTTTCATAGATAAGAAGTAATAAATGGGAGGGGCGAAATGAATTAAAGTAATTTTGCCAAGAAAAATAACATTATGTCGCAAAAGAGCAATAAATTCCTTTATTTTAGTATTAATAATAAATTCCCCTTTTAGCTGTCAGTTGATTAAAGCTGCAAACGGCAACACTTTTAACCACCGACGACACATAATTTGGCTCGTGCCTATTGTATTTCGTTGGCTAATTGCTACGAGCATTCATATGTATATATATATGTCTGTATACGCGGATTTACATAAAGTCTTTGGTCGCTTTAGAACGTAGCAAGCGGCAAGTTTTTTTCTTCTTATCTCAAGACGCTGCCACAGATCAAAGCGACCAAAGTATTTATTTATATCTGCCTTTACTTTGGAGTATTATTGAATATGTATGTACATATGTACATTTCTAATTTGGTTCATATTTTCATACATATATATTCAATGATACAATGCTCAAAAGCTGATCGACAGGCACAGGCTTCTGTGTACATATGCACATACGTATTTAAGGGTGGAATTGATGCTAGTCAAGTGCTCTTTGGCTTGGCTTATCAAACTACAAATGATGAAATTAATTGTAGTGAAATTAATTTTTTTGTAGTTTTTATAGTTACTCCGAAAATATAATACATTCTGCGGAAACCAAGCAATTTAAGTAAATTTGGATTTTTTCTTTTTGAAATACGTTTTAAATCGTTTGTAGTTTTTCATACGAAAAAAAAAATTTTTTTTTGGTCCACAGGTTTCGGAGATATCGCTAACGCATCTCAAAAAAACCAAGAACGCAGCAATTTGGAAGCACTAAAAGTACTTTTCCTATAACTACAAACGCTGAAATTGATTGTAGTGAAATTCATTTTTTGTAGTTCTTTTATTTACTCCGAAAATATAATACATTGTGCGGAAACCAAGCAATTTAAGTAAATTTGGTTTTTTTGTTTTTGAAATACCTTTTAAATCGTTTGTAGTTTTTCATACGAAAAAAAAATTTTTTTTTTGGTCCACAGGTTTCGGAGATATCGCTAACGCATCTCAAAAAAACCAAGAACGCAGCAATTTGGAAGCACTAAAAGTACTTTTCCTATAACCACAAACGATGAAATTGATTGTAGTGAAATTCATTTTTTTGTAGTTCTTATAGTTACTCCGAAAATATAATACATTGTGCGGAAACCAAGCAATTTAAGCAAATTTGGGTTTTTTCTTTTTGAAATACGTTTGAAATCGTTTGTAGTTTTTCATACGAAAAAAAAATTTTTTTTTGGTCCACAGGTTTCGGAGATATCGCTAACGCATTTCAAAAAAACCAAGAACGCAGCAATTTGGAAGCACTAAAAGTACTTTTCCTATAACTACAAACGATGAAATTGATTGTAGTGAAATGCATTCTTTTGTAGTTTTTATAGTTACTCCGAAAATATAATACATTGTGCGGAAACCAAGCAATTTAAGCAAATTTGGTTTTTTTGTTTTTGAAATACGTTTTAAATCGTTTGTAGTTTTTCATACGAAAAAAAAAAATTTTTTTTTGGTCCACAGGTTTCGGAGATATCGCTAACGCATCTCAAAAAAACCAAGAACGCAGCAATTTGGAAGCACTAAAAGTACTTTTCCTATAACTACAAACGATGAAATTGACTATAGTGAAATTCATTTTTTTGTAGTTTTTATAGTTACTCCGAAAATATAATACATTGTGCCTAAACCAAGCAATTTAAGCAAATTTGGGTTTTTTCTTTTTGAAATACGTTTTAAAATACGTTGAAAAACTACAAACGATTTAAAACGTATTTAAAAAAAAAAAACCAAATTTAATTAAATTGCTTGGTTTCCGCACAATGTATTATATTTCCGGAGTAACTATAAGAACTACAAAAAATTAATTTCACTACAATCAATTCCATCGTTTGTAGTTATAGGAAAAGTACTTTTAGTGCTTCCAAATTGCTGCGTTCTTGGTTTTTTTGAGATGCGTTAGCGATATCTCCGAAACCTGTGGACCAAAAAAAAATTTGTTTCCTGTGAAAAACTACAAACGATTTAAAACGTATTTCAAAAAGAAAAAACCCAAATTTGCTTAAATTGCTTGGTTTCCGCACAATGTATTATATTTTCGGAGTAACTATAAGAACTACGAAAAAATGAATTTCACTACAATCAATTTCATCGTTTGTAGTTATAGGAAATGTACTTTTAGTGCTTCCAAATTGCTGCGTTCTTGGTTTTTTTGAGATGCGTTAGCGATATCTCCGAAACCTGTGGACCAAAAAAAAAATTTGTTTCCTGTGAAAAACTACAAACGATTTAAAACGTATTTCAAAAAGAAAAAACCCAAATTTGCTTAAATTGCTTGGTTTCCGCACAATGTATTATATTTTCGGAGTAACTATAAGAACTACGAAAAAATGAATTTCACTACAATCAATTTCATCGTTTGTAGTTATAGGAAATGTACTTTTAGTGCTTCCAAATTGCTGCGTTCTTGGTTTTTTTGAGATGCGTTAGCGATATCTCCGAAACCTGTGGACCAAAAAAAAAATTTGTTTCCTGTGAAAAACTACAAACGATTTAAAACGTATTTCAAAAACAAAAAAACCAAATTTGCTTAAATTGCTTGGTTTCCGCACAATGTATTATATTTTCGGAGTAACTATAAAAACTACAAAAGAATGCATTTCACTACAATCAATTTCATCGTTTGTAGTTATAGGAAAAGTACTTTTAGTGCTTCCAAATTGCTGCGTTCTTGGTTTTTTTGAGATGCGTTAGCGATATCTCCGAAACCTGTGGACCAAAAAAAAAATTTGTTTCCTGTGAAAAACTACAAACGATTTAAAACGTATTTCAAAAACAAAAAAACGAAATTTGCTTAAATTGCTTGGTTTCCGCAAAATGTATTATATTTTCGGAGTAACTATAAAAACTACAAAAGAATGCATTTCACTACAATCAATTTCATCGTTTGTAGTTATAGAAAAGTACTTTTAGTGCTTCCAAATTGCTGCGTTCTTGGTTTTTTTGAGATGCGTTAGCGATATCTCCGAAACCTGTGGACCAAAAAAAAAATTTGTGTCCTGTGAAAAACTACAAACGATTTAAAACGTATTTCAAAAAGAAAAAACCCAAATTTGCTTAAATTGCTTGGTTTCCGCAAAATGTATTATATTTTCGGAGTAACTATAAAAACTACAAAAAAAATGAATTTCACTATAGTCAATTTCATCGTTTGTAGTTATAGGAAAAGTACTTTTAGTGCTTCCAAATTGCTGCGTTCTTGGTTTTTTGAGATGCGTTAGAGATATCTCCGAAACCTGTGGACCAAAAAAAAAATTGTATTCCTGTGAAAAACTAGAAACGATTTAAAACGTATTTCAAAAAGAAAAAACCCAAATTTGCTTAAATTGCTTGGTTTCCGCAAAATGTATTATAATTTCGGAGTAACTATAAAAACTACAAAAAAAAAATGAATTTCACTATAAACAATTTCATCGTTTGTAGTTATAGGAAAAGTACTTTTAGTGCTTCCAAATTGCTGCGTTCTTGGTTTTTTGAGATGCGTTAGCGATATCTCCGAAACCTGTCGACCAAAAAAAAAATTTTTTTTTCGTATGAAAAACTACAAACGATTTAAAACGTATTTCAAAAAAAAAAAAACCAAATTTAATTAAATTGCTTGGTTTCCGCACAATGTATTATATTTTCGGTGTAACTATAAGAACTACAAAAAAATTAATTTCACTACAATCAATTTCATCGTTTGTGGTTATAGGAAAAGTACTTTTAGTGCTTCCAAATTGCTGCGTTCTTGGTTTATTTGAGATGCGTTAGCGATATCTCCGAAACCTGTGGACCAAAAAAAAAAAATTGTTTCCTGTAAAAACTACAATCGATTTAAAACTTATTTCAAAAAGAAAAAACCCAAATTTGCTTAAATTGCTTGGTTTCCGCAAAATGTATTATATTTTCGGAGTAACTATAAAAACTTCAAAAAAAATGAATTTCACTATAGTCAATTTCATCGTTTGTAGTTATAGGAAAAGTACTTTTAGTGCTTCCAAATTGCTGCGTTCTTGGTTTTTTTGAGATGCGTTAGCGATATCTCCGAAACCTGTGGACCAAAAAAAAAATTTTTTCCTGTGAAAAACTACAAACGATTTAAAACGTATTTCAAAAAGAAAAAACCCAAATTTGCTTAAATTGCTTGGTTTCCGCAAAATGTATTATATTTTCGGAATAACTATAAAAACTACAAAAAAAATGAATTTCACTATAGTCAATTTCATCGTTGGTAGTTATAGGAAAAGTACTTTTAGTGCTTCCAAATTGCTGCGTTCTTGGTTTTTTTGAGATGCGTTAGCGATATCTCCGAAACCTGTGGACCAAAAAAAAAAATTTTTTTTCGTATGAAAAACTACAAACGATTTAAAACGTATTTCAAAAAGAAAAGAACCAAATTTAATTAAATTGCTTGGTTTCCGCACAATGTATTATATTTTCGGTGTAACTATAAGAACTACAAAAAAATGTATTTCACTATAATCAATTTCATCGTTTGTAGTTATAGGAAAAGTACTTTCAGTGCTTCCAAATTGCTGCGTTCTTGGTTTTTTTGAGATGCGTTAGCGATATCTCCGAAACCTGTGGACCAAAAAAAAATTTTTTTCCTGTGAAAAACTACAAACAATTTAAAACGTATTTCAAAAAGAAAAAACCCAAATTTGCTTAAATTGCTTGGTTTCCGCAAAATG
Source organism: Eurosta solidaginis (assembly GCF_040869045.1). Taxonomy (NCBI): domain Eukaryota; kingdom Metazoa; phylum Arthropoda; class Insecta; order Diptera; family Tephritidae; genus Eurosta; species Eurosta solidaginis. The sequence goes on along the minus strand of NC_090323.1, from coordinate 112,204,237 downwards.
TATTATATTTTCGGAGTAACTATAAAAACTACAAAAAAAATGAATTACTTTTAGTGCTTTCAAATTGCTGCGTTCTTGGTTTTTTTGAGATGCGTTAGCGATATCTCCGAAACCTGTGGACCAAAAAAAAATTTTTTTTCGTATGAAAAACTACAAACGATTTAAAACGTATTTCAAAAACAAAAAAACCAAATTTACTTAAATTGCTTGGTTTCCGCACAATGTATTATATTTTCGGAGTAACTATAAGAACTACAAAAAAATGAATTTCACTACAATCAATTTCATCGTTTGTAGTTATAGGAAAACTACTTTTAGTGCTTCCAAATTGCTGCGTTCTTGGTTTTTTTGAGATGCGTTAGCGATATCTCCGAAACCTGTGGACCAAAAAAAAAAATGTTTTCCTGTGAAAAACTACAAACGATTTAAAACGTATTTCAAAAAGAAAAAACCCAAATTTGCTTAAATTGCTTGGTTTCCGAAAAATGTATTATATTTTCGGAGTAACTATAAAAACTACAAAAAAATGAATTTCACTATAGTCAATTTCATCGTTTGTAGTTATAGGAAAAGTACTTTTAGTGCTTCCAAATTGCTGCGTTCTTGGTTTTTTTGAGATGCGTTAGCGATATCTCCGAAACCTGTGGACCAAAAAAAAAATTGTTTTTCGTATGAAAAAACTACAAACGATTTAAAACGTATTTCAAAAAGAAAGAAACCAAATTTAATTAAATTGCTTGGTTTCCGCACAATATATTATATTTTCGGTGTAACTATAAGAACTACAAAAAAATTAATTTCACTACAATCAATTTAATCGTTTGTAGTTATAGGAAAAGTACTTTCAGTGCTTCCAAATTGCTGCGTTCTTGGTTTTTTTTAGATGCGTTAGCGATATCTCCGAAACCTGTGGACCAAACTACAAACGATTTAAAACGTATTTCAAAAAGAAAAAACCCAAATTTGCTTAAATTGCTTGGTTTCCGCAAAATGTATTATATTTTCGGAGTAACTATAAAAAACTACAAAAAAAATGAATTTCACTATAGTCAATTTCATAGTTTGTAGTTATAGGAAAAGTACTTTTAGTGCTTTCAAATTGCTGCGTTCTTGGTTTTTTTTAGATGCGTTAGCGATATCTCCGAAACCTGTGGACCAAAAAAAAAATTTCTTTTCGTATGAAAAACTACAAACGATTTAAAACGTATTTCAAAAAGAAAAAAACCAAATTTAATTAAATTGCTTGGTTTCCGCACAATGTATTATATTTTCGGAGTAACTATAAAAACTACAAAAAAATGAATTTCACTATAGTCAATTTCATCCTTTGTAGTTATAGGAAAAGTACTTTTAGTGCTTCCAAATTGCTGCGTTCTTGGTTTTTTTGAGATGCGTTAGCGATATCTCCGAAACCTGTGGACCAAAAAAAAATTTTTTTCGTATGAAAAACTATAAACGATTTAAAACGTATTTCAAAAAGAAAAAAAACCAAATTTAATTAAATTGCTTGGTTTCCGCACAATGTATTATATTTTCGGTGTAACTATAAGAACTACAAAAAAATTAATTTCACTACAATCAATTTCATCGTTTGTAGTTATAGGAAAAGTACTTTCAGTGCTTCCAAATTGCTGCGTTCTTGGTTATTTTGAGATGCGTTAGCGATATCTCCGAAACCTGTGGACCAAAAAAAAATTTTTTTCCTGTGAAAAACTACAAATGATTTAAAGCGTATTTCAAAAAGAAAAAAACCCAAATTTGCTTAAATTGCTTGGTTTCCGCAAAATGTATTATATTTTCGGAGTAACTATAAACACTACAAAAAAAATGAATTTCACTATAGTCAATTTCATCGTTTGTAGTTATAGGAAAAGTACTTTTAGTGCTTCCAAATTGCTGCGTTCTTGGTTTTTTTGAGATGCGTTAGCGATATCTCCGAAACCTGTGGACCAAAAAAAAAAAATTTTTTTTCGTATGAAAAACTACAAACGATTTAAAACGTATTTCAAAAAGAAAAAAACCAAATTTAATTAAATTGCTTGGTTTCCGCACAATGTATTATATTTTCGGTGTAACTATAAGAACTACAAAAAAATTAATTTCACTACAATCAATTTCATCGTTTGTAGTTATAGGAAAAGTACTTTCAGTGCTTCCAAATTGCTGCGTTCTTGGTTTTTTTGAGATGCGTTAGCGATATCTCCGAAACTGTGGACCAAAAAAAATTTTTTTTTCGTATGAAAAACTGCAAACGATTTAAAACGTATTTCAAAAACAAAAAAACCAAATTTACTTAAATTGCTTGGTTTCCGCACAATGTATTATATTTTCGGACTAACTATAAGAACTAGAAAAAAATGAATTTCACTACAATCAATTTCATCGTTTGTAGTTATAGGAAATGTACTTTTAGTGCTTCCAAATTGCTGCGTTCTTGGTTTCTTTGAGATGCGTTAGCGATATCTCCGAAACCTGTGGACCAAAAAAAAATTTTTTTTCTATGAAAAACTACAAACGATTTAAAACGCATTTCAAAAAGAAAAAACCCACATTTGCTTAAATTGCTTGGTTTCCGCAAAATGTATTATATTTTCGGAGTAACTATAAAAACTACAAAAAAATTAATTTCACTATAATGAATTTCATCGTTTGTAGTTATAGGAAAAGGAATTTTAGTGCTTCCAAACTGCTGCGTTCTTGGTTTTTTTGAGATGCGTTAGCGATATCTCCGAAACCTGTGGACCAAAAAAAAATTCTTTTTCCTATGAAAAACTACAAACGATTTAAAACGTATTTCAGAAAGAAAAAACCCAAATTTGCTTAAAGTGCTTGGTTTCCGCACAATGTATTATATTTTCGGAGTAACTACAAAAACTACAAAAAAATGAATTTCACTACAATCAATTTCATCGTTTGTAGTTATAGGAAAAGTACTTTTAGTGCTTCCAAATTGCTGCGTTCTTGGTTTTTATGAGATGCGCTAGCGATATCTCCGAAACCTGTGGACCAAAAAAAAATTTTTTTTCGTATGAAAAACTACAAACGATTTAAAACGTATTTCAAAAAGAAAAAACCCAAATTTGCTTAAATTGCTTGGTTTCCGCACAATGTATTATATTTTCGGAGTAACTATAAAAACTACAAAAAAATGAATTTCACTACAATCAGTTTCATCGTTTGTAGTTATAGGAAAAGTACTTTTAGTGCTTCCAAATTGCTGCGTTCTTGGTTTTTTTGAGATGCGTTAGCGATATCTCCGAAACCTGTGGACCAAAAAAAAAAATTTTTTTTCGTATGAAAAACTACAAACGATTTAAAACGTATTTCAAAAAGAAAAAAACCAAATTTAATTAAATTGCTTGGTTTCCGCACAATGTATTATATTTTCGGTGTAACTATAAGAACTACAAAAAAATTAATTTCACTACAATCAATTTCATCGTTTGTAGTTATAGGAAAAGTACTTTCAGTGCTTCCAAATTGCTGCGTTCTTGGTTTTTTTGAGATGCGTTAGCGATATCTCCGAAACCTGTGGACCAAAAAAAAAAATTTTTTCCTGTGAAAAACTACAAACGATTTAAAACGTATTTCAAAAAGAAAAAAAACCCAATTTGCTTAAATTGCTTGGTTTCCGCAAAATGTATTATATTTTCGGAGTAACTATAAAAACTACAAAAAAAATGAATTTCACTATAGTCAATTTCATCGTTTGTAGTTATAGGAAAAGTACTTTTAGTGCTTCCAAATTGCTGCGTTCTTGGTGTTTTTGAGATGCGTTAGCGATATGTCCGAAACCTGTGGACCAAAAAAAAATTTTTTTCGTATGAAAAACTACAAGCGATTTAAAACGTATTTCAAAAACAAAAAAACCAAATTTACTTAAATTGCTTGGTTTCCGCACAATGTATTATATTTTCGGAGTAACTATAAGAACTACAAAAAAATGAATTTCACTACAATCAATTTCATCGTTTGTAGTTATAGGAAGAGTACTTTTAGCGCTTCCAAATTGCTGCGTTCTTGGTTTTTTTGAGATGCGTTAGCGATATCTCCGAAACCTGTGGACCAAAAAAAAATTTTTTTCCTGTGAAAAACTACAAATGATTTAAAGCGTATTTCAAAAAGAAAAAAACCCAAATTTGCTTAAATTGCTTGGTTTCCGCAAAATGTATTATATTTTCGGAGTAACTATAAACACTACAAAAAAAATGAATTTCACTATAGTCAATTTCATCGTTTGTAGTTATAGGAAAAGTACTTTTAGTGCTTCCAAATTGCTGCGTTCTTGGTTTTTTTGAGATGCGTTAGCGATATCTCCGAAACCTGTGGACCAAAAAAAAAAATTTTTTTTCGTATGAAAAACTACAAACGATTTAAAACGTATTTCAAAAAGAAAAAAACCAAATTTAATTAAATTGCTTGGTTTCCGCACAATGTATTATATTTTCGGTGTAACTATAAGAACTACAAAAAAATTAATTTCACTACAATCAATTTCATCGTTTGTAGTTATAGGAAAAGTACTTTCAGTGCTTCCAAATTGCTGCGTTCTTGGTTTTTTTGAGATGCGTTAGCGATATCTCCGAAACTGTGGACCAAAAAAAATTTTTTTTTCGTATGAAAAACTGCAAACGATTTAAAACGTATTTCAAAAACAAAAAAAACCAAATTTACTTAAATTGCTTGGTTTCCGCACAATGTATTATATTTTCGGACTAACTATAAGAACTAGAAAAAAATGAATTTCACTACAATCAATTTCATCGTTTGTAGTTATAGGAAATGTACTTTTAGTGCTTCCAAATTGCTGCGTTCTTGGTTTCTTTGAGATGCGTTAGCGATATATCCGAAACCTGTGGACCAAAAAAAAAATTTTTTTCTATGAAAAACTACAAACGATTTAAAACGCATTTCAAAAAGAAAAAACCCAAATTTGCTTAAATTGCTTGGTTTCCGCAAAATGTATTATATTTTCGGAGTAACTATAAAAACTACAAAAAAATTAATTTCACTATAATGAATTTCATCGTTTGTAGTTATAGGAAAAGGAATTTTAGTGCTTCCAAACTGCTGCGTTCTTGGTTTTTTTGAGATGCGTTAGCGATATCTCCGAAACCTGTGGACCAAAAAAAAATTCTTTTTCCTATGAAAAACTACAAACGATTTAAAACGTATTTCAGAAAGAAAAAACCCAAATTTGCTTAAAGTGCTTGGTTTCCGCACAATGTATTATATTTTCGGAGTAACTACAAAAACTACAAAAAAATGAATTTCACTACAATCAATTTCATCGTTTGTAGTTATAGGAAAAGTACTTTTAGTGCTTCCAAATTGCTGCGTTCTTGGTTTTTATGAGATGCGCTAGCGATATCTCCGAAACCTGTGGACCAAAAAAAAATTTTTTTTCGTATGAAAAACTACAAACGATTTAAAACGTATTTCAAAAAGAAAAAACCCAAATTTGCTTAAATTGCTTGGTTTCCGCACAATGTATTATATTTTCGGAGTAACTATAAAAACTACAAAAAAATGAATTTCACTACAATCAGTTTCATCGTTTGTAGTTATAGGAAAAGTACTTTTAGTGCTTCCAAATTGCTGCGTTCTTGGTTTTTTTGAGATGCGTTAGCGATATCTCCGAAACCTGTGGACCAAAAAAAAAAATTTTTTTTCGTATGAAAAACTACAAACGATTTAAAACGTATTTCAAAAAGAAAAAAACCAAATTTAATTAAATTGCTTGGTTTCCGCACAATGTATTATATTTTCGGTGTAACTATAAGAACTACAAAAAAATTAATTTCACTACAATCAATTTCATCGTTTGTAGTTATAGGAAAAGTACTTTCAGTGCTTCCAAATTGCTGCGTTCTTGGTTTTTTTGAGATGCGTTAGCGATATCTCCGAAACCTGTGGACCAAAAAAAAAAATTTTTTCCTGTGAAAAACTACAAACGATTTAAAACGTATTTCAAAAAGAAAAAAAACCCAATTTGCTTAAATTGCTTGGTTTCCGCAAAATGTATTATATTTTCGGAGTAACTATAAAAACTACAAAAAAAATGAATTTCACTATAGTCAATTTCATCGTTTGTAGTTATAGGAAAAGTACTTTTAGTGCTTCCAAATTGCTGCGTTCTTGGTGTTTTTGAGATGCGTTAGCGATATGTCCGAAACCTGTGGACCAAAAAAAAATTTTTTTCGTATGAAAAACTACAAGCGATTTAAAACGTATTTCAAAAACAAAAAAACCAAATTTACTTAAATTGCTTGGTTTCCGCACAATGTATTATATTTTCGGAGTAACTATAAGAACTACAAAAAAATGAATTTCACTACAATCAATTTCATCGTTTGTAGTTATAGGAAGAGTACTTTTAGCGCTTCCAAATTGCTGCGTTCTTGGTTTTTTTGAGATGCGTTAGCGATATCTCCGAAACCTGTGGACCAAAAAAAAAATTTTTTTTCCTGTGAAAAACTACAAACGATTTAAAACGTATTTCAAAAAGAAAAAAACCAAATTTGCTTAAATTGCTTGGTTTCCGCACAATGTATTATATTTTCTGAGTAACTATAAAAACTACAAAAAATGAATTTCACTACAATCAGATTCATCGTTTGTAAAACTACAAACGATTTAAAACGTATTTCAAAAAGAAAAAACCCAAATTTGCTTAAATTGCTTGGTTTCCGCAAAATGTATTATATTTTCGGAGTAACTATAAAAACTACAAAAAAAATGAATTTCACTATAGTCAATTTCATCGTTTGTAGTTATAGGAAAAGTACTTTTAGTGCTTCCAAATTGCTGCGTTCTTGTTTTTTTTGAGATGCGTTAGCGATATCTCCGAAACCTGTGGACCAAAAAAAAATTTTTTTTTCGTATGAAAAACTACAAGCGATTTAAAACGTATTTCAAAAAGAAAAAAACCAAATTTACTTAAATTGCTTGGTTTCCGCACAATGTATTATATTTTCGGAGTAACTATAAGAACTACAAAAAAATTAATTTCACTACAATCAACTTCATCGTTTGTAGTTATAGGAAATGTACTTTCAGTGCTTCCAAATTGCTGCGTTCTTGGTTTTTTTGAGATGCGTTAGCGATATCTCCGAAACCTGTGGACCAAAAAAAATTTTTTTTTTCCTGTGAAAAACTACAAACGATTTAAAACGTATTTCAAAAAGAAAAAACCTAAATTTGCTTAAATTGCTTGGTTTCCGCACAATGTATTATATTTTCGGAGTAACTATAAAAACTACAAAAAAATTAATTTCACTACAATCAATTTAATAGGTTGTAGTTATAGGAAAAGTACTTTCAGTGCTTCCAAATTGCTGCGTTCTTGGGTTTTTTTAGATGCGTTAGCGATATCTCCGAAACCTGTGGACCAAAAAAAAAATTGTTTTTCGTATGAAAAACTACAAACGATTTAAAACGTATTTCAAAAAGAAAAAAACCAAATTTAATTAAATTGCTTGGTTTCCGCACAATATATTATATTTTCGGTGTAACTATAAGAACTACAAAAAAATTAATTTCACTACAATCAATTTAATCGTTTGTAGTTATAGGAAAAGTACTTTCAGTGCTTCCAAATTGCTGCGTTCTTGGGTTTTTTTAGATGCGTTAGCGATATCTCCGAAACCTGTGGACCAAACTACAAACGATTTAAAACGTATTTCAACAAGAAAAAACCCAAATTTGCTTAAATTGCTTGGTTTCCGCAAAATGTATTATATTTTCGGAGTAACTATAAAAACTACAAAAAAAATGAATTTCACTATAGTCAATTTCATAGTTTGTAGTTATAGGAAAAGTACTTTTAGTGCTTTCAAATTGCTGCGTTCTTGGTTTTTTTTAGATGCGTTAGCGATATCTCCGAAACCTGTGGACCAAAAAAAAAATTTCTTTTCGTATGAAAAACTACAAACGATTTAAAACGTATTTCAAAAAGAAAAAAACCAAATTTAATTAAATTGCTTGGTTTCCGCACAATGTAACTATGTGTAACTATAAGAACTACAAAAAAATTAATTTCACTACAATCAATTTCATCGTTTGTAGTTATAGGAAAAGTACTTTCAGTGCTTCCAAATTGCTGCATTCTTGGTTTTTTTGAGATGCGTTAGCGATATCTCCGAAACCTGTGGACCAAAAAAAAATTTTTTTTCCTGTGAAAAACTACAAACGATTTAAAACGTATTTCAAAAAGAAAAAACCCAAATTTGCTTAAATTGCTTGGTTTCCGCAAAATGTATTATATTTTCGGAGTAACTATAAAAACTACAAAAAAAATGAATTTCACTATAGTCAATTTCATCGTTTGTAGTTATAGGAAAAGTACTTTTAGTGCTTCCAAATTGCTGCGTTCTTGGTTTTTTTGAGATGCGTTAGCGATATCTCCGAAACCTGTGGACCAAAAAAAAAATTTTTTTTCGTATGAAAAACTACAAACGATTTAAAACGTATTTCAAAAACAAAAAAACCAAATTTACTTAAATTGCTTGGTTTCCGCACAATGTATTATATTTTCGTAGTAACTATAAGAACTACAAAAAAATTAATTTCACTACAATCAATTTCATCGTTTGTAGTTATAGGAAAAGTACTTTTAGTGCTTCCAAATTGCTGCGTTCTTGGTTTTTTTGAGATGCGTTAGCGATATCTCCGAAACCTGTGGACCAAAAAAAAAATTTTAATGCTGTGAAAAACTACAAACGATTTAAAACGTATTTCAAAAAGAAAATACCCAAATTTGCTTAAATTGCTTGGTTTCCGCAAAATGTATTATATTTTCGGAGTAACTATAAAAACTACAAAAAAAATGAATTTCACTATAGTCAATTTCATCGTTTGTAGTTATAGGAAAAGTACTTTTAGTGCTTCCAAATTGCTGCGTTCTTGGTTTTTTGAGATGCGTTAGCGATATCTCCGAAACCTGTGGACCAAAAAAAAAATTGTTTCCTGTGAAAAACTACAAACGATTTAAAACGTATTTCAAAAAGAAAAAACCCAAATTTGCTTAAATTGCTTGGTTTCCGCAAAATGTATTATATTTTCGGAGTAACTATAAAAACTACAAAAAAATGAATTTCACTATAGTCAATTTCATCGTTTGTAGTTATAGGAAAAGTACTTTTAGTGCTTCCAATTGCTGCGTTCTTGGTTTTCTTGAGATGCGTTAGCGATATCTCCGAAACCTGTGGACCAAAAAAAAATTTTTTTTCGTATGAAAAACTATAAACGATTTAAAACGTATTTCAAAAAGAAAAAAACCAAATTTAATTAAATTGCTTGGTTTCCGCACAATGTATTATATTTTCGGTGTAACTATAAGAACTACAAAAAAATTAATTTCACTACAATCAATTTCATCGTTTGTAGTTATAGGAAAAGTACTTTCAGTGCTTCCAAATTGCTGCGTTCTTGGTTATTTTGAGATGCGTTAGCGATATCTCCGAAACCTGTGGACCAAAAAAAAAATTTTTTTCCTGTGAAAAACTACAAATGATTTAAAGCGTATTTCAAAAAGAAAAAAACCCAAATTTGCTTAAATTGCTTGGTTTCCGCAAAATGTATTATATTTTCAGAGTAACTATAAACACTACAAAAAAAATGAATTTCACTTTAGTCAATTTCATCGTTTGTAGTTATAGGAAAAGTACTTTTAGTGCTTCCGAATTGCTGCGTTCTTGGTTTTTTTGAGATGCGTTAGCGATATCTCCGAAACTGTGGACCAAAAAAAATTTTTTTTTCGTATGAAAAACTGCAAACGATTTAAAACGTATTTCAAAAACAAAAAAACCAAATTTACTTAAATTGCTTGGCTTCCGCACAATGTATTATATTTTCGGACTAACTATAAGAACTAGAAAAAAATGAATTTCACTACAATCAATTTCATCGTTTGTAGTTATAGGAAATGTACTTTTAGTGCTTCCAAATTGCTGCGTTCTTGGTTTCTTTGAGATGCGTTAGCGATATCTCCGAAACCTGTGGACCAAAAAAAAATTTTTTTTCGTATGAAAAACTACAAACGATTTAAAACGTATTTCAAAAAGAAAAAACCCAAATTTGCTTAAATTGCTTGGTTTCCGCACAATGTATTATATTTTCGGAGTAACTATAAAAACTACAAAAAAACGAATTTCACTACAATCAGTTTCATCGTTTGTAGTTATAGGAAAAGTACTTTTAGTGCTTCCAAATTGCTGCGTTCTTGGTTTTTTTGAGATGCGTTAGCGATATCTCCGAAACCTGTGGACCAAAAAAAAAAATTTTTTTTCATATGAAAAACTACAAACGATTTAAAACGTATTTCAAAAAGAAAAAAACCAAATTTAATTAAATTGCTTGGTTTCCGCACAATGTATTATATTTTCGGTGTAACTATAAGAACTACAAAAAAATTAATTTCACTACAATCAATTTCATCGTTTGTAGTTATAGGAAAAGTACTTTCAGTGCTTCCAAATTGCTGCGTTCTTGGTTTTTTTGAGATGCGTTAGCGATATCTCCGAAACCTGTGGACCAAAAAAAAAATTTTTTTCCTGTGAAAAACTACAAACGATTTAAAACGTATTTCAAAAAGAAAAAACCCAAATTTGCTTAAATTGCTTGGTTTCCGCAAAATGTATTATATTTTCGGAGTAACTATAAAAACTACAAAAAAAATGAATTTCACTATAGTCAATTTCATCGTTTGTAGTTATAGGAAAAGTACTTTTAGTGCTTCCAAATTGCTGCGTTCTTGGTGTTTTTGAGATGCGTTAGCGATATGTCCGAAACCTGTGGACCAAAAAAAAAATTTTTTTCGTATGAAAAACTACAAGCGATTTAAAACGTATTTCAAAAACAAAAAAACCAAATTTACTTACATTGCTTGGTTTCCGCACAATGTATTATCTTTTCGGAGTAACTATAAGAACTACAAAAAAATGAATTTCACTACAATCAATTTCATCGTTTGTAGTTATAGGAAAAGTACTTTTAGCGCTTCCAAATTGCTGCGTTCTTGGTTTTTTTGAGATGCGTTAGCGATATCTCCGAAACCTGTGGACCAAAAAAAAAATTTTTTTTCCTGTGAAAAACTACAAACGATTTAAAACGTATTTCAAAAAGAAAAAAACCAAATTTGCTTAAATTGCTTGGTTTCCGCACAATGTATTATATTTTCGGAGTAACTATAAAAACTACAAAAAATGAATTTCACTACAATCATATTCATCGTTTGTAGTTATAGGAAAAGTACTTTTAGTGCTTCCAAATTGCTGCGTTCTTGTTTTTTTTGAGATGCGTTAGCGATATCTCCGAAACCTGTGGACCAAAAAAAAAATTTTTTTTCGTATGAAAAACTACAAGCGATTTAAAACGTATTTCAAAAAGAAAAAACCAAATTTACTTAAATTGCTTGGTTTCCGCACAATGTATTATATTTTCGGATTAACTATAAGAACTACAAAAAAATTAATTTCACTACAATCAACTTCATCGTTTGTAGTTATAGGAAATGTACTTTCAGTGCTTCCAAATTGCTGCGTTCTTGGTTTTTTTGAGATGCGTTAGCGATATCTCCGAAACCTGTGGACCAAAAAAAATTTTTTTTTCCTGTGAAAAACTACAAACGATTTAAAACGTATTTCAAAAAGAAAAAACCTAAATTTGCTTAAATTGCTTGGTTTCCGCACAATGTATTATATTTTCGGAGTAACTATAAAAACTACAAAAAAATGAATTTCACTATAGTCAATTTCATCGTTTGTAGTTATAGGAAAAGTACTTTTAGTGCTTCCAAATTGCTGCGTTCTTGGTTTTTTTGAGATGCGTTAGCGATATCTCCGAAACCTGTGTACCAAAAAAAAATTTTTTTTTCGTATGAAAAACTACAAACGATTTAAAACGTATTTCAAAAAGAAAAAATCCAAATTTACTTAAATTGCTTGGTTTCCGCAGAATGTATTATATTTTCGGAGTAACTATAAAAACTACAAAAAAATTAATTTCACTACAATTAATTTCATCATTTGTAGTTTGATAAACCAAGCCAAAGAGCACTTGACTAGCATCAATTCCACCCTTAAATACGTATGTGCATATGTACACAGAAGCCTGTGCCTGTCGATCAGCTTTTGAGCATTGTATCATTGAATATATATGTATGAAAATATGAACCAAATTAGAAATGTACATACATACATATTCAATAATACTCCAAAGTAAAGGCAGATATAAATAAATACTTTGGTCGCTTTGATGCTGTGGCAGCGTCTTGAGATAAGAAGAAAAAAACTTGCCGCTTGCTACGTTCTAAAGCGACCAAAGACTTTATGTCAATCCGCGTATACAGACATATATATATACATATGAATGCTCGTAGCAATTAGCCAACGAAATACAATAGGCACGAGCCAAATTATGTGTCGTCGGTGGTTAAAAGTGTTGCCGTTTGCAGCTTTAATCAACTGACAGCTAAAAGGGGAATTTATTATTAATACTAAAATAAAGGAATTTATTGCTCTTTTGCGACATAATGTTATTTTTCTTGGCAAAATTACTTTAATTCATTTCGCCCCTCCCATTTATTACTTCTTATCTATGAAAATAGTGTAAAATTCTTAGTTTGTACTGACATGTCATAAACAAGTCAGCATATACAATATGACGTCACAGTGTGAATTCGGGCCAGAAACGGGTAAAACTCGACTTTTATGTATTAACTGCAACACAGCTGCTGAAAACTTGGTTGTTCGACTGCGCGAACAATTTTTCGACAGAATAAGATCAGGTTTTTCAAATAGCAAATTAAAATTTCCATAAGCTCTGCCAACTCGGCAATTCGGCATATTGGAAAATTATTTGCAAAAATGTATATGAACAATGCATGAAAATTTTTAGATTATATTGCTAATACGTTACTGGGCATTTATTGGGCAATATACTCGCATCTTTATTTGCATTTTTTACTACCATATTATTACTTCGATTAGGGCATATAAATGTTTTGGTATTATTTCATAGGAAAAGTGCCTAGTTATGGAAGTAGTTATGCGCGTTATAATGAAAGCCCTCAATATGCATCGAAGTTGGTATTTATAAAATCACAAACATTTTTCTTTTGACGATTTTAAACAACTTAAGAAGAAGCATTATGAATGAAAAAGAGAAAGCTAGTTTCCAGGATTTTGTGATTTATATTTGAACATACATATGTATATATGTACACATGCTTGTGCGTAAGATTAATTTTTGAAGGAAGTGGTTGGTTGAATAGAAGTTTTTTTTTTTTTTTTTTTTGAATATGTGAATGTACAAACATACATATGTTAGCTTATGCTTGTATATATTGGTATCAATGTGGTGGGTGTGAAGTGGAGTGAAGTGGGGTGTTGGTTCATCTTTAGTTTAAGAATATATGTATGTGTTTGCATATATATCTAAGTTTGTTTATACGCTACGATCGTCATAGCAAATACATTACCATGTTCATACATTTCTTAGCTTACATATGAGCATACATACATATGTATGTACGTACATTTGCTTGAGCGTACGAATAATTTTTGTTAGAAGGGGTATGCTGAAATGAAGTTTGTTTTATTTTTGAACATATGAATTGTAAGCAACAATATTTACTTGCACATTCAAAAACTTTAATATGCTTGTAATTTAAATCGAGAGAATTATTCAGAGAACCCATTTGCTGTGCAAAAATCATTGTTTGGAATACCCAACCGGGTGTATTCGAATTTCCCAATTTTGCAATGTATTATATTTTCGTAGTAACTATAAGAACTACAAAAAAATGAATTTCACTACAATCAATTTCATCGTTTGTAGTTATAGTAAAAGTACTTTTAGTGCTTCCAAATTGCTGCGTTCTTGGTTTTTTTGAGATGCGTTAGCGATATCTCCGAAACCTGTGAACCAAAAAAATAATTTTTTTTCCTATGAAAAACTACAAACGATTTAAAACGCATTTCAAAAAGAAAAAACCCAAATTTGCTTAAATTGCTTGGTTTCCGCACAATGTATTATATTTTCGGAGCAACTATAAAAACTACAAAAAAATTAATTTCACTATAATCAATTTCATCGGTTGTAGTTATAGGAAAAGTACTTTTAGTGCTTCCAAATTGCTGCGTTCTTGGTTTTTTTAAGATGCGTTAGCGATATCTCCGAAACCTGTGGACCAAAAAAAAAAATTTTTTTCCTATGAAAAACTACAAACGATTTAAAACGTATTTCAGAAAGAAAAAACCCAAATTTGCTTAAATTTCTTGGTTTCCGCACAATGTATTATATTTTCGGAGTAACTATAAAAACTACAAAAAAATGAATTTCACTACAATCAATTTCATCGTTTGTAGTTATAGGAAAAGTACTTTTAGTGCTTCCAAATTGCTGCGTTCTTGGTTTTTATACTCAGTTGAGCAGAGCTCACAGAGTATATTAAGTTTGATTGGATAACGGTTGGTTGTACATATATAAAGGAATCGAGATAGATATAGACTTCCATATATCAAAATAATAAGGATCGAAAAAAAATTTGATTGAGCCATGTCCGTCCGTCCGTCCGTCCGTCCGTCTGTCCGTTAACACGATAACTTGAGTAAATTTTGAGGTATCTTGATGAAATTTGGTATGTAGGTTCCTGAGCACTCATCTCAGATTGCTATTTAAAATGAACGATATCGGACTATAACCACGCCCACTTTTTCGATATCGAAAATTTCGAAAAACCGAAAAAGTGCGATAATTCATTACAGAAGACAGCTAAAGCGACGAAACTGGGTAGATGAGTTGAACTTATGACGCAGAATAGAAAATTGGTAAAATTTTGGACAATGGGCGTGGCACCGCCCACTTTTAAAAGAAGGTAATTTAAAATTTTTGCAAGCTGTAATTTGGCAGTCGTTGAAGATATCATGATGAAATTCGGCAGGAACGTTACTCCTATTACTATATGTACGCTTAATAAAAATTAGCAAAATCGGAGAAGGACCACGCCCACTTTTAAAAAAAAATTTTTTTAAAGTAAAATTTTAACAAAAAATTTAATATCTTTACAGTATATAAGTAAATTATGTCAACATTCAACTCCAATAATGATACGGTGCAACAAAATACAAAAATAAAAGAAAATTTCAAAATGGGCGTGGCTCCGCCCTTTTTCATTTCATTTGTCTAGGATACTTTTAACGCCATAAGTCGAACAAAAATTAACCAATCCTTTTGATTGAATTTGAATTTGGTAGGGGCATAGATTTTATGACGTTAACTGTTTTCTGTGAAAATGGGCGAAATCGGTTGATGCCACGCCCAGTTTTTATACACAGTCGTCCGTCTGTCCTTCCGCATGGCCGTTAACACGATAACTTGAGCAAAAATCGACATATCTTTAATGAACTTAGTTCACGTGCTTACTTGAACTCACTTTATCTTGGTATGAAAAATGAACGAAATCCGACTATGACCACGCCCACTTTTTCGATATCGAAAATTACGAAAAATTAAAAAAATGCCATAATTCTATACCAAATACGAAAAAAGGGATGAAACATGGTAAGGTAATTGGATTGTTTTATTGACGCGAAATATAACTTTAGAAAAAACTTTATAAAATGGTTGTGACACCTACCATATTAAGTAGAAGAAAATGAAAAAGTTCTGCAGGGCGAAATAAAAAACCCTTAAAATCTTGACAGGTATTACATATATAAATAAATTAGCGGTATCCAACAGATGATGTTCTGGGTCACCCTGGTCCACATTTTGGTCGATATCTGGAAAACGCCTTCACACCACTCCCTTCTAAACTCTCATTAACACCTTTCATTTGATACCCATATTGTACAAACAAATTTTAGGGTCACCCCTGGTCCACCTTTATGGCGATATCTCGAAAATACGACCACCTATACAACAACCACCACTCCCTTTTAAAACCCTCATTAATACCTTTAATTTGATACCCATATCGTACAAACACATTCTAGAGTCACCCCTGGTCCACCTATATGGCGATATTTCGAAACGGCATCCACCTATAGAACTAAGGCCCACTCCCTTTTAAAATACTCATTAACACCATTCGTTTGATGCCCATATTGTACAAACAAATTCTAGGGTCGCCCCTGGTCCACCTTTCGGGCGATATCTCGAAACGGCGTCCACCTATGGAACTAAGGATTACTCCCTTTTAAAATACTCATTAACACCTTTCATTTGATACCCATATCGTACAAACGCATTCTAGAGTCAACCCTGATCCACCTTTATGGCTATATCCCTAAGTGGCGTCCACCTATAGAACTATGGCCCACTCCCTCATAAAATACTCTTTAATGCCTTTCATTTGATACACATGTCATACAAACACATTCCAGGGTTTCCCTCGGTTCATTTTCCTCCATGGTTATTTTCCCTTATGTTGTCACCATAGCTCTCAACTGAGTATGTAAGGTTCGGTTACACCCGAACTTAACCTTCCTTACTTGTTTTGAGATGCGTTAGCGATATCTCCGAAACCTGTGGACCAAAAAAAAATTTTTTTTTCGTATGAAAAACTACAAACGATTTAAAACGTATTTCAAAAAGAAAAAAACAAATTTACTTAAATTGCTTGGTTTCCGCACAATGTATTATATTTTCGGAGTAACTATAAAAACTACAAAAAAATGAATTTCACTACAATCAATTGCATCGTTTGTAGTTATAGAAATCACAAAAAAAATTTGGATTTTTTCAAAGCGGGTTCCAGCGTGATGCAGCTTCAGGACAAGAGTAAAAAAAAAACTAAAAACGAAAAAATATATAAAACCGATTTTAATGAATTATTTAATTTGAATTCTACTCAACAATCGAATTAAAGTAGATTAAATTCATTCAAACGCAATTTAAATTTGATTAATTTTAAACCGATTAAATAAAACAGGATGAAAACAATTTTTTTTCTCAAACTTTCTCGCAAAAGAAAACTGAACAAAAAAAAAGTTTTTTAATAATAAAAATAAATAAAATGAAAACTATTCACGACATTATTTTTATTATCAAATTTTTAGATTGATTGCGCTTGCGCTAATAATACCAATACGCGCAAACGTGCAAATATTGGACTACTCATCATCCCAACTAGTTACAGTAGATACAGGACCGACACAACTACAAGTAGGAAACTTTAAAATAATTCATGTAATAGAACTAGAGGACTATACCAATACCATAAATAAGACAACTATAAACGAAAAATTAACAAACCATCCCCTGAAACCTATCCTGTCATCCCTCATCAATCAATCCAAAAATTATTTAAATAGAATAAGAATAAATAAACATAATGAAAAAAGATCACTAGATTTTATAGGTACCACTTGGAAGTGGATAGCCGGAAATCCGGACTATAGGGATTTTAATATTTTAGTAGAAAGAATGAATAACGTTTTAGATAATAACAACAGACAGATTGTAATAAACAAACTGACAAACGAAAAAATTGAAGAAATAATAGAAAAAACTAATAAAATCTCTAAAATAATGCAAGAGGATAAAGATATAGATAACTAATTAATAATACTAAAAAAGTTCAAACTAGAAGTAATTAAGAAAGAATTAATTAACATAGCTTATGCCATACATTGAGCAAAAGCAAGTATAATCAATTCATACATCCTATAAGAAAAGGAAATTGAACTTTAAAAAACACTTTTAGAAAACGAATATATATCGTTTATAAATTTAGATGAGACATTCGAATTTGCGGAAATCAAAATTGCATCAAATAAAGAAACTCTAATTTATATAATCAATCTTCCACCAACGGAAAAAGAGGATTGGAGGACCTTAGAAATAAGAGCAATAAAAAAGAAAGAATTAATAAATAAAATTGATTACAAGTCAATTCTTATATGTAAAATAAATATCGTAAGGATATTACAAACGACACATGCATAGTACATCTGCTAAAAAGTAAAATTGATAATTGTACAAAAATAAACAACCAACACATTAAAACTGTAGAAGAGATATCAAGAGATATACTGTTTCTAAATGAATATGATGGTTTTATTAAATTTGATAATGAAAATGTAAAACTATAAGGAACATACGTAATAAAACATCAGAACACAGGTATTATAACAAATGACAAAACATATTTTTCAAAAGAAATCACTGAAAAAACCCATGCCGGCAAACAGTAAAGTAGAAGAAATTTTATCTTTAAAAGCAGTCAAAGAATTCCAAACTAATGAATTAAAAGAAATTACAATGTTGAAAAAACGGAATTATATATATTTATCATTAAACTTAACATCTATAGGAATAATTATATTTACAATTGTAATTGTATTGTTTAAATAACAATCCACCAACTAAGATACTACTGACATCGGAATTGATAATTTGTCTAAGTATTTCGTAACTCCATCGAACGAGGACGGTCGAATTTAAGGGCTGAGGAGTTAACACACAATATATTTGGCTCTCACATAATAATTTACATATTTACTTACATACCTTTCGGCAATCATATTTAGTTCGCATAAATATATTTATGCTGACATAACATTTAAATTATTCAAAATTCAACTTACCTTCCTAGAAATAAATTAATGCTAACATCAATTATGCGAACTTGCCAAATCAGAATTTCGCACGGCTAAATTCTTAATAATTTTTGATAATCAAAACTCAATAACAATTTTTTGCATTTCCTGTTTCGCAACACAAATTTCGCTTAAACTAAATAATTAAATTTTGGCTAAACAAAGCCATTGCACGCGCATCCGCTGCAATGCCTTTGCTTATGGTAAAATGCTGACGCTTGCATCTGGCTTACATAAGCACGGACAACAGCATCTACTTATTTTGTTGTTGTTGTAAATAATGAACGAAAAATCATTTTAATAACAATTAATTGAACACAAATATTCAGTATTCATTCCGTAGTGTCCGGGTTCGGTACAAAACCTAAAAATTATTTGTTTCAATTAACAAATAAACTGATATGCATTCTGTAAATACTGGAAGTAAAAATAATCTCAACCTACCTGCTTATAAAACCGAAGTAGATAAATGTAACTTGTACTATAAGGGATTAAAATGCTATAACGAGCTACCTAATGATATCAAATCAGGTAATGCCAACAGGTTCAAAAAAAAATTGTATATGCATTGTAAAACACTACCAATTTAGTATTGGTTAGGCAGGCTTCAATACAAATGATATTCTGATATGAAGCGCCTTCCAAGCTGTCGTGCGCATACAATAAAAGTCGCCGAAGCACATACGCAGCGTTTCGATCGATCATATCAGTGCATCGCCGTTTGGATATTGCCTTCGCCCTTTACGAACATGCATAAAAGTCGCCGAAGCACATACTGCAACGCATCAATCGACCATATCACTGCATCGCCGCTCGGATGTCGCCTTCGTGCTTATGCGTAAATGGCCTTCATACCAGAGATAACTTTTGTTTTTGGAATAGTAAGTAGAAAAATTTTCAGACAACCTGCCATAGCTGCGCAGATAGAACCATTTCGAAGGGTGCTAAGCCTTCATCATCAGTACGCTTTAGGTACGCTGCGCTAACCATTTAGCTATACAGCGGTGGTTTGTTTGACTGATAAATTGCTACTTCTATTCCTCTTTACCACCTATATTTAATCAGCGTTGCGCCATCTGTTGTAAGACATTGATAATGTTGGATTTTTTTATTGTCATTTACTTTGTTTGACATTTCCCATGCTAATCCCGATGATGGTGTAGATGACGTGGAGCATCAACCAATGCCAAGACAAGTAACAATTTGTCCAGAGGGTTGTGCTGTTACCTTTTTTCCTGAGAAAATTTCTGTGTTCAAGGATAGATTAAGGCAAGTGCTAAACGAGAATTATGGTCGAAATGTTTTCATTTATAATAGTAAAGTTGTTCACACTATAAAAGGTGTTAATCTTGCAAACCTTAGAAAATTGGCAATAGTTTTAGTGTTTGTAATGGAAGTTTATTTTGCTTTAAAGTTCGCCAAGCGTTAGAGACGAAAACCGTTAAAGAAAGAAATGGTTTGATTTATCAAACAACGCCTGATATAACTTAAAAAAATATAGAAACTTATGTAGTTTATATTTTAAATAATTAAATATATATAAATATAATCGTGCGAAATCATATAAAAACTATTAAATAGTTAAAAACCTACACCATATAAACACCATAAAGCTTTCAGCAAAAAACGACTAGTTTACCTGTATAACACAGTTATGGAAGAAGTATACGTTTATACGAATGGTACCCTATATCGGATGCCGTTTCCAAAACGTTCTATCTCAGCAAACTTTTTCAGAAGGCCCTACCTCAGAAAGCTTTTCAAAAATGCCACAACAGATTCCTGATTCAAGGTTGGAAACGAGCTCAAGGCCAAGACAATAATTTTTTGAAATGACTATTGTTTTTTTTTTTAATTTTTCTATAATTGAAAAATTTTATTTTGTTTTTGGAATAGTAAGTAGAAAATTTTTCAGACAACCTGCCATAGCTGCGCAGATAGAACCATTTCGAAGAGTGCTAAGCCTTCATCATCAGTACGCTTTAGGTACGCTGCGCTAACCATTTAGCTATACAGCGGTGGTTTGTTTGACTAATAAATTGCTACTTCTATTCCTCTTTACCAATTATATTTAATCAGCGTTGCGCCATCTGTTGCAAGACATTAATAATGTTGAATTTGTTTATTGTCAATTACTTTGTTTGACATTTCCCAAGTGCTCTTGGTTTATTAACAACAATTGTTTTTGTTTTATCAGGCTATTGATAAAGGATTCAAGGTTCGAAACGAGCTCAAGGCCAGAACAATAATTTGTATACTCAGTTGAGCAGAGCTCACTTTGAATAACGATTGGTTGTACAGGTATAAAGGAATCGAGATAGATATCGACTTCCATATATCAAAATCATCAGTATCGAAAAAAAATTTGATTGAGCCATGTCCGTCCGTCCGTCCGTCTGTCCGTTAACACGATAACTTGAGTAAATTTTGATGTATCTTGATGAAATTTGGTATGTAGGTTCCTGGGCGCTCAGCTCAGGTCGCTATTTAAAATGAACGATATCGGACTATAACCACGCCCACTTTTTCGATATCGAAAATTTCGAAAAACCGAAAAAAAGCGATAATTCATTGTCAAAGACGGATAATGCTATGAAACTTGGTGGGTGGGTTTACCTTATGACGCAGAATAGAAAAGTAGTAAGTTTTTGGACAATGGGCGTGGCACCGCCCACTTTTAAAAGAAGGTAATTTAAAAGTTTTGCAAGCTGTAATTTGGCAGTCGTTGAAGATATCATGTTGAAATTTGGTAGGAACGTTACTACTATTACTATATATGTGCTAAATAACAATGAGCAAAATCGGATGAAGAATACGCCCACTTTTTAAAAAATTTTATTTTTTAAAGTCAAATTTTAACAAAAAATTTAATATCTTTACTTTATATAAGTAAATTATGTCAACATTCAACTCCAGTAATGATGTGGTGCAACAAAATGCAATAATAAAAGAAATTTTCAAAATGGGCGTGGCTCCGCCCTTTTTCATTTAATTTGTCTAGGATACTTTTAATGCCATATGTCGGACAAAACATTATCAATCCTTGTGAAATTTGGTAGAGGCTTAGATTCTAGGACGATAACTGTTTTCTGTGAAAAAGGGCGAAATCGGTTGAAGCCACGCCCAGTTTTTAAACACAGTCGGCCGTCTGTCCTTCCGCTTGGCCGTTAACACGATAACTTGCGCAAAAAACGATATATCTTAACTAAACTTAGTTCACGTACTTATCTAAACTTACTTTATCTTGGTATAAAAAATGGCTGAAATCCGACTATCACGCCCAGTTTTTCGAAATCGAAAATTACGAAAAATGAAAAAAAAAATGCCATAATTCTATAACAAATACGAAAAAAAGGATGAAAAATGGTAATTTTATTGGTTTATTGACGCAAAATATAACTTTAGAAAAAACTTTGTAAAATGGGTGTGACACCTACCATATTAAGTAGAAGAAAATGAAAAAGTTCTGCAGGGCGAAATCAAGGGCTTTGAATCTTGGCAGGAATACCGTTCGTGGTATTGCATATATATATAAATTAGCAGTACCCGACAGATGATTTTCTGGATCACCCTGGTCCAAATTTTGGTCGATATCGCGAAAACGCCTCCACATATACATCTAAGGGCCACTCGCTTTTAAAACCCTCATTAATACCTTTAATTTGATACCCATATCGCACAAACACATTATAGAGTCACCCCTGGTCCATCTTTATGGCGATATATGGAAAAGGCGTCCACATATAGAACTAAGGCCCACTCCCTTTTAAAATACTCATTAACACCATTCATTTTGTACCCATATCGTACAAACCTTTATGGCGATATCTCGAAAAGGCGTCCACCTATAGAACTAAGGATCACTCCCTTTTAAAATACTCATTACCACCTTTCATTTGATACCCATATCGTACAAACACATTCTAGAGTCACCCCTGGCTCACCTTAATGGCGATATCTCAAAAGGCGTACACCTATAGACCTAAGGCCCACTTCCTCTTAAAATGCTCAGTAACACCTTTCGTTTGATACCCATATCGTACAAACATTCTAGAGTCACCCGGCCCACCTTTATGGTGATATCTCGAAAAGGCGTCCACCTATAGAACTAAGGATCACTCCCTTTTAAAATACTCTTTACCACCTTTCATTTGATACCCATATCGTACAAACACATTTTAGAATCACCCCTGGTCCACCTTAATGGCGATATATGGAAAAGGCGTTCACATATAGAACTAAGGCCCACTCCCCTTTAAAATACTCATTAACACCTTTCATTTGATTCCCATATCGTACAAACACATTCTAGAGTCACCCCTGGTCCACCTTTATGGCGATATCTGGAAACGGCGTCCACCTATGGAACTAAGGATCACTCCCTTTTAAAATACTCATTAACACCTTTCATTTGATACCCATATCGTACAAACATATATTAGAGTCACCCCTGGCCCACCTTTATGGCGATATCTGGAAAAGGCGTTCACCTGTAGAACTAAAGCCCATTCCCTTTTAAAATACTCATTAACACCTTTCATTTGATGCCCATATCGTACAAACACATTCTAGAGTCACCCCTGTTCCACCTTTATGGCGATATCTCGAAAAGGCGTTTACCTATAGAACTAAGGCCCATTCCCTTTTAAAATACTCATTAACATCCCTCATTTGATACCGATATCGTACAAGCACATTCTAGAGTCACCCCTGGCCCAACTTTATGGCGATATCTCGAAAAGGCGTCCACCTATAGAACTAAGGATCACTCCCTTTTAAAATTATCATTAGCACCTTTCATTTGATACCCATATCGTGCAAACACATTCTAGAGTCACCCCTGGCCCACCTTAATGGCGATATCTCGAAAAGGCGTCCACCTATAGACCTAAGGCCCACTCCCTCTTAAAATGCTAAGTAACACCTTTCATTTGATACCCATATCGTGCAAACAAATTCTAGAGTCAGACCTGGTCTACCTTTATGGCGTCCATCCATAGAACTATGGCCTACTCTCTCTTAAAATACTCTTTAATACCTTCCATTTGATACACATGTCATATAACCACATTCCAGGGATACCCTAGGTGCATTTTCCTACATGGTGATTTTCCCTTATTTTGTCTCCATAGCTCTCAACTGAGTATGTAATGTTCGGTTACACCCGAACTTAGCCTTCCTTACTTGTTTATAATGATTATTGTTTTTTTAATTTTTCTATAATTGAAATTTTTTTTTTTGGAATAGTAAGTAGAAAATTTGTCAGACAACCTGCTATAGCTGCGCAGATAGATCCATTTCGGAAGGTGCTAAGACTTCATCATCAGTACGCTTTAGGTACGCTGCGTTAACTATTTAGCTGTACAGCGGTGGTTTGTTTGACTGATAAATTGCTACTTCTATTCCCCTTTACCACCTAGGTATATTAATCTGTTGTAAGACACTGATAATGTTGGATTTGTTTATTGTCAATTACTTTGTTTCACATTTCACAAGTACTCTTGGTTTATTGGCAATTGTTTTTGTTTTATCGGCCTATTGATAAAGGATACAAGGTTCGAAATGAGCTCAAGGCCAGAACAATAATTTTTTGTAATGATTATTGTTTTTTAATTTTTCTATAATTGAAAAATTGTATTTTCTTTTGGCCGATGAAACAAAAACAATATAATAATATAAGCCAAGAGCACTTGGGAAATGTCAAAAAAAATAATTGACAATAAATAAATCCAACATTATCAATCTCTTACAACAGATGGCGCAACGCTGATTAAATATACGTGGTAAAGAGCAATAGAAGTAACAATTTATCAGTCAAGCAAACCACCGCTGTATAGCTAAATGGTTAGCGCAGCGTACCTAAAGCGTACTGATGATGAAGGCTTAGCACCCTTCGAAATGGACCTATCTGCGCAGCTATGGCAGGTTGTCTGAAAAAATTTCTACTTACTATTCCAAAAAAAAAAATTCAATTTTTCAATTATAGAAAAACTAAAAAAACAATAATTAATTATAAAAAATTATTGTTCTGGCCTTGAGCTCGTTTCGAACCTTGAATCCTTTATCAATAGCCCGATAAAACAAAAACAATTGTTGTTAATAAACCAAGAGCACTTGGGAAATGTCAAACAAAGTAATTGACAATAAACAAGTCCAACATTATCAGTGTCTTGCAACAGATGGCGCAACGCTGATTAAATATAGTTGGTAAAAAGGAATAGAAGTAGCAATTTATCAGTCAAACAAACCACCGTTGTATAGCTAAATGGTTAGCGCAGCGTACCTAAAGCGCACTGATGATGAAGGCTTAGCACCCTTCGAAATGGTTCTATCTGCGCAGCTATGGCAGGTTGTCTGAAAATTTTTCTATTCTATTCCAAAAACAAAATAAAAATTTTCAAATATAGAAAAATTAAAAAAACAATAATCATTACAAAAAATTATTGTTCTGGCCTTGAGCTCGTTTCCAACCTTGAATCAAGAATCTTTTGGGGCATTTTTGAAAAGCTTTCTGAGGTAGGGAATTCTGAAAAAGTTTGCTGAGATAGAACGTTTTGGAAACGGCAGCCGATATAGGGTAGCATTCGTATAAACGTATACTTCTTCCATAAATGTGTTATATAGGTAAACTTATCGTTTTTTGCTGGCAGCTTTATGGTGTTTACATGGTGTACGATTTTAACCATTTAATAGTTTTTATATGATTTCGCACGATTAAATTTATACATATCTAATTATTTAAAATATGTACTACATAAGCTTCTATATTTTTTTAAGTTATATCAGGCGTTGTCTGATAAATCATACCATTTCTTTCTTTAACGGGTTTCGTCTCTAACGCTTGGCCAACTTTAAAGCAAAATAAATTTCCATTACAAACACTAAAACTATTGCCAATTTTCTAAGGTTTGCACGATTTTATAGTGCGAACAACTTCACTATTATAAATGAAAACATTTCGACTCTCCTCAATAAACTGCTGACGTAGTTCATCGGTAAACTCGCCATAATTCTCGTTAAGCACTTGCCTTAATCTATCCTTCAATATAGAAATTTTCTCAGGAAAAAGGTAGCAGCACAGCCCTCTGGACAAATTTTTACTTGTCTTGGCATTGGTTGATGTTCCGAGTCATCTACACCATCATCGGGATTAGCTGGTTTAAGGTCTGTCTTTTCCTCTTCTGCCCATCCATAATTTTCTTTTAATCATTCTTTTCTTTTGTTAAAGTTGGCCACCAGACGTTAGAGCCATTTACATTTGATAGGCATAGGCAAATAAAAGTAGTTTGCTTTTTGCATTTACTTCCTCAAAATTCGCGATATATTTTTTGACGCTATAGCGCGGTTCATAAGTTTCTTTCGAATCTTTACCAAAGAAATATGCAAAATTTTGTTCGAATGCTTCTGTTCGGTGGAACTCTTTTGGTAGCAAATTTTCAGGTATGTTTTCTTCTAGATATTTTTATATTTTATAGAAAGCCAATAAACCATCACACCAAACAGCGTCGTCAGATAATGCTAAAATTGAAAAGGTTTGTTTTATTGCTTACCTAAAGCAAATTTGGCATTCACCAGCACATCACTTAGTTTATGCACATCTTTTGTGGCATTACACAATTGTAAATGTCATATCAACTCCAGACTCCTTTGCGCCATCGTTATTTGTTTGAGCCGGTAATTATTTTGCTCTACAGGGTTTCACAAAGTTTCTGAAATACATTATTTTGTTGATGAATGGCCGTTCGGATTTTGTGCTTATTTTTATTTATTGTTAAACTGTCGAAAAGGGAAAGAAAAATTCTGAAAATGTTGGAGAAATGACCAGCAATTGGATATCATATATATGTTTACATATATGTATATACTTATGAATTTATATTGTCCTTGTGCTATAAAATTGTAGTATATTGTAACGAATTTAGTGCAATTCCCCTTATTTGCAACCTTCTGCTATCGTTCGAATCAAAACTGTTGAATAAATAACTCCACTATTCAATAATGCTCACCAGATAGCGTCTTAAATCGATACTGTCTGGTTTCCTCGTTCCATAGTTCTAGGCTTTTCCATTCTAAAATTTACTAGTTAGTTATCTGCTATAAAATTACTACGTTTATAGCTTCTCATATGCGCGTGTATTTGTAAGTGATACTTGCACAAACCATTGCCTAATTTTGGGAGCATCTCAGATATATGCAGGTGTTTGTGCGTTTTCTCTCCGCTGCTTGTATGGACATATGGGTAGACATAATGATTAATTTGTTGATGTGCATACAAGTCACTGCTTAGTATCGCTTAGAGATGACAGTATCCTAATAGTGTTGCTAATATTCGTAACACTGCCCTCCACCTAAGTCTGATCGTCCCGATCAAACAAATCTCTCAATCTAGCCGCTGCTAGCCTCTCCAAATGAACCACGCTTCTATTTCGTGGTTTCCCAATTGTTTGTATGCGGTAGATGACTTCACTGATCCTCTTCACAACTCTGTAGGGCCTTCCCAACTGCACCGATATTTGGATGGAACACCTTTCCGCCGGTGAGGGTTGTATAGCAGTACCAAATCTCCCTCCAAGAAACCTTCCGAATTAAAGTTCTTGTCATGCCAGTGTTTCATCTTACTACTCATTACCCTGGGCCGTTCCCTCACACTCTGTTCTTTGGCCAATGAAGAACTACTTCGCAGAGCTTGATCTTGACGGATTGACTTTGTATCATCAGTATCGTCTTGACGTTTCACAACAGTAGTGCGCGCTGGCTTGAAGCTACCCTAGCATTCTTTCTGGAAAATTCTTTCAGTCGTTTTAGTGCGTCCATTCGGATTTGTCAATGCCAGTGTTTTTCTCGAAGGTACCTTCGTTCCATGAACCTTTACCTTTGACTTTCGTGGTCTTTGTCGACTCTTCTCCACCATTACTCGATTACTGCTGAACCCTTTTTCCAAACTGAAGGTAAGTGGCACATCCTGGTTCTCATAACGCATCACCCTCTCTGCATATCGATCTTGATGTCATGGTCAACCAAGCAGTCCACTCCCAATATGACTTCATCAACGATCTCTGCCACAACGAATTTGTGTAGAACCATGACCTTCCCAATTAAGACTTCACAGATCCCTTCTCCCAGGACTTGGTTATACTCGCCAGTGACTGTACGCAACCTTGCTCCAGGTAATGGCTTTACTCTCCTGTTGACCAAATCAGATCGAATCACGGAATGAGATGCGCCCATATCTACAGTCAATACACGTTCTTTGCCATCGACATTCCCTCTGACGGCAAGACTGCTTGATTTCCTTCCAATTTGCGACACAGATATCACTGGACATACAATAGCTGAGGCAAGTTTTAAGGTGCGAGTGCATCGGACGAACAAAATTCTTTGATTGCAAACTTAAATGAGCAATATAGCCTAACAGTATTCAAAAACGGACTTAATGAATAGTCAAAACAAACAGTATTGGCCGCACTACCGAAAACATTTGATAGCGCTGTTGACCTAGCCTTAGAGATAGAGCAAGGAACCCAAAACATCAGCAGAAATGTAATGTTTTTCAGAAATGATCGACAAAACTACTTTAGGAGGTACAACAATTACAACCAAAACACTTACCGGCAGAATAACAACAACTGCAGAAATAGTTTTCAGCCTAGGTACAACAACAATAAAAACAGACAACAAAATGGTTCAAGGGACATGCCCAACCATGGACGGAACAATAACTCAATTAAGAGGTATTCAAATAATCCAAGACCTATCATTCAAAACAATAACCAGGGATATTCCTTTAACCAAAGACAAAGTAATTACCCCAACCAAAACCATAGTAACCCAACTGGAACCCAGCAGTTCAGGAGCAATGAGAGGAATAGTCGCCGAGTCAACTATGTCCAATTTCAGGCAAACCAAGGCGACCCGGAGGACCACGAGGGCACTCTTCCGGGGGACAGGGAAATATAAACAACAATAGGCCCAATTGTATTTATGTTATTACACAAAATTTAACTAACTACGTAGCAATAAAAAACTTAGAACTGAATAGGCCAATGACATTTCTCATAGATACAGGAGCGGACAATTCAATTTGCAAAAATCCATTTAATAACGAATATGACTTTGACAGCAGCTTCAAATGCAAACTAACAGGTATAACCAAAGAAGAGATCTACTCAGTAGGCGCATCTAAGCTCAACTTTGTAATACAGAAAGACCAACTGGCAAACGTCTGATCAACCTTATAGATTGATAAGGAGTGTGATGACTAGTACCTAGGACCTACCTAATTATTTTCTAGCTCTTCGTATTATTATTACTTCATGTAAGTATTGTTTTCAATAAACCCGTTTAACTAAACAATTTTTTTTAAATAATTTTATTAGCAAATTCAATTCCACCAGCTAAGGGAATTTCCCATGTAAAGTTTTTAAATGTCAACAGACATGCAGTCAATCTTCAAGAATTATAATTATCAAACTACACGATTTTAAATGCCAATTGTCAACCAAATACCTACAACAATGAACGATTCAAAAAATTAATGAAAATATTAAAACTCGAAAATTTAGACAAATACACAGAAACAGAACTAACAGAAATTTTTAGACAATATCAGTCAATATTCCACTTAGAAGGAGAGAAACTTTCAGTAAATAATTTCTATGACCAAAAACTCAATCTCACAGACAACTCACCGGTATACATAAAGAACTATAGACTACATCAAACACAACGGGGTACAAATTCAGAGCCAAGCACAAGAAATGATCGACAACGACATTATTGAACCTTCCGTTAGCTCATACAATTCTCCTTTGATTTTAGTACCAAAGAAAAGTGAAAGTGACGATAAGAAATGGGGCTTAGTAGTAGACTATAGAAAACTAAATGACAAAATAGTAAGCGACAAATTCCCATTGACAAGATTAGAAGACATACTTGATATTTTAGGACGAGCGAAATATTTCACAACCCTAGATATGAAAAGCTCTTTTCACCAAATACCATTAGAAAATCATTCAAGACCACCGACTGCATTTTCAACACAAGACGGACATTATCAATTCAAACGCCCACCCTTCGGACTGAAAATATCATCCAGTAGTTTTCAAAGAATGTTAACAATTGCATTAAGCAGTTTAAGGTCAGAAGCATTTCTCATGTGGATAACATCTGTTCAAGCGATATGACTCTATAGGAACGTGAATAGTAGGCATTGTTTAGATTGTAAAAGGAATTTTTCAATTTGTACAAAAAGGCCTTGATATAAAATTCAGAAATAAAAAATCAGTTCAACAGAAAAGTCGTTCCTTTCTTTTTTTTGAGAAAAATCAAAATTCATATCTTCTAAAATACATTTTGGTCCATCGAGACGAATGGAATAAGCAGTTACAGTCAACTTGTTGTAAAAATAGCAGCAGAAAAGAAAATATATAACTGGAATTCGAACGTTCGTGTATTTTTTTAGGCTGCCTAATTTGAAAGTATGATACGATTGATGGCAGCGAAGGGGTTGAGGGTTGACAGCGACTTTGTTGCGATTGCAGCGTAGTTACACATTTTGATACAGAGCGATTTAGGCCCGAATTCGTAAGCCATTCGAAAAAGAAGCGAGACTGCTAATGCAAATATAACTGCGACTTATGCAAGAATTTATCTGCGACTTTCTGCATAATATATCGGCGAATTATGGCATAGGCTCAGCGAATTTAAGTCTTATGCATATGCGCGTATATATTTAGGTTATATACATACGTTAACTTGAGTAGTTATCGAATACTGAGGAGTGATTTATAGGACAAAGATAATGCTGGTCAATCCAGCCTTCCGTTAAGTGCCTAATATTTTTCCCGAATTTTCTTTTAGGTGATGATAGA
Source organism: Eurosta solidaginis (assembly GCF_040869045.1). Taxonomy (NCBI): domain Eukaryota; kingdom Metazoa; phylum Arthropoda; class Insecta; order Diptera; family Tephritidae; genus Eurosta; species Eurosta solidaginis. The sequence goes on along the minus strand of NC_090323.1, from coordinate 112,173,762 downwards.
AATAATGTAACGAGCGTAGAGGAAGTAAAAACGGTCCTAACAGTCGATATAGAAGATTGCCAATGGATGGATGTTCAAGCCGTTAGGAGATGCAAGAGTAAGCATTTGGATTTAGATTATACTGCATCGGAAATTCAGCGGCAGTCCGACTGGTTGGCCTCGGCTACATCTGATGATATGAACGTGGAAATTTTAAAGGCACGACCCGATATTTTAGTTAAGGCTTGGGAATGAATTGAATGTATATATAGGGAGCTGCAAGGCAGCCCGCGCGATGAGGTGCAACAGGCGGATGATCTTGCTCGTCAGCAGCAGGTCGAAGATATATACGTGAAAGTCTGGGCAGAATTAAAAACAATGGAACCGACCCCTACAACATCGTGCAGAAAACGATGCGGCTAGATCATGTGGTTATTGGCCACAGCGAGACAATAGCTTCGTTGCCGCAAGGAAAGCATTAGGGATGACATATGATAATGAATATTTGTGCCATGCAGCCCATTGCTCAGCTATTTACGATTTACCAGTATGGTTACTGGCTACTCATAAATTGATTAGGGATATGCTTGATGTTACTAAAAATAGTATGCGAATGGTGGCAAGACAGTTGGGAGCTGAGGAACAGCGCGATTTATTTATATTCAACTTTCTAGAGTCCAGATTAGATATCGTGTCACGTAGTCAGTGGGAATTGTTTCGGCCCATAGATCGAGTTCCGAACTTGCAAAAAGATTTTTTCTCTTGGCTTGAGTGTCGTGGTAGCGGGCTATTAAGCCAACCCATACCGGCTGTCGGTAAGTATAATGCGAAGCGCACAAACAATCCTGCCATGGATCAGCGCGCAAAGTTAAACAGTTCGTCCATGGTTAAGTTCAAGCCATGTCTCAGCTGCTCTGGAGATCATGCATTCCACAGATGCCCTACAATTCGACGCATGAGTCGTGACCAGAAAATTAAGCGAATTTTTGAGCTGAAGTTATGTAAAAATTGCTTGCGAAGAGGACATACCGCTCGTAACTATCTATCTAGTCGCTGTCCCAGGTGTGAAAGGGCTCCCCATAATAGCGTTATTTGTCCGAAGTTAGCTCCGAACTCCAAGGGGGAAGTTCCGCATGAGTTAATGGTAGCAACTGTTGAGGCGAGTTTCGATAAGGACCAATAGCAACCAACAAGAGAGGTGGAAACTGGCCTCGGGGTTTCCAGTGCTGTGACTCCATCAGAATTCTGCGCACCTGTGAATAAGCCCGTCATAATGCGATCATCACATATCAATCCTTGCTCCACTCTATTGGCTACTGCCCAGGTTCGTTTTGTAACGCAGGGTGGTATGACTATAATACTACGTGCCATATGTGACACTGGCGCACAAGTGAACCTGATCAGCAAGGATGAACCTAATAACCAACTTTGCACACATCGAACAAAGGATGATGTTTCGTCGGCTATTGGAGCGCAATCCCAAGTCTGTAATAAGGCAATATCGTGTTATCTTATGTCACTGTACCTTGACGATTTGAGCATCTTTGTCACTTGTCTAGTGGTACCATCGATTTTAGGTAAAATGTTATTGCCTGTGGGTATATTGGCTCAATTCATGCAGGAAAATATGGTTCAATCAGCGTCAGGCTTTGTAGCACAGAAGATCCGTTTGGGCTGGTTTCTCTTCGGAGAAATACAGACTAACGTAAGCGTTGTGGCAGTCCATGTAGCAGAAGTAGTAGATAGAATGGAAAATGAGTATGAACTTGAGCACTTAGTATAACGTTTCTTTGAAGTAGAAAACTTGCCAGGTGATGACTCCAATTGGCCGACGGAGCAACAAGAATGTGAAACCCATTTCTTGGAGACCCACAGGAGGGGCGATATACTCTAGAAATTCCCTTACGACGTGACTGGGATCGTATTGGCTCCAATCGAGTGACAGCGCTACAAAGATATTTACGATTCGAGCAGCGATTTAAATGAGAACCAAAATTGAAAGAAGATTATCAGGGCTTCATAAATGAGTATATAGCAAAGGGATGGCTAAAACTGGTAACAACTCCAACAGAAAGCTAAGCCTATTATATCCCTCACCATGCAATTACGAAGAAATTTCTGGTAGTACTCGACGCATCTTCTATCACTGATTCCGGAGTTTCATTAAATGATGTCCAAATGATCGGACCCAAATTGCAAAAGGATATAATCGACCTTCTTTGGGGTTTTCGCTTGCACGCATACGGGGTAACGGCAGATATAAAGATGTTTCCGCAGGTGAAAATAGCAGCGCAACATTGGGACTTGCAACGAATATTTTGGAGGAATGATACAGGAGAGATAGCTGAATATTGGCTCACTAAAGTGACATTGGGGATGGCATCAGCGCCCTTTTGTGCCGTCAGAGCGATGCAGCAATGTGCTAAAGATAACGTACATAGGTGACCTTTAGGTGAACACGCTGTATTGCATAACTTTTATATGGACGACTGTTTGGTCGGAGCTGACACGGAGGAGGAATTGCTGCTCTTGTGCTAGCAACTGAAACAGCTTTTAGCGGTCGGAGGTTTCGAGCTTACTAAATGGCAGTCCAACTCGGAAGATGTCTTACATTCCATTGAATTGCATCCATTGCAAGCAACAGTGTTGGGCCTTAAGTGGATTCCTTACACGGATGAGTTAACTTTCACAGTGAAATCACTGCCAGATGTAGATCCAGCTTGTTGGACTAAGCGAATGGCTTTAAGTATCACCGCTCGATTGTATGACCCGGATGATTTGGCGTCACCATTTATAATCAAAGCAAAGATTTTACTAAAAACAATTTGGCAGGAGAAATTAGGTTGGGATACAATTTTACCTGAAATGCTAAGGATCGAATGGCAGGGTATTTTTTCTCAAATACACCAGTTCAGAAATCTTCGCATACCGCGCTGGATAGGATACGTACGACAATATGATTTGACGTTGCATGGCTTTTCGCATCAACCAAAGCCTTTGGAGCAGCTATATATGCTGTAATACAATACAAGGGAGTAGTGACATCCAATGTATTGCTAGCGAAATCGAGAGTAGCCCCCTTACGAACCGAGCGGCGGGCGGCAACGTTGCTCAGTGAGCTAATGCAGCGCGTATTGCTTATTTGTGAGGGTCATAACCTATTTGTGAGGGTCATCATCATTAATTGTTGGTCGGACTCCATGGTAGTTCTATACTGGTTGAGACGAGACAGCGGTAGCCTTAAATAATTTATGGCTAATAGGGTACGACAGATAAATAAAAATACAAACAATCACAAGTGGAGATATGTTCTAACTGACGGGAACCCAGTTTATATGATTTCTAGATGAATGGCCATGGAGGAGTTAATCGGTTCTCAGTTGTGGTGGAATGGTCCAGAGTTTCTTCGTCTCCCAAAAGGCATGTGGCCGAAACTTCCAGAAGGCAACCACGAAAAGGTCGAAATAGACGTGAACAAGGAATGCTGCCAACTAAAGGTAGACCGAGAAAATAGGTTACAATAAAAAGCAGGGCGAAACGGTGAAGATCCGCTTGCGACTCATGTCGCAACATTATCTATAAAAGAAAAGGCTTTGAAGAGATTTACAAGGTATAATCGAAACAGCTGTCGCCTTGTCCGTCCTGATGTCACGTTGTTTAAATTTTTCCCAAATTATTAAATAAATTACTAAAAATTGTCGAACATCATTAGCAGATAGACGTAAGCAATATTTAAGCGTGAAGGAACTAGATCACTCATTACCCTTCTGGATTAAGCAAAAGAAATGGGATAATTTCGAGGACGATAGCCGAAAACTCAATAGATCCGGTAACGATAAGAATTCATCTGAGGCTATTCGACTGTCGGACGCAATTGTAGTGATGGCTCCTTTTATCCAAAATGGTATATTGCGTATGAGTGGGCGGTTACAAGAAGCAGATTTATCTGACTGCGAGCGCAATCCAGCGATACTACCAGGCAAAGGCAGATTGGTTTATCTTATAGCTAGATCAGCACATTTGAAACTGCTGCATTGCGGAGCACAGCAGCTGATATCGAATTTAAGACGCAATTATTGGATAATCGGTATACAAGCATTAGCTAGGTCATTGGTTAAGAATTGTATGATGTGTGAAAGACTGAGGGCAAATCTGAGTGAACAAATGATAGGATATCTCCCAGCGTGTAGAGTTCGCCAGCCCGTCCATTTCTGCATTCTGGGGTGGAGTATGTAGGACTCATACAAGTACGTCCTGATCGTGGAAGAGGCAATGCGGCTATAAAGGGTTATATCGCTGTATTCGTGTGCATGGTTTCCAAGACGGTGTATTTAGAGATTGTCTCAGACTTAACAACCAACTCCTTCTTAATGGCATTTATTCGCTTCACCACGTGCTATGGCCATTGTCTTCATCTATGGAGCGATAATGGAACAAATTTCGTAGGAGCGGAGCGAGAGCTAGGTCTCATGCTAAAGACTTGGAGAGATTTGGATATGTTTGAATCGCTATCGGCGCGACAAACTTGTAACGTAGCGTTACAATAACATCACCCCCCCCCCCTGTATTTCCTTATTCACTTAAACCTGAACCCCCTTTTACTTATTTCTCTATAGCATAGCCAACAACCCCTATGGTAAATAACCACACGCTACCAATGACTGATGGCAAACCAATGCTGTGTTCCGTCAACACAAGAAAATCACAAGAAAATCACAATAATGGTGTATTGGTTTCTCAACCAATTTGCGGCGCCACCCAAAACACCCCTCTGGTGCCGCCGCTGCTCCCATCCCGCCGGTGCTACGCCGACCGTTGGCCGTTCGCCATACTACTGCCATGCCCATCCCGCCTTGCTGGTGCCGCCGCTGCCACGCCAACCACTGGCCATTGGCCGTCCGCCATCCTACCGCCGTTAGCTGCTGCATCCGTCCCGCCGCTGCTACAACGATCTTTGGCCGTCCGCCATCCTACCGCCGTTAAGCCGCTGCTTCCGTAACGCCGTACCAATCCGCCCGTTACCCGACCGTTCAACCGTCCTACCTAACCTCCTCTGCTCCAACGACCGCTAGCCGCCGCTCCTCCCCCCTCACCATCTTGCGACGGAAAGCTGCTGCCCGTCTAATATATCCAGTAGGGCTGCCAGATTTTTATTTCGGGTTCCCGGGACAAACCTCAAATTTGATCCAAATTCCCGGGATTTTTAAAAATTTCCCGGGACATTTGGAAAAATAAGAAACACCTATAAAGCTATATGGGTTGCTCATTTCGGCGAAATAATTTTTAGATAGAACTAAACTTCTTAAAGTCATTTATTCATAGCAAATATTTTTATGAAACAGGCTAAGAATTAATACGTTTACTGTATTTAATGCGAATTCAATATTCTATGGATTCATTTTTCAAACGTTATTTTAAAACACAACACTTTCCCATGCAAAATGAATATTGAAACAAATCACCTACCCAGATTGCGCATTCACGAGTTCAAAATTGCTTCGTTCTGCGCATCTACGTCGCTGTTCACTGCTTGAACGTATGAAGGGGTTTGTGGGACTTTTACTCGACTCTGGATTGATTGAGCATTACCCCGGCCTTAGACAAAACCCACCTCATAAATGGCGCCCGAGCAGGCACACCCCTCTGTAGATGAGAATGGAAAAACAACTACAACAACACCGCTGGAAACAACACATAAAACTGAAGGCACGCTGCTGAACACCGACTCGCTCAACTGGATATACCTACTGAGGAGGGAGAGGCTGATCGAGGAGAGTAAGGAACACCGAATCAACGTGGAAGGCCAAACCGTAGCCGAGCTGCGTCGTGCGCTGAGCACTTACGTGCGAGCGAAACGCGCCAGAAAATCAAGTGAAGGTCTGCTGAAGGAGCTGGAACGGGAAGTGAACGAGGAAGATGGGAAGTCCGCTATGCTACCTCAGCCAACAACAAAGCCGATCCCTTCAATCCAGATCCACAGCCCACAACCGTATGGAGGAAAGAGAGAGAACGCATCACCGAAACGAGACGAAATGAGCGACGGTGAACTTATAAATACCGTTCGCCGCTGGGATTTGCACTTTTCGGGAGAGGAGTCGCTGCACGAGTTTCTTGAGAGGATAGAGGAGCTCGCCGAATGCTACCGCATCCCCGTCGACCGGCTCCTCCCAACGCTGCAAGAGCTTCTACGCGGGAAAGCACTGCAATGGTAACTCGTCCGTAAGCAACACATACACCGCTGAAGCGATCTGCGGAGGGAGGTGGAAAATGTTTTTCTACCTAAGCGACACCTACGACATTTGGAAGAGGACATCCCACAACACTACATCCTCGCGCTGGAAACGCTGATCCGCCAGCACCCGACGATGTGCGAAGAGAATCACCTCGAACGGATCTTCGATGGTCTACGCGTGGAATACCGCCTTTTCTTCAAGCGCAGCGAGTTTAGGACGATCGAGGAGATCCTGGAGCTAACGGAGGAGTATAAGCTGCTAAGAGGCGAAGAAGCAAAACAGGGAAAAATGGTGGTCCACAGCTTATACCACCTGCACATGGAGTACGACAGCAAGGAGTGCTGTTGGCGCTGCAAGGAACGCGGACACCACCCCTTCCAATGCAAGGGCCTCTGGAGGAAGTTCTGCTCCCGGTGTGGCCAAGACAACATCCTCTCCAGGGACTGCCCATTCCCTCCGACTAGCCCAATTACTGAAAACGCATCCAGGACGCTGCCCAACGCTTTTAAAATACGCCGCCAAGAACCGTACGCCAGACCATAGAACCCGGAGGAACCACCCGCCGGCAAATCAAACGCAAAAACACAAGTAGACGGCCGATTATACATACCAGTGTTCATCGAGGGCATGAGCGTGTGCGCACTAGTAGACACCGGCGCCACCCTATCCTACGTAGACGGCACCGTACGGAAGCACCTAGAAAATAACAACATTAAGGCGCGCCCCAACAAGCGAAGCATCCAGCTGGCAGACCAGACGTGTGTCTTCACCTCGAACTCCTACCCGGCAAGGATTGTGTACCAAGGACGAGTCACAGACACGATGCTGTCCGTCATCCCGAACTTGGCCGAACAGGTAATTCTGGGAATGGACTTCCTAAGAAAAAGGGGAATCATCCTCACGCTGGATGGTCAGAAGGGAGCACCCGAACTGGATACGCTATGCGCATTAATGAGCCGAGAACACTTGAGCGGTGACCAAAACACGGAACTGGGAAACTTCTTTGCGCACCACCAAAAGCGGTTTGGCGAAATCATCGGACCAAGTACTGCAGCCGAGTATACGATTCGCCTCAAACACAACCGACCGCTGAAGCAACGATACTACCCCCGCAACCCGGCCATGCAACAAGTCATCGACGAGGATGTAGACAAGTTACTGACAGGAGGAAGAATAGATCCATCGCGAAGCGCGTACAGCTCGCCAATCATGATAGTCTGCAAAAAACAGGGCACGTGGAGGATTAGATTACCGTCAGCTCAACGCCGCCAGCGAACCAGACGCTTACCCGTTGACGCAAATTGGAGCCATTCTCGACCAGATGACAAAGGCGAAGTTCATCTCCACTATTGACTTGAAGAACGGCTACTGGCAGATCCCGCTCGCCAAAGCATCTCGACCCTACACCGCATTTACAGTTCCCGGCAGGGGATTGTTCGAGTGGAAAGTTATGCAATTTGGCCTAAACTCCGCTCCGACTACATTTCAACGTGCTCTGGATTCAATACTGGGGCCGAACTCCAACCAAAAGCTTTCGCCTACCTGGACGATATCATTGTGTTGGTAAATACCTTCGAAGAACACTTGGCGATCTTGGTGGAAGTGTTCGAGTGCCTACAAAGACACAAGATGCAAGTAAACTTCGAAAAGTGCAGCTTCGTCCAGCAACAACTCCATTACCTAGGACACATCATCCGTTCGAAAGGAATTCACACCGATCCAGCAAAAGTATCCGTTGTACAGGAGATGCTTCACCGTTTCCTTGGACCCGCGTCCTGGTACCGCCGCTTCCTGGCAGATTTCTATACGCTCGCCGCACCGCTTAACCAACTGCTGAAAAAGGGACGAGTCTGGAAATGGGAGGCGCAACAAGATCATGCTTTTAAATCACTCAAGGACAAGCCTTCCAGCGCGCCAATACTTTGTTGTCCAGACTTCTCTCAACCGTTCTTTCTCCAGACCGACGCGAGCGGAGAGGGCCTGGGCGTCGTGCTCTATCAACGCCATTCCGACCACGAGAATGTGGTAGCTTACGCCAGCCGAAGCCTAACCCAGCTAGAAAATCGATACACGGCCACCGAACAAGAATGCCTCACCGTACTATGGGTTATCCGAAAGATGAGACCGCACCTGGAAGGGTATCACTTCACCGTCATCACCGACTCACTAAAATGGCTGCACTCGCTCCAAAACCCCTATGGACGCCTGGCAAGATGGGGACTGGAACCACAATAATATAACTTCGAGATAGAATACAGGAAAGGAGCACAAAATGTAGTAGCCGACGCACTCTCCAGCTGCCCGCTACAACGCGCTGAAGATGACATTTTGTATACCATAACCAACGGAACAAACGAAAATAAATAAATAACCAACAGAACAAACGACTGGCACGAGTGGAAAGCAAGACAGGTGCGGGAAAAACCGCAGGCACATCCAGATTACCAGATCGTCGATAACCTCTTCCGCCACATTTCCCCGAGAAATCAAATCTCGCGGTCACCGCAATGGAAGCTGGGCGTCCCAGCCGACCGACGAAAGGACGTGCTACAGGAAGTGCACGACACCGCCGCCGCCGGACATCTCGGGGTGAAAAAAAGGCTCGAAAGAGCGGAACAGAACTATTACCGGCCCAGGATGTTCCGCGATGTACTCAAACACGTACCAAAGTGTATCAGATCTGCGGAATACAAAGTCGAGCAAGGACGCCAGCAGGATTGATGGCAACCATGCAATCATCACGACCGTGGGAAATAGTAACCGCTGACTTCGTGGGACCACTGCCCCGCTAAAAGCAAGGAAATACTTGTCTCCTCGTCATGGTGGATAAATTCTCCATGTGGGTGGAGTTGATCCCAGTTCGCCAAGCGAGTCATATACCGATTTGGCTGCCCGAAAACCTTCCTCACCGATAATCGGAAACAATTCGTCGGGAAAGCTTTAGCAACGTTTTTGAACGACAACCGCATCGGTAACAAGTTTACGGCAGCCCACGCACCCCACGAAAACCCCACCGAGCGAACCAACCGAATCCTGAAGACCATGATAGCCCAGCGATGCAAGGACGACCACCGCACCTGGGACCAGGAGGTTCCGCAAATAGCATTCGCGATAAACACGGCTAGTCACGAATCAACAGCACCGGCAGCAGAAATCACTTTCGGTAGAGACCTTACAGCACCGCAGCAAGTGCGCACGGAGGGAGCAGTACCAGCAGAGCCACCAACCGTACCACCGTCCATCACCAAGTGATGGGACGAGATAAAAGGGCACTTAGCTAAAGCTTAAAAGCAACAGAAAAAACACTACGACTTACGCAGACGGCAATGAAAACCACGCATAGGCGAGCACGTGATGAAAAGGGACTACCCATTCTAGTCCACGGCAGACAAATTCGCCCAGAAATTAGCACCAAAATTTTCCGGCCCATACTTGGTGATGGAATATGTTTCCACGAATACGGTGAAACTAGGCCACCCGGAGCGACCAAAGCGACAACACGCGCATTTGCAAGACTTGAAGCCGTACGAATCTCTAACAGTCCCGTTTTATTTACCCATTGCAGGAATCAAACCGTTCAACAATGAGTCGAAAGCACAGGCAAACCACACCACCGGACTCACCGAAACCGATACGCCCGTGGTGCCCTCCGTTTGAGGTAACATTATGGCCGACAAACAAACCAAGGATTCAGAGAATCCAAATTTTTCACGGCCAACCAATACAACAACTGATGGCCATAAAACAAGCAGACACCCAACCAGAGGTGGCACCAGAGCCACAGGAACGGAGCACGGAACACAAAGACACGAAGAAAACGACATACGAAGAGGGTGACTCTGATCCCGAACTGTTTTTCAGGAAACTGAAACTAAGGCGCACGACCCACAAGGACACGCTTCCCAAGGCAGTCGGTTCTATGTACCGGAGCGACTCGGGATTTTTCCCGACCAAGGACTGTCATTTCAGTGTAACCCCATTTAATTTGTTGCGTCCCTCCCACAAATTGTCATCCTCCCAACAGTTCCTTGCAGCAGGACTGCTCCATATTCTTTTACTCCAGGAAGGCATCGAATCCAATCCGGGTCCGTCTCCTGACCCCGGTTCTAAAAAATGTTTTGCTGCATATGCCGGAAACGAATCTTTTTAGGACGGTCGTACTCTGTCCAGTGTGTCTCGTGTAAGGGATGGTTGCATCGGACAGGTTGTTCTGGAATTGATCCCAAAACTCGACGTCCACGTAACTTTTATAAATCTCTTGTGGCTCCTTGCTGTTCAGGCCCAAGGGCGTCCCGTAGTCAACGCCTAAGCCCTCCCCCCCCTACCTTCCAGCAGCCCCGCTGCTCAGCAAGCCACAACAAGTACCCGCTGCTGCTCGCGCCCCACAGCGTCAACAACTCAAACAGCTGCTACCACTCATAACTACTATCTTCGTAGTAGAGTCGGTAGCAATGCTGAGCATCAGCCCCTGCCCCCGTCTTCTCCCCCCCCCCCCCCTCTTTTCCGGCAGCAATCGTGTAGGTCAGGGAAACTTACTCTTAGTCCCTACCTCCGTTTCCACCGTTTACCAGCACAGAATATATATGTTTCCTACATCCGCCCAATGCAGCAGCTGCTGCCTCCGCGACGGCAACCCCCCGACGGGTTTCATCGCGCCATGTTGCCAGGTCGCAAACCCAAATCATCCGGGTACCCCAATGCTTGCCCAAGGACGCCCAGTCACAGGGCGACAACAGCAATTGCGTCCTGGCCTTCCACAACCCAGGCGTAGTCACCCGTCACTTACCCCCAGAGTGGCGGCGTCTCCCCTTATGCACTTCAGAACTCTGCAGTTAAACTGTAATGGACTATCTGGGAAGATTACGGAGATAGTCGATTTCATGAAGCGGCACAACATCAGCATTGCTGCGATTCAAGAGACTAAACTCAGAGCAAAATCTGCATTTCAGACCTGCTCTGGGTATAATATCCACAGAACAGACCGCGAGAGCGGAAATGAAGGCGGCCTCGCGTTTTTCATACACCACTCTGTGCAATATTATATATTTGATCCTGGCATCGACCGCAGGGACAATGTCTTAGAACGTCAAGACCTATCTGTCCGGTGAGGCGATGCAAACCTAGAAATCATCACCATCTACATCCCTCCTGTCACCAGTTGCCCCAGTGGATACCGCCCTGATATCAGCGGCGTACTCACTGGAAACAATCGCATTATCTTAGGCGATTTCAATGCCCATCACGATCTATGGCACTCAAACTTGCGGGAGGACAGTAGGGGTGAGATGTTGGCGGATCAAATAGAAGAAACGACGTTCTGCACAATAAACGGAGACGCCCCCACACGTATGGTAGGAAGCTGTCACAGTTCGCCAGATATCTCAATCGTGAGCGCAGAACTCGTAAACTGCGTCAACTGGCAGCCGATGGTAACATTGGCATCCGACCACCTGCCTATACTTATTTCGCTCGAGCGTACCGCCGACTTCATCGTCTCCGAAAAACGCACTTTCATAAACTTCAAAAAAGGAAACTGGGAAGAATATAAATCTTTTACAGACAACCTCTTTGCTGCCCTCCCTATCCCGACTGATGCCCGCCAAGGGGAGCGTGCCTTCTGTAAGGTCATTGAATCCGCCTCGGCACGTTTCATTCCCGCCGGGAGAATTCCCAAAATCCGGCCCACTTCCAGGCGGAGGCCGCAAACTTAGCGAGAGCACGTGACCTTATTAGACAACTTGATCCAGGCAACCCCCAAATAAGGGATATAAAACAACGCACCAGATTGCTTGTGGACGAAGACAAGCGGGCGAAATGGGAGGAGCACCTAAGAGGTTGTAACCTCTCTACCGGTGTGGGTAAACTTTGGTCCACCGTAAGGTCCCTATCGAATTCGAATAAGCACAAAGACAAAGTTTCCATCGCCTTTGGCGACAAAGTGCTGTCGGATGCGAAAAAATGCGCGAGCGCTTTCTGCCGACAATATATAATGGATTCTATGGTCGACAAAGTTTGACGGAGGGCCAATAGACACGCACATAAACACAAATTCAGCGCGTCACCAATCACCATCACCGCTAAAGAGGTTGAGGACGCCATTGGTCGCGCTAAACCATCCAAAGCAGTTGGCCCAGACGGCATAGCCATGCCGATGCTTAAAAGCCTAGGGAAAGAGGGTTTCAAATATTTAGCGCATGTCTTCAACCTGTCTCTTTCCACCTTTGTCATACCCGAGAAATGGAAAATGGCCAAGGTGATCCCGCTACTAAAGCCTGGGGAACCAGCTAACATAGGAGAGTCGTATCGTCCGATATCCCTCCTATCGCCAGTAGCAAAGACGCTTGAAGCCATTTTGCTCCCTTATTTACAAGCAAATTTGCACCTAGCCTCTCATCAGCATGGCTTCAGACAACTCCATAGCACTACCACCGCGCTAAATGTCATTAGCACCCAGATAAATTGCGGTTTAAATCAATACCCCCACCATAGAACAGTACTCGTAGCGCTAGACCTATCAAAAGCTTTTGATACGGTCAACCATGGCTCGTTACTGCAAGACCTGGAAGGGTCTACCCTTCCCCCATGTCTTAAAAGGTGGACCGCAAATTATCTGGGTGGTCGGCAGGCATCGGTGCAATTTAGAAACGAAACATCAAAACCAAGGGGAATTAAACAAGGGGTGCCACAGGGTGGTGTCCTATCCCCACTTTTGTTTAATTTCTACATATCTAAGCTACCTTCAACACCGGAAGGAGTCACAATCGTTTCCTACGCCGATGACTGCACAATAATTGCCACAGGCCCAAAGATCGATGAGCTATGCAATAAAATAAATGGCTACCTCCCTGATCTCTCCAGTTTTTTCGCCTCCCGAAACCTGGCATTATCACCGACTAAATCTTCCGCGACCTTATTTACAAACTGGACGTCCCTAATATCGACCATTTTGAACATCCACGTCGATGGCACTACACTGCCGACTGTCCTACACCCCAAAATCTTGGGTGTGACGTTTGATCAGGATCTAGAGTTTGGTGAGCACGCATCCAAAATTGTTCCGAGAATTTAGAGCCGTACCCTCCTCGCAGTACCTGGGGAAAAGATAAAGAAACGCTCATGACTACATACAAAGCAATTAGCCAGCCGATTACGTGCTACGCGTCACCCATATGGTCGCCAAGCCTAAAAATTACCCACTGGAAGAAGTTACAGGCCTGCCAAAATACTGCTCTAAGAATTGCCACGGGCTGTCTTCTTATGTCCCCAGAACACCATCTGCATAATGAGGCGAGAATACTCCCCATCAGGGAGAGAAATGAGATGCTGACCAAACAGCTCCTGTTGAATACCCAGAAACCTGACCATCCCAACAGACATCTTATTGATGAACTAGCACCGTCTAGGGGCTTAAGGAGTCATCTCCGTAAGCATTTTGAGGAAATACGGCACCTGAGAACCCAGCCGTATGAAGCGAAAAAACACAAGCAGGTCCTTGGTGAACTCCATAAACAGGCGTCGGACCTTTATGGTGGGAATTGCCGGTGAATCCAGTACTCAAAGAAAAGTATCCAAAACTCGCGGAAGAGGAACGCATACTCCCCAGGGAAACGCGTGTCACTCTTGCTCAACTTCGTTCTGGATACTGTAACAGGTTAAACTCTTACCTATCCAGAATCAACCCCGACATACAAAATGTATGCAATGTGTCCCCACATGACACCAACCATCTCTTTAACTGTAATGTGGAACCAACGCCTCTAACACCCCTTTCCTTATGGTCCACCCCTGTTGAAACAGCAAGTTTCCTTGCAATCCCGTTAGAGGATATTGATGACAATTTGTGATCGGCCGCGGCTGTTAGGTGGGGCGAAGCATTGTTACAACAACAACAACAACCCACAAGGACAGGAACAGCTACACGTTCCGTTGGAAAACCAACCGGGTCAAGGTAAAAATGTTGGGCGAAACACAGGCCACAGTTTCACTGATGGGGGTAAAATGAATGGTACCAGTTGAATGAGACATCAAGAGAGGAGGCCGAAATATATCTTTTTTTTATATTCTTAAACAATTTACAGAAACGCTTGTTAGCCTTAAGTACATATGAAATGTTAATTATTTTTCAAATTAAAAAAAAAAGGAGAAGTACGAAAACGGACACAGTTTAGTGCGCACGACTCCACCCCCGGCAAACAACAAAAAAAAAAGGGGGAACAAAATTTTTTTTTTAACTGCAAAATTTAATTAGAATAATACTTTTTGCAATTGAACCTGAAATGTTAACATTAACTCTGTTACAACTTAAGTGGAATGAATCTGTATATTTTTGGAAAAAAAAATTATTCTTTTTTAAATAAAGTACTTCGCCCACACGCACACCGGCCTAATACCTAGGCTATGCCTGGAGATCCATCTTTCCCCACCGCAGCTTTCCGTCAACCGAAGTGGGAGGGGGAATGTAAAGCAGCGTTACAATAACATCACACCCCGTTATTTCCTTATTCACTTAAACCTGAACCCCCTGTATTTATTTTTCTATAGCATAGCCAACAACCACTATGGTAAATAACCACACGCTACAAACGACTGATGGCAAACCAATGGTGTGTTCCGTCAACACAAGAAAATCACAAGAAAATCAGAATAATGGTGTATTGGTTTCTCAACCAGTTTACGTATCCACCCATATAAACAGCGAATTTACATGTTTGCAATTCAGTCCTCACAGGTGAGCCAGCGAGAGTGGTTGTCTTTTTAAAGACAAAATTGCCACTCTGGCTAGCCAGCTGTGTGGAAGGGGCGCTGTCATTGCGCGGGTCAGCCTTCACCCAGGTAAGGACGAGCGGGGCGGATGCCTTTGTGCTATTGTCACCCGTCGACCCACTGGGTATTGAGCGGCCCGACGTCTTAACGACTATATCACCCCTCCCCCTCAGCTATGGCTTCGGCTAGTTGAGTGGAAGGGGCGCCGTCATGGCGCAGGTCACCCTTCACCAAGGTATGGACGAGCGGGGTGGATGCCTTTGTGCTATTGCCACCCGTCGCCCCCATGGGTGTTGAGCGGCCCGACGCCTAAATGACTATATCACCCCGCGGTGTCCCAGCTGGTAAAGTCCCGCCCCCTTAAGCACCTTCTATCTAGCGTGCAAGTAGGGCGGCGGGGGTGTCCAGCTGTGAATCCGGCACTAACGAGTCCTCACTGGTGACCGACGCCTGCTACTATCGATTCTGCTGAAGACTACCGATCAATCTGATCCCGCCGTTACCGTCACCCGACCCCGACCGGAACGATCCGCCGCTGTCCAGGTAAACACCATCGCCCGCCTACTTCCCCTCTCACCACGGCCCTGGTACGCGTTCCGTAGCCCACCGCCGCTGCCGTCCCATCGTCGCCCCTCTGATGCCGTCGCTGCTCCCATCCCGCCGGTGCTACGCCGACCGTTGGCCGTCCGCCATACTACCGCCGTGCCCATCCCGCCTTGCTGGTGCCGCCGCTGCCACGCCAACCACTGGCCGTTGGCCGTCCGCTATCCTACCGCCGTTAGCCGTCCTACCTAACCTCCTCTGCTCCAACGACCGTTATCCGCCCCCCCTCCCCCCTTCACCATCTTGCGACGGAAAGCTGCTGCCCGTCTAATATCTCCAGCCGTGTGTGCGTGTGTTCGTAATACATAAATATTGTGTATATATTCAGTAGGGATTTGTGGGACCTTTACTCGACTCTGGATTGACTGAGCGTTACCCCAGCCTTAGACAAAACCCACCTCATAAGCTGAATGGTATTTTATTACTCCATCTGCCCCACATCAGGGAGGTTTGTGTGAGGCGGCTATTAAGTCGGTGAAACATCACTCGCGGCGTGTTATGGGCGCTCGACTATTGAGAATAGAAGCTATAAAGACATTATTGGCAGAAATGGGTGCAGTCCTGAACTCACGTCTATTATGTGTCCAGAGTGCTGACGCTCGAGACTTGAATCCCCTTACACCTGGACATCTACTCATTGGAGAAACATTGGTTCCTCATTTAGGAGGCCAGTGGAATGACCGGAGAATTGCCTCAGCTATTGGCAATCTCGCCAGCTCATCACTCAGAGATTTTGGAGGTTATGGAGTAACAGCTATCTACATGAACTTCAAAAACGTCCAAAATGGCGAAAGGCTAGGCAAAATCTTAAGGTAGGTGAGTTGGTGGTCATCAAAAACGAATCTACGCCACCGACACTATGGAAAATGGGACGAGTAACAGAATTACATCCAGGCACCGATGGGTAGGTGCGCAACGTAACTATCTGGGCGGGTCATAACACCATCAGTCGCCCTGTTCAGAAGCTTTGTATTTTACCAGTAGAACCTGTTGAGCCTCGAGAACGGTCGAGTCTCAAAGCCGGAGGATGTTCAAGTGATATGACTCTATAGGAAAGAGAATAGTAGGCATTGTTTAGATTGTAAAAGGAATTTTTCAATTTGTACAAAAATCCTTGATATAAAATTCAGAAATCCAAAATCAGTTCAACACAAAAGTCGCTCCTTTTTTGTTTTTTTTTTTTGTTTTTTGTTTTTTGAGAAAAAGCAAAATTCATATCTTTTAAAATACAACATCATTGTTTTTGGATGCTCTTTAAAACACCACAATAATAACATTTTAAAAGTTTTTGATAGATTAAAATACTACGACCTCAAACTAAATCCGAGCAAATGTCAATTCCTCAAGTCAGAAGTAATTTATTTAGGCCACTTAATAACGGAGAAAGGTATAAAAACCGACCCAGCCAAATGCGAAGTAGTATGCAATTACCCCAAACCGACAAATCCAGACTAGACTAGAAGGTTCACTGCACTTTGCAATTATTACAGACATTTTATCCCGGACCTCCCAAAAATCGTCAAATGCCTCAACTCAATATTGAAAAACCGAAACCCTTCATTTGGTCAGAAGAATGCGAAAAGGCGTTTAATAGCCTGAAAGAAACACTAATTAACCCACCCATCTTACAGTACCCAGACTATGACAAACCCTTTATACTTGCAACAGACGCATCCGATTTTGCACTAGGAGCCATATTGTCACAAGCAAATCATTGCAAAAGCATGACAAAAACAAACCCATTATAGAAAAGGAGTTATTAGCCGTCCACTGGGGAATAAATCACTTTAGGACATACCTTTATGGAAGAAAATTCAACGTGGTAACGGACCACAGACCACTAGTATCACTATTTTCGCATAGAAATCTATCATCAAAAATGACACGAATTAGAATAGACCTGTCAGAATATGATTTTGAAATCGTATACAAGCAAGGGAAATCAATACCAATGCAGATGCACTATCACGCATCAAGATGGATAGTGACATACTCAAATCAATGATTCCAATAAGCAAAAATGAGCAAGAAGATAGAAAATGTATACACATTTTAACTAGGAGCAAGGCCGCAAAATTGAAGGATAATCGAGAAAAAGAAATAGCGCAGGAGAATAAGAATACCGGTAGACACATTAAAGTCCGCGATACAATGACATTTTTTTATATAGATGCGTTTAACACAAGCCTATGCATTCCAATAACATCGCCACAATCAACCAAGATGTTGCGTTTGTAAATATGAAGGAACTTGATACTTAGCAATTGAAGCTTATTACGCCTTGCCCATTCACATACAAAATTTCGCGAAGCACTGTTGTAAACATTCTCCCTATAAAACAAACAAGTAAGGAAGGTTAAGTTCGGGTGTAACCGAACATTACATACTCAGTTGAGAGCTATGGTGACAACATAAGGGAAAATAACCATGTAGGAAAATGAACCGAGGGAAACCGTGGAATGTGTTTGTATGACATGTGTATCAAATGAAAGACATTAAAGAGTATTTTATGAGGGAGTGGGCCATAGTTCTATAGGTGGACGCCATTTAGGGATATCGCCATAAAGGTGGATCAGGGTTGACTCTAGAATTTGTTTGTACAATATGGGTATCAAACGAATGGTGTTAATGAGTATTTTAAAAGGGAGTGGGCCTTAGTTCTATAGGTGGACGCCATTTCGAAATATCGCCATAAAGGTGGACCAGGGGTGACTCTAGAATGTGTTTGTACGATATGGGTATCAAATTAAAGGTATTAATGAGGGTTTTAAAAGGGAGTGGTGGTTGTTGTATAGGTGGTCGCCTTTTCGAGATATCACCATAAAGGTGGACCAGGGGTGACCCTAGAATTTGTTTGTACAATATGGGTACCAAAATAAAGGTGTTAATGAGTATTTTAAAAGGGAGTAATCCTTAGTTCCATAGGTGGACGCCGTTTCGAGATATCGCCATAAAGGTGGAGCAGGGGTGACCCTAGAATTTGTTTGTACAATATGGGTATCAAAAGAAAGGTGTTAATGAGTATTTTAAAAGGGAGTAATCCTTAGTTCCATAGGTGGACGCCGTTTCGAGATACCGCCATAAAGGTGGACCAGGGGTGAGTCTAGAATTCGTTTGTGGAATATGGGTATCAAACGAAAGGTGTTAATGAGTATTTTAAAAGGGAGGGGGCCTTAGTTCTATAGGTGTTCGCCTTTTCGAGATATCGCCATAAAGGTGGACCAGGGGTGACTCTAGACTTTGTTTGTACGATATGGGTATCAAATAAATGGTGTTAATGAGTATTTTTAAAAGGGAGTGGGCCTTCGTTCAATAGGTGTTCGCCTTTTCGAGATATCGCCATGAAGGTGGACCAGGGGTGACTCTAGACTTTGTTTGTACGATATGGGTATCAAATGAAAGGTGTTAATGAGTATTTTTAAAAGGGAGTGGGCCTTCGTTCTATAGGTGTTCGCCTTTTCGAGATATCGCCATAAAGGTGGACCAGGGGTGACTCTATAATGTGTTTGTACAATATGGGTGTCAAATTAAAGGTATTAATGAGAGTTTTAAAAGGGAGTGGTGGTAGTTGTATATGTGAAGGCGTTTTCCAGATATCGACCAAAATGTGGACCAGGGTGACCCAGAATATCATCTGTTGGATACCGCTAATTTATTTATATATGTAATACCTGCCACGATTTTAAGGATTTTTTATTTCGCCCTGCAGAACTTTTCATTTTCTTCTACTTAATATGGTAGGTGTCACAACCATTTTATAAAGTTTTTTCTAAAGTTATATTTCGCGTCAATAAACCAATCCAATTACCTCACCATGTTTCATCCCTTTTTTCGTATTTGGTATAGAATTATGGCATTTTTTTAATTTTTCGTAATTTTCGATATCGAAAAAGTGGGCGTGGTCATTGTCGGATTTCGTTCATTTTTCATACCAAGATAAAGTGAGTTCAAGTAAGTACGTGAACTAAGTTCATTAAAGATATGTCGATTTTTGCTCAAGTTATCGTGTTAACGGCCATGCGGAAGGACAGACGAACGACTGTGTATAAAAACTGGGCGTGGCATCAACCGATTTCGCCCGTTTTCACAGAAAACAGTTAACATCATAAAATCTATGCCCCTACCAAATTTCAAAAGGATTGGTTAATTTTTGTTCGACTTATGGCGTTAAAAGTATCCTAGACAAATTAAATGAAAAGGGGCGGAGCCACGCCCATTTTGAAATTTTCTTTTATTTTTGTATTTTGTTGCACCATATCATTACTGGAGTTGAATGTTGACATAATTTACTTATATACTGTGAAGATATTAAATTTTTTGTTAAAATTTTACTTAAAAAAATTTTTTTTTTTAAAAGTGGGCGTGGTCCTTCTCCGATTTTGCTAATTTTTATTAGGCGTCCATAGAGTAATAGGAGTAACGTCCCTGCCAAATTTCATCATGATATCTTCAACGACTGACAAATTACAGCTTGCAAAACTTCTAAATTACCTTCTTTTAAAAGTGGGCGGTGCCACGCCCATTGTCCAAAATTTTACTAGTTTTCTATTCTGCGTCATAAGTTCAACTCATCTACCAAGTTTCGTCTCTTTATCTGTCTTTGGTAATGAATTATCGCACTTTTTCGGTTTTTCGAAATTTTCGATATCGAAAACGTGGGCGTGGTTATAGTCCGATATCGTTCATTTTAAATAGCGATCTGAGATGTGTGCTCAGGAACCTACATACCAAATTTCATCAAGATACCTCAAAATTTACTCAAGTTATCGTGTTAACGGACGGACGGACGGACGGACGGACATGGCTCAATCAAATTTTTTTTCGATCCTGATTATTTTGATATATGGAAGTCTATATCTATCTCGATTCCTTTATATATGTACAACCAACCGTTATCCAATCAAACTTAATATACTCTGTGAGCTCTGCTCAACTGAGTATAAAAATACTTGCTAACATATTTTGTGTCGTATTCATTTGTTATATTGCAGTTTTCAATTGCGAATGATGTTAGAAATTTTACCAACCAGTGGGAAAAATAATTTCACTTGCAAAGTGTGCCAACACCCTTATCCAAAGCAAATATCAAATTCTTCTTCTTATGATTCGCTTGGGACAAAATTTGGGAGATAGCTACTTTTCAATATCAGATGGCGCCAGTGTCGCCCAATCTACCGTTCTCCATAAAAATACGTGCAATCTACTCATAATGAAAACAATCTACAAATATGAAAAACTGCTTATGTGTCGGAGCTATAACGAAGGTGCATGTCTCATAAGAAGTCTGATCAACTTCACATTTGGGAATGCACATCTTTTAATGACATTAAGAAAACGAAGAAATTAAAATTTTATATTGAAAAAGAAAGTAGTACTACAATTAAAATAATTAATAATGAAGTGCACGTAACTTGTAGCGATGACCCTTTGAATCAAGATTCAATGTTGGAGAGACTACATAATTTACAGAGGAATTCACGTATAAAGGGGCTAGCCCTTTGTGAAAAAGATTTTATATTGTGACGAATATTAGTGACACTAAGTGATACATCACTAATCTGATACTAAGTAAATAAAGCCACAACAACAATAAAGCAAGCTGCCACACTTGTATGTACGTAAACAAATTAATCATGATGTCTTCACACATGCATACAAGGCAACAGAGAGAGATACCCACAAACGCATATCATCATCAGCCGCTCACATATGTATACACATGCATATGGATACAAATTACAAATATACGTGTATATAGCTTGTAAACAAGCATCAGGTTTACGAAATTACTAGACCTTAAGAGAAATGGGTGAACGAGGAAACCGAAGAGTATAAAAGCAGCACGAGCTGATGCATCACGAATTCAGTTTGATTTAAGCAAGCTATCAGTTGCGAAGTATAAGTGTTATTGTGAAGTACTTTAATAAAGGCCATTTTGCATTATTGAATAGTGGAGTTACTTATTCAACAGTTTAGTAGAAGGTTGCAAATAAGCGGAGTTCCCTGAAATTCGTTACAATATTTAAAAATATCGATATGAATGCATTCAAAAAGAAACATAATGAGTTAGAAATGAATAAACGCGCGCCAATAAAAATATTAATATACAAAGCTCAAATAGAAGTAGAAAGTATGATTATGAAATACAAACTGATAGACGAGTATCACTGCTCTAGCATTGCAGGCCATTTAGGAATTCGAAAAACAATTTTAAAACTTAAACAAAAATACATCTGGAAAAACATGAGACAGATGGTCAAAGAATTTATTTATAGCTGCAAAAAATGCACACAGAATAAAGTAGTAAAACACACAAAAGAACCACTTGTAGTGACAAACACACCAACGGCAACATTTGAGACCATAAAGATTGACACTGTAGGCCCTTTGCGCATATCAAAAGGCTACAGATACATATTAAAAATGCAATGCGTTTTGTCAAAATATTTAATAGCACACCCGATTGAAAATAAATACGCCAAAACTATAGCAACCACTTTAGTCGAACAACTTATCCTAAAACACGGCTTCATTAAAACACTTAAGTCAGACAGAGGATAAGAATTCGTAAATGAACTGATGAATAAAGTATGTAATCTAATTAACACTAAACAAATATTCTCAACCCCATACCACCACCAAACAATAGGAGCACTTGAGAAAAATCATAGAACTCTTAATGAATATTTACTTTCATTCGGTGACGGTTATGAATAGGACAAGTGGATACCGTATTACACTTTCGCATACAATGCCGCCCACACGTAGACACCCAGTATTCACCATTTGAATTAGTGTTTGGAAAATTACCCACAATACCAAGCGATAACATAAACAATGTAAACAAAATTTACGACATTGAAAATTACGCTAATGAGTTGAAATTGAGACTCCAAACGTTCATAAACAACGCCAAAAAAGTAATAAGCAATGTAAAACTAAACTGAACAAGTAAGGAAGGTTAAGTTCGGGTGTAACCGAACATTACATACTCAGTTGAGAGCTATGGTGGCAACATAAAGGAAAATAACCATGTAGGAAAATGAACCGAGGGTAACCTTGGAATGTGTTTGTATGACATGTGTATCAAATGAAAGGTATTAAAGAGTATTTTAAGAGGGAGTGGGCCATAGTTCTATAGGTGGAAGCCATTTAGGGATATCGCCATAAAGGTGGATCAGAGTTGACTCTAGAATTTGTTTGTACGATATGGGTATCAAATGAAATGTGTTAATGAGTATTTTAAAAGGGAGTGATCCTTATTTCCATAGGTGGACGCCGTTTCGTGATATCGCCATAAAGGGGACCAGGGGTGACTCTAGAATGCGTTTGTGCAATATGGGTATCAAATGAAAGGTGTTAATGAGTATATTAAAAGGGCGTGGGCCTTAGTTCTATATGTGGACGCCTTTTCGAGATATCGCCATAAAGGTGGACCAAAGGTGACTCTAGAATTTGTTTGTACGATATGGGTATCAAATGAAAGGTGTTAATGAGTATTTTAAAAGGGCGTGGGCCTTAGTTCTATAGGTGAACGCCTTTTCGAGATATCGCCATAAAGGTGGACCAGGGGTGACTCTAGAATTTCTTTGTACAAAATGGTATCAAATGAAAGGTGTTAATGAGTATTTTAAAAGGGAGTGGGCCTTAGTTCCATAGGTGGATGCCTTTTCCAGATATCGCCATAAAGGTGGCCCAGGGGTGACTCTAGAATTTTTTTGTACAATATGGGTATCAAATGAAATGTGTTAATGAGTATTTTAAAAAGGAATGGGCCTGAGTTCTATATGTGGACGCGTTTTCGAGATATTGCCATAAAGGTGGACCAGGGGTGACTCTAGAATGTGTTTGTACGATATGGGTATCAAATTATAGGTATTAATGAGGCTTTTAAAATGGAGGTGTGGTAGTTATATATGTGAAGGCGTTTTCCAGATATCGACCAACATGTGGACCAGGGTGACCCAGAACATCATTTGTCGGATACCTCCAATTTATTTTTATATGTAATACCACGAACAGTATTCCTGCCAAGATTCCAAAGGATTTTCATTTCGCCCCGCAGAACTTTTTCATTTTCTTCTACTTAATATGGTAGGTGTCACGCTTATTTTACAAAAATTTTTTTTCTAAAGTTATATTTTGCGTCAATAAACCAATCCAATTACCATGTTTCATCCCTTTTTTCGTATTTGGTATAGAATTATGGCATTTTTTCATGTTTCGTAATTTTCGATATCGAAAAACTGGACGTGGTTACAGTCGGATTTCGGCCTTTTTTATACCAAGATAAAGTGAGTTCAGATAAGTATGTGAACTGAGTTTAGTAAAGATATATCGATTTTTGCTCAAGTTATCGTGTTAAAGGCCGAGCGGAAGGACAGACGGTCGACTGTCTATAAAAACTGTGCGCGGCTTCAACCGATTTCGCCCTTTTTCACAGAAAACAGTTATCGTCTTAGAATCTAAGCCACTACCAAATTTCTCAAGGATTGGTAAATTTTTGTTCGACTTATGGCATTAAAAGTATCCTAGACAAATTAAATGAAAAAGGGCGGTGCCACGCCCATTTTGAAATTTTCTTTTATTTTTGTATTTTGTTGCACCATATCATTACTGGAGTTGAATGTTGGCATAATTTACTTATATACTGTAAAGATATTAACTTTTTTTTTAAATTTGAATTAAAAAAAAAAAATTTTAAAAAGTGGGCGTGGTCGTTCGTTTGCTAATTTTTAGTAGGCAGACATATAGTAATAGGAGTAACGTTCCTGCCAAATTTCATCATGATGTCTTCAACGACTGCCAAATAACAGCTTGCAAAACTTCTAAATTACCTTCTTTTAAAAGTGGGCGGTGCCACGCCCATTGTCCAAAATTTTACTATTTTTCTATTCTGCGTCATAAGTTCAACTAACTTACCAAGTTTCATCGCTTAATCCGTATTTGGTAATGAATTATCGCACTTTTTCGGTTTTTCGAAATTTTCGATATCGAAAAAGTGGGCGTGGTTATTGTCCGATATCGTTCATTTTAAATAGAGATCTGAGATGAGTGCCCAGGAACCTACATACCATATTTCATCAAGATACCTCAAAATTTACTCAAGTTATCGTGTTAACGGACAGACGGACGGACGGACGTGGCTCAATCGAATTTTTTTTCGATACTGATGATTTTGATATATAGAAGTCTATGTCTATCTCGATTCCTTTATGAGCTCTGCTCAACTGAGTATAAAAATGAAGTGTGACAAAAATGTTAAGACACATAAATTCGAAATAGGAGATCTAGTGTACGTAAGAATAGAAAATAGAAACAAAAATCAAAGATCATACCATGGCCAGTATACAATTGTAAACACAAATGAGTAAACTCCACTTTAGAAATTAATGGTAAATATAAGGAACTACACAATAACAATTTAAAAAAGCATTTAGAAATAAAATAAGAACTACAAGAAATTAGTATAAACAAATCCAAACAAAACACATACATATATATTTTCTAACTCAGCAAACAGAAAAATTATTTCATTATGCAAACGAAATAATTTTTCAATCTCAAGGGCGATGGTGTAGTGTATACACACGATCAATGAGCTAGAGTAGCAATGTCACATATATATTTACATAAATATGTACACACAACCAATGAACATGAGTACTGACCTACTACAATGCCATTGCTTGCATCGGAATGCAGTTAGACAATGAACATTTATAAATGTCAATATTTCTGCTTACCTAACGGAAATTTGATTGGTTGCCCTTCAAAGCATTTCCAAGAGTTGGAAGTCATGGGAAGAGGAGATAAGTAAGGCGGAGTTAGAAACTAAATTTGTGACACCAAAAATTGTATAAATAGATTAAGAGGTTGAATAAAGAAACATATTGAATATGAACATCAAACATATGATGACTTTTTCTTTCTCTTAAAAACATTCCGGCAACTAACATCTGTAGGTAGCCTAGAGATCGGCTCTCGAGCCTTATTCACCCTTTTCCGACGACCATCAGGTCACCACAAGGGATATAAAGTTGAGAATGTTGAGTAATTAACAAGACTAAACAAAAAAATTAGAATACTTAAAGAAAAAAGTAAATATTAAAGAATGGTCTTTAAATAAAACTGAAGAAATTAATTTACAAAATTTAAAAACAATAATAGGTTATGGCCGGACTTGAATATTGCCCTGTGGAGTTTATTTGAAAGAATGTGGTAACAAATTGGAAATTTTTTGTGTGAAAAATTCAAAGAAATGGAAAATTTTTGGAAACTCGATTCCCCTTCTTCAGAAAATAATTATTTCATATCCAAACCAGGTCAAAGTAATTTTGGGAATATGCCAAAAGTTATAGATACATATGTGGTAAGAAATTGTGTAATTCCCAAAAAAAAATCTAAGACAAATTTTCGAAAAAATATTTTGTGTCCTTAAACATTTCCAAAAATTTTACGTATGCATAAAGTAAGTGCACAAGCATCCCTTTTCCCATCTTGTAACCCAGTCAGCGTTTTTTTTTTTTTTTTTCTAAAAATAACGTAAATCATACTACTCTCCGAAACCTCTTCTGAACAGGGTTTTGGGACTTCTATACAGATAACATAGTTTTGAAATATTCTATTATTTTTTGTACATAATTCTGGGAGACAGCCACGCAAAGCGTGGGTGATCGCCCCTCGGCAGTGTTTGGTAAGCATTTCGATAGTATTTCTGTCATTAAAAGATCTCAGTGAAAACTCATTTGCCTTGCAGATGTCGTTCGGCGTCGGCATAAAACATGTAGGTTGCGTCCCGCAAATTTGTAGAAAAAATTGAATGGTGCACGACGCGAGTTGGAGATTTGCCGGAAATCTCTTTGGAGGTTATGGCACCTTACATTTATTATTTTTTCTTAATTGGGACATTTGAACAAAGTTATACAAACATCACTTACAACTTTGGTCAATAAAGACCTCATATAGACTGAATGTGTCCATAGAGTTACCAGAATTTGTTTGACGACCAAACGGAAGAGCCCCACAGAACACTTCTTGATGAAGCACTGTATGGGATTATTTGCCAAATCGCCGCCTGACTATCAATATATATATTGACGCTACTGCAGCTTAAGCACGCTTCTTCTTGAATTTCTGCTGCTTTCTTCACGGCTATAATTTCCCCCTGAAAGACGCTGCAGTAATATGGCAGCATACAGCATCTACTTATTTCTCGATCGCCATAGTAAACAGCAGACCCAACCCCTTCCATTAATTTGGAAGCATCCGTATACACGTGTATAGTATATTCTGCGATTTATGCACACTGATATAGATGGCGTTATACTGCTAGGGCCATAAGGCCGTCTTCCTTCTCTTACGGTGGTAGATCTTCCAGATCTGATCATGATGCTGTGGAACTATTCGCTGAATTCTTTAGGTCAACCTATTCGTCTAATAGTATCAATTCAAGTCATTATCCGTATTGCACAAATAGTTCAAATTGTATTCTGAATCCTGTAATTGACTACAACACAGTACTTCAAAGTCTTTCAGCAGTGAAACCAACAAATTCTCCGGGGCCAGACGGTGAACCCGGTTGTGTACTCAAGCACTGCGCTGTGAGTTATCGGAACCGATTTTGAAATTATTTCAATTATCTATGAATTCTGCGATATTTCCTTCAATTTGGAAATAGTCATTTATTATTCCCCTACATAAAAAAGGTAGTAAGTCTAATATTGAAAACTACAGGGGTATTGCTAAGCTCTCAGCTATACCTAAAACCTTCGAGCAAATAGTTACATGCCAGCTTCAACATACGTGCAAATCTTTATTATCTTCCTGCCAACATGGCTTTGTGCGCCGAAGGTCAATCACCACCGACTTACTGGAGTTTACTTCCGTCGTAAGGGACGGCTTCCTGTCTATACAACAAACAGATGTGATATACACCGATTTTAGTAAAGATTTCTACTCTGTCAACCATAAGCTACTGATTCACAAGCTTGACCTAGTAGGTTTTCCGAAGCGATTATTATTATGGCTCCCAAGCTACCTTAGAAACAAGACTCAAAACGTTTTTTATAAAAGTATTGCATCTGAGATAATTAATGTAACCTCTGGCGTACCTCAGAGTAGCCATCGGGCCCATTGGTTTTTACCCTTTTTATAAATGACTTACCACTAATAATACTTAAACATTCCCGGACTCTTTAGTATGTGGATGATGTAAAACTTTGCCATACATACTTGCCCTAGGACTTGTTTAGTTGGAACCTCCTTCAAGTTGATTGGGATTCATTTCAGAGCGGGTGTACAGCGAACCTACTCATTTTAAATTGCTCAAAATGTAAGCTTATGACTTTTCACCGAGTAATGCTATTTTTGGCACTATACACTTTAAATTCTACACCTCTGGAGGTATTATCTGCCGTTAATGATTTAGGTGTACTTTTCGACCCAAAACTATATTATAATACGCATATTTCATCCATTGTAAATAAAGCAACGGGTATACTTGACTTTGTTAAACCAAGAGCCAAAGAGTTTAACGATCCTTATCTCACGAAGAACCTATACACTTCCTTGGTCCGCCCAGTACTTGCATATTGCTCGTGTGTCTGGTGTCCTGGACACACAGATTCTCGCACAAAAATGTAATTTTTTTTGAGAATGGATATGTATTATATTATACGTATACACAATTAATAAAAAAAAATAATCATATAACGTGGATTGAGTCTGCGCAGAAACATATTTTAATATTTGCACTTCGCGGTCATAATTGGGATTCTAGCATTCATCTACCACCTTACAGAAGTAGGCTTCTTCTCATCTATCTGCCTACTCTTGAAAATCTTAGAATTCTACTTGGGGTCGTGTTCATCCATAAGTTGGTCATCGGTGAGATAGACTCTTCTGAATTGCTAGCTCGGCTTAATTTCGCTGTTCCCGCTAGGACATCGAGACACTATGTGCCTTTTCTTTTACTGCTATGTCGCATAAACTTCGCAAAAAGTGACCCTCTGCGGATTTGGTGTGCGCACTACAATGACCTGTATAAATGTATAAGTATCGAATGTTCGCTTCCTGTAATAAATAGCCTGATACTTTCTAATTTGACCTGATATTTTATATGTTGATATTTTCTCTAAATCAATTTGAATTGTTAAATGCATAAATTTACTTTTATTTAATGTTAATCGTATAATACTTTTTGTACAAATTTTATACTTTACCAGTCGACCGTTTTCATTTTGTGTCGACTTTAAATAAATAATAATAAAATAAAAAATTAAAATAAAGCTGCCCCAGGGACTTAAGCCTTGTTGCAGTTGGTAATGTGATCATTTTGTCCACGTACATCCCAGCATCCTCTTTCATTCATACAGTGCTGCGGAGGCTTTCTCCTAGATAGATAGTTTCCGCTATATTTGCATTGTAGGGTTACCTCATCCAAGTTGAGACTTAGTCCAATTAGGAACCTTATATTTGCTAGCAAATAATACTAGATAAGTTTTTTCCACGTTGGAGGTTAACCCGACCTCAAATACCACTGGCCAAGTCAGGCTTTCTTGCGCCCGGGGCAAAATATTTTTTTGGTTAATTCAGTCGCTAATGATTTAAGATCATAATACGCTTCTCTAAAATTCATCCCCGGATGTTGTAATCTGAGCTGCACACAATCAATCCTCTTAAGATTTCATACGAGAAATAAACTAATGTTATGAAACTAAAATTTAGTATATTTTGCAAGAGAATTGTAGCTTTGCTTCTGGTGTTGCTTGTAGTGTTAGTGTCATCTGCCACTTACGCTAGGTATTCGACTGAATGCCATAGCCCATCGACGATAATGCTAACCGCTTGTATTCTGGCGCTCCATCGTGTTTTAGATTCACGTTTGACAGTTTTTGTTAAAGACATTTTTAATAATTCACATCGTAACGTTGAACGTGAGGAAAAAAGATATATGCCTTCAATTATTCCACAACCTGTCGCAAGTCTTCCGGATATATGCATGGATTTAATTCATAGAATGCATGGAAATCAATGTAATTGGTCAATTGTGCCATACCATACCGCCTAACCATAGCCATACCAATCAATTGGTCTTGGCTTCTCGCCTTATCTATAATCTATACACAATTGCTTTTGTTTTTTTATCGGCCTGTTGATAAAGGAATTAAGGTTCGATTCGAGTTCAAGGCCAGAACAATAATTTTTATGATAATTATTGTTTTTAATTTTTCAAAATTTTTTTATTTTTGGAATAGTAGGTAGAAAATTTTTCAGACAACCTGCCATATCTACTCAGATAGATCCATTTCGAAGGTTCCTAAGCCTTCATCATCGGTACGCTTTACGCACACTGCGCTAACCATTTAGGAAGTTCTGCTTTGCGGACCATTTGGCGCCGCCTGTGAGTAGCGCCCGGGGCAAGATGTTCCCTTGTACAGCTAGCACTTTAGTCTGAGTTATATTGTTTTAAATTAATGAATCAAAGGCAGCGACTATATCAGACACACCTGCAACTGAACCAGCTAAGAACATGTTCTAAAAGCCTGCAAAGGGGCGAAATCGGTATCTCGCAGGACATCCCAACTTTGAAAGTGTGAGTTGAAGACACCTCGATGGAACAGAATAAGAACTAGTGCCGCCTTTTAATGTGATAGTTCCGCGTTAGTGGAGGGCAAAGCTCGCGGAAAACTTGCCATGTCCATATCCATATAGAACATCTGGTCCAACTAACCCTATGGAAATCAATGTAATTGGTCAATTATGCCAAACCATAACGCCTAGCCATAGCCATACCAGCCAATTAGTTTTGGCTTCTCGCCTTATCTATAATCTATAAACAATTCTTTTTGTTTTTATCGGCCTATTGATAAAGGAATTAAGGTTCGATTCGAGTTTAAGGCCAGATAGTTATTATTTTTGTTAATTTTTTAAATTTTTTTATTTTTGGAATAGTAGGTAGACATTTTTTCAGACAACCTGCCATATCTGCGCAGATAGATCCATTTCGAAAGTTGCTAAGCCTCATCATCAGTACGCTTTAGGCACGCTGCGCTAACCATTTAGCTGTACAGAGATATATTTAATCAGCGTTGCGCCATCTGGTGCTGATAATGCTGGAGTTGTTTATTGTCAATTATTTTGTTTGACATTCCCATGTGCTCTTGGTTTATTAAGAATTACTTTTGTTTTTATCGGCGTATTGATAAAGGATACAAGGTTCGATTCAAGCTCTACCTACTATTCCAAAAATAAAATAATTAAAAAAGTTAAACGCTTTTATTGAAAACAATACTTACATGAAGTATTAATAATATTAAAAGCTAGAAAATAATTAGGTAGGTCCTAGGTACTAGTCATAAAACTCCTCATCAATCTAGGGCGTTGATCAGACAATTAAATAAAAGCGTTGGACGCGTGAAATTTCTAAAAATGTGAGGCGTAGCATAACCTTATTAAGGTTCAGTTGCTCTTATAACTATATGACTATCAACAGAAATTTTTACGCGTCCAACGCTTTTATTTAATTGTATGATCAACGCCCTAGAGTGATGAGTAGTGTAATGACTAGTACCTAGGACCTACCTAATTATTTTCTAGTTTTAGTATTATTATTACTTCATGTAAGTATTGTTTTCAATAAAACCGTTTAACTAAAATTTTTTTTCAAGTTTTTAGTCTTTATTTAATTGCCTATTATTTCTTTTCTATTTAGTTCATTTAGTGACTCATTATTACAAGGACTCTTTCCCGACAATTTGTTACAATCTAACTCTTCAATACATAATCCTACCAAAGACTTTACTCGACTCTGCGCCACGTATGCTTGTCACTCCTCGAACTACAAAATATTTTGATGTAACTCCTACCGGACTGTATGTAATATTTGTTCCAATTATGAGCCAAATCGGACATCATAGGGTGCTTTCTATTCATGTATGTATCATGTGTTCCAAATATGTACCAAATCGGACCACAAATACGATTTTTGTGAATATCTCGATCCTTGCGTCATCTAGCGGCGATTTATTTCATAGGTCTCTTTCTATTCTTATATGCATTAAGTGTTCCAAATATGAGCCCAATCGGACCACAAATACGATTTTTTTGAATATATCGATTCGTTTGCCACCTAGCGGCAATTTTTTTCATAGCTCGCTTTCTATTCATGTATGTATTATTTGTTCCAAATATGAACCCTATCGGACCACAAATACGATTTTTTGAAAAATTTCAATCCATGCGCCAACTATCGGAGCAGAGCTCACAGAGTATATTAAGTTTGATTGGATAACGGTTGGTTGTACATATATAAAGGAATCGAGATAGATATAGACTTCTATATATCAAAATAATCAGGATGGAAAAAAAATTTGATTGAGCCATGTCCGTCCGTCCGTCCGTCCGTCCGTCCGTTAACACGATAACTTGAGTAAATTTTGAGGTATCTTGATGAAATTCGGTATGCAGGTTCCTGAGTACACATCTCAGATCGCTATTTAAAATGAACGATATCGGACTATAACCACGCCCACTTTTTCGATATCGAAAATTTCGAAAAACCAAAAAAGTGCGATAATTCATTACAAAAGACAGCTAAAGCGACGAAACTTGGTAGATGAGTTGAACTTATGACGCAGAATAGAAAATTAGTAAAATTTTGGACAATGGGCGTGGCACCGCCCACTTTTAAAAGAAGGTAATTTAAAAGTTTTGCAAGCTGTAATTTGGCAGTCGTTGAAGATATCTTGATGAAATTTCGCAGGAACGTTACTTCTATTACTATATGTACGCCTAATAAAAATTAGCAAAATCGGAGAAGGACCACGCCCACTTTTAAAAAAAAAATTTTTTTTAAGTAAAATTTTAACAAAAAATTTAATATCTTTACAGTATATAAGTAAATTATGTCAACATTCAACTCCAGTAATGATATGGTGCAACAAAATACAAAAATAAAAGAAAATTTCAAAATGGGCGTGGCTCCGCCCTTTTTCATTTAATTTGTCTAGGATACTTTTAACGCCATAAGTCGAACAAAAATTAACCAATCCTTTTGAAATTTGGTAGGGGCATAGATTTTATGACATTAACTGTTTTCTGTGAAAATGGGCGAAATCGGTTGATGCCACGCCCAGTTTTTATACACAGGCGTCCGTCTGTCCTTCCGCATGGCCGTTAACACGATAACTTGGGCAAAAATCGACATATCTTTAATGAACTTAGTTCACGTGCTTACTTGAACTCACTTTATCTTGGTATGAAAAATGAACGAAATCCGACTATGACCACGCCCACTTTTTCGATATCGAAAATTACGAAAAATGAAAAAATGCCATAATTCTATACCAAATACGAAAAAAAGCATGAAACATGGTAAGGTAATTGGATTGTTTTATTGACGCGAAATATAACTTTAGAAAAAACTTTATAAAATGGTTGTGACACCTACCATATTAAGTAGAAGAAAATGAAAAAGTTCTACAGGGCGAAATAAAAAACCCTTAAAATCGTGGCAGGTATTACATATATAAATAAATTAGCTGTATCCAACAGATGATGTTCTGGGTCACCCTGGTCCACATTTTGGTCGATATCTGGAAAACGCCTTCACACCACTCCCTTTTAAAACTCTCATTAATACCTTTAATTTGATACCCATATCGTACAAACTCATTCTAGAGTCACCCCTGGTCCACCTTTATGGCGATATCTCGAAAAGGCGTCCACCTATAGAACTAAGCCCCACGCCCTTTTAAAATACTCATTAACACCTTTCTTTTGATACCCATATTGTACAAACAAATTCTAGGGTCACCCCTGCTCCACCTTTATGGCGATATCTCGAAACGGCGTCCACATATGGAACTAAGGATTACTCCCTTTTAAAATACTCATAAACACCTTTCTTTTGATACCCATATTGTACAAACAAATTCTAGGGTTACCCCTGGTCCACCTTTATGGCGATATATCGAAACCGCGTTCACCTATGGAACTAAGGATTACTCCCTTTTAAAATACTCATTAGCACCTTTCATTTGATACCCATATCGTGCAAACGCGTTCTATAGTCATCCCTGGTCCACCTTTATGGCGATATCTCGAAAAGGCGACCACCTATACAACAACCACCACTCCCTTTTAAAACCCTTATTAATACCTTTAATTTGATACCCATATCGTACAAACATATTCTAGAGTCACCCCTGGTCCACCTTTAGGGCGATATTTCGAAACGGCGTCCACCTATAGAACTAAAGCCCACTCCCTTTTAAAATACTCATTAACACCTTTCGTTTGATGCCCATATTGTACAAACAAATTCTAGGGTCACCCCTGGTCCACCTCATGGCGATATCTCGAAACGGCGTCCACCTATGGAACTAAGGATTACTCCCTTTTAAAATACTCATTAACACCTTTTTTTTGATACCCATATTGTACAAACAAATTCTAGGGTCACCCCTGGTCCACCTTTGTGGCGATATCTCGAAATGGCCTCCACCTATGGAACTAAGGATTACTCCCTTTTAAAATACTCATTAACACCTTTCATTTGAAACCCATATCGTACAAACGCATTCTAGAGTCAACCCTGATCCACCTTTATGGCTATATCCCTAAATGGCATCCACCTATAGAACTATGGCCCACTCCCTCATAAAATACTCTTTAACGCCTTTCATTTGATACACATTCCAGGGTTTCCCTCGGTTCATTTTCCTACATGGTTATTTTCCCTTATGTTGTCACCATAGCTCTCAACTGAGTATGTAATGTTCGGTTACACCCGAACTTAACCTTCCTTACTTGTTTTTCCTTATTATTGCATTGTCATCGGTGAACTATATTCGAAGTTTTAAGCTTGTAGCTTATTGGGAAGTTACTTAAATTTCAATTATAAAATGCGTTCACAATGGCCGTGTGTTACGTGCACACACTATATAAAAAAATTAAAGAAGAGGTTTGAAAATTTCATATTTGCGCGTCTCTTAACCTTTTCAGATGCTATGTACAACCGGGGCTCAAAGTTATAAAATTGGAGCTTTCATATTTTTCCGGCCACATGCACAGAACATTTTGGAATCTTTCCCCTGAAGGTGTATGAGCTCTATACGACGAAAAACACGACCACAGCATCAAATCGAATAGCTTCTTTAAAGGTCAAGACGCTTTGGTCTAAAAAAATTTGAGCACCGATTTCCAGAAAAAATTACACTAGACGGAAAAAATTTTATCTAACACTTCTCGACGTAAGGAACACGTGTGCCAAATATATGTACAGAGTTTTCCATCACCCTGTTTATAGACCACAGCTTTAGACGAAAAAACGAATTTTAGACGAAAAAACGGCGTTGCGTAAAACTCGTAAATATTTTTTTTTTTTTGGGTCCGAAAAGTTGGCATCATATTAAAGCAACACATAGTAGAATCAAAAACTGGTGCGAAGCAGACTCGTCTTTTGAAATTTTGCGAAACGCGTTAGATCGAACGCCTTGCATCACTCAACCTGTTTTACGATAGCATAGAATTTATCGCATCCGCTCTAGAAGAAATGGACGAGCTGAAAATTAAGTCTGATGGCGTGCAGCCAAATGAGCTACTTGCTGCAACTAAAACACCGCAGTTCATAATTTCGTTGACAGTGCTCAAACCAATCTTCGGATTGACTAAAAGTTTGAGTCTCAATTTACAGAAAGAAGACTGTGAGTTGAGTGATTGCAGTGAATATGCTAATGATGTCCATGACGAAATAAAGGACGGTACGCATGGCAGATGAAACATTCCGAGAAATTTTCGAATCAGCGACAAATATTGCTCAATCGATTGGCACCATACTGACTGTTCCTAGACGAGCAGGGCGTCAGAAAAATCGGGACAAATATGGTGGAGATTCTGAAGAGTACTATACGCGATCAATCTACATCCCATTATTGGAAAAGTACTCTGAGGAGCTGGAATCGAGATTTTTAAAGCAGCGAGATCTGCTTTCCAAGATACAAAATGTTATTCCAGCGAAATGTGCAGAGATCGATGAAGCTGAAATAAACAGGACCATCTTTGCCTTCAAGGAAGTATGGCCGAGTGAATTTACTGAAATTACTGAAGAAATAAAATTTGATTTTAAAATGTGGAAACGGTAAGAAGTGGTTCTAGAACCTATGCAACTTCCATTTGGTAGTTCAAAATTATAAAATTATATGTGCATTGTTATAGATTTTGCATGAAAATTCCTCTCAGGAAGGGACAAAAACATTTTTAGAAGCTCTTGATGTGTGTGATGTCCAGTTCTACAAACAAATTTACCGGCTCCTTCAAATTAGTGCTACACTTCCAGTCACAGTAGCTTCAAGTGACTGGTCATTTTCAACTTTACCCAGATTGAAGACGTATTTGCGTAACAAGACTGGAGAGGAACGACTCAATGGGCTGGCTTTACTTAATATTCATCGCGATATTCCAGTGACTAGTGACCAAGTACTAGAGAAAAAAGGCAGCTAGACATTACTTTGTGAACGCTCCAGTCTTGCTTTTTTGGTGCTTTTTTAAAAGAACGTATTTTTGTTATTAAAAAATATAAAATCAACTGCAAAATCAGTATTATTTACATATATACCTCTCTTTTACCACATTTTTTTTTTTGAGTTAGCTGTACTTTGATAACTATGTTGAAGTTTAATTTGAAATAAATATGAAAACTTACATTAAACCTTATACCTTTATATTTACTGTGAACTGATACTTGTGCGCAGGAATGCAATATGGAATTGTAAAACGGACTGAGGGTATAATATGAAATATTTTGATAGGGCCCCCTTCCCTGCACTGCGCCACCCCCCCCCCCCCCCTCAAATATTTTCTAGATCCGTCCCTGGCTAGTACCGTTGTTTAATGCAATAGTTCTGCGCCAGTTCGGAACATCGTTTATTCGTTGCAGGCTATTTATTATATATTTTCCAATCCTTAGCCATTTTTCTAAGCTTTTTAATCTTTTGTCGTCCATTTTTAATTTTAAACAGGTATTTACACGTGCATTGCCCATAATCTAAATGGAAAGACGTCAGTACAAGCGAATGTAGCAATAGACGGTGCCGGAGCATTACCACGGATAGTCATAGAACCCTTTGATTTAGAAGCCATTGCTGGATCAATTTTTGAAATGCCCTGCAAGCCGGAAGATGACACCAATGTTCAGGTATGTTATTTTTGTCAAAAAATTGTGAAATGTATAATTTCGGGACTTAAAAAGCCAAAGCTTTTGTTTAGCA
This sequence comes from Eurosta solidaginis, assembly GCF_040869045.1. Lineage (NCBI taxonomy): Eukaryota > Metazoa > Arthropoda > Insecta > Diptera > Tephritidae > Eurosta > Eurosta solidaginis. The sequence continues at coordinate 112,136,912 of NC_090323.1, read as the reverse complement.
CTGTCTGGATGACTTCACCATTGTGGATAAATGAAGTGTGAAATCCATAAAATATTTGGCATAATGTCGAAAATGGCATTTGAGAGTATTTTTTCAAGGGTAGGAGTAACTCTATTAATGTTTTACCATTTATTTAGGTAACAATTTTTTTCAGAATAGAAAACGCTATAAGTGTAAGTTGTCTTGCTCTGAATTCTTTTTTGTTCTGTCATTTAGCTATCTGTAAATTTTGCAACAATGTTGTCCCCGAAATAAGCCAAAGGGAGATAACGCTAAGACTCCGGCTCTCTCGGAGGTGCTAAAGGGAGGTAACGCTAAGACTCCGGCTTTATCGGAGGTGCAAAAGGGAGATAACACTAAGACGCTGGCTGTTCCCGAGAAGATGAGTGATGTCGCAAAGCACAAAGGCACGAACACGCGGTTTGATGTGGTGGATAAAACGCCCAAAAAATCCCCACGATACCAAAAGTTAAAGTATGGATACCATGCGTTATGAAGTTGGACCATACGCTGCGAGTGCTGTGGAATCACAATTCGAATATACCGACACAGGATTGGAAGTTACTTACAGTATCTCGGCCTACGCAGGAGTTTCAGTTCTACATCTTCCAAATAAACAAGCAGGCGGAGGATACATTATACATGCAGCTTGGAAAAATTTCCTGGGGTACGGGCAAAATTTACATGCGACTCAGGAAAGGATATCTCGATGATAACAATCCTAACACGCTCGAAGTGGGCGAAGTCGAAAAGGACCTCAAAGCTCTTAGATAAAAGGGACAGGTAGAGGACACGGACGTCACCACGAAGGTATTAGAAGAGGACCAACAGCCAAATAACTGGTAGTTGCACAGAGGAATACTCAGCACAGCATTTACGACCCGGTAAAAAGAGTCCCGAGGATAACAAATGTAATTTGCAAGGAGTGGAAGAGGCTGGAGATGGCCTCTAAAGCTTTAAACCAAAAGGGCAAGAGGAGGAAGAAAACATCACGAAGAAGGTGCTGGAGGGGGACAAACAGCCCAATGGTGCTGCGAGTCTTACAGAAGAACCTCAAACAGAGTAAAGTGGCGTCGACCGTACTCCTCCTAACCCTTGAGGAGGGTTCGTTTTACTTGGCGCTGATCCAGGAACCGTGCTGTTGTTGTTGTAGCAGTGCTTCGCCCTATCCCATAGATTCGACCGATCACAAATTCTCATCGATGTCCTCTAACGGGAGTTGAAGGAAACTTGCTGTTTCAACAGGGCCGGACCATAATGAGAGGGGTGTTAGAGGCGTTGGTTCCACAATATATTTAAAGAGATGGTTGGTGTCATGTGGGGAAATTGCAAGCAGGACACACAATTTGTATGTCGGGGTTGATTCTGGATAGGTAAGAGTTTAACCTGTTACAGTATCCAGATCGAAGTCGAGCTAGAGTGTCGCGCGTTTCCCTAGGGAGAGTGCGTTCTTCCTATGCTAGTTCTGGGTATTTATCTTTGAGTACCGGCTTTGCCGGGCATTTCCTGGCATAGAGGCCCGACTTCTGTTTATAGATATCACTGAGGACCTGCTTGTGCTTTTTAGCTTCATACGGCTATGTTCTCAGGTGCCGTATTTCCTCATAATGCTTACGGAGATGACCCTTTAAGCCCCTGGGCGGTGTAGCCTCATCAATCAGATGTCTGCTGGGATGCCCAGGTTTCTGAGTATTCAACATAAACCGTTTGGTTAGCATTTCATTTCTCTCCCTAATGGGGAGTACTCTCGCCTCATTTTGTAGATGGAGTTCTGGGGAGGTAAAGAGACAGCGCGTAAAGGTTCTGAGTCCGTATTTGTAAGTGGTAATGAGCGTTACTTTATCTTTACCCCAAGTGCTGCCAGCAAGAGATTTGAGGATTTTATCACGGCTCTGGATTTTCGGCTGCATGCTTTCCAAAATATAGATTCAGATCGAACGCCACACCCAAGATTTAAGGGTGTAAGACAGTTGGCAGCGTGGTGACATCGACAGGAGAGATGTTGTTGTTGTTGTAGCGATAAGGTTGCTCCCGAAGGCTTTGGGGAGTGTTATCGATGTGATGGTCCTTTGCCGGATACAGATCCGGTACGCTCCGGTAACACAGCACCATTAAGGTGCTAGTCCGACCATCTCGGGAACAATTTATATGGCCACATTAAACCTTCAGTCCATCCCTCCCTCCCCACCCCCAAGTTCCATGAGGAGCTTGGCGTCGCCAGAGCCTCGTCTGTTAGTGAAACAAGATTCGTCGCGGATAAGTGATTTTGACAATTGGGTTTGGAGAAGCTATATATTGCGCTGGCAGCCTGAAGGGTTGGGCTACACAGCCCCTTGAATCTGGTATTTTAGTCGCCTCTTACGACAGGCATACCTACCGCGGGTATATTCTGACCCCCTAACCCGGTTGGGGGGGGGGGGGGGGACTGGAGAGATCGGGGAGATAGCTGTTTATTTTGTTACCAAGCTCGTCGATCTGTGGGCCTGCGCCTGTGGCCACTATTGTGCAGTCATCGGCGTAGGAAACGATAGTGACTCCTTCTGGTGGTGAAGGCAGCTTTGATATACCTTTTGAGACTTGAGGGAAGGGGGGCCCTTCCGGGTCTTGCAGTAACGTACCGTGTGACCGTCCCAAAAGCCTTTGACAGGTCTAACGCAACAAGTACTGTCCTATGGTGGGGGTTTTGATTTAATCCGCAATTTATTTGAGTGCTAATGGCATTTACGCCGTGGTGGTGCTAAATAATTTTCGGAAGCCATGCTGATGATTGGATAGTTGCAAATTTGTATTAAAATAGGGAAGCAGAATGGTTTCAAGTGTCTTGGCTACTGACAATAGGGGAGATATCAGACGATAGGAATTTCCTATGTTAGCTCGTTTCCCAGACTTTAGTTGCGGAACCACCTCGGCCATTTTAAATTTTTCGGGGATGAAGAAGAGGGAAAGGGACAAATTAAGACATGCGCCAGATAATTAAATCCCTCTCTGCCTAGGTTTTTAAGCATAGGCATGGCTATGCATCTGGGACCACTGCTTTAGATGGTTTAGCATGACCGATGACTTCCTCAACCTCTTTGGCGGTGATGGTAATTGGGGATGCGCTGTATTTATGCTTGTGTGCGCGTCTGTTCGCCCACCATCTAATTATGTCAACCGTATTGTCGGCTAAAACCGCTGGCGCATTTTTTTCCATCCACGTATGACTGCACTTATGACGCTTATGACTGCGTATAACAGAGCTTGCCCTTTAAGAATAATCAGAGGAAAATCAAAACCGAGATGGTGGAGCAATGAGCTGAGTCTTCTAAGAGGACATGTAAAAGAAATTTAGTGAGAGGTTCCCATCGGGATATAATTCAGAAGATCCAGCAGATAGCACTCATACTTCGATCACAGAGCGGATAGCGCCGGGCTTGGTGACCAATACCAAGATCAAATGGGCGGTGAAGACGTTCTCTAAGTTTACATCGCCGGGCCTAGATGGTATATTCTCCGCCATGCTACAAGTTTCAAGTAGAGCGGTCGTGGAATGGCTTAAAATAATATTCGATGGGTGCATACGACTGAATAATGTACCGCACTCTTGGAGAGCTGCTCGTGTAGCTTTACTAACAAAGACGGAGAATTTCGGTCACATGTATGGTAAAGACTACAGGCCCATTATCTTTACACCATTTCTGCTCAAAACCTTTGAGAAGCTGACAGATGTGTACATAAAGTCCAACGTGGATGAAAAGCTACTCTCCACAACACAGCATGCGTACACCACAAGCTAGTCGGTAGACACTGCACTGCATAGGGTGGTAATAAACATAGAGAAGGCCGTGGAACATAAGAAGCATGCTCCAGGAGTCTTCTTAGACATTGCCGGGGCTTTCAACAATGTTTCTAAATGGGCGATCATGGACGGTCTTTATTACATTCAAGCACATCCAGCCTAAACCAGATAGATCGGCTGCATGTTAAATTGCAGGAAGAATACATTACAATGGGACCTGTAAGAAGCCACGAAATCAGTGGACAGGGGCACGCCGCAGGGAGGGGTGTTATCATCTCTGCTGTGGACGCTGGTCATCAACCAACTGCTCATGCGGTTCGATGAGCGACACGTAAAACGTATAGCTTACGCAGATGACCTTGCAATTGTCATAAATGGAAAGTGCCTTCCAACGACTAGCTCTTTGATGGATCGGGCACTTCGGGATATTCATACCAGGGCATCTAATTTCGGGAAGACGGATACCCTTCTTGTTTACTAAGAGGTATAAGGTCCCAAATTTGGCCAGGCCTAAGATAGGAGGGATGGCCCTACAGGAGAAACCTTGCACAAAATATCTTGGAATCATCCTAGACAGTAACCTGTCGTGGAAGCCCAACGTGGAGAAGAGGTTGAAGAAGGCCTTGACGGCGCGTTATACATGTAAAAGAGTGCTGGGGTGTACGTGGGATTTATCGCCCTCTTCTATTTACAGCGATTGTAAACCCTATTCTCTACTACGGAGTACGAACCATACGGCCATACTAGTATAATTTCATCAATTACAGAACCAACAAACTACCTGCTTCCCTTTCGAGGGGGCTCCTAAAGCCACAATAGATGGGGATGGTTGACGCGAGGGTGCTCAAATGGCGGACGACGCGATACATGTGCACACAGATGGTTCCAAAGTATTGGAATGAGTAGGGTCTGCGGTATACTGTGATTATACGGAAATAAATAGATCGTACAAGCTGCCAGATCACTGTAGCACCGGAAGAGAATAGCTTAAACTGCAGCCGTGTTAAGTTTCATATTGACAGCCAAGCAGCAATTAAGGCAATAATCTCGCATAGCACGACATCTGAAAGTATGTTAGAGTGCAAGCAATACCTGGAAAGAATCGGGGTGGGAAAAGCATACATCTACTGGGTCCCAGGGAATATGGAAATAAATGGGATTAAAAAAGCAGGTGCATTATCTAAAAAAGGCGCATGTACATAATTGTATGTGCACTGAATTTTTTTTTTTGTATGTAAAAAAAAAAAAAACAAATAAATTTCAAAAATTGTAATTGTTTAAGGTCGGGAAGAGTTGAAGATTTGGTTTCAAGTTACAAAATGTTTGCTTAAAATATTACGTAAATAGTTACATCATCAACATACAAGAGAAATAAATTTAATTCTGAAAGCTGGGAAAAACTACTTTGACCTATAAGCCTCAGTTTTTGTAGGAACACATTTTATATACAACGTCAGAATTTGGTTTTCAATAATTATACTAAAAGTGAGTGTGGAGATTTACGGGAATGTTGCATTGGAAATTGATTTTGATAACTTTCGAAATGCTTAATTAGAGGGCTACGCTCGGTTTGTTTAAAATTTACATATATTAGCAACAGAGCTTACTGAGTTCAGCAGCTCAGTATAATAAAACCTGAAACCACCTGAATATAATAAAATTTTTAAGAAGTAAATGGTATTCATGGTTTTTAATGATTCTTCCCAGTTTAAGTGAAAACATTTCATACCCATGAAAAATAATATATCGAAATACAAAATCACAGAAACTACCCCCTAAGAGAATCTCTAGTTCAAAACTAGTGCACTTCTACTGCACTCTGAACCACTAATAGTTCGCCATCTATCTCTTTTACATGCTTTCAACTGGCGAATGCAACATTGCGATGTTGTTAGGTGGTTGAAATTGTCCCCGCAATTATATACAAATTTCCACTTTAGAACTAGTTCTTTATTGGCACTTTTTGGATAGTTACGAACTAGTATTAAATTTTACAGCTGATATCTAGTTCTTTCTTGGTAATATTTCGTTGGCCCCGAACCGGAGCGAAATTCTACATGTTGCTTCTAGTATGACATTATCGCATCTTTCGATAGTTCCGGACTGATGGAAGAGTGTTGAAAAAAAGGCGTATCATATGCCCCATATATTTCAACTCTGCGGTCAGTTATCTATTTGAATTTTATTTATGAAACAATTTTAATTACAAATTTTTTTCAGTGCTATCATATTTTTGAATAATGTTTAGTTGTCAAATTGTGAGTGTAATTTTTTTAACATACATAAGTGCCTGAGCTTCATACGGGAGTGCGTTTTCTTGTCACTTTCATAAGAAATTCGAGCATTTTCATATGATTCGAAATTATATGGCCGAAATCGCGATAAAGTATACCGAACTTTTTGTTTTTTATGCCAGTATTGCGTAAAACACTACTGGTTATAAAACTTTATTTCGTAAATCTCCTAGTAAAACTATATATCATTGAATTAAAAGTTTTTATATTTGATACATCACCCATTTAAAAAAAACTCTGAAGTGGAAAAATGGAGAAAAAGCCAGCATCGGAGAAAAAGGTAAATAATATTTTAATGAATTATTTCCTACGTACAATTTTAAGCTTAGTATAAAGAAAATAGTTTATTTTAATTAAATTAAAATAAGTGGTAACTGAATTGTGCCCGGTATGCATGTTTGGCTGCAAGAATTAATGCTGCAATTTTGTGTAGCGTGGCAGTGCAAAAAACAATTATTTCTTGACAGTGTAACTTTTTTCACTTTTAGAATGCCAAAAGTCCAAAAAACAATGTTCTCCAATCTCAAAAATTTTTTGACATGCAAAAGATTAATAACCAGCTGTTAAGAAAATGTATACTTTGCAAAGTAAAAACCCACGATCACCATGATAAGCATTATGAAACTTGGATAATTGAAATAAGTACAAAAATAATTTCACAGTCCAAAACTTTCGACCAAATTTGTGGCCGCGTGGTAGGATTTTTCGATAACTGTTTCGACTTCAAACTATTTTATTTAACATACTTGAATAGTTAATAACAGCATTGGTAAGTTTTTTTTGTTTTAGACAGCCACTAAAAGTTTGGTAAGCTTAGATAATTTTTCGTTTTCAATAGAATAAAACTTGCCTGATTCCGCCCAATTCCATTGAACGAATACATACACATTAAAGGGAATTTCATATAGTTTCAGATAACAAAAAAAAAACATTGCGAAATTTTGCGTTTTTCTTTGTAATCGCCAACTTAAGGTCTCTATGCCCTCGCTCACGTATGAAGCGCAGTGACCTAACAATGGAATGTCCTCAATTCAAGTCTACAATACTAGATCCCAAAAAAAGACAGTTATACCTGAAATGGTAAAAACCCAGAAAAAGGAAACTTGTGCACTGAATAGCCTTCATTGTTTGTCATATGAGTTTTCCCATAGTTAACGAGTTGTGCACTTATCCCATCAACTTATGTTATGTATGCACGCTTAGAAGTGTCACCCACAATTGGGTCGTCTATTATGGGTGATACTTCTAAGCAATTGAGTGCTTCGGGAATATACATATTTATGTATACATCACATAAACGCCTACCTAAAGCTCACTCGGAGTTTGAGATCTTAGGTAGATCTTTAAAGCAATGAAATGTGTACCTAAGCATATTTTTGTTAAGCATTAGCAGGTATTATTTTCCCGTAAAAACCCAGTTTCTCATTCTATAACAAGTGATATAATAAAACGATTGGGCTAAGACTATATAAACAGAGAACAAAGTTAAAAACGAATAATACCAAAGATGGACTGCATTGAAGTAAAATCTACTGCACTGTACCAAATGTTCCTATATCATCAACTAGTTATGGCTATTTCACGAAATGCACTCTTTGAAGTTTGGCTAAAAAGCAAAGATAGAGAAACGGACAAAGCCATACTAAACCATATTTTGAGTATAATTGGAAGATATGTGGATCATACAAAATTAAAAAAAATACATCATAAAGCTAACTTATAATATTCTTAAGAGATGGGCATGTTGTTTTCGATCTACAAGTAGATTTATTGAGAAAAACTCTGAATTGTAAGCAGAAAATCTGGATTTTACAGATAATATGCTTGTTGTTGAGCCATGCACTTCTCGTGATATTCTTAAGCCGGGGAGGCCAACAAAAAGTAATCTATGCGCACAAAAAAACGAAACACTAAGGAACTAATGAACAATGTCGACAATGATCAACTGTTAATGGCAGCGGAAATGAAATTACGACCATCAGGGAAAATAAATTCTGCAAAAATAATTAAGGAGTTGTCCACGGCATCAGCATCAAGAGGCACTGCAATCAAAAAGTACCGACTCTCGGAAGAAAATAAGAAAAGTTTGTCACCAGATCAAGCATTTGCGATGATAGTTGACTCAAATCTTTCAACATATGAACACTCCCTGATCCGGCAGCACACTTCAGAATTTAACAGAAAAATATATCCTTCATATAACTGTTTAAAAGAAGCAAAGAATTTATGCTATCCTGAAAAAAAAACCGTAACGGAAACCTATGCTGAAATTGAATTGCAATCCCTAATTGATCACAGCTTACGAAGATTGTGTCTTGCACAAGAAGAGGTATTGCTTTCTATTCCTGTGGTTAAAGAACTAAATGCAATTACAAAATGGGGATATGATGGAGCTGAGCATAGCTGTTACAAAAAACAGATTTCAGAAGAAAACAAATCGGACACTAGTATGTTTTTCATTTCACTAGTACTATTTCAAATGTATACAATGGTTGACAAACGAAAGGTTATAGTTTGGAGTAATCCTGCTCCATCTTCCACGAGATACTGCCGCCCAATAAAATTTGTTTTTGCAAAAGAAATACGAGATGTCATTTCAAAGCAGGTGCAATATGTCAAAGACCAAATTTCCAGTCTTCGTCCTACAACAATTCAAACAGATAACCTAAACTTACTGGTGAAATCAACGTTTGTGTTGTGCATGATTGATGGCAAAGTTTGCAACGCTCTGTCGGCATATACATCATCGCAAAATATGCTTGGTACAATATGCCAGTGAGCGTACATAAAATTCTGTTTCATGGAAAGAGTATAATCGTGTCTGCTATTTTTCCTCTTGGTCAACTTTCAGAAGAAGCTCAATAGCCCAGAAACAAAGATGCACGAAACTATCGTGAACTTTTCACCACAAAAAAGTTAAGAATTTGTAGTAACTTGGATTTGTTGCACAGATTGCTGATATCGTCAGACCCGTCCATAAACAGTTTGCCGAAAACCCCTAGGTCAAAGCGGCGAGCATTAACGAGTGAAGTTATTGGCCTATTATCTGAACCAGAGCATGTCGACGATATTGACTCCGATTAACTTTACACCAGTTAAAATATCACTTTTTATTTATAAGTAGGTATGTATTTCGATTCAGTTTTTACAAATATATGTACCTATGTTGTGTTTGACTTTGAAAATAAATTTTTTTAAATATTAATCAAAAGCCTCTAGACTAAAGTTAATAAATCTAAACAATTTTTACTTATATTGGCACTGGAAGTGCTTTCAAAGTAGAAAATATGATTATGTAAAATTTCACCTTATATGAGGGCAAGGAGGAAAAGTGTGCGGATCACGTCCATTTTTATACTCAAATCAAACTTAGGTATCTGCAACCACACTGCAAAATTTCAAATGAATTGCTCCATTGGTTTGGCTGTTATTAATTTTGGCATCCTAAAAGTGAAAAAAGTTACACTGTGCGACGCACTGATAAATTCTCTTGACGTGGAGTAGTATGTTTATGAGGCTTCTGGACCAAATTTTGTATGGAAAACTCGGTGCATGTCTCACCCTAAAAAGTCACTACTTTTCGAACAGTCTGTCACCAGTCTGGCCTTAGGAATGAGCCAAATTCAATATTTTCGGTCCAGTCTGGGTAGAGTCTGCCCGATGTAATGAGACCAGTTCTATTTTTATCTGGACCTGAAATTTTTGCCACCTCTCAAGATCATTCAACAGTTTCTTTGTCTACATTTAAGCGCATACGGTCTTGCGGTTTGCGTTCCGTTCTTCCGGTTTGTTTTCTGGCTGATCTATAAGAAAAAGCTTAGAACTTTTTGTTTTGCATTCTCCTTGCAAGAAAAAAAGAGCTTAGACATTCATCAATACAGGAGAGTATCGAACTCAGATTTTAAATGGGGGCCCTAAATTTTTAAAGGGCCCCAAATTTTTAAATAACTCCTCATATTTCTAATGAGACCTATCTTCGCCCGAGCCGTTTTAAAGACTCCCTCAGATTTTTAAAGAGCCCCTTGATTTTGTCTTGTATACATATTGGCACATATGCATGTACATGAGAATTTCATTACGCCGCATAATTAGTTTTTAGATTTTTAACTAAAGTGCATCTTTATCATGGTGTTGTGGCTGACCTATAAGAAAAAGCTTAGAGCTTTTTGCATTTTGTATGAAAAACTGTAACGACAGCCTTTCAACAAACTACGCCCCTGTGCGCCTACACGCACGCGAACCACTGTCTCTGCAAGTAACAATGCCAATTGTCAGCAAACCAACTGCATATTATGTGTGTATGTGGGTAAATACAAAACAAAGTGTTGTAGCCAAAATGTTTGACGCCTAGCAGGATTTTTGAGTGACTTTTAAGAAAGGGGATTTGACTGCAAAAAAAATGTAGATAGAAAAACGGGAGTTGCAACAGGAATCAAATAATCTATAAAAGAAGGGAAATTCCGTTTTTAATTTGCAAAAATTAAAAGTCATGGAGTCGAGTGGAAGTGAAAAATAAAAAATTAAATAAATTTCTATAGTGAGTGTCCTAAAGTTTAAAGTGCCGGAACCACAAGAGACCCTGTCCATGGCAATCAGCAGAATAATCACCAGCAGCAGATTCAGCACAACCACCGGTAAGTCACATAAAACTACCACCCTTAACTAGCCGATACGCTAACAGGATTACCGCCTTAGATACCCTTATCGACCTTTGCCCGATTGTAATATGCCCCTTCTTCTTTCCCACCAGAAACCGCGTCTGCCACCGAGAGGGATTCTACCACATACAACAAACACCAGCAACCGATATTAAAACACCCAAAGCCCAAAAGATACAACCACAAACACCACATCAACCCACTTCCATCTAGGCGAAACACACACCAGCCACACATTTACCCGCCAGCCAAAACGCAAAACCTGCAACCACAAATACCATAGAAACCCAACACTAGCGGCATACAAGCACATTAAACACCAATCAGGTTAAAAAAAACATCTGCATTCATAACAAATACACGCAAAGGCACACAACATTAATGATAAACCCGGGTACCATCGCTCAACAACCACCTCTCCACACAAGCAAGTACACCACAAAACCACGCAACATTAGCAACAACAGGCAATACCACACACCAACCACCTCTAACACTGCGAGCAATACACATAAATGCTACACATCATCAACAGAAAACAACATCACTAAACACTAACAACAGTACATCAACAAACCCGGTAAGCACAAACACTACTAGGTATAAGCCGCAAGCAGCCAGAGGTGGATCCATGCCTATTGCGACACTTACCACCAATCTATAAAACCCATCTTATAAGAACGCAAAACGGCGGCACGACACAACACCATCAGGCGACGTCACATCACATCACTACATCACATTACAGCACGATATCACATCACAGCATACAGCATAACCCATTCCATCACATTACATATCATCGCATCACAACTTATAAATAACATTGCTAGTTTCGACTGGCAACAATCAAGTAAGTGAGCAAGTAAGCAAATGAGCGACTGACTGTCTGTAGATCGCTAATAGGAAGAGTGCGCTGCGCACCACTTTTAACCACATCACCAACTCAACACAGGGCGACCGACATAAGTTCGCCGGGTTCGACCTTTCCTTAAACTTTTTTTATAATTTTGTACTTTAAGTATTTTATAGAAATTTGTATATGTTCATAATTCCCTTCTCACCTTGTACAAGAATTTCTTTTATTTTATCTGATAGACAGCCACGCTGAACTATCGGTATTAATTTTCTTGCACCTTTTGAGTTTTTGTTGTTGTTTCTTTTCGTTGATTCTTTTCCTTGAATTTTTTTTTTGTCTTTCAAAAGAAAAGAAAACTAGTTATTATCTTTCCGTGAAGGTAAATTATGAACTTAGGAAGTTCATGTTGCAGGCCACGAGGATTTGCTAGAATACGCAATAGCAAATTTGTACATTCGTTTAATTACCTTTTTATTGCGTTTTTTATTTCCTTTTTTTCCTTGGCAAAACTGAATTTATAACACTAATCTAACTTACTACATTGATAAAAGTAATTTTATAATATTTTTCTTTATATTTTTTTATAATAATTTACGCGAGCACTACGAATGTGTATACGCATGTTTTTCTGTATAAACCGGAACTAAAAGTTTCATGTGGTGAAAATTACAAGCCAGCCCATGTGGACACTTAGTTCTGTATAATAGAGTAGGAAATACTTGTTTCTTTTCTTTTTTTACTTTCAGCCGCCCGCCGCTCCAGCCTTGGTACCTAGTCTGCAGATGAGCGTGGTGACTTCCACGATTGGTAATATGATACATTGATAAATCTTGTTTATTCTCTTTTTTTTCGCCCTTTATATTTTTTTTTATTTTTATTATATTACATACTTATACACATTAGTGGATCACTGCTAGGAAACATTCACGACACTTTTTGAATTATATTAGGTGAGATAGGTAAAGAGTGGTCTATTAATCGGTTTAATTTGTTTATTGCATTTCTTTATTCTAGTTTTAAGTTAATTAAATTTTTTTCTCAAAATTTTATCAACCCCACATTTTGAATTGTGAAAAGGGTGTTCCTTTAGAAAGTTTGCACATTTTTTTTTTCATATCATTTAAATCTTTGTATATGTTTTCTTGAATTCATAAATAGATTAACATTTAATATTTTGGTTCAGTGTGGAAATAGATAACTTAAGATCCCATAATCACAGGTTGAAATAATTAGGCATATAAGAGTGAATAAAACATTGTGAAAAATAAATCTAGTTAGAAAAAAAAAATGATTTATTTCACATTCCATAGTTGAATAGTAATAAGAATGATGCAGGTCTAGATTTATCTTTGTGTTAGTGTGGGTGTTGCCCTTGCGGCACACTAGGAATGAGTGAGGTGTTGCTACTAGACTGACAGACCATGTATTAGGCCCGACTTTAGACTTTAACAGACGGACGAAGTCAGGATAAGGGAACTCCACTCGGTTATCGGAGTCAAAGTGGAGTTCAAGGTTGTTCATGCCTCATGAGCAAGAGGGGAGGGATGATTCAACCTGACACGGATGGTCTCCTACCGCTTTCCTTTCTTTTTTTTCTTTCCATTGTTTTCTTTCCCTTTTTTTTACTCCTTTTCTGGTCCCTGATCTCCACCAATAGGCATGTTAATTATAATTTTGTTTTTGTGACTGTGGGTCGAGGAAGGTGGCAAGAACTGTGCCTCAACGCCGACGAGCCTCAGCCGGGCTACCACCATGCCTAACCACCACCCTTCTCGCCCCGGACCAAGTAACGACAGCCTTTCAACAAACTACGCCCCTGTGCGCCTACACGCACGCGCACCACTGTCTCTGCAAGTAACAATGCCAATTGTCTGCAAACCAACTGCATATTATGTGTGTATGTGGGTAAATACAAAACAAAGTGTTGTAGCCAACATGTTTGACGCCTAGCAGGATTTTTTAGTGACTTTTAAGAAAGGGGATTTGACTGCAAAAAAAAAATGTAGATAGGAAAACGGGAGTTGCAACAGGAATCAAATAATCTATAAAAGAAGGGAAATTCCGTTTTTCATTTGCAAAAATTAAAAGTCATAGAGTCGAACGGACGCCTTACCTCGCGAGTGGAAGTGAAAAATAAAAATAAAAAATGAAATAAATTTCTATAGTAAAAAAAATAAATGTAAGGCGCGATAACCTCCGAAGAGATCTAAGGCCGAGCTTCTCTTCCAATTTGCGTCGTGCTCCTCTTGATTTTTCCCTACAAATTGGCCGGACGGGACCTACATGTTTTATGCCGACTCCGAACGGCATCTGCAAGGCAGATGAGTTTTCACTGAGAGCTTTTCATGGCAGAAATACAATCGGAGCGCTTGCCAGACACTGCCGAGGGGCGACCCCGCTTAGAAAAATTTTCTTCTAATTGAAAAATCTTATTTCTAAAATTTTGATGTTGCTTTGCCCGGGAGTTGAACCCAGGGCATACGGTGTGATAGGCGGAGCACGCTACCATCACACCACTGTGGCCGCTATAGTGAGTGGCCTAAAGTTTAAAGTGCCGGAACCACACGAGACCCTGTCCATGGCAATCAGCAGAATAACCACCAGCGGCCGATTCAGCACAACCACCGGTAAGTCACATAAAACTACCACGCTTAACTAGCCGATACGCTAACAGGATTACCGCCTTAGATACCCTAATCGACCTTTGCCCGATTGTAATATGCCCCTTCTTCTTTCCCACCAGAAACCGCGTCTGCCACCGAGAGGGATTCTACCGCCAACTAGGCGAAACACATCAACTCAACATCAGCAGCATACGACCACATTCAACAAACACCAGCAACCGATATTAAAACACCCAAAGCGCAAAAGATACAACCACAAACACCACATCAACCCACTTCCATCTAGGCGAAACACACACCAGCCACACATCTACCCGCCAGCCAAAACGCAAAACATGCAACCACAAATACCATAGAAACCCAACACCAGCGGCATACAAGCACATTAAACACCAATCACGTTAAACAAAACACCTGCATTTATAACAAATACACGCAAAGGCACACAACATTAATGATAAACCCCGGTAACATCGCTCAACAACCACCTCTCCACACAAGCAAGTACACCACAAAACCACGCAACAGGCAATACCACACGTCAACCGCCTCTAACACTGCGAGCAATACACATAAATGCTACACATCATCAACAGAAAACAACATCACTAAACACTAACAACAGTACATCAACAAACCTGGTAAGCACAAACACTACTAGGTATAAGCCGCAAGCAACCAGAGGTGGATCCACGCCTATTGCGACACTTACCACCAATCTATAAAACCCATCTTATAAGAACGCACGGCGGCACGACATAACACCATCAGGCGACGTCACATCACATCACATTACAGCACGATATCACATCACAGCATACAGCATACCCCATTCCATCACATTGCATATCATCGCATCACAACTTATAAATAACATTGCTAGTTTCGACTGGCAACAACCAAGTAAGTGAGCAAGTGAGCAAATGAGCGACTGACTGTCTGTAGATCGCTAATAGGGAGAGTGCACTGCGCACCACTTTTAACCACATCACCAACTCAACACATGGCGACCGACATAAGTTCACCGGGTTCGACCTTTCTTTAAACTTTTTTTATAATTTTGTACTTTAAGTATTTTATAGAAATTTGTATATGTTCATAATTCCCTTCTCACCTTGTACATGAATTTCTTTTATTTTATCTGATAAAGAGCCACGCTGAACTATCGGTATTAATTTTCTTGCACCTTTTGAGTTTTTGTTGTTGTTTCTTTTCGTTGATTATTTTCCTTGAATTTTTTTTTTTGTTTTTCAAAAGAAAAGAAAACTAGTTATTATCTTTCCGTGAAGGTAAATTATGAACTTAGGAAGTTCATGTTGCAGGCCACGAGGATTTGCTAGAATACGCAATAGCAAATTTGTACATTCGTTTAATTACCTTTTTATTGCGTTTTTTATTTCCTTTTTTTTCCTTGGCAAAACTGAATTTATAACACTAATCTAACTTACTACATTGATAAAAGTAATTTTATAATATTTTTCTTTATATTTTTTTATAATAATTTACGCGAGCACTACGAATGTGTATACGCATGTTTTTCTGTATAAACCGGAACTAAAAGTTTCATGTGGTGAAAATTACAAGCCAGCCCATGTGGACACTTAGTTCTGTATAATAGAGTAGGAAATTCACTAGGATTGTTGTTCCTATTTGTTTCTTTTCTTTTTTTACTTTCAGCCGCCCGCCGCTCCAGCCTTGGTACCTAGTCTGCAGATGAGCGTGGTGACTTCCACGATTGGTAATATGATACATTGATAAATCTTGTTTATTCTCTTTTTTTTCGCCCTTTACATATTTTTTTATTTTTATTATATTACATACTTATACACATTAGTGGATCACTGCTAGGAAACACTCACGACACTTTTTGAGTTATATTAGGTGAGATAGGTAAAGGGTGGTCTATTAATCGGTTTAATTTGTTTATTGCATTTCTTTATTCTAGTTTTAAGTTAATTAAATTTTTTTCTCAAATTTTTATCAACCCCACATTTTGAATTGTGAAAAGGGTGTTCCTTTAGAAAGTTTGCACATTTTTTTTTCATATCATTTAAATCTTTGTATATGTTTTCTTGAATTCATAAATAGATTAACATTTAATATTATGGTTCAGGGTAGAAATAGATAACTTAAGATCCCATAATCATAGGTTGAAATAATTAGACATATAAGAGTGAATAAAACATTGTGAAAAATAAACCTAGTTAGAAAAAAAAATGATTTATTTCAAATTCCATAGTTGAATAGTAATAAGAATGATGCAGGTCTAGATTTATCTTTGTGTTAGTGTGGGTGTTGCCCATTGCGGCACACTAGGAATGAGTGAGGTGTTGCTACTAGACTGACAGACCATGTATTAGGCCCGAATTTTTTATCGGAGTCAAAGTGGAGTTCAAGGTTGTTCATGCCTCATGAGCAAGAGGGGAGGGATGACTCCACCTGACACGGACGGTCTCTTACCGCTTTCCTTTCTTTTTCTTTCTTTCCATTGTTTTCTTTCCCTTTTTTTGACTCCTTTTCTGGTCCCTGATCTCTACCAATAGGCATGTTAATTATAATTTTGTTTTTGTGACTGTGGGTCGAGGAAGGTGGCAAGAACCGAGCCTCAACGCCGACGAGCATCAGCCGGGCTACCACCATGCCTAACCGCCACCCTTCTCGCCACGGACCAAGCAGTTACATTACAAAACTCGGAGCATAACTCTCCCTAACTACTCATTCTACATTCGGTTTGTGTTCTGGCTGATCTTTAAGAAAAATAGCTTAGAACTTTTTTGCATTTTATATGGAAACCTCGGTGGATGTCTCACCTTAACAACTTCTTACTTTCGGTGCAGTCTGGGTTGAGCCTTGTCGTAGAAATGAGACCAGTTCTATATTTATCTTTACCTAAAATTTATGTCATCTCTCAAGATCACTCAACAATTTCGTCGGCTAAATTAGGCGCATACGTTTAACAATGCAGGAGAGTATCGAGTTCAGATTTTTAAAGGGGTTCATATTTTAAAAGATGGCTTCAAATTTTTAAAGGGGCTCAGATTTGTACAGAGCACAACGACTTTGTCTTGGCGCCCCGATAAAATTTTTATTATAAATTTTTTTAAATATGAAGATTGAACATTTTATTTGTCTTTTTATTAGGTTATAGTTTGTATGTACATACTTACACATATGCATGTACGTGAGAATTTCATGAAACGGTAAATAAATATGAAGGCTTAACATTTTGCTTGTCTTTTTATTGGGTTATAAGTTTGTATGTAAATAGTAACATATATGTATGTACAAGAGAAAAACTCGAAACACGCTGATAAGAAATCTTAACTGTCCAACATTGAAACATATTTACATGTATATAAGTAATCATATCACATCATATATCGTGTCGTCGAGTGCAGACGTGTTTTTCTTTTGCTCCGTGCTATTTCGTGTCTCGCAATCCTTTTTTAAAGTAATCTTTTGTATCAAATATGCTTTCGCAACAATCTATACTTTGTTCAGACTGTAATGGCCCTATCAATCATGGTAGTGCTATAAAGTGCAAAATATGTGAAAGCTCTTATCATTATTCATGTGCAAAAATAGATATAAATAAAATTTCGCATATTCTAACTCAATATTTAAACGTTGTTTTTGTTTGCAATTTGAGTTCATTTTCATACTCGCAGCAATACGGACGTGTTTTGTAATTGCTTGCATGCGCTTTTTATACTCAGTTGAGCAGAGCTCACAGAGTATATTAACTTTGATTGGATAACGGTTGGTTGTACAGGTATAAAAGAATCGAGATAGATATAGACTTCCATATATCAAAATCATCAGTATCGAAAAAAAATTTGATTAAGCCATGTCCGTCCGTCTGTCCGTTAACACGATAACTTGAGTAAATTTAAAAATTTAATATCTTTACAGTATATAAGTAAATTATGTCAACATTCAACTCCAGTAATGATATGGTACAACAAAATACAAAAATAAAAGAAAATTTCAAAATGGGCGTGGTTCCGCCCTTTTTCATTTGATTTGTCTAGGATACATTTAATGCCATAAGTCGAACAAAAATTTACCAATCCTTGTGAAATTTGGTAGCGGCTTAGATTCTAGGACGATAACTGTTTTCTGTGAAAAAGGGCGAAATCTGTTAAAGCCACGCCCAGTTTTATACACAGTCGACCGTCTGTCCTTCCGCTCGGCCATTAACACGATAACTTGAGCAAAAATCGATATATCTTTACTAAACTCAGTTCACGTAATTATCTGAACTCATTTTCTATTGGTATAAAAAATGGCCGAAATCTGACTATGACCACGCCCACTTTTTCGATATCGAAAATTACGAAAAATGAAAAAAAGTGCCATAATTCTATACCAAATACGAAAAAAGGGTTGAAACATAGTAATTGGATTGGTTTATTGACGCAAAATATAACTTTAGAAAAAAACTTTGTAAAATAGGTGTGACACCTACCATATTAAGTAGAAGAAAATGAAAACGTTCTGCAGGGCGGAATCAAAAGCCCTTGGAATTATGGCAGGAATACTGTTCGTGATATTACATATATAAATAAATCAGCGGCACCCGAAAGATGATGTTCTGGGTCACCCTGGTCCACATTTTGGTCGATATCTCGAAAACGCCTTCACATATACAACTACCACCACTCCCTTTTAAAATTCTTATTAATACCTTTAATTTGACACCCATATTGTACAAACACATTATAGAGTCACCCCTGGTCCACCTTTATGGCGATATCTCGAAAAGGCGTCCACCTATAGAACTAAGGCCCACTCCCTTTTAAAATACTCATTAGCACCTTTCATTTGATACCCATACCGTACAAATTAATTCTAGAGCCACCCCTGGTCCACCTTTATGGCAATATCTCTAAAATGCGTCCACCCATAGAACTAAGGCCCACTTCCTTTTAAAATACTCATTAACACCTTTCATTTGATACCCGTGTCGTACAAACAAATTCTAGAGTCACCCCTGGTTCACCTTTATGGCAATATCTCGAAAAGGCGTCAACCCATAGAACTAAGGCCCACTCCCTTTTAAAACACTCATAAACACCTTTCGTTTGATACCCTCATTGTACAAACGCATTCTAGAGTCACCCCTGGTCCACCTTTATAACGATATCCCGAAAAGGCGTCCACCTATAGAACTAAGGCCCACTCCCTTTTAAAATACCCATTAAAACCTTTCATTTGATACCCATATCGTACAACAAATTCCAGAGTCACCCCTGGTCCAGCTTTATGGCGATATCTCGAAAAGGCGTCCACCTATAGAACTACGGCCCACTCCCTTTTAAAATACTCATTAACACCTTTCGTTTGATACCCTTATTGTACAAACGCATTCTAGAGTCACCCCTGGTCCACCTTTATAACGATATCCCGAAAAGGCATCCACATATAGAACTAAGGCCCACTTCCTTTTAAAATACTCATTAACAACTTTCATTTGATACCCATATCGTACAAACAAATTCTAGAGTCACCCATGGTCCACCTTTATGGCGATATCTCGAAAAGCCGTCCACCTATAGAACTAAGGCCCACTCCCTTTTAAAATACTCATTAACACCTCTCATTTGATACCCATATCGTACAAACAAATTCTAGAGTCAGCCCTGGTCCACCTTTATGGAGATATCTCGAAAAGCTGTCCACCTATAGAACTATGGCCCACTCCCTCTTAAAATACTCTTTAATACCTGCCTTTTGATACGCATGTCATACAAACACATTCCAGGGTTACACTAGGTTCATTTTCCTACATGGTGATTTTCCCTTATTTTGTCTCCATAGCTCACAACTAAGTATGTAATGTTCGGTTACACCCGAACTTATCCTTCCTTACTTGTTAATTTTATAATTTATTTAAGAATTTGGGAAAAATTTAAACAACGTAACATCAGGACGGACAAGGCGACAGCTGTTTCGATTATACCTTGTAAATCTCTTTAAAGCCTTTTCTCCCGGGAGTGGGAGTCGAACCCGCACTCCTACGATAGTTAAAATGGTTACAAACGTATTCAGCTACGTCATGCCTTAGTTGTTGTAAATTTTTTCCCAGTTGACTTCTTTTGCATATTTTAATCTTTTATACGTTGCATACTTCGTATGCAATTATGTGTCAAAGCTATGCTTGTTGGTACGGCGGTTTCCAAAGTTGGTACGGCGGTTTTCAAAGAAACTTTGGTATTGTTGCTGTTTTTGTTCTATTTATAGAACTACAACGAATTAACCAATTTTGTCTGTTTGCATGATTTAATCAGGGATTGCTGGTATTGCTTTTTTTAAATGTATGGAAACATTTATTTGAAGCAATTTTTAATTTTATAATTTATTTAAGAATTTAGGAAAAATGTAAACAACGTGACATCTGGACGGACAAGGCGACAGCTGTTTCGATTATACCTTGTAAATCTCTTCAAAGCCTTTTCTCTCGGGAGTGGGAGTCGAACCCGCACTCCTACGATAGTTGAAATGGTTACAAACGCATTCAGCTACGTCATGCCTTAGTTGTTGTAAAGTTTTTCCCAATTGCCTTCTTTTGCATATTTTAATCTTTTACACATTGCATGTCAAAGCTATGCTTGTTGGTACGGCGGTTTCCAAAGTTGGTACGGCGGTTTTCAAAGAAACTTTGGTATTGTTGCTGTTTTTGTTCTATTTATAGAACTACAACGAATTAACCAATTTTGTCTGTTTGTATGATTTAATCGGGGATGGCCCGTATTGCTTTTTTTAAATGTATGAAAACATTTATTTGAAGCAATTTTTATACTCAGTTGAGCAGAGCTCACAGAGTATATTAACTTTGATTGGATAACGGTTGGTTGTACAGGTATAAAGGAATCGAGATAGATATAGATTTCCATATATCAAAATCATCAGTATCGAAAAAAAATTCGATTGAGCCATGTCCGTCCGTCCGTCCGTTAACACGATAACTTGAGTAAATTTTGACGTATCTTGATGCAATTTGGTATGTAGGTTCCTGGGCACTCATCTCAGATCACTATTTAAAATGAACGATATCGGACTATAATCACGCCCACTTTTTCGATATCAAAAATTTCGAAAAATCGAAAAAGTGCGATAATTCATTAGCAAGTACGGATAAAGCGATGAAACTTGGTAGATGAGTTGAACTTATGACGCAGAATAGAAAACTAGTAAAATTTTGGACAATGGGCGTGGCCCCACACACTTTTAAAAGAAGGTAATTTAGAAGTTTTGCAAGCTGTAATTTGGGAGTCGTTGAAGATATCATGACGAAATTTGGCAGGAACGTTACCCCTATTACTATATATGCCTAAGAAAAATTTGCAAAATCGGAGAACGACCACGCCTACTTAAAACAAATTTTTTTTAAATCAAATTTTAAAAGAAAAGTTAATATCTTTACAGTATATACATAAGTAAATTATGTGAACCTTCAACTCCAGTAATGGTATGGTGCAACAAAATACAAAAATAAAAGAAATTTTCAAAATGAGCGTGGCTCCACCCTTTTTCATTTAAATTGTCTAGGATACTTTTAATGCCATATGCCGAACAAAACATTACCAATCCTTGTGAAATTTGGTAGAGGCTTAGATTCTAGGACGATAATTGTTTTCTGTGAAGAAGGGGGAAATCGGTTGAAGCCATGCCCAGTTTTTATACACAGTCGACCGTCTGTCCTTCCGCTCGGCCGTTAATACGATAACTTGAGCAAAAATCGATATATCTTTACTAAACTCAGTTCACGTACTTATCTGAACTCACCTTATATTGGTGTAAAAAATGGCCGAAATCCGACTATGACCACGCCCACTTTTTCGATATCGAAAATTTCTAAAAATGAAAAAAATACCATAATAATATACGAAATACTAAAAAAGGGATGATGCTACTTGGATTGGTCTGTTCACGCAAAATATAACTTTAGAAAAAACTTTGTAAAATGGGTGTGACACCTACCATATTAAGTAGAAGAAAATGAAAAAGTTTTGCAGGGCGAAATCAAAAGCCCTTGGAATCTTGGAAGGATAACTGTTCGTGGTATTACATATATAAATAAATTAGCGGTACCCGAGAGATGATGTTCTGGGTCACCCTGGTCCACATTTTGGGCGATATCTCGAAAACGCCTTCACATATACAACTACCACCACTCCCTTTAAAACCCTCATTAATACCTTTAATTTGATACCCATATCGTACAAACACATTATAGAGTCACCCCTGGTCCACCTTTATGGCGATATCTCGAAAAGGCGTCCACCTATAGAACTAAGGGCCACTACCTTTTAAAATACTCATTATCACCTTTCGTTTGATACCCATATCGTACAAACAAATTCTAGAGTCACCCCTGGTCCACCTTTATGGCAATATCTCGAAAAAGTGTCCACCCATAGAACTAAGGCCCACTCCGTTTTAAAATACTCATCAACACCTTTCGTTTGATACCCATATTGTACAAACGCATTCTAGAGTCACCTCTGGTCCACGTTTATGACGATATCTCGAAAAGGCGTCCACTTATAGATTTAAGGCCCACTCCCTTTTAAAATACTCATTAACACCTTTCATTTGATACCCATATTGTACAAACGCATTCTAGAGTCACCCCTGGTCCACGTTTATGGCTATATCCCGAAAAGGCGTCCACGAATAGAACTAAGGCCCATTCCCTTTTAAAATATTGTTAACACCTTTCGTTTGATACCCATATTGGACAAAAGCATTCTAGAGTCAACCCTGGTCCACCTTTATAACGATATTCCGAAAAGGCGTCCACCTATAGAACTAAGGCCCACCCCCTTTTAAAATACTCATTAACACTTTTCATTTGATACCCATATCGTACAAACAAATTCTAGAGTCACCCCTGGTCCACGTTTATGGCGATATCCCGAAAAGCCGTCCACGAATAGAACTAAGGCCCGTTCCCTTTTAAAATATTGTTAACACCTTTAGTTTGATACCCATATTGGACAAAAGCATTCTAGAGACAACCCTGGTCCACCTTTATAACGATAGTCCGAAAAGGCGTCCACCTATAGAACTAAGACCCACTCCCTTTTAAAATACTCATTAACACTTTTCATTTGATACCCATATCGTACAAACAAATTCTAGAGTCGCCCCTGGTCCACTGCTATGGTGATATCTCGAAAAGGCGTCCACCTATAGAACTTAGGCCCACCCCTTTTAAAATACCCATTAACACCTTTCATTTGACCCATGGAACTAAGGCTCACTCCCTTTTAAAATACTCATTAACACCTTTCATTTGATACCCATATCGTACAAACAAATTCTAGAGTCGCCCCTGGTCCACCGCTATGGTGATATCTCGAAAAGGCGTCCACCTATAGAACTTAGGCCCACTCCCTTTTAAAATACCCATTAACACCTTTCATTTGATACCCATATCGTACACACAAATTCTAGAGTCACCCCTGGTCCACCTTTATGGCGATATCTCGAAAAGGCGTCCTCCTATAGAACTTAGGCCCACTCCCTTTTAAAATACCCATTAACACCTTTCATTTGACCCATAGAACTAAGGCCCACTCCCTTTTAAAATACTCATTAACACCTTTCATTTGATACCCATATCGTACAAACAAATTCTAGAGTCACCCCTGGTCCACCTTTATGGCGATATCTCGAAAAGGCGTCCACCTATAGAACTAAGACCCACTCCCTTTTAAAAAACTCATTAACGCCTTTCATTTGATACCCATATCGTTTAAACAAATTCTAGAGTCTCCCCTGGGCCACCTTTATGGCGATATTGCGAAAAGGCGTCCACCTATGGAACTAAGACCCACTCCCTTTCAAAATACTCATTAAGACCTTTCATTTGATACCCATATCGTACAAACAAATTCTAGAGTCGCCCCTGGTCCACCGCTATGGTGATATCTCGAAAAGGCGTCCACCTATAGAACTTAGGCCCACTCCCTTTTAAAATACTCATTAACACCTTTCATTTGACCCATAGAACTAAGGCCCACTCCCTTTTAAAATACTCATTAACACCTTTCATTTGATACCCATATCGTACAAACAAATTCTAGAGTCGCCCCTGGTCCACCGCTATGGTGATATCTCGAAAAGGCGTCCACCTATAGAACTTAGGCCCATTCCCTTTTAAAATACCCATTAACACCTTTCATTTGATACCCATATCGTACAAACAAATTCTAGAGTCACCCCTGGTCCACCTTTATGGCGATATCTCGAAAAGGCGCCCTCCTATAGAACTTAGGCCCACTCCCTTTTAAAATACTCATTAACACCTTTCGTTTGATACCAATATTGTACAAACGCATTCTAGAGTCACCCCTGGTCCAGGTTTATGGCGATATCTCGAAAAGGCGTCCACCCATAGAACTAAGGCCCATTCCCTTTTAAAATACTCATTAACACCTTTTATTTGATACCCATGTCGTACAAACAAATTCTAGAGTCAGCCCTGGTGCACCGTTATGGCGATATACCTAAATGGCGTCCATCTATAGAACTATAGCCCACTCCCTCTTAAAATACTCTTTAATACCTTCCATTTGATACACATGTCATACAAACACATTCCAGGGTTACCCTAGGTTCATTTTACTACGAGGTGATTTTCCCTTATTTTGTCTCCATAGCTCTCAACTGAGTATGTAATGTTCGGTTACACCCGAACTTAGCCTTCCTTACTTGTTTTTAATTACTCCTCAAATGCCGTGTAGTTGTGGTCTTAGGGTTGATCGCACTCAACCAAAGGTTCAATGTGCTAAGTGCTGAAATTTTTTTTATCTGCCTTGTGTGGGTGTGTTGCAGACCGATCTCGACTTTTTAAATGAATCCAATAGTGCTTTTTATTATTGTAATGCTTGTGCGTTTGAGCGTCGCAGTTCTATTCGCTCACCGCCTCTCTCTCTGAACAATACTTTTTCGAACGAATCGGGTGGGTGATGCTGTGAACAAAAGCAATAATGCTAATAATATGTACAGTGTGGAAACAACACTTAAATGCTTAATGTGAGAAATTACTGCGCTAAAGTCTAATAATGCAAAACTCGTGTGTTTGCTTGAATCATCGATAGCTGAAGGTACTCACCTACGTCAAGTTAGTGACTTGTAAATTGAGCTTCGCTCTAGTACCAGTCACTGTGTGACAATAACACAGTCGTTTCTGATGAGCTCAGGCACTTAAACCTGATATTGCTAAATTTAATGCAGAATTGCCGTTGAATGCTCTGTTTCTAAACAAACTGTTGCGTTGAGTGCTCATACTGTTGACGTCAGTCCTGACTACATGGCTCGTGCTGTTGAAAATATAAACGCTGCTGCTAACATGAATGAATTAACATCTAATGTTGCTGGTACTGTTGTCAACATGAATGCTTCGACTGTTGATAATGTAAGCATTAATACGGTAGCAACAGAAGTTGCTGACAACATAAATGCTCCATCTTCAAATCAGAACTTACAGTCAAATCCTGTTAATGCCTCTGCTAATAACATTAGCTCGTTTTCTTCGGTACTCAGATCTGATCCTACTATTTCCAATGAACTTTTGAAAGTGATGGAAATAATAATAAAAAGCGTAATGCTGTAAACGGCACAAGCAGTTGAAACTGCTGCTTCGTGTTCGACTTCAATTTCAAATTCGTCTTCGAGTTTGTTTTCAACTATAGCATCTACATCTTCTACTACTGTGAAGTCTGTAACTACAACTCTTTCTGTACAAAGTAAACGCAACGAAAATGTTAATCGCCGTAAGCCAAATTTTGTTGGATCAAATATAAGTACAGAATTGAGTGTATTTAGTATGAGTTGGCTCCACTTATCATCATTTCAGCCATCACTTTACTCTAATATGATTAGTTATCTGGTAAGACATTTGAAAGCTGATAAGTCTAACTTTGCCTGCAAAAGGCTTATAAAAAATGACACTCCGCTTGACTCATTAACAAAAGTCAACTTTAAGCTTGATGTTACAGAAACACTATATGATGCCGTTTTATCACCAGATTTGTGGCCTGCTGGGGTGAACGTTCGGTCATTACGTTTTTTCCCCCAAAGAGATAAGGCAAACGAATTGCCCTTAGTTGCCAGTGGCAATACTAACCTTGTCAACTAGCAACTAAATATCTATTTTCAAAATGCTTCTGGCATCAGAACAAAAGCGCATGATGCTAAGTCACTGAGCTCGCAGTTAGAGTACGATATTTTTGTCATTGTTGAAACTTGGCTGACTCCAGATTTTTTTAATGGCGAATTCTTCGATCCCAATTTGTTTGTCGTTTTCCGTAAAGACAGAGATGCAGAAAAAACTGGGCGTTCTCGAGGTGGAGGTGTACTTATTGCAGTTCAACGCAAGTATAATGATGCTTCCCTAATTCAGCTGGATAATAACGATTCGCTACTTGACCGACTCTGTGTTAAAGTTAGTGGCTCTACGTACTCCGGCTCTCTATTCTTGATGGCATCTTATATTCCGCCGAATAGTTCTGAAGATCTTTATAAAGCTCATGCTGACAATATTTCGTCTGTAGTTCTTAATAAGCTTGGTGATAATCAGGTATGTATTTTATGTGACTTTAATCTAAGTGATGTCACCTGGCCTCAGGGTTTCTGTGGCTTGGGCCTCATGCCAAATAATATATCGAAGTCCTATGAGACTTATCTTATAGATAACGTGCTAAGCGTAAACTTGCCGCAAGTCAATACTTCACTAACAGGCTTGCCAGAATATTAGATCTTATATTCCTCAGTGTTAATATTAATTTTAACATATCCGAATGCCATGCACCATTTGCTCCGTCGGATATGCATCACACTACTATTGTTCTTAAACTTGAGTTCTATGAGTTTTGTGTACCATCTGTAAATGCTGATATCGCTTTTAATTTTGCATGGTGCGACATGTCTATACTTAACCATGTTTTCTCGGAAATTAACTGGTTTGATTTTTTTCCTCCTCAAATGTTAGCATTTTCTATGAGATATTTAGATCAACGCTTTTTAACCTATGCTTAAGGCATGTTCTAGTCTTTAAGAAAAAGCCGTATAAATTACCTTGGTATACTAAGGGTTTAAAAAAATTGAAGAATTTTCGAAACAAATACTACAAAAATTTAGTCAGACCAAGAATCTGTTCTTTTACGAGAAATATCAGCAGTATCTAAAGGAATTTAACTGTTTGGATAACAAAAACTATATTCTTAGCTTTGGAACAAACATTAAGTCCAATCCTAAAACAATTTTATTAAATCTAAAAGGACCTGCTCGTCGGTCCTGCTTCTGTCTTTTACCAAGATAATGTAGCTACAAATCCTAATGCGGTAGTGAACCTGTTTGCGGACTATTTTAGTGGTAATTTTGCTTTCTATGATGATGCCCCTTTTTTCGACTTTGCATCTGATTTAAATTCTTCACTGGATTTATCTGTTTGGATGCCCAGGTGTCTAGGTATTCAACAGGACCTGTTTGGTTAGCATCTCATTTCTCTCCCTGATGGGAAGTATTCTCGCCTCATTATGTAGATGGTGTTCTGGGGACATAAGAAGACAGCCCGTGGCGATTCTGAGAGCAGTATTTTGGCAGGCCTTTAGCTTCTTCCAGTGGGTAATTTTTAGGCTTGGCTACCATATGGGTGACGCGTAGCATGTAAACGGCTGGCCAATTGCTTTGTATGTAATGAGCGTTTCTTTATCTTTTCCCCGGGTACTGCCAGCAAGGGATTTGAGGATTTTATTACGGCTCTGGATTTTCAGAACAATTGCGGCTGCGTGCTCACCAAAATGTAGATCCTGATCAAACGTCACACGCAAGATTTTGGGGTGTAGGACAGTCGGTAGCGTAGTGCCATCGACGTGGATGTTCAAAATGGTCGACATTTGGGATGTCCATGTTGTAAATAAGGTCGCGGAAGATTTAGTCGGTGATAATGCCAGGTTTCGCGAGGCGAAAAAACTGGAGAGATCAGGGAGGTAGCCGTTTATTCTGTTGCAGAGCTCATCGATCTGTGGGCCTGGGCCTGCGGCCATTATTGTGCAGTCATCGGCGTATGAAACGATAGTGACTCCTTCTGGTGGTGAAGGTAGCTTAGATATGTAGATATTAAACAAAAGTGGGGATAGGACACCACCCTGTGGCACCCCTTGTTTAATTCTTCTTTGTTTTGATGTTTCGTTTCTAAATTGCACCGATGCCTGCCGACCACACAGATAATTTGCGGTCCAGCTTTTAAGACATGGGGGAAGGATAGACCCTTCCAGGTCTTGCAGTAACGTGCCATGGTTGACGGTATCAAAAGCTTTTGATAGGTCTAGCGCTACGAGTACTGTTCTATGGTGGGGGTTTTGATTTAAACCGCAATTTATCTGATTGCTGATGGCATTTAACGACGTGATGGTGCTATGGAGTTTTCTGACGCCATGCTGATGACAGGCTAGCTGCAAATTTGCTTTGAAGTAGGGGACAAAATGGCTTCAAGCGTCTTTGCTACTGGCGATAGGAGAGATATAGGACGATACGACTCTCCTATGTTAGCTGGTTTCCCAGGCTTTAATAGCGGGACCACCGTGGCCATTTTCCATTTTTCGGGTATGATAAAGGTGGAAAGAGACAGGTTTAAGACATGTGCTAAGTTTGAAACCCTCTTTCCCTAGGCTTTTAAGCATCGGCATGGCTATGCCATCTGGGCCCACTGCTTTGGATGGTTTAGCGTGACCAAAGGCATCTTCAACCCCTTGGCGGTGATGGTGATTGGTGACGCGCTGAATTTATGTTTATGTGCGTGTCTGTTGGCCCTCCGTCTATCTTTGTCGACCATAGAATGCATTACATATTGACGGCATAAAGCGCTCGCGCATTTTTTTCGAATCCGACAGCACTTTATCGCCGAAGGCGATGGAAACTTTGCCATTGTGCTTAGACGGATTCGATAGGGACTTTACGGTGGACCAAAGTTTACCCACACCGGCAGAGAGGTTACAACCTCTTAGGTGCTCCTCCCATTTCGCCCGCTTGTGTTCATCCACAAGCAATCTGATGCGTTGGTTTATATCCCTTATTTGGGGGTCGCCTGGGTCGAGCTGTCCTATAAGGTCACGTTCTCTTTCTAAATTTGCGGCCTCCGCCGGGAAGTGGGGCCGAATTTCGGCAATCCTCACGGCGGGAATGAAACGTGCCGAGGCGGATTCAATGACCTTGCGGAAAGCATGCTCCCCTTGGTGGGCATCAGTCGGGATATGGAGGGCAGCAAAGAGGTTGTCTGTAAAAGATTTGTAATCGTTCCACTTTCCTTTTTTAAAGTTTATGAAAGTGCATTTTTCTGTAACGATAAAGTCGGCGGTACGCTCGAACGAAATAAGTATAGGCAGGTGGTCGGATGCCAATGTTACCATCGGCTGCCAGTTAACGCAGTTTACGAGTTCTGCGCTTACGATTGAGATATCCGGCGAACTGTGACAGCTTCCTACCATAGGTGTGGGGGCGTTTCCTTTTATTGTGCAGAACGTCGTTTCTTCACCCCTACTGTCCGCCCGCAAGTTTGAATGCCATAGATCGTGATGGGCATTAAAGTCGCCTAAGATAATGCGATTGTTGCCAGTTAGTAAGCCGCTAATATTGGGGCGGTATCCACTGGGGCAACAGGCGGCAGGAGGGATGTAGATGTTGATGATTTCTAGGTTTGCATCGCCTGACCGGACAGATAGGCCTTGACGTTCTAAGACATTGTCGCTGCGGTCGATGCCAGGATCAAATATATGATATTGCACAGAGTGGTGTATGATAAACGCGAGGCCGCCTCCATTTCCGCTCAAGCGATCTTTTCTGTGGACATTATACCCAGAAAAGGTTTGCAGTGCAGATCTTGCTGTGAGTTTAGTCTCTTGAATCGCAGCAATGCGGATGTTGTGCCAATTCATGAAATCGACCATCTCCGTGATCTTCCCAGTTAGTCCATTATAGTTTAACTGCAGAATTCTGAAGTGCATAGGGGGAGACGTCGCCACTCTGGGAGTAAGTGACGGGTGACTACGCCTGGGTTGAGGAAGGCCAGGACGCAACTGCTGTTGTGGCCCTGGGACTGGGCGTCCTTTGGCAAGCGCTAAGGCGTAGACTGCGGGACGCCCTTGGACGTGAAAAGCAAGGAGCCACAAAAGATTTATAAAAGTTACGTGGACTTCGGGTTTTGGGATCAAGCCCAGAACAACCTGTCCGATGCAACCATCCCTTACACGAGACACACTGAACAGAGTATGACCGTCCTAAAAGATTATTTTTCGGCAGATGCAGCAAAACCATTTCTCAGGAACGGGGTAAGGAGACGGACCCGGATTGGATTCGATACCTTCCCGGAGCAAGAGAATATGGAGCAGTCCCGCTGCAAGGAGCTGCTGGGAAGATGACAATTTGTGGGAGGGACGCAACAAATTAAATGGGGTTACACTGAAATGACAGTCCTTGGTCGGGAAAAATCCCGAGTCGCTCCGGTACATAGAACCGACTGCCTTGGGAAGCGAAATCGGTCAAGACAGATTCTGATGGTCACTCAATTGCCTTGATTAAAGATTGTCCGGCCTTAGTTTTGCCTCTTGATATCCTGTTCAATATGCCACTTCAGTGCGGGGAGTTTATTGTTGCTTTGAAACTTGCATCGATAACTCCTATCTACAAATCTGGAAATAAGAATGATGTCTATAACTACAGACCTATATCAAAGCTCACTACTGTTTCGAAGTTATTTGAATGTGTTGTAAAAGACAAGTTGTACTTTTCAGGGAAGAGCCTAATTTGTGCCAAGCAGCATGGTTTTGTTGCGGGACGTTCGACAGTCACTAATCTAGTGGAGTTTAGTGAGTATTGTATATTTGCTTTTGCATCTGGATACCAGGTGGATTGTATTTATACTGACTTCTCCAAAGCCTTCGATAAGGTATCAGATGAGATCCTTATTCATAAACTTTCCTGTCTTGGTTTTCACTCAATTTTTCTGCAGTGGCTAAAATCTTATTTAATTAACAGATGGTGTATTGTCTGTATTGATGGTGTATCATCCGATCCATACCTTGCAACTTCCGGCGTTCCGCAAGGCAGTATTCTTGGACCCTTGCTCTTTGTCCTGTTCATCAACGACATTAGCACTTGCTTTTCGTATGCTAGGTTTCTCTTGTATGCTGATGATCTTTTGGTTTTCTCCATTATAAAGTCTTCGCGTGATATATTCGAACTTCAGTGTGAAATTAATAATCTCTATTCCTGGTGCGTTAGATCGCACCTTTCTTTAAATATTAGTAAATGCTTTCACTTCACCTACTCTAAATTGCGCCTGAAGTTTAATAGTTCATATACCATTGATAACAATCCACTGTAGACTGTTGATAAAATCAAGGACCTTGATGTGGTTTATGATACCAAATTTTCTTTGAACAGCCATGTAAACTTTATCATAGCCAAATCGTATGCAATGCTTGGTTTTATTCGGCGTAATAGTTCAGAGTTCTCTGACCCGTATACACTTAACTTGCTCTACAATTCATTTGTACGATCTCATCTCGAGTATGCCACTATCATTTGGCGACCGTTCCAACAGTTTGTAATTAACAGGATTGAGCGAGTTCAAAAAGTTTCTCTTAAATACTTTCTGCGATCACTTAGATTTACTAGCCCTCTTCCCTCATATAATGCACGTTTACTTCTTTTAAATCTTAAAACTTTAGAAGCGAGAAGGTCTATTCTTTCTTTGACCTTTTTATATTGCACCATCTATGGGGATACAGATTGTGCTGCTCTTCTTGAGAACATTAATTTTAATGTTCCAATAAGAGAACTTAGAAGCTTTTACCCTTTTTATGGCATTAAAAGTAGAACTAATTATGCGATAAATGCCCCAATTACCCGCGCTATGAGTGAATTTAATAAGATCTCATATTTTATCGAGCTTGATTTCTCTTTGTCGAAGAACGTTTTTATTAATTTAATAAAGGTTGTTTTTTAGTTATTAATACTTTTATATTAGTCTGTAAGTGCTAGTTTTTCACTGACTTGTTAACTTTTTGTATTTCTTAATTGTAGTCTGTTTTTAATTGTATGAAAGTTGTTAGTAGTCTGTAAGAATTTTGTTAATAATATGCTATATAGTTTTTTCATTGGTAGTATGTAAGAACATGTGTTCATAGACTTAATATATAAATAAATAAAAAAAAAATAAATAAATATTAAAAATTATTGCCTAAGTGCTTCATCTAACTTGATTGCTATGTTTTCTCTTTTAACTAAAGAGATTAATTCTCTTAAATGCCAGATGGCTGATCTATTTAGCAACAATAACATTGGTTCAAAAACGTATATATAACAAAGCAGTGATACAAACAACTCTGCCAGTGGTTTACAGCTCGTTGAACTTTCGTGTGACAACAACAATAGGCAAACATCTTCTGTATCTAAAAAAACTATGCTTAATATGCAATCTCGCGAAAATAAATGCACGGCAAATTCAAAACCTGCTAATGCTGTCTACAACCTACATTCGCTTGGTTCTCTGGTTACCGACACAAATGGAAATCGCGCTGCTACGTCTGCTGCTACCAAAAATTTTTGAAGGTAAAGATGCTGCATGCGCGAACTTCAGTGGAAATCAGCGGAGCTTCACAAAATTCTAGTAGGCCACTTCCACCACACCACAAATTTTAACACGATTTTTAACATATTTTAAGCCCAAAAAATACACCGATTGTAGTTTTGGAGTGTAAAAATGTGAATTCTGAACACATTAGCTGAATACAAAGTGTACAGATAATTGTTAAATAATAAATACAGACAGTGGTAGTTTAACAAATTCTGCTGTGGTAAGTGGTGAATGTGACCTACTAGAGGTTTTGTGAAGCTTGCTTCACACTATTTTTCGTCCCTGCAATGTCTCTGTGTTAATATTGTCGCTGCTGCTACTGCCTCTGCTGCGGAACTTAGCAGCTCTGCTGCAAAGATTACGAAAATAAAGATGTTGCAGGGACGAAAAATCGTGTGAAGCAAGCTTCACAAAATTCTAGTAGGTCACATTCACCACTTACCACAGCAGAATTTGTTAAACTACCACTGTCTGTATTTGTTATTTAACAATTATTTGTACACTTTTTATTCAGCTAATGTGTTCAGAATTTTAACTTTTACTCTCCAATCAGTGTATTTTTGTGCTTAAATTATGTTAAAAATCGTGTTAAAGTTTTTGGTGTGGTGAAAGTGACCTGCTAGAATTTTGTTACGCTCCGCTGTTTTCCACCGAAGTTTGCGCCTGCAACATCTTTACTTTCGATAATCTTTGTCTGCTGAGACAAATGTTTGCGCTACGCTTACACCTTCGCTTTCTTCTGCTACCACTCAATCGCCAAACATCTTCTTCAATGTCGGTGCCGATGATAATATTTTCGGTATCTACCGAAAACAATTATAATACCGAAAGCAATAAAAATACCGAAAATAATATTAGGCAAAGAAGTGTTGTTGTTGGGCGTAATGTATCCTGTGAGCTTGAAGTCGTTGCCAAAAATAAATGGGTGTATATTTCGTCATTCAAACCCTCTGTTACTGCTGAAAACGTCGTTGACATAACTTGCATTATTCTCTTAAAAAATGGCACATCTCTGAATGACGTTGAGAGAGTGACTTTTAAACTTGGTGTTTCTCCTGCATTTTATGATTTTCTTTTTGATGAAAATTTATGGCCTTCAGGCATTATTATTCGGCCTTTCGTAAATTCCAAAAATAGTAATTTATGTGTAGATTCTCGCTTGCGTAATTGTAGTGTTAGTGCTAAGAGCAATAAAAACTTGTTGAATATCTACTTTCAAAACATCTCGGGAATGCGCACAAAAGCCAAAGACGTATTTTTAGCCACGTCTTGGTGTGAATACGATGTTTATGTTATCGTTGAAACATGGTTAAATAGTAACTTCGCTGACTCAGAATTTTTTGACCCTAACATCTTTAATATATATCGGAAGGACCGAGACGCAATTAAGACTAACTGCTTAAGAGGCGGAGGCGTTTTAATAGCGGTCAATCGAATGTTTCGTTCTTCTCTAGTTCAATTAGAAAATGCTGATTCCCTTATTGATCAGTTGTGCGTATGTGTCCTTGGAATTCTCGGCAAACTATTCATTTGTGCTTCATATATTCCACCTACCAGCTCTGGTTCTCTATACGCTGCTCATATAAGCAATATTGTAAATTTGTGCGAAAACAATGAAGAGTGTCATTTTTGCATTTTGTGTGACTTTAATCTCAATAAGATTGTATGGTCTAATTTTCTCGATAATGGCATCTTAACACCAACAAATATAAATAGTTCGATCGAAATTAATTTTATTGGCAGCCTTTTTAGTATTAACCTGACTCAAATTAATTCATTTTACAATGAGCTCGGCAAAATTTTAGATCTTATTTTTGTTGGTGAAAATTTAATTTTCAAAGTTTTCGAATCTAGTTTCCCAATCTGCAAATGTGATTAGCACCATGTTCCGCTCTCTCCCTCCCTCGAATTTTGTAATTTTATCTCAGGGCCAACCGGTTTGTTGAATACCTGTTTAAATTTTCGTGACGCCGATTTTGACTCCTCAAATGCCAGACTTCTAGAATTGGACTGGAAGTTTATTTTCTCCTCGGAAAAAGCGGCGGATTGCTACGATGCTTTTGATTTAACTGTTAATGAAATTTTTGCTAATAATCTGTCTTCTCTACCCAAGCGAATTCATAAACTTCCGTGGTATACGAAAAACTTAAAGAAACATAAAAGTTAGAAATAAGCATTACAAACTTTATAAATCCTCTAAGATGTATTCCATAAGGATAAATATATTCAATACAGCAAAAATTTTAATGTACTCGAAAAGTTTTTATACAATCAATATATTTCTCGGTACGAAGAAGAGTTGAAGGAAAACCCAAAGGCCTTCTGGAAATACATTCGCTCGAAAAAAGGTTGTTCAAATATTCCGACCTGTATGTCGTATTGCGGTGTTGCCTCAGAATGCCCTTTGGACTCCGTCAAATCTTTCGCGGATTTCTTCAAATCAAATTTTGTATCGAGTCAATCGGTCAGTAATTTCTGTGGCGACGTTGAACAAATGGTCGATTTTGGATCCATGCGGGTCACGGAACAAGACATAATCAATTGCATATTTGCCCTAAAAACATCAATGAAAAGCGATATTGATGGGATTTCGCCATTCATTTTAAAGAAATGCAGTGCGTCTTTTTGCGAACCACTAAATCACATATTTAACCTCTCACTCGCTAAAGGTGAATTTATCGATCGGTGGAAAATAGCCTCCATTTCCCCTATTTTTAAATCGGGCAATAAAAATGATATAGCTAACTACAGACCAATTTCTAAACTTTCGACATGCTCGAAACTCTTTGAGAAAGTAATTAAATCCATGCTGTCTTTTGCAATAAAGGGATCCATAGATGAGTGCCAACATGGCTTTTTATCTGGTCGCTCCACGGTTACCAACCTTGCCTCTTTTTCTCAATTTTGTATTTCGTCATTTAAAAAAGGTCATCAAGTAGATGTTGTTTACACTGACTTCGCAAGGCTTTTAATTTTCTATGCTGAATTGGATCATATATTTCCAATAGAATCTCGTTTGTTGAAATTGAGAATGTCAAGTCATACTAATTTGTAGCCACGTCCGGAGTAACTCAGGGAGGTACACTTGGACCAATTTTATTTCTTCTCTTTATCAATGATATAGGAACCTTCTTTAAAAATGCATAATATTTCAGGGCATTTTTTAAGTAATACGAACGTGGCCAGATGGCCACGTAGTAGTCCGCCGTGACCACGTAGTAGTCATAATCTGGCCACAACTAAATTTCGAAAATGCGTGAACAACATCTAACTGAAATAATGTCAGAAATTTTCTGAATATTCATGATTTCCCCAAAAATTTCAAAAAATATATAACTTGCTAATTCTAATGAAGTTTTTTGGTGCTAATCGAGGAAATTTATAAACGAAGTAGCAAGTAATTGAATGACGAAAATTTAGCAAACGGGGGTCGACAATAAATAAACGTCAGTAAACAGAATTGACACAACGAAACATGTAAACAGCTGACTGCAACACAATACGATACAATACCCTGCTAGACACCTGCCAGTCAATTGATTAATCAACTGACTGGCATGGCTGCTATTTACATCATGATTTACCATCATGTTCTTAATGGCAATATTCAAAAGCTGACCGGTATGGTCAGTCATGTCTAGCAGAGTACAGTAGTTGGCAGCACATGTCATATGTTGAAAAGGCGCGTTGATTCAGATATCAAATAAAATACATGTATTCTCAAAATCGACGTTACGAAAAAAAAAAAAAAATTCTTTTGCATTAAATGCATAAAATTGCTACACTAACACTACATGTAGAATAAGTGCTTTAATTTGCTCCAAACCAATCTTCCTCGTTCACGTGTATAAATTTCATAAAATCTCCTATTAAGAAGACTCGGAAGACTTTCTCTTTTCGTCCTTCTTCCTTTCAACTGGTTCCCGAGGTTCGAGAAGATATTTTTCTTTTGGCCACCTAGTGAAAAATCCTTAAGAAATGCCCTGCAATATTTGCTCTATGCAGGTGACCTAAAAGTTTTTAGAACGATCGCAAGCATGTCAGATATATCCCTCTTACATGATGATTTAAACAGTTTAACTAATTGGAGCGCTATAAACAACTTACGCCTTAATATCAAAAAATGCTTTCATATGGTGCTTTCGAAAAACGTCAACACGTTTAATTCTACGTATACCCTTTTTGACCATAACATTTCTACTGTCAGTGAATTTGTTGATCTTGGGGCGATGTTTGACTCTAGTTTCTCTTTCACAAATCATATCAGCTTCATTATTCCGAAGGCCTATTCCAATCTCGCTTTTTGCGGCGATATGACATAGACTTCAAAGATCCATACACAAGGAAAAGCTTACATAATTCCTTAGTACGTTCACAATTGGATTATGCATCTATAATTTGGAATCCGATTTACTTTGTCTACTCTCGTAGACTGGAAAGAGTACAAAAGAGTTTCATTCGATTTGCTCTCCAACCGCTTCAATTCGCTGAACCGCTGCCATCATATGGTGCACGGTGTGCCCTCATAAGCATTAAGTCGCTTTCGTCTAGACGTTGCATTCAATCTTTGATGTTTGTATATGATTTAATATGTGGCTTAATTGACTGCCCGGAACTGCGGGCACAAGTAGATTTCTATGTAACAAGTAGAACTCTCCGTGCGCAATATCCGTTTCACGTTAATCTAATTAGAGCTAATTACCATAATTATGATCCTATTTCTAGGGACCTCCATGAATTTTACAAACTTTTTCGTGGTCTTGATCTTGATTTCGTACTCCCGAGATCGTGTTTTAGTGCTAAATTATATTCATGTTATGTATAATTTAAATTTTAATATGTATCTACACTAAAGATTCTGATTTGTACATGCCAGTCTGTAAGATTATGGCAATCATAGACTTAATAAACTGAATTGAAGAAAAAAATAAATAAAACCGCATGCATGTAAGTTTGTATGCTCACATTTTTATTAATTTTTCTAACACAATTCCTAAAAGTTCGTTATTGAAATCCATTTTTAGTATAATTAAAATGCTTAGTTCAGCATTTAATTTTTCGTATGAAGATGACGATGTTATTATTGTGGATTGCATTACTTCTGAAGGAATTGGAATTTTATCTCCTTTTTTAAATTGAGGGTTGAGTGAACAAGTGCGAAGAAATTGCATCAAAAAGCAATGGAGGAATAACAATACTTGGGCATTTTATTTACAAAGACTTTGTGAAAGTTTTATACAACAATTACTTACAGAACAGATGGAATATCATTTCCAATTAAAAACTTATGGACCTCCTAGAAAATTTGAGAAGAAGGCAACAAATGGAGAATTTGAAGTCAATGTGTTAGCATTTAAGCGAGATGCATATTGTGCTACATATGCCACAAAATTTCTTGTTGCTGTAAGTTTTGATGAATGTGTAGTAATAAAAGAAACGGTATTGTTTTAAATATTTTTTTTTATTTTTATTTTTTATATATTCACATAAAATATATTATTTCAAATTTAAAATATTTATACATTTATAAATAAAACATTTGTTTTGTTAAATTTTATAAATCCATATAAACTTTTTGTTATGTGCCTAATACGAGCAAAACCACCGATACCTTTATATTTGTATAAATTCCTAAAAACTTATTAAGAAGTTTATATTCAGAGATTCACTCAATATCACAACTAACATGTTTTTTAATTGAAGTTCGAGCGCATCCCAAATCAATATCATCCGCTCTAGTTTGGTCATCGAACCACTGTTGTATTAAAAACTTAAATTTTTGAATATCTACATCATTTTTTAAATTAATTTCAAATGAGGGAATTTTTCCACCTTACCATTTAAATTAGTTTTTCCAACATTTAATAACCCTTTAGTATCTAAAATTTCATTTATAGGAACAGCTGCTACTGTTGGTTCACAAAAATTAATAAAATTATTTACATTGTTGGGGATAGCTTTTGGTTGGGTGGCTTTTTGTATAGAACCTTCATCTTATTGCTGATTTTTGATAGCCTTGTAAGTACTTATTATTGTAAAAAATTTAATGAGCTGATAGGCCTTAGTTAAATAAAACACAATATTTAAAGTTGTGTTTTAGTTTTACTTCGTCGATATTTCGATTTCAGTCTGAAATCATCTTCAGGACTGTCAAACACAAATAGAAAAAAGGACTATTAGAATAATATTCTATTTTGCATATAGGTATATAATAAAGGAACTTACAAATATGACTATGTTTAATCGACTGATCAGATGTTCAAAAATTAAGTATAATAATGCATAAGAACGAAAGTAAACAATAGAAAATACCGCAAGTGTAAACAAATTTTTGCAATAACAATAATACATAGGACAAAAAAAAATGCATGAGCCATAACTATGGTGTTTAGTTGTTGTCATTGGATAGATTTTTAGCGGGATGTTGGCTGGACGCTGTTTGAATTTGCTGAGCACCGTGAAGCTTGCACTGCATGTTGTTGTTGTTTCAGCAATAGATGTCGATATGCATATGCACATTGGTCGGTGTCGCTTTTAAAATTCATTCTCTTATCATTAGGTGGGCTCCTTAAACATGACAGCATATAAATTAAAATTTTTTTTTTAATGTTTTTTATCGGGAATAATGCGAAATATAATTACATCTATCTACTGTTTCCTTATATGAATTATCAGCAAAATTACAATCTTTCTTGTGTAATCCATTGGATGAATATGTGAATGGATCTGATAGACTTGATCTCATTTCATTTATCATAGAATAAAAAAATATTCGATGTTCATCATCAATTAAGTCACTATATTGTGATAAAAACTTTTCTAAATATTGCGTGAAAGTCATTTTCTTCTTTATACTCAGTTGAGCAGAGCTCACAGAGTATATTAAGTTTGACTGGATAACGGTTGGTTGTACATATATAAAGGAATCGAGATAGATATAGACTTCCATATATCAAAATAATCAGGATCGAAAAAAAATTTGATTGAGCCATGTCCGTCCGTCCGTCCGTTAACACGATAACTTGAGTAAAATTTGAGGTATCTTGATGAAATTTGGTATGTAGGTTCCTGAGCACTCATCTCAGATCGCTATTTAAAATGAACGATATGGGACTATAACCACGCCCACTTTTTCGATATCGAAAATTTCGAAAAACCGAAAAAGTTCGATAATTCATTACAAAAGACAGCTAAAGCGACGAAACTTTGTAGATGAGTTGAACTTATGACGCAGAATAGAAAATTAGTAAAATTTTGGACAATGGGCGTGGCACCGCCCACTTTTAAAATAAGGTAATTTAAAACTTTTGCAAGCTGTAATTTGGCAGTCGTTGAAGATATCATGATGAAATTTGGCAGGAACGTTACTCCTTTTACTATTATTTTTATTAAGCGTACATATCTTATTAAAAATTAGCAAAATCGGAGAAGCACCACGCCCACTTTTAAAAAAAAAGTTTTTTTAAAGTAAAATTTTAACAAAAAATTTAATATCTTTACATTATATAAGTAAATTATGTCAACATTCAATTCCAGTAATGATATGGTGCAACAAAATACAAAAATAAAAGAAAATTTCAAAATGGGCGTGGCTCCGCCCTTTTTCATTTAATTTGTCTAGGATACTTTTACCGCCATAAGTCGAACAAAAATTAACCAATCATTTTGAAATTTGGTAGGGGCATAGATTTTATGACGTTAACTGTTTTCTGTGAAAATGGGCGAAATCGGTTGATGCCACGCCCAGTTTTTATACACAGTCGTCCGTCTGTCCTTCCGCTAGGCCGTAAACACGATAACTTGAGCAAAAATCGATATATCTTTACTAAACTCAGTCCACGTAATTATCTGAACTCAATTTGTTTTGGTATAAAAAATGGCCGAAATCCGAATATGACCACACCCACTTTTTCGATATCGAAAATTACGAAAAATGCAAAAAATGCCATAATTCTATACCAAATACGAAAAAAGGGATGAAACATGGTAAGGTAATTGGATTGTTTTATTGACGCGAAATATAACTTTAGAAAAAATTTTATAAAATGGTTGTGACACCTACCATATTAAGTAGAAGAAAATGAAAAAGTTCTGCAGGGCGAAATA
The DNA here is from genome assembly GCF_040869045.1 of Eurosta solidaginis. Classification (NCBI taxonomy): domain Eukaryota; kingdom Metazoa; phylum Arthropoda; class Insecta; order Diptera; family Tephritidae; genus Eurosta; species Eurosta solidaginis. Next base: position 112,095,944 of record NC_090323.1, on the reverse strand, counting down.
AAACACCCTTAAAATCTTGGCAGGTATTACATATATAAATAAATTAGCGGTATCCAACAGATGATGTTCTGGGTCACCCTGGTCCATAGTTTGGTCGATATCTGGAAATCGCCTTCACATATACAACTAAGGGCCAGTCCCTCTTAAAACCCTCATTAATACCTTTAATTTGATACCCATATCGTACAAACTCATTCTAGAGTCACCCCTGGTCCACCTTTATGGCGATATCTCGAAAAGGCGTCCACCTATAGAACTAAGCCCCACGCCCTTTTAAAATACTCATTAACGCCTTTTATTTGATACCCATATCGTACAAAAATATTCTAAAGTCACCCCTGGTTCACCTTTATGGCGATATCTCGAAAAGGCGAACACCTATAGAACGAAGGCCCACTCCCTTTTAAAATGACTCATTTACACCTTTCATTTGATACCCATATCGTACAAACAAAGTCTAGAGTCACCCCTGGTCCACCTTTATTGCGATACCTCGAAAAGGCGTCCACCTATAGAACTAAGGCCCACTCCCTTTTAAAATACTCATTAACTCCTTTCGTTTGATACCCATATTGCACAAACGAATTCTAGACTCACCCCTGGCCCACCTTTATGGCGATATCTCGAAACGGCGTCCACCTATGGAACTAAGGATTACTCCCTTTTAAAATACTCATAACACCTTTCTTTTGATACCCATATTGTACAAACAAATTCTAGGGTCACCCCTGGTCCACCTTTATGGCGATATCTCGAAAATGCGACCACCTATACAACAACCACCACTCCCTTTTAAAACCCTCATTAATACCTTTAATTTGATACTCATATCGTACAAACATATTCTAGAGTCACCCCTGGTCCACCTTTATGGCGATATTTCGAAACGGCGTCCACCTATAGAACAAAGGCCCACTCCCTTTTAAAATACTCATTAACACCTTTTGCTTGATGCCCATATTGTACAAACGAATTCTAGGGTCACCCCTGGTCCACCTTTATGGCGATATCTCGAAACGGCGTCCACCTATAGAACTAAGCCCCACGCCCTTTTAAAATACTCATTAACGCCTTTTATTTGATACCCATATCGTACAAAAATATTCTAAAGTCACCCCTGGTTCACCTTTATGGCGATATCTCGAAAAGGCGAACACCTATAGAACGAAGGCCCACTCCCTTTTAAAATGACTCATTTACACCTTTCATTTGATACCCATATCGTACAAACAAAGTCTAGAGTCACCCCTGGTCCACCTTTATTGCGATACCTCGAAAAGGCGTCCACCTATAGAACTAAGGCCCACTCCCTTTTAAAATACTCATTAACTCCTTTCGTTTGATACCCATATTGCACAAACGAATTCTAGACTCACCCCTGGCCCACCTTTATGGCGATATCTCGAAACGGCGTCCACCTATGGAACTAAGGATTACTCCCTTTTAAAATACTCATAACACCTTTCTTTTGATACCCATATTGTACAAACAAATTCTAGGGTCACCCCTGGTCCACCTTTATGGCGATATCTCGAAAACGCGACCACCTATACAACAACCACCACTCCCTTTTAAAACCCTCATTAATACCTTTAATTTGATACTCATATCGTACAAACATATTCTAGAGTCACCCCTGGTCCACCTTTATGGCGATATTTCGAAAGGCGTCCACCTATAGAACTAAGGCCCACTCCCTTTTAAAATACTCATTAACACCTTTCGTTTGATGCCCATATTGTACAAACGAATTCTAGGGTCACCCCTGGTCCACCTTTATGGCGATATCTCGAAACGGCGTCCACCTATGGAACTAAGGATTATTCCCTTTTAAAATACTCATTAACACCTTTCTTTTGATACCCATATTGTACAAACAAATTCTAGAGTCACCCCTGGCTCACCTTTATGGCGATATCTCGAAACGGCGTCCACCTATGGAACTAAGGATTACTCCCTTTTAAAATACTCATTAACACCTTTCTTTTGATACCCATATTGTACAAACAAATTCTAGGGTCACCCCTGGTCCACCTTTATGGCGATATCTCGAAAGTGCGACCACCTATACAACAACCACCACTCCCTTTTAAAACCCTTATTAATACCTTTAATTTGATACTCTTATCGTACAAACATATTCTAGAGTCACTCCTGGTCCACCTTTATGGCGATATTTCGAAACGGCGTCCACCTATAGAACTAAGGCCCACTCCCTTTTAAAATACTCATTAACACCTTTCTTTTGATACCCATATCGTACAAACAAATTTTAGAGTCAACCCTGGTCCACCTTAATGGCGATATCTTGAAAAGGCGTCCACCTATAGAACTAAGGCCCACGCCCTTTAAAAATACTCATTAACACCTTTCATTTGATACCCATATCGTACAAACAAATTCTAGAGTCACCCCTGGTCCACCTTTATGGCGATATCTCGAAGAGGCGTCCACCTATAGAACTAAGGCCCACGCCCTTTTAAAATACTCATTAACACCTTTCATTTGATACCCATATTGTACAAACGCATTCTAGAGTCACCCCTGGTCCACGTTTATTGCGATATCCCGAAAAGGGGCCACCCATACAACTAAGGCCCACTCCCTTTTAAAACACTTATTAATACCTTTAATTTGATACCCATATCGTACAAACACATTCTAGAGTCACCCCTGGTCCACCTTTATGGCGATATTTCGAAACGGCATCCACCTATAGAACTAAGGCCCACTCCCTTTTAAAATACTCATTAACACCATTCGTTTGATGCCCGTATTGTACAAACAAATTCTAGGGTCACCCCTGGTCCACCTTTGTGGCGATATCTCGAAACGGCGTCCACCTGTGGAACTAAGTATTACTCTCTTTTAAAATACTCATTAACACCTTTAATTTGATACCCATATCGTACAAACGCATTCTAGAGTGAACCCTGATCCACCTTTATGGCTATATCCCTAAATGGCGTCCACCTATAGAACTATGGCCCACTCCCTCATAAAATACTCTTTAATGCCTTTCATTTGATACACATACCAGGGTTTCCCTCGGTTCATTTTCCTACATGGTTATTTTCCCTTATGTTGTCACCATAGCTCTCAACTGAGTATGTAATGTTCGGTTACACCCGAACTTAACCTTCCTTACTTGTTTTTATTATACTACCTCTTTGATACTGAATTGAATGTAGTGCGAAACTGCACGGTATATATCAACAAACCACAAAATACATACCGATGGACACATCCGTCCGTGGGAAATTTGTTCCAATATATTTATTAGGGCGGGTCGATTTAAAAATCGCTCATTGCTCTATGAAAATCGTATTCTAGGGATCAAAATAAGAAGCTTTGCCGAAGGAACCATACCTCTAAAACGAATTCTGATGTCCCTAACCCCCCCCCCCCCCCCCCCCCCCTCCAATTTGGGTCGAAATTTTGGGTAGGGACAAATTTTGAAAAATCCCACTTTGACCCATTTAGAGTGCTCCAATCGAGTCCAAATGTATGACCGACCCCCAATAACTTTGGAGGCCCGACCCACCGATGCCAGTGGTACACCTCCTGGAACCCCCTTGGGGGCTCACCATAAATGTTTGACCGACCCCCACTAACTTTGGAGGCCCGACCCACCGATGCCAGTGGCACACCTCCTGGAACCCCCTTGGGGGTTCAGCATAAATGTTTGTATGGTGAACCCCCAGGGCGGTTCCAGGGGGTGTGCCACTGGCATCGGTGGGTCGGGCCACCAAAGTTAGTGGGGGTCGGTCATACATTTGGACTCGATTGGAGCACTCTAAATGGGTAAAAGTGGGATTCTTCAAAATTTGCCCCTACCCAAAAGTTCGACACAAATTGAGGGACATCAGAATTCGTTTTAGAGGTATGGTTCCTTCGGCAAAGTTTCTTATTTTGATCCCTAGAATATGATTTTCACAGAGCAATGGGCGATTTGTTTGCCTCCCCACAAATCGACCCGCCCCAATATATATATATATATATATATTGTAACGAATTTACTGGAAACCCTCTTATTTGCAACCTTCTTCTAAGTTCGAATCACTAAACTGTTGAATAAATAACTCCAATATTGAATAATGGAAAATGGCCTTTATTAAAGTACTTCACAATAAATAATACTGCTATTGCTCGCCAGATAGCGTCTTAATCAAAACTGCTTATTGCGCCTCTACTGGTGTCGCCTTTTATACTCTCTGATTTCCTCGTTCGCATCTTCTAAGTGCTTCCATTTCCAGAATCTACTAGCTGGCCATGAGCTATGAAAATTCTCAGCTGTAACTAAAGATGCACGATTTTATAGCTTCTCTCATTTCATACTTTCGGGAGTATCTCAGATATATGCATGTGGTTGTGCGTTGCTTCTCAGCTGCGTATACGTACATATGTGTAGACATAATGATTGATTCGTTTATGTAGATACAAGTGACTGTCTGCTTTATTGTTGTTGTGACTTCATTTACTTAGCATCAGACTAGGGATGTGAGTATCACTTAGTGTCACTCATACTCATCACACTGCCCTCCACCTATGTCTGATCGTCCCGATCAGACAAATCTCTCGATCTAAACGCTGCTAGCATCTCCAAATGTACCACTCTTCTACTCCGTGGTTTCACAATGGTTTGTATGCGGTAGATGGTGTCACTGATCTTCTTCACAACTTTGTACGGGCCTTCCCAACTGCACCGAAATTTTGATGGAACACCTTTCCGCCGGTGAGGATTGTATAACAGTACCAAATCTCCCGCCAAGAAACCTTCCGAATTATTGTTCTCATCGTACCTGTGTTTCATCATACTACTCATTACCTTGGTTCGTTCCTTCACACTCTGTTGTTTGGCCAATGAACTACTTCGCAGAGCTTGCGCTTGACGGATCGGCCTCGCATAATCAATATCGTTTCCACGTTTCACAACAGTGGTGCGCCCTGGCTTGAAACCACCCTTGCATTCTTTCTGGAAAATTCCTTCAGTCGTTTTCGTGCGTCCCTTTGGTTCTGTCAATGCCAGTGGTTCTCTCGCAGGTATTTTTGATTTCGTTTTATTTGGCCCATTCTTTCCATCAACTTTTACCTTTGACTTTCGTGGTCTTCTTTGTCGACTCTTCTCCACCAGTACTCTATTACTGCTGAACCCCTTTTCCAAACTGAAGCTAAGTGGCACACCCTGGTTCTTATAGCGCATAATCTTTCTCCGCATATCGGTCCTGATGTCATGGTCAACTAAGAAGTCCTCTCCCAATATGACTTCATCAACAATCTCCGCTACAATGAATTTGTGTAGAACCATGACCTTTCCAATTAATACCTCACATACCACTTCCCCTTTGACTTGATTATACTCGCCAGTGATCGTACGCAACCTTGCTCCAGGTAACGATTTTACTCTCCTGTTGACCAAGTCAGATCGGATTAAGGAATGAGATGCGCCCGTATCTACAGTCAGTACACGCCCCTTGCCATCCAGCTTTCCTTCGACGGCAAGACTGTCCAATTTTCTTCCAATTTGCGACACAGATATCACAGGACATTCAATAGCTGGGGCAAGTTTTCGTTCTTTACATCTGACACGTTCTTGCTCATCTCCTCCAGCTTTGCGTTTACGGCCACCCACATTGTTGGAACTATTAGGACCAAGATTGCAATGACGTCGAATGTGACTGGCCTTCCTGCATTTGAAGCATTTGATAACTCTTCCACTCCGCTTTTGCGACCCTTTCAGCACCTCCAATATTGCGTCTACCCACTCTGGCCTTTCTACTTCCACACGGCGTGCTTTGAAAACTGGCTTACCGTTTACACCGTTTCTGCGAATGTTGGCTTTGGGTTTGCGTATGTAGTTCGCTTTCTTTCGGCGTCCGGTATGCCATTTATAAAGCTCTGAATCTTTACCCTTCCAGTGTATTCCACGGGTGCGTCCGCATTCGCTAAATGTGCCAGCCTTTCAACATCCGACGCAAACTCTTGCAATGTTTCACCAGGCCTCTGGAAGCGGTTCAGTAACTCCATTTGGTATATCTGTCTCCTATGCTCAGTTCCGTATCGTCTCTCTAGAACGCCCATCAATGCTCCATAACCGTTCCGTTCGCCCTCTGGAATGGTTTGGAAAATCTCAGGTGCATGCCCTTTCAATGCCAAGCAACTTTATCTTTAGCATTCCAGTTGTTCACTGCTGCTGTCTTCTCAAACTGAATCTTAAACACCTGGAAAGGAACAGAGCCGTCAAAAGGTGGCGTTGGAGACATGAGCTCCAATTTAATTGAATTATAATTAGTTAATAAACACACTTACACACATACATATTTACACAAACAATGAATTACACACATATATATATATATATGTGTATTCAAAAATACTTATTATAATATATTATTACACTTACCCTTGATTAAAATACTCACCTTTGCTAAAATACTTACCTAATGAAATACCCTGCCATGTGTTAAAGAGAACGAAAATCGACACTGATGATGGCACAACGCCGAAACCGGTTTGTCTCAAAACCAAATTTGACAAGGGATGACGGAAAATCGTTCCAATATACATCATTTATCCACCCTGTCGGAAAATCAACCAAGCAAGATAAGTGTGTTAAAATACTTACCTTAATGAACCACCCTGTAAACAAAGAATTTATAAATTTTTGCTTATTGTAATTACCGTGCACTCAGCTTTGTACATTACTTTTACATACATACTTACATATAAATAGTTGCCGTTTCCTAGCTGCAAAGGAGGCTGAAAAATTTAGAGCTTAAGAGTTAAGTTAGTTCGTTATCAACTGCCGTCCGCGAATGTTCATCATTTTAGTTCGACTTTTTTTGAGTGAAGTTCAATAAAGTAATTTTTAGTAAAAAACAGTGCGTCTTCCTTTGGAAAAAAGGGACAAAAAAGTGAGGTGCAAGTACCGCCATAGATCCCCAAAAACCCTACTTACCCGTGCTTAAACATGGTACTTTGCGGTCATCAGTGAATCAGTGACCTATAAGAAAAAATAGAAAAACTTAAAACCCTAAATGCGAAAAAAAATTGGAAAAAAATTATAAGAGGTTGAATAAAAATAATAAGTGGAAAAAATTCCTAAGATATAAAAATATTGCAAAATATAAAAATTTATAAAATACTTACTCGCGAAAAAAGACCAAAAAGTTCTTACTTACCTTAATACAAGGGTATACTTATGTACCTATGCTAGTGAAAAAAAAAATAAAATTTCAAAAAACTAAAAGTTAAGTCAAATACTTACCCGGTACTTCCGCGCTAAAACAAACTGCAAATAAATTTAAATAAACAAAAAAGTGCAAATTGTAGAAAAAATTTACATTTACTTACTTAAAAATTACAAAGTGCTGAAAATAAAACAGGTTTAAAGTAAATTAAAATTGGGAAAAATTACCCGAAGAACGAAAAATTTTGGAAAACAAATAAAAAGTGCGGAAAGTGATACAAGTGCTAAGAAATTGAAATAAAAGAAATTTATATTGAAAATTAAACAAAAGGAATTTACCTAAAAAGTAAAAAATTATTATTATAAAAAACCGTACACCCTAGGGGACAAATTGTTTAGCAAAGTATATTTACAACAAAATTTCAAATAAAAATTTGTTAAAATATTTTTATTGTCTCCACGAGCAGTATACCTGCATAAGTGGACCAACAACATCAACATTCACAAAAACAACTCCAACAACACAGGAAAATCACCAGCACAGCAAAAGCAACAACATTATACGCAATCACGATAAAACAGGTGGTAATAAAACATAAACGGAATGCCAAAGGGAGTACATCATGCACAAATCATTATACGTATATATCGATAAGTACAGCAAACTCCAAGCACCCCAATATCAGTACATTATACCTGTTGGTAGAAAACCTCAGACAGTCTCGTCTAAACCCAGTAGTTCGTACATAGATATATAGTTTAAAGCCCATAGCGGCTCCCCTCAAAAAGCTGTACTTATACCCATAATATATTTCACAAAAACGTATATATTATTTACCCATACCACAAATCACTTTCACTCAAAGTTAGTTGCTACCCAAAAAATTACATTTGCATATATTTTTGCAACAAAAAACACTAAGAAGTTCATTTATGTACTGGCTCATATAAGCTCCGCCCACATTTTTGCACTATACCTAACTCAGAACGCAATAAAATTAGTAACCCTTTTGACCCATAAAAATCCATACTAAAAATTGCACACCCTAATACCCAATTATTTAAAGCTGATCCTTTTCACTCAACACTCACTGAAAAGCAATTATAACTCCACCCACTTCTTTTTCTATTTTCGACTCTGATACTCTTTATACATACACACACACACTGGTACTTAGAAGCGTTAAGCCAAGTGAGATCACACTCTCAATACAAAAGCCGGTCGTCACCACTTGTGTGAAACAAATTCCGCTACCCAAAATAGCTCAGTGGGCCTGAGTAGATAAAATTACAGTGGAATAAACACTTAGAATCGCAGCAATCTTTATATTAAAAATTTTAATATGACTGAGAAACAGGAGAAACCCAAAACCCTACTGCCCCTGCCAGGAGTAATCACCCGGTCAAGATCACTGTCGGAAGGAGAACTCGGGCCTTTTGAGAAAAAAGTCTTCTTCGAAGTGACAAAATTACACAAATTCTGCGAGAAATGGTGGAACGTGACGGAGGCGGACCACTCCGAAACTAGTCTCAAAATATGTCTCGATGATCTAAACAAACGTGTAGACGGGGTGGAAACTGCATATGAAGAGGCACACTTCAACGTCACCGAGGAAAGATCCAAGGCAGCGTGTGAGCAAGCATACGACTCATCGCTCGGCACGGCGATGAGCACGAAACTTAAGATTAGAAAGATGATCACGACCCCTCAGACTACTCAAATCAATGCGACAGACCCCCAACAAATAATCGTGCAGACCCTCCCTGAACATCAACCCTATTTAAAAGTCTCCGCATGCGACACCGAGGTCTTCTACGGTGGATATGAAGACTGGCCGTCGTTCCGAGATATGTTTACTGCCGTCTACATAAACCACCCTAAATTATCTCAGGCACAGAAAATGTATCACCTGAAAGCAAAAACCCGAGGCAATGCAGCTCTGGTCATTAAAAAATACCTCCTCAATGACCAAAATTTCGAATTAGCGTAGGGAGCACTCAAATTAAAGACTCTGTTTAATATGCAAGCAATTTTTTCGGAAAGTAGTGAAAGAATTCAAGATGTTCAAACCACAATTAACAACTGCATCTCTATCCTAAATGCGAAAGATGTCTCAACCGCGAACTGGGACCCCATCCTCGTATATTTATGCTCCTCCAAACTCCCTGATGAAACACTAGCTCTCTGGGAGCATTCTCTAGACTCTAGAAAAGAACTCCCACTTTGGTCAGAAATGGACAAATTTCTCACCACACGATACGAAGTGGTAGAACGACTCGGAACATGTAGACCCAATAAACCCCGCAACCCTAACTCTAGCTTTGCTCAAAGATCGTCTACGCCCTAAAACCCATTTAGGAATAAGACCCAAGCAATCCATGTAAACTCGAGGCACCAATTCTCGTGTAAACTCTGCAATTCCTACCACTCGTTGATGAGTTGTATAAAATTCAGAGATCTATCGATCCAACAGCAAAGAAAATTTGTGAGAGACAATAATTATTGCACAAATTGTCTGGCTTGCTCACATTTGGAGAAAGATTGTCGTAGCAATTTCACTTGTGTTTATTGCCAACAGCGACACCACTCTCTACTCCATTTCCAATCAAAACCCTACAACCAAAACTCAGCACAGCGGCCACAAAGGAGCAAGGCGTATACCACACCACACGTTGAAGACCCAGACACACCATCAACTTCAATGGATGCCAGTCGAACCCAATCAACACAAAACTCCAGCGTACATAAGGCAACATCTACTCACTTTGCGAGTAGTTCGGAAACTACTCTGTTACCAACCGCTTTAGTCACAGTGGCGGCTAACGGCGAATACAACACAATTCGTGCGCTGATAGACGAAGGCTCCGAAAAAACTTTTGTAGCCTCTAGGATACAAGCACTCTTGCAACTACCGACCAAAGATAGTCATTATAATATATCCGGGATGGGTGGTTCGGTAGTTGAAAACTCAAATAAGATTTGCGAAATAACAAATCGCTCGTCTGATCGGAAAACACAAATTAATACCCATGCGATTTTACTGCCCAAGTTGACCCACTTCCTGCCAAGTTTTAACGTTACGAACGTGAATTTAAGGGAATTGTCAATATTGCCACTAGCTGACCCGCAATGCATGAGCCCCTCTAAAATCGACATGGTAATAGGCAGCGATCTAACCCCCCAGGTACTACTCCAGGGACTATATACCAATGTGAGTGGTTCCTTAGTAGCCCAAAATACGATATTTGGGTGGATACTCAGCGGACCCGTTAAAGATCAAGTGAACGCATTCTCTACCCACGTTCTCGAAAACTTCGACGTTAACCTCAGCACATTGCTGCAGCAGTTTTGGCAACAAGAGGAATTACCCAGCACCCATGCCCTGTCAGAAGAAGACAAAATTTGCGAGGAACTCTACTCCGAAACCATACACCGCCAGGAAGATGGCAGATATGTGGTAAAATTACCCTTTAAAACGGAATTTCCTGATACCCTTGCCCTTGGACACTCAAGAATAACAGCGCAACAACAATACATCAGCGTAGAGAGGTCCCTGGAAAGAAACCCCACCTACGAGAAAAATACTCAGAAGTTCTGGAAGAATATATATCCCTAAATCATATGGAAGCAACTTCATCTTGCGAAGTCATCGATAAGGGAAAATACCTTTCTTTTTATCTGCCTCACCATGCTGTCCTAAAACCGGACAGCAAAACAACAAAGGTGCGAGTAGTCTTTAACGCATCTCGAACTACTCACTCGGGAAACTCCTTGAACGATGTTCTACACACAGGCCCCATACTCCAGAATGATTTAATGCTCGTTCTGCTAAAATGCCGTTTTTACAAATACGTCTTCAACGGCGATATCGAAAAGATGTACCGCCAAATAGTCGTTTACCCGGAAGATCAGGAATTTCAAAGAATTCTTTTTCGGAGGGCCCACATCTGCCGATGGAGGATTTTAAATTGAAGACTTTAACCTTTGGCGTCAACTGTGCTCCGTATCTCGCCATACGCACACTACACCAACTCGCACAAGACACCATGTCCACCCACCCCCTCCCCCATGACATATTACTACGAGAAACTTACGCAGACGATATACTTTCCGGCGAACATAATTTACAGTCCGCTATAAGCTCTATGCATCAAGTTATCGAAGCGTTAAAAACAGCCAGTTTTCCCCTTAAGAAAATTACGGCGAATCACCCTGATATTCTGAAATTAGTCCCCAAATCTGATCTGTTAGATGAAGATTTCCTCAAATTCCACGACTCCAGTTCAACAAAGACCCTCGGCATAAAATGGAACGCGATAACCTACTATTTTTCTTACTCATATGACCCTCTTCCAGCAGCAAACTCAAATACAAAGCGTCAAATATTATAGGCGGTTGCGAAATTGTTTGACCCGGCAGGATGGCTGTCGCCAATAATGATATTAGCCAAGACTCTACTGCAGCAACTCTGGCAAGAAGGACTGGATTGGGATGAACAAGTGAAACCCGGCGCCTTCAGCAGATGGAACACGTTTCGCGAAAATCTCTCCGCAATAAACGAAATAAAAATTCCCCGATGGATAAATTTCTCCCCTGATAAACCCTTTCAGATGCACGGATTCTCAGATGTCTCAGAGAAAGCGTTCTGCGCATGTGTGTACCTGCGAGTGCAGAATAGTGAAAGCACTTTCTCCACTCATCTATTAGTGGCAAAGAGCAAAGTCGCTCCTCTGCAAACCGTAAGTCTACCCCGTCTGGAACTTTGCGGAGCGGTATTACTCACCAAACTGATAAAGCAAATACGATCGCACTTAAATCTGACACCCCATGAACTCTATCTCTGGTCAGACTACGCCAACGTGCTAGCATGGCTGAAAAAACCCCCTCACACATGGAAGACCTACATGGCAAATAGGACTTCGCAAATTTTGGACAACGTTGGCAACGCCACCTAGCGTCATGTACCCGGTGTAGAAAATCCGGCAGATCTCGGCACCCGTGGATGTACACCAAAGGATCTAGCCGACTGCCCCCTATGGTGGAAGGGCCCGGAGTGGTTATCGAAACTTTCGACGTCCTGGCCGAAAATTGTGACACAAACCGGAGCAAAAGCGTACACAAGCATTCCATACTTTAGAAGCCCCAGATTTATTGGACCGTTTTTCTTCGTATCCCAGAGATCTTCGAGTAGTGTCGTATCTGTACAGATTTATAAATAGAGCGAAGGAAGGCAATGGCCCAACAGCACTCACCCTAACACAAGAGGAAGTTCACCAGGCAAAGGTTCGTCCAATCGTGTTGACCCAGCTCAGATTTTACTCGGCTGAAATTGCGGACCTTCAATCGGGCAAAACCATTATCAGGAAAAGTCCACTCTTGTCTCTGAAACCTAGGCTCGAGGAAACCGGTATAATGCGCGTCAATGGTAGGCTCGCATACGCCACTCTTACCTATAACGAGCGCTACCCTATTATTATTCCCGAGAGCTCGCGTTTTTGCTCCCTTCTCCTCGATTTTATCCACTCAGAATTTTTGCATGCAAAAAAGCAGTTGATGATCCGCATGATACCACAAGAGTACTATGTCCCTCGACTCAAGCAAAAGATGAAGAAGTGCATCTTCCATTGTAAACATTGCACTATATAAGCAACAGGCCAAGTCTCAAATAATGGCCACACTCCCCTCTGAAAGGGCCACCTTTACCCTACCATTTTACAATACCAGCGTCAACTTTGCTGGACCTTTCTTAGTCAAAACCTCCATTCTCCGAAAAGCATCGTATGCAAAGGCATATGTCTGCGTGTTTGTCTGTTTTTCGACAAAAGCAGTACACCTCGAACTCTGTTCAGATTTGACGACAGCCGGTTTCAAAGCAGCATTCTCGCGGTTTTTAAGTCGTCGTGGACTACCACATAAAGTTATGACAGACAATGGCAAAACCTTCATTCGTGTCAGCCGCACAATTCAGAAGGAGCTCACGGCTTTTCTCAAAGAAGTCGCACCTGACATAGCTGAAAAATACTCAACTCGCGGACTATCCTGGCAATTTATTCCCCCATATGCTCCTCACATGGGCGGATTGTGGGAAGCAGCTGTTAAGAGTTTTAAAACTCATTTTCTTAAGGTTGCAGGAAACCACAAATTCACATTCGAAGAATTTACGACTCTACTCGCGCGGATCGAAGCAGTTCTCAACTCGAGACCACTTTCTCCAATGTCAGACGATCCAAATGATTTACTCGCTCTTGCCCCGGGGCATTTTCTCCGTGGCGCTCCGTTACTCTCCCTACCTGAACCCAACTCTGAAAATCTGTCACTCACAAACAAATGGCAGAAACTGCAAGTCCTACATCATCAGTTTAGTGCGCGTTGGAAAAATGAATATCTCAAAGAATTCAATAAGCGCACCAAAGTCGTCAAGGATGACCTTTTTCCGCCCAATGAATGGCGACTTGGACGTATCATTCGACTTCATCCTGGCTCGGACGAAAACGTTCGAGTAGTAGATGTCCGAACTCAAGACGGAATATACAAACGCCCCATAGCAAAAGTGTGTGTACTTCCCCTATCAGAATAGATTTTCCACCCTCACGCTATATATCTCTCCAAACCTTGTCAACTCAACACAGCCCACTCTCTACACCCATACTCACTTGACCCACCTTTTTTTGAATTTTCTTTGCAGGCCATGCTACGGAAGTTACAGCACATGCCGATTGTGCTGCCAGAAGCACTCGTTGCGGTATTGCCCCGCTTTTATGACCATGACGCCGGAACAGCGATATGAGTCCGTTCGGGCTCATAAGTACTGTATTAATTGTCTGGCAACCCCACATGCCACAGGTGCATGTAATTCGCGCGACAGTTGTCACCGATGCGGCCTTGCGCATCACACACTTATCCATAGGGAACAACAACGAGAAGCTCGCCCAAAGAAGAGCATTCGACGTATGGCATCGAGGAAAAATGAGGTTTCCACCAATCGACGAGTCATCGTCAAACCGAAAGAGAGACGCCACAAACCCAAAGATACCCAGCGACGCTTGCGTGATCTTTTTTCAAAAGCAGCGAATACTTTCGAAGAGATGCACGAGCTACTGCTTCCGCCATCGGAGCAGGCCGGCCGCCACGTTGGAGACATGAGCTCCAATTTAATTGAATTATAATTAATTAATAAACACACTTACATACATACATATTTACACAAACAATGAATTACACACATCTAATATATAAAATTCTTCTGTCACGGTTTTAGAGGCTGAACCCCTCCGAAACGGCTGAACCGATTCTCATGAAATTTTGTGAGCATATTGGGTAGGTCTGAGAATCGTCCAACGTCTACCTTTTTTCGCTATGTGTTTAGGGTCTTGAGATCAAAACGTGGACCCGGGTACCCCTAAAATGTGTTTATACAATATGGATATCAAATGAAAGCTGTTGATGAGTGCTATAGTATAGGATAATTTTCATACAACTGGGAGGCTAGGGTCTCGAGATAGAGCCCAAAACATGGACCCGGGTACCCCTAGAATGTGTTTATACAATATGGATATCAAATGAAAGCTGTTGATGAGTGCTATAGTACAGGATAATTTTCATACCCCCGGGTGACTGGGGTCTCGAGATATAGGCCATAACGTGGACCCGGGTACCCCTAGAATGTGTTTATACAATATGGATATCAAATGAAAGCTGTTGATGAGTGCTATAGTACAGGATAATTTTCATACAACTGGGAGGCTAGGGTCTCGAGATATAGCCTAAAACGTGGACCCGGGTACCCCTAGAATGTGTTTATACAATATGGATAACAAATGAAAGCTGTTGATGAGTGATTTGGTACAGGATAATTTTTATACCACTGGGAGGCTAGGGTCTCGAGACATAGCCTAAAACGTGGATCCGGGTACCCCTAGAATGTGTTTATACAACATGGATAACAAATGAAAGCTGTTAATGAGTGATTTAGTACAGGATAAGTTTCATACAACTGGGAGGTTAGGGTCTCGAGATATAGCCTAAAACGTGGACCCGGGTACCCCTAGAATGTGTTTATACAATATGGATATCAAATGAAAACTGTTGATGTGTGCTATAGTATAGCAGAATTTTCATACAACTGGGAGGCTGGGTCTCGAGATATAGCCTAAAACGTGGACCCGAGTACCCCTAGAATGTGTTTATACAATATGGATATCAAATGAAAGCTGTTGATGAGTGATTTAGTACAGTATAATTTTTATACCACTGGGAGGCTAGGGTCTCGAGATAAAGCCCAAAACGTGGACCCGGTTACCCCTAGAATGTGTTTATACAATATGGATATCAAATGAAAGCTGTTGATGAGTGCTATAGTACAGGATAATTTTCACACCCCCGGGTGACTAGGGTCTCGAGATATAGGCCAAAACGTGGACCCGGGTACCCCTAGAATGTGTTTATAGAATATGAATATTAAATGAAAGCTGTTGATGAGTGCTATAGTACAGGATAATTTTCATACAACTGGGAGGCTAGGGTCTCAAGATATAGCCTAAAACGTGGACCCGGGTACCCCTAGAATGTGTTTATACAATATGGATAACAAATGAAAGCTGTTGATGAGTGATTTGGTACAGGATAATTTTTATACCACTGGGAGGCTAGGGTCTCGAGACATAGCCTAAAACGTGGACCCGGGTAGCCCTAGAATGTGTTTATAAAATATGGATATCAAATGAAAACTGTTGATGTGTGCTATAGTATAGGATAATTTTCATACAACTGGGAGGCTAGGGTCTCGAGATATGGCCTAAAACGTGGACCCGGGTACCCCTAGAATGTGTTTATACAATATGGATATCAAATGAAAGCTGTTGATGAGTGATTTAGTACAGTATAATTTTTATACCACTGGGAGGCTAGGGTCTCGAGACATAGCCTAAAACGTGGACCCGGGTACCCCTAGAATGTGTTTATACAATATGGATAACAAATGAAAGCTGTTGATGAGTGATTTAGTACAGGATAACTTTCATACAACTGGGAGGTTAGGGTCTCGAGATATAGCCTAAAACGTGGACCCGGGTACCCCTAGAATGTGTTTATACAATATGGATATCAAATGAAAACTGTTGATGTGTGCTATAGTATAGGATAATTTTCATACAACTGGGAGGCTAGGGTCTCGGGACATAGCCTAAAACGTGGACCCGGGTACCCCTAGAATGTGTTTATACAATATGGATATCAAATGAAAGCTGTTGATGAGTGATTTAGTACAGTATATTTTTTATACCACTGGGAAGCTAGGGTCTCGAGACATAGCCTATAACGTGGACCCGGGTACCCCTAGAATGTGTTTATACAATATGGATAACAAATGAAAGCTGTTGATAAGTGATTTAGTACAGGATAAGTTTCATACAACTGGGAGGCTAGGGTCTCGAGATATAGCCCAAAACGTGGACCCGGGTAGGTACTCCCAAAATGTGTTTATACAATATGGATATCAAATGAAAACTGTTGATGTGTGCTATAGTACAGGATAATTTTCATACCCCTGGGTGACTAGGGTCTCGAGATATAGGCCAAAACGTGGACGCGGGTACCCCTAGAATGTGTTTATACAATATGGATAACATATGAAAGCTGTTGATGAGTGTTTTAGTAGAGGATAATTTTCATACCCCTGGGTGACTAAGGTCTGGTGATGTAGGCCAAACGTGGGCCCGTGAACGCCTAGACAATGCGTTTACATTGTGGGCCTCAAATTGAAGCTGTTGATGTGTGCTTTAGTACAGAGTAAGTTTTATACCGCTAGGTGACTAGGGTCTCGAGATGTAGGCCAAAATACACCTAGAATGTGTTTTTACATTATGGGTATCAAATTGAAGCTGTTGATGTATGCTTTAGTACAGAGTAAATTTTACACCGCTGGGTGATCACGGTCTCGAGATGTAGGCCAAAACATGGACCCGGATACACCTAGAATGTGTTTTTATATTCTGGGTATCAAATTGAAGCTGTTGACGTGTGCTATAAGTTTTACACCGCTGAGTGACTAGGGTCTCGATATATAAGCCAAAACATGGACCCGGATACCCCTAGAATGTGTGTGTATTATGGATATCAAATGAAAGCTGTTGCTGAGAGCTCTAAAGTTCATTGTGATATTCGATTTAGTCGCATCAACCTGGCAATACTGATAAATATGCATGCGAAGCCGAAATAAAGACAAGAATTAATAATACCCACATACCTATTTACACACGCCCTATTCGATTTGCCTGAAATTTGGTATATAAATTTGCCTATATTGGTATTTACGATGCTTTTTTCCGGGAAGTATACCACAGACGGCCTGGGACTGGGATTAGGACTAGGACTGGGACTGAGACTGACACTCGGAGTGGGACTGGGACTGAGACTCGGAATGGGAATGGAAAAAAATACATGCCACCCTCTGGGACTGGCCATAAGAGATGAAGGAGAAGGAGAAAAACTTGAGAGAAGATAAAAGAGAGAAGGAGACTGAGAAAGAGATAGAATGAGACGATGATGGAGATGAAGCGAAAAAGAGGGAGGGAGGAGTGAATAAAAAGATTAGGAAAAAGTGTAGAGGGTAGGGCAGAGTTAGACGGAAAAAGTCTATTAAAATGTATGCAGGTAGGCCAAATTTAGGGCAGAACAACGTCTGCCGGGTCTGCTAGAATATATATATATATATGTATTCAAAAATACTTACTATAATATATTATTACACTTACCCTTGATTAAAATACTCACCTTTGCTAAAATACTTACCTAATGAAATACCCTGCGAATGTGTTAAAATACCTACTATTTTTTTGAGTGAAGTTCAATAAAGTAATTTTTAGTAAAAAAAAGTGCGTCTTCCTTTGGAAAAAAGGGACAAAAAAGTGAGGTGCAAGTAGCGCCATAGATCCCCATAGAAACCCTACTTACCCGTGCTTAAACAGATGGAGTTTTTACTTTCGTATTGCTTGCTGAAAAAACTGGCCGATTTAGTTGCAACTCCTCGCAATGTTTCAATCTCGGCACCGATTTTGTTCTCAAGTTGCAAAATTTTTGTGTCTTTCGCCTCCATCTTCGAAGAAATACGTCCTTCTTGCTCTTCCAGTTGTGCAGAGATCTGCGCTGATATTTGCGCCGACATTTCGGACATTCGTGCCTCTTGTGCTTCAATGTTCGATGTTATACGGTTCTCCTGCGATTCCAGTTGAGATGCTATACGTGTCTCCTGTGATTCCATCTATGATGACATATACGTTTTCTGTTCTTCCAGTTGAGTTCTTGGATGTTATGCGTGTCTACTGTGATTCCAGTTGGGATACCATATATGTCTTCTGTTTTGCCAGTTGAGATGACACTGTCGATGTTTGAGCAGAAATTGCAGCCAAAATCGTCTTCAATTCTGTGATCGTAACCGTCTTCGATGTTTCTTTTTTCTCTTCAATTTTTGTTGTTGTTTCGTCGCCATCAAGATGAAATACATACACGTCCACATCAATTCCTTGCGACTCCATTAACTCTCGTAGCCGTACTTGAAGTTCGATCTTATTGCCGGTTGTATTCAATCCACGGTTCTCCAACTCCTTTTTCAGTTGCTGGATCCTCAATTCATTCAACTTTGCCATGTCCAAGTTGTATTCCCAATCTTCGGAATTTATTCAGCAATTCCTCTTTTGACACCAATTGTAACGAATTTACTTGCAAATCCTCTTATTTGCAACCTTTTTCTAAGTTCGAATCACTAAACTGTTGAATAAATAACTCCAATATTGAATAATGGAAAAATGGCTTTTATTAAAGTACTTCACAATAAATAATACTGCTATTGCTCGCCAGATAGCGTCTAAATCAAAACTTTTATACATTTCAAGAATCTACTAGTTGGCCATCAGCTATCAAGTTTCTCAACTGTAACTACAGATGCACGATTTTATAGCTTCTCTCATTGCATACTTTCGGGAGTATCTCAGATATATGCATGTGGTTGTGCGTTGCTTCTCAGCTACGTATACGTACATATGTGTAAACATAATGATTGATTCGTTTATGTACATACAAGTGGCTGTCTGCTTTATTGTTGTTGTGACTTCATTTACTTAGCATCAGACTAGGGATGTGAGTATCACTTAGTGTCACTCATACTCGTCACAATATATATATATATATATATCTATATATATATATATATATTAGGACGGGTCGATTTGTGGGGAGGCAAAAAAATCGCCCATTGCTCTGTGAAAATCATATTCTAGGGATCAAAATAAGAAACTTTACCGAAGGAACCATACCTGTAAAACGAACTCTGATGTCCCCCCCCCCCCCTTTGGGTCGTAGGGGCAAATTTTGAAAAATCCCACTTTGAAATGCCTATGTTTTTTGTTTTTGGAGTTTATTTTTCTCTTTAGAAATTTATTTAGTCAGAACATATGTAAATGAAAAAATGAATTTAACTTAGTAATAGAAAAGAAATTAAAAAAAATTATTAGAAATTACCGTTTGTACAACCCCCTTTTAAAACCAAGGCATCACTGTGATGCATTTGCATGTCGTAAACATTGTCGTGTGGGTTTTTTATTCAACCGTTTTAAAAAATGAAGGTATCACTGTGACACAATTGCAGATCGTAAAATTGCTTGTGTTGTTTTTTTTAAGCCACCACAAGACACAGCAGGTAGAATTGACATTGCCCCTACCCAAAAGTTCGACCCAAAGGGGGGGACATCAGAATTCGTTTTAGAGGTATGGTTCCTTCGGCAAGTTTCTTATTTTGATCCCTAGAATACGATTTTCACAGAGCAATGAGCGATTTTTAAATCGACCCGCCTTGATATATATATATATGTAAAAAATAAAGGGAAAGTATAGTTTTGTGATTTACTAATCACTATTAATATAATTTAATGTAATTCAATTGTTCAGTTCACAATAAAATGGTTTTAGTTATAATATTGATTTAATTTTAACACATTAATTTAGCATATTAATTGAAAATAGATATTTGATTCAGTTTTGTTTCACACGGCTTGACTGATGTTAACAACGGATTTCTTGACAACCGACGGCGCGCAACTTGACTTTAAGACTGCTTTGTTAGGCCCACTGCTACTTGAAAAAAAAACGACTGTATCAACTGCTTGTAGGTACATCGGATCAACTGAGAGAGTAAAGGCAACTGGAAGTCATATGTACTACTTATTGTTGTAAACTAAACGGAGCAGCATTGAGTGGCTACTGTGGTTGGCGACTGTTGTTAGCTAGTGACCACTGTTTACATATATATATCAACAAACCGCAAAATACATACCGACACAGACACATCCGACCATATATATATATATAGAAATAATATACATTTAGAAAGATAAAGGCTACTTGTCTCATGGTATATAAATTGGACATATTTTCAGAACCACCACACCGCGCTAAATGCCCTTAGCACCCAGATAAATTGCGGTTTAAATCAAAACCCCCACCATAGAACAGTATTCGTTGCTCTAAACTTATCAAAAGCTTTTGATACGGCCAACCATGGCACGTTACTGCAAGGCCTGGAAGGGTTTACCCTTCCGTCATGTCTTAAAATGTGGACCGCAAATTATCTGGGTGGTCGGCAGGAATCGGTGCAATTTAGAAACGAAACATCAAAACCAAGAAGAATTAAACAAGGGGTGCCACAGGGTGGTGTCCTTTCCCCTTTTTTGTTTAACTTCTACATATCAAAGCTACCTTCGCCACCAGAAGGAGTTAGTATCGTTTCCTACGCCGATGACTGCACAATAATGGCCACAGGCCCAGGCCCACAGATCGATCTTGTAACAGAATAAACGACTACCTCCCTGATCTCTGCAGTTTTTTCGCCTCGCGAAACCTGGCATTAACACCGACTAAATCCTCCGCGACCTTATTCACAACATGGACGTCCCAAATGTCGACCATTTTGAACATCCACGTCGATGGCACTACGCTACCGATTGTCCTACACCTCAAAATCTTGGGTGTGACATTCGATCAGGCTCTACATTTTGGTGAGCATGCAGTCGAAATCGTACCGAAAATCCAGAGCCGCAATAAAATCCTCAAATCTCTTGCTGGCAGTACTTGGAGAAAAGACAAAGAAACGCTCATTACCACTTACAAAGCAATTGGCCAGCCGATTGCATGCTACGCGCCCCTATATGGTCGCCAAGCCCAAAAACTACTCACTGGAGGAAGCTATAGGCCTGCCAAAATACTGCCCTCAGAACCGCCACGGGTTGTCTTCATATGTCCCCAAAATGCCATCTACATAACGAGGCGAGAATACTCCCCATCAGGGAGAGAAATGGCATGCTAACCAAACAGTTCCATACCCAGAAACCTGGGCATCCCAACAGACATCTGATTGATGAGCCAACACCGCCCAAGGGTTTAAGAAGTCATCTCCGTAAGCATTATGAAGAAATACTGCACCTGAGAAAACAGCCGTTTGAAGCCAAAAAACACAAGCAGGTCCTCAGTGAACTCCACAAACAGGCGTCGCACTATCGCGCCTTTTGAGTTTTTTCTTTGCACCTGAAAGCTAATTATTTAAACTTTGGACAGTTTAAAATACGGGGTACCAGAGTAACAGGGTGCTGCACAATAATTCGTCAAATTTGAAAAATTGTAGAAAAATACAAAAAAAAATCTAGTTAAAAACTGAAGGACAAACTTTGAAATTTTTTTTATGAGGATGTATTTGTACATGAAATCAGATAAACTTATGATTTGTATGAAGGAGTGTGGCTCTACCCACTTATGATTAAAAGTTTTGTCTTAGAAGCAAGGTTATCAATCTCCACCAAACTTGATGGACGCATTACTTCTTTTAAGATGTTATCTATATCTATCTATAAATCTTATAAAATAAAGTCGCTAGATGCCAAGTATGCACATAACTTCACACAAAATGCTCCGATTTTAAAACGGTTTTTTGCATGTGAAAGCTTAGCTACGTGAGATGGTACAGTTAATGTAATTTGAAGGTATATATTATAGGGGCGTGGAAAATTGCCAAAATGAGTAAAAAATCATAAAATTTTTGTTTGCACAGCTATAACTCATAAACGGATTAATGGATTTAAAAAATTCTACTTTTCAGTAAAACTTTGAAATATTTACCTTCGATCTGCATCAAAAAAAAATACTTGATTCCTTTCAGCCAAATTGTTTAAACAAAAGTAACATTTTTATCAAAAAATGCGTATGTGTGTTTGTTCGCTGTGACTGTCCGCGCTAATTGATTTTGAGTGAGACATGATGCGACAAAAACATATATACACATAGCATTCGCTACGTTTTTTAACTTCGGCCGTAGGTTTATATCAGTTTGTTTTCATATCAGTTTGACATACATATGTATGTACATACACAAATAATAATAAATGGTTAAGAATGCGTACATCTCTCGAAAAATACTCTTTCGTTAAAAATATTGAACATTTCCTTAAAATTCTTAAACAAAAGTTTTCTTTTTTGGTATTTTTGCATGTATCACTATCACTACGTAGTATAAAACAGAGTCGCTTTTTCTGTCCCTATGTCCCTTTAAATGCTCAAACCTTTAAAACTACGCAACGGATTTTGTTGCGCTTTTTTTTAGTAGATAGAGTGATTGAAGAGGAAGGTTTATATGTATAATAACATCCATTAAATAGTGGAGAAATGCTGTTATTTTTGAAGTTTCTAATGTGACGTATATATATGAGCCGTTTATTTTGAAAGTGGCATAAGTCATTTCATGTCGTTTAGGTTCAGAGGTAATTTGTTTGTATCTCTCCTCGCCTCCAGTTTTTTAGAGTCCAATATCCAAAAGATGCAATTCTTATTATTATTTTATAATTGTAGAACCATCTATATATGCATTCGTTCAAAAATAACAATGCATTTAAGACCATGAGTTGGAAATGACTTATGCCACTTTCAAAATAAACGGCTCATGTTAGTTACACTATTTATAACTCAAGAAGGATGAACAGATTTGACTGAAAATTAGTGGAGGGGTAGCTTAGAACCAGGAGACAGACATAGGATACTTTTTATCCCGTTCTGGCTAGGGTCTTGAGATCAAAACGTGGACTTGGGTAATCCTGGGATATGTTTGTCCAATATGGAAGCTGTTTATGAGTACTTTGATACGGGGTGTATTTTTCGCACCCGTGGGTGACTAGGGTCACGAGATATAGGCCAAAATGTGGACGCGGGTACCCCTAGAATGTGTTTATAGAATATGGATAACAAATGAAAGCTGTTGATGAGTGCTTTAGTACAGGGTAGTTTTCATACCTATTGGGGACTAGGATCTCGAGATTGAGGCCAAAACGTGGACCCGGGTACCCCAAGAAAGTGGTAATACAACATGGATAACAAATGAAAGTTGTTGATAAGTGCTTTAGTACATGATAATTTTCATACCTATGTATTTGTGACTAGGGTCTCGAGATATAGGCCAAAGCGTGGATCAGGCTAACACTAGGATATGTGCTTTAGTACAGAGTAATCTTTATATCCCTGGGTGACTAGGGTCTCGAGATATAGGCCACAACCTGGACCCGGATACCCCTTGAATGTGTGTGTAATATGGATATCAAATGAAAGCTGTTGTTCAGAGCTTTAAAGTAATTTTCATTGTGATATTCGATTTAGTCGCATCAACCTGGCAAAACTGATAAATATGCATGTGAAGCCGAAATAAAGACATGAATTAATAATACCCACATACCTATTTACATACGTCCTATATTAGTATTTACGATCCTCTTACTTCCGGGAAGTAGACCAGAGACGGGCTGGACTGGGATTAGGAGTAGGACTAGAACTGAGACTCGGAGTGGGACTGGGACTCCGAATGGGACTGGAACAAAATACATACCACCCTCTGGGACTGGCAATAAGGGATGAAGAAGAATGGGAAAAACTTCAGAAAGAGAAAAGAGGAAGGAGACTGACAAAGAGATAGAGTGAGTCGAAGATAGAGATAGATGAAGCGAAAAAGACGGAGGGAGGAGAGAATAAAAGGATTAAGAAAAAGTGAAGAAGGCGGGAGGGCAGGGCTAGACGGGAAAAGCTTATTACAATGTATGCAGATAGACCAAATTTAAGGCAGAACAACGTCTGACGGGTCTGCTAGTACTCTTATAAAAGTTAAATGTGTACGCTAGGGGATAAGTATATAAACATTGCTTGAAAATTCATTGTATAAATTTACTTACATTTTTTTAAAAATTCGAAAACCAAATATTTTTTTAATACTTAACCAAGAAAAATTATAAAAAGTTATTCAATATTTTTGTATTTGAGCCAAAGATGAACAACTAATAAATTTTAGAGCACTGCCCACTTATGATAAACAGTTTTATCTTATTACCACTTTACCAATTTCATTGATTTCTGTAAAAGTTTATTACTCTTCTGATACCCAAAACCTAAGCTTTCAAATGAATATACATAAATAGTGCTTCAAAACTCATCTTAAAATTTGATAAATTTTAAAAAGATGTAAGAACGAAAATTATATGGTTATAACTACTAAATGAAATAACTGTATTATTTATAATAAATAATAAACTTGTATTTATTGATTTTGTTTTTCAATAAAATAACAAAACTAAGTACTAAATAATTTTTTTGTTGTGATAGAAAACGGTGGATCATTTATTTAATCTTAACATAGTCATCGTCACTGGAACATATATCTAACAAAGCAAACATTTCTGAGCTATACGCATCTGTAAGATCTTTTTGTGCTCTTACATACCTCATAGATGATATGACTGGATCAGAAGAGATGACCCACATGTTGAAAAGGTCCTCGTTTTGTCTAACTCGTGAGATTTTGCAAGCGTACTTCTATATCTTTTGTAGTCCTTGTTTTTAAATTATTGAACTTCTTCAGACAATTCTCCTAATGGTAAACACTGGTATTCTATTAAATCTTTTCCATGGGTGAAAATTTTATGTACCGTTGGTGTGAACTTTTTCCTAGGATACTTTTGAAGCAGCAGCTCTGCAATTTTCGATGCATATTCTCCGAATTTAGATTCATTAACTTTTTCATGGCAATTTTAAATATTTAAAATTACTACCAATCGTTTGACAATATCTCTATCGACTCCAGTAATGCGATCAGTTATTTCATCGTGATCAAAAAATCTTCTTGAGGAGTTTCCATCATTTGTGTTGCCGTATCCATACTTTGGACAGTCAACTCTCAGGCCAAGCTCTTTATAGAATGCATCTTGAATTATTTTTTTTTCTAATGTTTTATTTTTCCTTAGATGTTGCATTGTCGTCGAAAACTTCTCATTGTTGTGGTAGTGTCTAAGCCAGTTTCAAAACGAATTCCATGCACCTTATCCTCGCATGCAAAGGAGATATTCCATACTCATAATTTAGTTCGTCATTTAGCCATAAACATATTACCATCTGTAATTGTTCCATCGTCTACATTTATTCTTTGTTTATATGCGCTTTGTCCTGATGATCCATCACAGCCCCATTTAATTATCAATGTTAGTGTTAGGCTTTTGTCAGTGATTTCAACTTTTCTTCACAAAAACTTTTAAACAGTCGCATAGACGTATGATCTATTAAGTTTTGGAGCTCAACTTCAGCTGATACTTCGGTTATTTTTGCTCTTGGAGGAACTGCTTCTTTCTTAGCTTGAGTGATTTGTTTGTATCCAGGGAAAAGAACGACATTATGATGCAATAATGACTCAAGCAATATATTATATTTATCCTTCGATAACCCGGATCTATAAACAGAGCCATAGACTCTTCAGGAATGTATCTCCTAGGTAGCGCATTTGGGGGTGTGGAAATGCTGTTTTTGATCCTTCTCAGTCACACTGGACTTGCTAACGCAACTCCTCCTATCACATGAGACTTGGTGTTTTCTTCGTCCTTTTTATATTTAATATCCAATGCATCTGAAAAAAGATGTGTCGTGGCGATAGTTCTAGTATAATGTGACTGCTTCCTTTTTCTTGTGTAGGTCGAACATTCTTCTATGGGGTTTGTTGGTCTTCCTCTAGTTCGATTGGTTGATGTGCTAGGCATTTCTTCGTCCAAAAAACTTTTACCAGCTAGCCAGCTTTCGTGCTTACTTATAAACCTTGAAGTAGAACGACCGGCTGCTTGCCATTTTCATTGTATCGGAATGTAGAGGAAGCCAATTTTTTCTTAAAAGTCTTCGTCTTCTTTGTTGCATGCTTCATTTGGTAATTCTGTCATAATATCCTCAACGAACTCCGCTTTTGTCTTTGAAGCTTTGAACACCTCAAATAGTTTGGAGTTTTCTAGAGACATATTAAAATTTGCCTTCGAGTGTATCTTCCTAAAAAAATATGTGAGCTATAATTATGTTTATTTAAATAAACAGAATTCTTTATTCTATAGACTCCAAAAAAACGACTGATTTTGGACGTTGTATTAAACATTGCTTTATATACTCAAATTATGGAAATGAGTTCCAGGTATATTATGCAGCTTGTAACCGCAAAATTTGGTTTTATTAACAAATTCCAAAAACAAAAGTGACCGTAATTAATTCGTCTCCTTAATCATACCTGCTCAGACGCGTCTTTATACCCAAGGTTGCTTCACTTTATTTGATGTAAAAAGTGAAATCGCAGCTAAAAGCTGCTACACCTTATGAATTCAGGTAACTGAATATTTAGGAAATACCTACCGTAAATTTCACGGAGACCTTTTTGTCCTTTTTGTTATTTTCCTTCAAAGTTCGCAAAAGGTCCTAAAAATAGGCTTTTCGAAAAACAGGTAGATCTGACAACTTTTATAAAAAAAAAAAAATTGTATGTTTTGCTTCAACCTAGCATTAAATATCCTTTCGTTGTAATACAAGAAAGCAGTAGCAGGCCGTTTTATTTAGAGACAAAACAATTTTTAATACAACAAAAAAGAACAAAACCCACAAATTTTTCTAAGTGTTAAAAATTAATCAACTTTGAGCCGCTCTACCTCCTAAAATATCATTTTCTGTTTAATTAGAGTTATATATTCGTAGTCCCTGGAAAATTCTCTAATAAATACATGTATTAGCTTTATCGGACGCCTTCATGAAATTTTTGATTTTTGTCAGGCTTTTCGGGCAGAGGCGCCACAGTGCGTCGGACCTCTATGTCAGGAATTGCCGGTGAATCCAGTACTCAAAGAACAATACACAAAACGTGCAGAAGAGGAACACACACTCTCTAGGGAAACGCGAGCCACTCTAGATCAACTTCGATCTGGATACTGTAACAGGTTAAACTCTTACCTATCCGAAATCAACCCCGACATGCAAAATGTATGTCCTGCTTGCAATGTGTCCCCACATGACACCAACCATCTCTTCCATTGTAATGTGGAGCCAACGCCTCTAACAGCCCTCTCATTATGGTCCACCCCTGTTGAAACAGCAAGTTTCCTTGGACTCCCATTTTTGTGATCGGTCACACCTATTGGATGGGGCGAAGTACTGCTACAACAACAACAACAACGCAAACTGGAAGAGAAGCTCGGCATAAAATCTCTTCGGAGGTTATTGCGCCTTAAATTAATTTTTTTTATTTTTTGTGGCCAGTGTTAGCAATTTCGATGCGTTACTGTGCTTCTAGTAAATAAATGTTCCTATGATCAACCGCCGTTTGCGCACTACCTCTTTCACAAGGCTCTTGTACACCCCCTGCCTCCGCAGTACGGGCCATAAAGCAGAATGCTTATTCTTTTGCTCGTTGGCCACGACTGTGAAATCCTCAGTAGTGTAATTAGTCATTATATATGACTGTAGCTGTTTTCTTACCATGATTGCTGCTCGCATCCTTCCTTCCGATAGCGCGTAGTAAATCTACGCTCGTTGAGCCCAGAAATATTTCTTCCCTAAGGACGCCGTGGCTCCAGAAGAAGCACCAACGAACCTTCCTTAAGGATTATAAGGATTTCGCTTGGCGTCACTTTACTCTGTTACAGGTTTATCTGTAAAACTCGCTGCACCATTGGGCTGTTTGTCCACCTCCAATATCTTTATCGTGAAGTCTATTTCCTCCTCTTGCCATTTTGGTTTAAGGCTTTCGAGGTCCTTTCCAAGCTCTATCGCTTCTTGCATTTTATGGTTGTTATCCTCGATACTTACCTTTCTGAGGCCTAAATGCTGCCTTGGAGATCCCTCTTTAAGACGCTGCTGGCTGTTTGTCACCCTCTAACAACTTCGTCGTGGCGTCCGCGTCCTCCTGTCCCCTTGTTTCAAGGCTTTCGTGGTCTCTTTAACCGTGCCCGTTTCTAGCGTGTTAGGATTGTTATTCTTGAGACTTCTTTTCCTAAGTCCCAGATAAATTTAGCCTGTGTCAAGAACATTTTCCAAAGCTGCAAGTACAACATATCATCCGACTGCTTGTTTATTTGGAGGATGTATTGCTGACCCTTCGAGATATACTAAATACCTTCCAATACTGTGTCAGTATATTCAGTTTCTGACTCTGCAAAAAGCGCAGCGTATCCTCCAACTTCATCATGCATGTTATCCATACTTTGGCTTTGGGTATGGTGGGGAACTGCACTCTACCCACCCCTCAATTCGCGCGTTCGTGTATCGTAAACGAATCGAGATAAATATAGACTTCCATATATGAAAATGCTAAGGCTGAAAAAAGATATTAATTTAGCTATGTTCGTCCGTTTGTTCCTTTGTTCGTCCGCCTGGCTGTTATCACGATAATTTGAGTAAATATCGAGATATCTTATTGAAATTTGGTACATGGATTTTAGACTCATCGCTATTTAAAATAAGCGGAATCGAATGATAACCACCTCAACTTTTTGTATACATAACAATTTGAAAAATACAACAACTCTGATTATTCATTAAACAATACACCTAAAATGTTGAAATCCGTTGTGGGGACTGATCTTGACTCTTGATTAAAATTTGAAAAAAAGTTTAAAAATGGGCGGGGCATCAAATCAAGCACCCCCCCCCCCCCCCCCCCCTCACACACAAACACACACAAATCGACATACTCCCAGATCATCCATTCAGTGGGCCTGATCCTTACTCCCCTGACTCGGAAAGGCATCGAACCAAATTCGGGGCCAAAACCTCATCGCGGTCTAGAGAAGTGGTTTACCAGTGTGTCACGTGTAAGGAATGATTGCATCGGACGGGGTGTTCCGGGATAGATCACAACATCCGTCGGCCCGTAAATTTTACAAATCTTTTTGGCACCTTGCTGTTCACCCCAAAGCAGTCCCGTAGTCTGCGCCTCACCCGCAACCCTCTAGCAGTTCCACTGCTCAGCAAGCCAACACAAGTACCTGCTGTTGCTCGCGATCCTCGGCGCCACCAGCTCTTACCGCTGCTCCTACCCATAACTACAATCCCCTAAGCAGAGTAGATAGCAAAGCCGAACATCAGATCCAGCCCAGGCCTTTCCCCCTCTTTCCGGCACTAGTACGCGAGTAGGTCAGGGAAACAGACTCCCTATCACCTTGTGCACTGCTTTCGACCACAGAATATATCTGCACGCGACATCTGCCCAATGTAGTGCCTGCCATAGACGGTGCCACTTTCCTTGATGTTCTAGCGACAGCAACCTCCCAACGGGTTTCATCGCGCCATGAAATGAAGGCGGACTCGCATTTATCACGACCACTCAGTGCAATATAATCTATTTGATTCCGCCACCGGCCGCACAGACAGTGTTCTGAAACGTCAAGGCATATCTGTCCAGTCGGGCGATGCAAATTTATAAATTATCAACATCTATAATTCCCTCACTATAGCAGGCACTTTGTCGTTGTTGTGTGGGCTTAGCTGAACTCCATTGCGCCCGACTATGAGGCTAGTAGGTCAGGGAAACAGGCTCTTAGTCCCTACCACCTTGTACACTGCTTGCCAGCACAGAATATATCTGCACGCGACATCTGCCCAATGTAGTGCCTGCCATCGACGGTGCCACTTTCCTTGATGTCCCAGCGACGGCAACCTCCCAATGGGTTCATCGCGCCATGTTTCCAGGCCGCGAACCCAACTACATAGGATACTCCAATGTTTTTCCAAGGACGTCCAGTCTCTGGACCCCTACAGCACCTGGACCTAGCCTCCCTCAACTCAGGCGAAGTCACCGGTCACTTACGCCCAGAGTGACAACGTCTTCCCCGTTGGACTTAAGAATACTGCCGTTAAACTGCAATGGGTTAACAGGAGAGACCACAGAAATAGTCGATTTTATGAAGCATCACAACAGTCGCACTGTTGCGACCCAAGAGACTAAATTTAAGGCAATATCTCCTTCGCAGACCTAATCTGGGTACAACGTCCACAGAAAATATCGAGAGAGCTGAAATGAAGGCGGACTCGCATTTATCACGACCAGTCAGTGCAATATAATTTATTTGATTTCGACACCGGCCGCACAGACAGTGTCCTGAAACGTCAAGGCATATCTGTCCAGTCGGGCGATGCAAATTTAGAAATTATCAACATCACTATAGCAGGCACCTTGTCGTTGTTGTGTGGGCTTAGCCGAACTCCATAGCGCCCGACTATGAGGCTGAGCGGTTTAGGGCCTGCATCTACGCCGTTTCGCTTCATAGGAGGGTGGCAGGATGTCGGTGACCAAGAACTGCCAACCCCCTAATTCAGGGTGTTATGCGGAACGTGCCTATTGGACGATTTGCAGCCAGGGGATATAAAAAAAAAATAAATGTAAGGCGCGATAACCTCCGAAGAGATCTAAGGCCGAGCTTCTCTTCCAATTTGCGTCGTGCTCCTCTTGATTCTTCCCTACAAATTGGCCGGACGGGACCTACATGTTTTATGCCGACTCCGAACGGCATCTGCAAGGCAGATGAGTTTTCACTGAGAGCTTTTCATGGCAGAAATACAATCGGAGCGCTTGCCAGACACTGCCGAGGGGCGACTCCGCTTAGAAAAATTTTCTTCTAATTGAAAAATCTTATTTCTAAAATTTTGATGTTGCTTTGCCCGGGAGTTGAACCCAGGGCATACGGTGTGATAGGCGGAGCACGCTACCATCACACCACGGTGGCCGCCGGGATATATTCCACTGTATTTGAACCGAGCCTTCCCGATACCGGGCCGCTTCGAGAAGTAATGATGGCCTTACCACAGCAAGGGCGCTGTTGAGGCGGACGGTTTTTATCCCCATTTTCAACCTTAGACCGCTGAGCCCGCCTTGTGGGCAGGTGGTCGTACGACCAAGATGAACTCAAAAACTTTAAGAGAAAGTAAGGTCGCGAAATAAAAGGCGGTGGCGTCGCAAGCCGCGGAAGAGGAAATCGCTATCAGCGATGACTCGGACGCAGATAGTGATTATAGTGTGCAGTCAGTGCGCTCGGTAAAGGAGCGGCATACTAGCCCGGAGAAAGAATTAAGGTTAGAACGGAAACACCGAGGTAGGCAGCTTAAGAGTTCCCTCTCAAAACTTCGGGCTAAATTAGGAATTATGCAGCGCTTGGGCACAGTGGTTCACCCAACCAACGATGAGAGCGATCGCTTGGCATGGGCCCGTGAGACAGTGTGAAAACGTGATCTGGCGATCTCCAGACTTAGTTCCTCTCAGTGGGGATAGATATAAAAGGCAGTGATTAATATTAAAAATTGCAATAGTATTTTATTTTAAAGGAATGTGCAATAGAAAAATAAGAAGTAGAGTTTAAAAAGCAAACATGCAATTGCTACAATGTTATATTTTAGTATATACGGAGACTCTGCGTTCTGGCGGTGATGATCGCTGGAGTCACCTTTTTTTTGGTTTCTTAAAAACTTGATTTGAAAACTTACGGACGTGCGTATACTGCGGGTGAAAATCATATTCTAGGGATCAAAATAAGAAACTTTACCGAAGGAACCATACCTGTAAAACGAATTCTGATGTCCCCCCCCCCCCCCCCTTTGGGTCGTAGGGGCAAATTTTGAAAAATCCCACTTTGAAATGCCTATGTTTTTTGTTTTTGGAGTTTATTTTTCTCTTTAGAAATTTATTTAGTCAGAACATATGTAAATTAAAAAATGAATTTAACTTAGTAATAGAAAAGAAATTAAAAAAAATTATTAGAAATTACCGTTTGTACAACCCCCTTTTAAAACCAAAGCATCACTGTGATGCATTTGCATGTCGTAAACATTGTCGTGTGGGTTTTTTATTTAACCGTTTTAAAAAATGAAGGTATCACTGTGACACAATTTTTAAATCGACCCGCCTTGATATATATATATATATATATATCAACAAACTGCAAAATACATACCGACACAGACACATCCGACCATATATATATATATAAATAATATACATTTAGAAAGATAAGGGCTACTTGTCTCATGGTATATAAATTGGACATATTTTCAGAACCACCACACCGCGCTAAATGCCCTTAGCACCCAGATAAATTGCGGTTTAAATCAAAACCCCCACCATAGAAGAGTATTCGTTGCTCTAAACTTATCAAAAGCTTTTGATACGGCCAACCATGGCACGTTACTGCAAGGCCTGGAAGGGTTTACCCTTCCCCCATGTCTTAAAATGTGGACCGCAAATTATCTGGGTGGTCGGCAGGAATCGGTGCAATTTAGAAACGAAACATCAAAACCAAGAAGAATTAAACAAGGGGTGCCACAGGGTGGTGTCCTTTCCCCTTTTTTGTTTAACTTCTACATATCAAAGCTACCTTCGCCACCAGAAGGAGTTAGTATCGTTTCCTACGCCGATGACTGCACAATAATGGCCACAGGCCCAGGCCCACAGATCGATCTTGTAACAGAATAAACGACTACCTCCCTGATCTCTGCAGTTTTTTCGCCTCGCGAAACCTGGCATTAACACCGACTAAATCCTCCGCGACCTTATTCACAACATGGACGTCCCAAATGTCGACCATTTTGAACATCCACGTCGATGGCACTACGCTACCGATTGTCCTACACCTCAAAATCTTGGGTGTGACATTCGATCAGGCTCTACATTTTGGTGAGCATGCAGTCGAAATCGTACCGAAAATCCAGAGCCGCAATAAAATCCTCAAATCTCTTGCTGGCAGTACTTGGAGAAAAGACAAAGAAACGCTCATTACCACTTACAAAGCAATTGGCCAGCCGATTGCATGCTACGCGCCCCTATATGGTCCCCAAAGCCCAAAAACTACTCACTGGAGGAAGCTATAGGCCTGCCAAAATACTGCCCTCAGAACCGCCACGGTTTGTCTTCATATGTCCCCAAAATGCCATCTACATAACGAGGCGAGAATACTCCCCATCAGGGAGAGAAATGACATGCTAACCAAACAGTTCCATACCCAGAAACTTGGGCATCCCAACAGACATCTGATTGATGAGCCAACACCGCCCAAGGGTTTAAGAAGTCATCTCCGTAAGCATTATGAAGAAATACTGCACCTGAGAAAACAGCCGTTTGAAGCCAAAAAACACAAGCAGGTCCTCAGTGAACTCCACAAACAGGCGTCGCACTATCGCGCCTTTTGAGTTTTTTCTTTGCACCTGAAAGCTAATTATTTAAACTTTGGACAGTTTAAAATACGGGGTACCAGAGTAACAGGGTGCTTCACAATAATTCGTCAAATTTGAAAAATTGTAGAAAAATACAATAAAAAAAATCTAGTTAAAAACTGAAGGACAAACTTTGAAATTTTTTTTATGAGGATGTATTTGTACATGAAATCAGATAAACTTTTGATTTGTATGAAGGAGTGTGGCTCTACCCACTTATGATTAAAAGTTTTGTCTTAGTAGCAAGGTTATCAATCTCCACCAAACTTGATGGACGCATTACTTCTTTTAAGATGTTATCTATATCTATCTATAAATCTTATAAAATAAAGTCGCTAGATGCCAAGTATGCACATAACTTCACACAAAATGCTCCGATTTTAAAACGGTTTTTTGCATGTGAAAGCTTAGCTACGTGAGATGGTACAGTTAATGTAATTTGAAGGTATATATTATAGGGGCGTGGAAAATTGCCAAAATGAGTAAAAAATCATAAAATTTTTGTTTACACAGCTATAACTCATAAACGGATTAATGGATTTAAAAAATTCTACTTTTCAGTAAAACTTTGAAATATTTACCTTCGATCTGCATCAAAAAAAAATACTTGATTCCTTTCAGCCAAATTGCTTAAACAAAAGTAACATTTTTATCAAAAAATGCGTATGTGTGTTTGTTCGCTGTGACTGTCCGCGCTAATTGATTTTGAGTGAGACATGATGCGACAAAAACGTATATACACATAGCATTCGCTACGTTTTTTAACTTCGGCCGTAGGTTTATAGGTATGGATGTGTTTTCATATCAGTTTGACATACATATGTATGTACATACACAAATAATAATAAATGGTTAAGAATGCGTACATCTCTCGAAAAATACTCTTTCGTTAAAAATATTGAACATTTCCTTAAAATTCTTAAACAAAAGTTTTCTTTTTTGGTATTTTTGCATGTATCACTATCACTACGTAGTATAAAACAGAGTCGCTTTTTCTGTCCCTATGTCCCTTTAAATGCTCAAACCTTTAAAACTACGCAACGGATTTTGTTGCGCTTTTTTTTAGTAGATAGAGTGATTGAAGAGGAAGGTTTATATGTATAATAACATCCATTAAATAGTGGAGAAATGCTGTTATTTTTGATGTTTCTAATGTGACGTATATATATGAGCCGTTTATTTTGAAAGTGGCATAAGTCATTTCATGTCGTTTAGGTTCAGAGGTAATTTGTTTGTATCTCTCCTCGCCTCCAGTTTTTTAGAGTCCAATATCCAAAAGATGCAATTCTTATTATTATTTTATAATTGTAGAACCATCTATATATGCATTCGTTCAAAAATAACAATGCATTTAAGACCATGAGTTGGAAATGACTTATGCCACTTTCAAAATAAACGGCTCATGTTAGTTACACTATTTATAACTCAAGAAGGATGAACAGATTTGACTGAAAATTAGTGGAGGGGTAGCTTAGAACCAGGAGACAGACATAGGATACTTTTTATCCCGTTCTGGCTAGGGTCTTGAGATCAAAACGTGGACTTGGGTAATCCTGGGATATGTTTGTCCAATATGGAAGCTGGTTATGAGTACTTTGATACGGGGTGTATTTTTCGCACCCGTGGGTGACTAGGGTCACGAGATATAGGCCAAAATGTGGACGCGGGTACCCCTAGAATGTGTTTATAGAATATGGATAACAAATGAAAGCTGTTGATGAGTGCTTTAGTACAGGGTAGTTTTCATACCTATTGGGGACTAGGATCTCGAGATTGAGGCCAAAACGTGGACCCGGGTACCCCAAGAAAGTGGTAATACAACATGGATAACAAATGAAAGTTGTTGATAAGTGCTTTAGTACATGATAATTTTCATACCTATGTATTTGTGACTAGGGTCTCGAGATATAGGCCAAAGCGTGGATCAGGCTAACACTAGGATATGTGCTTTAGCACAGAGTAATCTTTATACCCCTGGGTGACTAGGGTCTCGAGATATAGGCCACAACCTGGACCCGGATACCCCTTGAATGTGTGTGTAATATGGATATCAAATGAAAGCTGTCGTTCAGAGCTTTAAAGTAATTTTCATTGTGATATTCGATTTAGTCGCATCAACCTGGCAAAACTGATAAATATGCATGTGAAGCCGAAATAAAGACATGAATTAATAATACTCACATACCTATTTACATACGTCCTATTCGATTTGCCTGAAATTTGGTATATAAATTTGCCTATATTAGTATTTACGATCCTTTTACTTCCGGGAAGTAGACCAGAGACGGGCTGGACTGGGATTAGGACTAGGACTAGAACTGAGACTCGGAGTGGGACTGGGACTCCGAATGGGACTGGAACAAAATACATACCACCCTCTGGGACTGGCAATAAGGAATGAAGAAGAATGGGGAAAACTTCAGAAAGAGAAAAGAGGAAGGAGACTGACAAAGAGATAGAGTGAGTCGAAGATAGAGATAGATCAAGCGAAAACGACGGAGGGAGGAGAGAATAAAAGGATTAAGAAAAAGTGAAGAAGGCGGGAGGGCAGGGCTAGACGGGAAAAGCTTATTACAATGTATGCAGATAGACCAAATTTAAGGCAGAACAACGTCTGACGGGTCTGCTAGTACTCTTATAAAAGTTAAATGTGTACGCTAGGGGATAAGTATATAAACATTGCTTGAAAATTCATTGTATAAATTTACTTACATTTTTTTAAAAATTCGAAAACCAAATATTTTTTTAATACTTAACCAAGAAAAATTATAAAAAGTTATTCAATATTTTTGTATTTGAGCCAAAGATGAACAACTAATAAATTTTAGAGCACTGCCCACTTATGATAAACAGTTTTATCTTATTACCACTTTACCAATTTCATTGATTTCTGTAAAAGTTTATTACTCTTCTGATACCCAAAACCTAAGCTTTCAAATGAATATACATAAAGAGTGCAATGTGTCCCCACATGACACCAACCATCTCTTCCATTGTAATGTGGAGCCAACGCCTCTAACAGCCCTCTCATTATGGTCCACCCCTGTTGAAACAGCAAGTTTCCTTGGACTCCCATTTTTGTGATCGGTCACACCTATTGGATGGGGCGAAGCACTGCTACAACAACAACAACAACGCAAACTGGAAGAGAAGCTCGGCATAAAATCTCTTCGGAGGTTATTGCGCCTTAAATTATTTTTTTATTTTTTGTGGCCAGTGTTAGCAATTTCCATGCGTTACTGTGATTCTAGTAAATAAATGTTCCTATGATCAACCGCCGTTTGCGCACTACCTCTTTCACAAGGCTCTTGTACACCCCCTGCCTCCGCAGTACGGGCCATAAAGCAGAATGCTTATTCTTTTGCTCGTTGGCCACGACTGTGAAATCCTCAGTAGTGTAATTAGTCATTATATATGAGTGTAGCTGTTTTCTTACCATGATTGCTGCTCGCATCCTTCCTTCCGATAGCGCGTAGTAAATCTACGCTCGTTGAGCCCAGAAATATTTCTTCCCTAAGGACGCCGTGGCTCCAGAAGAAGCACCAACGAACCCTCCTTAAGGATTATGAGGATTTCGCTTGGCGTCACTTTACTCTGTTACAGGTTTATCTGTAAAACTCGCTGCACCATTGGGCTGTTTGTCCACCTCCAATATCTTTATCGTGAAGTCTATTTCCTCCTCTTGCCATTTTGGTTTAAGGCTTTCGAGGTCCTTTCCAAGCTCTATCGCTTCTTGCATTTTATGGTTGTTATCCTCGATACTTACCTTTCTGAGGCCTAAATGCTGCCTTGGAGATCCCTCTTTAAGACGCTGCTGGCTGTTTGTCACCCTCTAACAACTTCGTCGTGGCGTCCGCGTCCTCCTGTCCCCTTGTTTCAAGGCTTTCGTGGTCTCTTTAACCGTGCCCGTTTCTAGCGTGTTAGGATTGTTATTCTTGAGACTTCTTTTCCTAAGTCCCAGATAAATTTAGCCTGTGTCAAGAACATTTTCCAAAGCTGCAAGTACAACATATCATCCGACTGCTTGTTTATTTGGAAGATGTATTGCTGACCCTTAGAGATATACTAAATACCTTCCAATACTGTGTCAGTATATTCAGTTTCTGACTCTGCAAAAAGCGCAGCGTATCCTCCAACTTCATCATGCATGTTATCCATACTTTGGCTTTGGGTATGGTGGGGAACTGCACTCTACCCACCCCTCAATTCGCGCGTTCGTGTATCGTAAACGAATCGAGATAAATATAGACTTCCATATATGAAAATGCTAAGGCTGAAAAAAGATATTAATTTAGCTATGTTCGTCCGTTTGTTCCTTTGTTCGTCCGCCTGGCTGTTATCACGATAATTTGAGTAAATATCGAGATATCTGATTGAAATTTGGTACATGGATTTTAGACTCATCGCTATTTAAAATAAGCGGAATCGAATGATAACCACCTCAACTTTTTGTATACATAACAATTTGAAAAATACAACAACTCTGATTATTCATTAAACAATACACCTAAAATGTTGAAATCCGTTGTGGGGACTGATCTTGACTCTTGATTAAAATTTGAAAAAAAGTTTAAAAATGGGCGGGGCATCAAGTCAAGCACCCCCCCCCCCCCCCTCACACACAAACACACACAAATCGACATACTCCCAGATCATCCTTTCAGTGGGCCTGATCCTTACTCCCCTGACTCGGAAAGGCATCGAACCAAATTCGGGGCCAATACCTCATCGCGGTCTAGAGAAATGGTTTACCAGTGTGTCACGTGTAAGGAATGATTGCATCGGACGGGGTGTTCCGGGATAGATCACAATATCCGTCGGCCCGTAAATTTTACAAATCTTTTTGGCACCTTGCTGTTCACCCCAAAGCAGTCCCGTAGTCTGCGCCTCACCCGCAACCCTCTAGCAGTTCCACTGCTCAGCAAGCCAACACAAGTACCTGCTGTTGCTCGCGATCCTCGGCGCCACCAGCTCTTACCGCTGCTCCTACCCATAACTACAATCCCCTAAGCAGAGTAGATAGCAAAGCCGAACATCAGATCCAGCCCACGCCTTTCCCCCTCTTTCCGGCACTAGTACGCGAGTAGGTCAGGGAAACAGACTCCCTATCACCTTGTGCACTGCTTTCGACCACAGAATATATCTGCACGCGACATCTGCCCAATGTAGTGCCTGCCATAGACGGTGCCACTTTCCTTGATGTTCTAGCGACAGCAACCTCCCAACAGGTTTCATCGCGCCATGAAATGAAGGCGGACTCGCATTTATCACGACCACTCAGTGCAATATAATCTCTTTGATTCCGACACCGGCCGCACAGACAGTGTTCTGAAACGTCAAGGCATATCTGTCCAGTCGGGCGATGCAAATTTATAAATTATCAACATCTATAATTCCCTCACTATAGCAGGCACTTTGTCGTTGTTGTGTGGGCTTAGCTGAACTCCATAGCGCCCGACTATGAGGCTAGTACGCTAGTAGGTCAGGGAAACAGGCTCTTAGTCCCTACCACCTTGTACACTGCTTGCCAGCACAGAATATATCTGCACGCGACATCTGCCCAATGTAGTGCCTGCCATCGACGGTGCCACTTTCCTTGATGTCCCAGCGACGGCAACCTCCCAATGGGTTCATCGCGCCATGTTTCCAGGCCGCGAACCCAACTACATAGGATACTCCAATGTTTTTCCAAGGACGTCCAGTCTCTGGACCCCTACAGCACCTGGACCTAGCCTCCCTCAACTCAGGCGAAGTCACCGGTCACTTACGAGTGACAACGTCTTCCCCGTTGGACTTAAGAATACTGCCGTTAAACTGCAATGGGTTAACAGGAGAGACCACAGAAATAGTCGATTTTATGAAGCATCACAACAGTCGCACTGTTGCGACCCAAGAGACTAAATTTAAGGCAATATCTCCTTCGCAGACCTAATCTGGGTACAACGTCCACAGAAAATATCGAGAGAGCTGGAATGAAGGCGGACTCGCATTTATCACGACCAGTCAGTGCAATATAATCTATTTGATTTCGACACCGGCCGCACAGACAGTGTCCTGAAACGTCAAGGCATATCTGTCCAGTCGGGCGATGCAAATTTAGAAATTATCAACATCACTATAGCAGGCACCTTGTCGTTGTTGTGTGGGCTTAGCCGAACTCCATAGCGCCCGACTATGAGGCTGAGCGGTTTAGGGCCTGCATCTACGCCGTTTCGCTTCATAGGAGGGTGGCAGGATGTCGGTGACCAAGAACTGCCAACCCCCTAATTCAGGGTGTTATGCGGACCGTGCCTATTGGACGATTTGCAGCCAGGGGATATATTCCACTGTATTTGAACCGAGCCTTCCCGATACCGGGCCGCTTCGAGAAGTAATGATGGCCTTACCACAGCAAGGGCGCTGTTGAGGCGGACGGTTTTTATCCCCATTTTCAACCTTAGACCGCTGAGCCCGCCTTGTGGGCAGGTGGTCGTACGACCAAGATGAACTCAAAAACTTTAAGAGAAAGTAAGGGCGCGAAATAAAAGGCGGTGGCGTCGCAAGCCGCGGAAGAGGAAATCGCTATCAGCGATGACTCAGACGCAGATAGTGATTATAGTGTGCAGTCAGTGCGCTCGGTAAAGGAGCGGCATACTAGCCCGGAGAAAGAATTAAGGTTAGAACGGGAACACCGAGGTAGGGAGCTTAAGAGTTCCCTCTCAAAACTTCGGGCTAAATTAGGAATTATGCAGCGCT
The DNA here is from genome assembly GCF_040869045.1 of Eurosta solidaginis. NCBI lineage: Eukaryota > Metazoa > Arthropoda > Insecta > Diptera > Tephritidae > Eurosta > Eurosta solidaginis. The sequence continues at coordinate 112,055,457 of NC_090323.1, read as the reverse complement.
TGGGCACAGTGGTTCACCCAACCAACGATGAGAGCGATCGCTTGGCATGGGCCCGTGAGACAGTGTGAAAACGTGATCTGGCGATCTCCAGACTTAGTTCCTCTCAGTGGGGATAGATATAAAAGGCAGTGATTAATATTAAAAATTGCAATAGTATTTTATATCAAAGGAATGTGCAATAGAAAAATAAGAAGTAGAGTTTAAAAAGCAAACATGCAATTGCTACAATGTTACATTTTAGTATATACGGAGACTCTGCGTTCTGGCGGTGATGATCGCTGGAGTCACCTTTTTTTTGGTTTCTTAAAAACTTGATTTGAAAACTTACGGACGTGCGTATACTGCGGGTGAAAATCATATTCTAGGGATCAAAATAAGAAACTTTACCGAAGGAACCATACCTGTAAAACGAATTCTGATGCCCCCCCCCCCCTTTGGGTCGTAGGGGCAAATTTTGAAAAATCCCACTTTGAAATGCCTATGTTTTTTGTTTTTGGAGTTTATTTTTCTCTTTAGAAATTTATTTAGTCAGAACATATGTAAATGAAAAAATGAATTTAACTTAGTAATAGAAAAGAAATTAAAAAAAATTATTAGAAATTACCGTTTGTACAACCCCCTTTTAAAACCAAGGCATCACTGTGATGCATTTGCATGTCGTCAACATTGTCGTGTGGGTTTTTTATTTAACCGTTTTAAAAAATGAAGGTATCACTGTGACACAATTGCAGATCGTAAAATTGCTTGTGTTGTTTTTTTTAAGCCACCACAAGACACAGCAGGTAGAATTGACATTGCCCCTACCCAAAAGTTCGACCCAAAGGGGGGGACATCAGAATTCGTTTTAGAGGAATGGTTCCTTCGGCAAGTTTCTTATTTTGATCCCTAGAATACGATTTTCACAGAGCAATGAGCGATTTTTAAATCGACCCGCCTTGATATATATATATATATATATATATATATATCAACAAACTGCAAAATACATACCGACACAGACACATCCGACCATATATATATATATAAATAATATACATTTAGAAAGATAAGGGCTACTTGTCTCATGGTATATAAATTGGACATATTTTCAGAACCACCACACCGCGCTAAATGCCCTTAGCACCCAGATAAATTGCGGTTTAAATCAAAACCCCCACCATAGAAGAGTATTCGTTGCTCTAAACTTATCAAAAGCTTTTGATACGGCCAACCATGGCACGTTACTGCAAGGCCTGGAAGGGTTTACCCTTCCCCCATGTCTTAAAATGTGGACCGCAAATTATCTGGGTGGTCGGCAGGAATCGGTGCAATTTAGAAACGAAACATCAAAACCAAGAAGAATTAAACAAGGGGTGCCACAGGGTGGTGTCCTTTCCCCTTTTTTGTTTAACTTCTACATATCAAAGCTACCTTCGCCACCAGAAGGAGTTAGTATCGTTTCCTACGCCGATGACTGCACAATAATGGCCACAGGCCCAGGCCCACAGATCGATCTTGTAACAGAATAAACGACTACCTCCCTGATCTCTCCAGTTTATTCGCCTCGCGAAACCTGGTATTAACACCGACTAAATCCTCCGCGACCTTATTCACAACATGGACGTCCCAAATGTCGACCATTTTGAACATCCACGTCGATGGCACTACGCTACCGATTGTCCTACACCTCAAAATCTTGGGTGTGACATTCGATCAGGCTCTACATTTTGGTGAGCATGCAGTCGAAATCGTACCGAAAATCCAGAGCCGCAATAAAATCCTCAAATCTCTTGCTGGCAGTACTTGGAGAAAAGACAAAGAAACGCTCATTACCACTTACAAAGCAATTGGCCAGCCGATTGCATGCTACGCGCCCCTATATGGTCGCCAAGCCCAAAAACTACTCACTGGAGGAAGCTATAGGCCTGCCAAAATACTGCCCTCAGAACCGCCACGGGTTGTCTTCATATGTCCCCAAAATGCCATCTACATAACGAGGCGAGAATACTCCCCATCAGGGAGAGAAATGACATGCTAACCAAACAGTTCCATACCCAGAAACCTGGGCATTTCAACAGACATCTGATTGATGAGCCAACACCGCCCAAGGGTTTAAGAAGTCATCTCCGTAAGCATTATGAAGAAATACTGCACCTGAGAAAACAGCCGTTTGAAGCCAAAAAACACAAGCAGGTCCTCAGTGAACTCCACAAACAGGCGTCGCACTATCGCGCCTTTTGAGTTTTTTCTTTGCACCTGAAAGCTAATTATTTAAACTTTGGACAGTTTAAAATACGGGGTACCAGAGTAACAGGGTGCTTCACAATAATTCGTCAAATTTGAAAAATTGTAGAAAAATAAAAAAAAAAAAAATCTAGTTAAAAACTGAAGGACAAACTTTGAAATTTTTTTTATGAGGATGTATTTGTACATGAAATCAGATAAACTTATGATTTGTATGAAGAAGTGGGGCTCTACCCACTTATGATTAAAAGTTTTGTCTTAGTAGCAAGGTTATCAATCTCCACCAAACTTGATGGACGCATTACTTCTTTTAAGATGTTATCTATATCTATCTATAAATCTTATAAAATAAAGTCGCTAGATGCCAAGTATGCACATAACTTCACACAAAATGCTCCGATTTTAAAACGGTTTTTTGCATGTGAAAGCTTAGCTACGTGAGATGGTACAGTTAATGTAATTTGAAGGTATATATTATAGGGGCGTGGAAAATTGCCAAAATGAGTAAAAAATCATAAAATTTTTGTTTACACAGCTATAACTCATAAACGGATTAATGGATTTAAAAAATTCTACTTTTCAGTAAAACTTTGAAATATTTACCTTCGATCTGCATCAAAAAAAAATACTTGATTCCTTTCAGCCAAATTGCTTAAACAAAAGTAACATTTTTATCAAAAAATGCGTATGTGTGTTTGTTCGCTGTGACTGTCCGCGCTAATTGATTTTGAGTGAGACATGATGCGACAAAAACGTATATACACATAGCATTCGCTACGTTTTTTAACTTCGGCCGTAGGTTTATAGGTATGGATGTGTTTTCATATCAGTTTGACATACATATGTATGTACATACACAAATAATAATAAATGGTTAAGAATGCGTACATCTCTCGAAAAATACTCTTTCGTTAAAAATATTGAACATTTCCTTAAAATTCTTAAACAAAAGTTTTCTTTTTTGGTATTTTTGCATGTATCACTATCACTACGTAGTATAAAACAGAGTCGCTTTTTCTGTCCCTATGTCCCTTTAAATGCTCAAACCTTTACAACTACGCAACGGATTTTGTTGCGCTTTTTTTTAGTAGATAGAGTGATTGAAGAGGAAGGTTTATAGGGGGACTCATGATAGCATATAAACTTATAAGGTGTAAAATTATATCCATTTACACACGCGGTTATATGAACGCACCTAGTAATACTCTTGATAAACTTGATTGTTTTTCAGCTGTATTATTTCCAAAAAAATTTTTTGATTGTTATACAAATTAAAAAATACCAAGATTAAGTGAAAAATCAAAACTAAAACGCCTTTACTTGCTGATGTTGGAGATTTTTGATGAAAATGCCGTCTGTAATGTCTGCAAGGTTGCATTCCTTTGAGTTTACCGCGTTTACACAATGAAATCTGCGCGTAAATTTATACAAATTGTGTAAATGATTTTTCATACAAAATTTGACAGCTCGTGCGTAAACTAGATAAATTTATACGTTTACACACTTTATAAGGCATTTATACGGTTACATGAGTCCCCCTTATATGTATAATAACATCCATTAAATAGTGGAGAAATGCCGTTATTTTTGAAGTTTCTAATGTGACGTATATATATGAGCCGTTTATTTTGAAAGTGGCATAAGTCATTTCATGTCGTTTAGGTTCAGAGGTAATTTGTTTGTATCTCTCCTCGCCTCCAGTTTTTTAGAGTCCAATATCCAAAAGATGCAATTCTTATTATTATTTTATAATTGTAGAACCATCTATATATGCATTCGTTCAAAAATAACAATGCATTTAAGACCATGAGTTGGAAATGACTTATGCCACTTTCAAAATAAACGGCTCATGTTAGTTACACTATTTATAACTCAAGAAGGATGAACAGATTTGACTGAAAATTAGTGGAGGGGTAGCTTAGAACCAGGAGACAGACATAGGATACTTTTTATCCCGTTCTGGCTAGGGTCTTGAGATCAAAACGTGGACTTGGGTAATCCTGGGATATGTTTGTCCAATATGGAAGCTGTTTATGAGTACTTTGATACGGGGTGTATTTTTCGCACCCGTGGGTGACTAGGGTCACGAGATATAGGCCAAAATGAGGACGCGGGTACCCCTAGAATGTGTTTATAGAATATGGATAACAAATGAAAGCTGTTGATGAGTGCTTTAGTACAGGGTAGTTTTCATACCTATTGGGGACTAGGATCTCGAGATTGAGGCCAAAACGTGGACCCGGGTACCCCAAGAAAGTGGTAATACAACATGGATAACAAATGAAAGTTGTTGATAAGTGCTTTAGTACATGATAATTTTCATACCTATGTATTTGCGACTAGGGTCTCGAGATATAGGCCAAAGCGTGGATCAGGCTAACACTAGGATATGTGCTTTAGCACAGAGTAATCCTTATACCCCTGGGTGACTAGGGTCTCGAGATATAGGCCACAACCTGGACCCACCCCTTGAATGTGTGTGTAATATGGATATCAAATGAAAGCTGTTGTTCAGAGCTTTAAAGTAATTTTCATTGTGATATTCGATTTAGTCGCATCAACCTGGCAAAACTGATAAATATGCATGTGAAGCCGAAATAAAGACATGAATTAATAATACTCACATACCTATTTACATACGTCCTATTCGATTTGCCTGAAATTTGGTATATAAATTTGCCTATATTAGTATTTACGATCCTTTTACTTCCGGGAAGTAGACCAGAGACGGGCTGGACTGGGATTAGGACTAGGACTAGAACTGAGACTCGGAGTGGGACTGGGACTCCGAATGGGACTGGAACAAAATACATACCACCCTCTGGGACTGGCAATAAGGGATGAAGAAGAATGGGAAAAACTTCAGAAAGAGAAAAGAGGAAGGAGACTGACAAAGAGATAGAGTGAGTCGAAGATAGAGATAGATGAAGCGAAAAAGACGGAGGGAGGAGAGAATAAAAGGATTAAGAAAAAGTGAAGAAGGCGGGAGGGCAGGGCTAGAAGGGAAAAGCTTATTACAATGTATGCAGATAGACCAAATTTAAGGCAGAACAACGTCTGACGGGTCTGCTGGTACTCTTATAAAAGTTAAATGTGTACGCTAGGGGATAAGTATATAAACATTGCTTGAAAATTCATTGTATAAATTTACTTACATTTTTTTAAAAATTCGGAAACCAAATATTTTTTTAATACTTAACCAAGAAAAATTATAAAAAGTTATTCAATATTTTTGTATTTGAGCCAAAGATGAACAACTAATAAATTTTAGAGCACTGCCCACTTATGATAAACAGTTTTATCTTATTACCACTTTACCAATTTCATTGATTTCTGTAAAAGTTTATTACTCTTCTGATACCCAAAACCTAAGCTTTCAAATGAATATACATAAAGAGTGCTTCAAAACTCATCTTAAAATTTGATAAATTTTAAAAAGATGTAAAAACGAAAATTATATGGTTATAACTACTAAATGAAATAACTGTATTATTTATAATAAATAATAAACTTGTATTTATTGATTTTGTTTTTCAATAAAATAACAAAACTAAGTACTAAATAATTTTTTTGTTGTGATAGAAAACGGTGGATCATTTATTTAATCTTAACATAGTCATCGTCACTGGAACATATATCTAACAAAGCAAACATTTCTGAGCTATACGCATCTGTAAGATCTTTTTGTGCTCTTACATACCTCATAGATGATATGACTGGATCAGAAGAGATGACCCACATGTTGAAAAGGTCCTCGTTTTGTTTAACTCGTGAGATTTTGCAAGCGTACTTCTATATCTTTTGTAGTCCTTGTTTTTAAATTATTGAACTTCTTCAGACAATTCTCCTAATGGTAAACACTGGTATTCTATTAAATCTTTTCCATGGGTGAAAATTTTATGTACCGTTGGTGTGAACTTTTTCCTAGGATACTTTTGAAGCAGCAGCTCTGCAATTTTCGATGCATATTCTCCGAATTTAGATTCATTAACTTTTTCATGGCAATTTTAAATATTTAAAATTACTACCAATCGTTTGACAATATCTCTATCGACTCCAGTAATGCGATCAGTTATTTCATCGTCTTCTTGAGGAGTTTCCATCATTTGTGTTGCCGTATCCATATTTGGACAGTCAACTCTCAGGCCAAGCTCTTTATAGAATGCATCTTGAATTATTTTTTTTCTAATGTTTTGTTTTTCCTTAGATGTTGCATTGTCGTCGAAAACTTCTCATTGTTGTGGTAGTGTCTAAGCCAGTTTCAAAACGAATTCCATGCACCTTATCCTCGCATGCAGAGGAGATATTCCATACTCATAATTTAGTTCGTCATTTAGCCATAAACATATTACCACCTGTAATTGTTCCATCGTCTACATTTATTCTTTGTTTATATGCGCTTTGTCCTGATGATCCATCACAGCCCCATTTAATTATCAATGTTAGGCTTTTGTCAGTGATTTCAACTTTTCTTCACAAAAACTTTTAAACAGTCGCATAGACGTATGATCTATTAAGTTTTGGAGCTCAACTTCAGCTGATACTTCGGTTATTTTTGCTCTTGGAGGAACTGCTTCTTTCTTGGCTTGAGTGATTTGTTTGTATCCAGGGAAAAGAACGACATTATGATGCAATAATGACTCAAGCAATATATTATATTTATCCTTCGATAACCCGGATCTATAAACAGAGCCATAGACTCTTCAGGAATGTATCTCCTAGGTAGCGCATTTGTGGGTGTGGAAATGCTGTTTTTGATCCTTCTCAGTCACACTGGACTTGCTAACGCAACTCCTCCTATCACATGAGACTTGGTGTTTTCTTCGTCCTTTTTATATTTAATATCCAATGCTTCTGAAAAAAGATGAGTCGTGGCGATAGTTCTAGTATAATGTGACAGCTTCCTTTTTCTTGTGTAGGTCGAACATTCTTCTATGGGGTTTGTTGGTCTTCCTCTAGTTCAATTGGTTGATGTGCTAGGCATTTCTTCGTCCAAAAAACTTTTACCAGCTAGCCAGCTTTCGTGCTTACTTATAAACCTTGAAGTAGAACGACCGGCTGCTTGCCATTTTCATTGTATCGGAATGTAGAGGAAGCCAATTTTTTCTTAAAAGTCTTCGTCTTCTTTGTTGCATGCTTCATTTGGTAATTCTGTCATAATAGCCTCAACGAACTCCGCTTTTGTCTTTGAAGCTTCGAACACCTCAAATAGTTTGGAGTTTTCTAGAGACATATTAAAATTTGCCTTCGAGTATATCTTCCTAAAAAAATATGTGAGCTATAATTATGTTTATTTAAATAAACAGAATTCTTTATTCTATAGACTCCAAAAAAACGACTGATTTTGGACGTTGTATTAAACATTGCTTTATATACTCAAATTATGGAAATGAGTTCCAGGTATATTATGCAGCTTGTAACCGCAAAATTTGGTTTTATTAGCAAATTCCAAAAACAAAAGTGACCGTAATTAATTCGTCTCCTTAATCATACCTGCTCAGACGCGTCTTTATACCCAAGGTTGCTTCACTTTATTTGATGTAAAAAGTGAAATCGCAGCTAAAAGCTGCTACACCTTATGAATTCAGGTAACTGAATATTTAGCAAATACCTACCGTAAATTTCACGGAGACCTTTTTGTCCTTTTTTTTATTTTCCATCTAAGTTCGCAAAAGGTCCTAAAAATAGGCTTTTCGAAAAACAGGTAGATCTGACAACTTTTATAAAAAAAAAAAAATTGTATGTTTTGCTTCAACCTAGCATTAAATATCCTTTCGTTGTAATACAAGAAAGCAGTAGCAGGCCGTTTTATTTAGAGACAAAACAATTTTTAATACAACAAAAAAGAACAAAACCCACAAATTTTTCTAAGTGTTAAAAATTAATCAACTTTGAGCCGCTCTACCTCCTAAAATATCATTTTCTGTTTAATTAGAGTTATATATTCGTAGTCCCTGGAAAATTCTCTAATAAAAACATGTATTAGCTTTATCGGACGCCTTCATGAAATTTTTGATTTTTGTCAGGCTTTTCGGGCAGAGGCGCCACAGTGCGTCGGACCTCTATGTCAGGAATTGCCGGTGAATCCAGTACTCAAAGAACAATACACAAAACGTGCAGAAGAGGAACACACACTCTCTAGGGAAACGCGAGCCACTCTAGATCAACTTCGATCTGGATACTGTAACAGGTTAAACTCTTACCTATCCGAAATCAACCCCGACATGCAAAATGTATGTCCTGCTTGCAATGTGTCCCCACATGACACCAACCATCTCTTCCATTGTAATGTGGAGCCAACGCCTCTAACAGCCCTCTCATTATGGTCCACCCCTGTTGAAACAGCAAGTTTCCTTGGACTCCCATTTTTGTGATCGGTCACACCTATTGGATGGGGCGAAGCACTGCTACAACAACAACAACAACGCAAACTGGAAGAGAAGCTCGGCATAAAATCTCTTCGGAGGTTATTGCGCCTTAAATAAATTTTTTTTATTTTTTGTGGCCAGTGTTAGCAGTTTCGATGCGTTACTGTGCTTCTAGTAAATAAATGTTCCTATGATCAACCGCCGTTTGCGCACTACCTCTTTCACAAGGCTCTTGTACACCCCCTGCCTCCGCAGTACGGGCCATAAAGCAGAATGCTTATTCTGTTGCTCGTTGGCCACGACTGTGAAATCCTCAGTAGTGTAATTAGTCATTATATATGAGTGTAGCTGTTTTCTTACCATGATTGCTGCTCGCATCCTTCCTTCCGATAGCGCGTAGTAAATCTACGCTCGTTGAGCCCAGAAATATTTCTTCCCTAAGGACGCCGTGGCTCCAGAAGAAGCACCAACGAACCCTCCTTAAGGATTATGAGGATTTAGCGGTCTCTTTAACCGTGCCCGTTTCTAGCGTGTTAGGATTGTTATTCTTGAGACTTCTTTTCCTAAGTCCCAGATAAATTTAGCCTGTGTCAAGAACATTTTCCAAAGCTGCAAGTACAACATATCATCCGACTGCTTGTTTATTTGGAAGATGTATTGCTGACCCTTCGAGATATACTAAATACCTTCCAATACTGTGTCAGTATATTCAGTTTCTGACTCTGCAAAAAGCGCAGCGTATCCTCCAACTTCATCATGCATGTTATCCATACTTTGGCTTTGGGTATGGTGGGGAACTGCACTCTACCCACCCCTCAATTCGCGCGTTCGTGTATCGTAAACGAATCGAGATAAATATAGACTTCCATATATGGAAATGCTAAGGCTGAAAAAAGATATTAATTTAGCTATGTTCGTCCGTTTGTTCCTTTGTTCGTCCGCCTGGCTGTTATCACGATAATTTGAGTAAATATCGAGATATCTTATTGAAATTTGGTACATGGATTTTAGACTCATCGCTATTTAAAATAAGCGGAATCGAATGATAACCACCTCAACTTTTTGTATACATAACAATTTGAAAAATACAACAACTCTGATTATTCATTAAACAATACACCTAAACTGTTGAAATCCGTTGTGGGGACTGATCTTGACTCTTGATTAAAATTTGAAAAAAAGTTTAAAAATGGGCGGGGCATAAAATCAAGCACCCCCCCCCCCCCCCCCCCCTCACACACAAACACACACAAATCGACATACTCCCAGATCATCCTTTCAGTGGGCCTGATCCTTACTCCCCTGACTCGGAAAGGCATCGAACCAAATACGGGGCCAATACCTCATCGCGGTCTAGAGAAATGGTTTACCAGTGTGTCACGTGTAAGGAATGATTGCATCGGACGGGGTGTTCCGGGATAGATCACAACATCCGTCGGCCCGTAAATTTTACAAATCTTTTTGGCACCTTGCTGTTCACCCCAAAGCAGTCCCGTAGTCTGCGCCTCACCCGCAACCCTCTAGCAGTTCCACTGCTCAGCAAGCCAACACAAGTACCTGCTGTTGCTCGCGATCCTCGGCGCCACCAGCTCTTACCGCTGCTCCTACCCATAACTACAATCCCCTAAGCAGAGTAGATAGCAAAGCCGAACATCAGATCCAGCCCACGCCTTTCCCCCTCTTTCCGGCACTAGTACGCGAGTAGGTCAGGGAAACAGACTCCCTATCACCTTGTGCACTGCTTTCGACTACAGAATATATCTTCACGCGACATCTGCCCAATGTAGTGCCTGCCATAGACGGTGCCACTTTCCTTGATGTTCTAGCGACAGCAACCTCCCAACGGGTTTCATCGCGCCATGAAATGAAGGCGGACTCGCATTTATCACGACCACTCAGTGCAATATAATCTATTTGATTCCGACACCGGCCGCACAGACAATGTTCTGAAACGTCAAGGCATATCTGTCCAGTCGGGCGATGCAAATTTATAAATTATCAACATCTATAATTCCCTCACTATAGCAGGCACTTTGTCGTTGTTGTGTGGGCTTAGCTGAACTCCATAGCGCCCGACTATGAGGCTAGTACGCTAGTAGGTCAGGGAAACAGGCTCTTAGTCCCTACCACCTTGTACACTGCTTGCCAGCACAGAATATATCTGCACGCGACATCTGCCCAATGTAGTGCCTGCCATCGACGGTGCCACTTTCCTTGATGTCCCAGCGACGGCAACCTCCCAATGGGTTCATCGCGCCATGTTTCCAGGCCGCGAAACCAACTACATAGGATACTCCAATGTTTTTCCAAGGACGTCCAGCCTCTGGACCCCTACAGCACCTGGACCTAGCCTCCCTCAACTCAGGCGAAGTCACCGGTCACTTACGCCCAGAGTGACAACGTCTTCCCCGTTGGACTTAAGAATACTGCCGTTAAACTGCAATGGGTTAACAGGAGAGACCACAGAAATAGTCGATTTTATGAAGCATCACAACAGTCGCACTGTTGCGACCCAAGAGACTAAATTTAAGGCAATATCTCCTTCGCAGACCTAATCTGGGTACAACGTCCACCGAAAATATCGAGAGAGCTGAAATGAAGGCGGACTCGCATTTATCACGACCAGTCAGTGCAATATAATCTATTTGATTTCGACACCGGCCGCACAGACAGTGTCCTGAAACGTCAAGGCATATCTGTCCAGTCGGGCGATGCAAATTTAGAAATTATCAACATCACTATAGCAGGCACCTTGTCGTTGTTGTGTGGGCTTAGCCGAACTCCATAGCGCCCGACTATGAGGCTGAGCGGTTTAGGGCCTGCATCTACGCCGTTTCGCTTCATAGGAGGGTGGCAGGATGTCGGTGACCAAGAACTGCCAACCCCCTAATTCAGGGTGTTATGCGGACCGTGCCTATTGGACGATTTGCAGCCAGGGGATATATTCCACTGTATTTGAACCGAGCCTTCCCGATACCGGGCCGCTTCGAGAAGTAATGATGGCCTTACCACAGCAAGGGCGCTGTTGAGGCGGACGGTTTTTATCCCCATTTTCAACCTTAGACCGCTGAGCCCGCCTTGTGGGCAGGTGGTCGTACGACCAAGATGAACTCAAAAACTTTAAGAGAAAGTAAGGGCGCGAAATAAAAGGCGGTGGCGTCGCAAGCCGCGGAAGAGGAAATCGCTATCAGCGATGACTCGGACGCAGATAGTGATTATAGTGTGCAGTCAGTACGCTCGGTAAAGGAGCGGCATACTAGCCCGGAGAAAGAATTAAGGTTAGAACGGGAACACCGAGGTAGGGAGCTTAAGAGTTCCCTCTCAAAACTTCGGGCTGAATTAGGAATTATGCAGCGCTTAGGCACAGTGGTTCACCCAACCAACGATGAGAGCGATCGCTTGGCATGGGCCCGTGAGACAGTGTGAAAACGTGATCTGGCGATCTCCAGACTTAGTTCCTCTCAGTGGGGATAGATATAAAAGGCAGTGATTAATATTAAAAATTGCAATAGTATTTTATTTCAAAGGAATGTGCAATAGAAAAATAAGAAGTAGAGTTTAAAAAGCAAACATGCAATTGCTACAATGTTACATTTTAGTATATACGGAGACTCTGCGTTCTGGCGGTGATGATCGCTGGAGTCACCTTTTTTTTTGGTTTCTTAAAAACTTGATTTGAAAACTTACGGACGTGCGTATACTGCTGCTGCTTTAATCCAAGTGAACGAGTTCCATTCCACACGTTCCGTTTACCCCCCAAAGCAAACAGGCCTTTGGCGGGGTAACTTAACGAAACCTCATTTTTTGCCTTGTATGAGTGATAACGGCCGTAACTAATAACCGGGTTTGTATCAGTTTGCATTAGGGTAGCCGGTCCTTAATTTTCTTTTGGGGTTAGCCTGCTGGCCTAAACACAGTGGAAGAATGCTGAAGACAATTCACAGACGAAAGCTTTTCTGCGAACAACCCTCAATTTTGCAACCGCATCGAAGAGGAAAAAGCCCCTAGAGGCAAGAGGCAGCTATCGGCAGAACCTGACAAGCCTGCTTTTAAGAGGCAGAAGAGGAGGCGAATTAGCCGAAATGACAGGACCCAACCTCAAAATCTGCAAAGCGGATCGAAGAGGAAAATCTAAGTACTGGAAAGCCTTGTACCTCAGAAGCTGTAATACCGGAAGTGTGAGGCAATAATCGCTTGAGAAGCAAAGACACAAGTGTTAATAAGCAAAAGGGAGATAACAAGCAGACTTCAGCTTATTCGATGTTACTAAAGGGAGCTAACGCTGAGACTCCGGTTTTCACGGAGAAGATGAGCGAAGTTTCGAAGCAGTCTATGGCATTAATAGATTGCAGCGTCCCCAATGGACAGATGTCAACCGAAAGGTGAGATCCGTAGAAGGGGAACTGATCAGTGTTGTGATCAAAATGATGCATGATGAGCCAAACAGACCGCTACCAGTCTTCGAAACAACTGGATGGCACAATGGGGTTAAACTGATGACCTGCACCAATAAGGCGACTTTAGAATGGCTGCAGAGAGTTGTTCTAGAGCTTCAAAAACAAGATGGCGCAAGGTTGAAAGTGGTGGATAGAGCGCTTATCCCCATGATACCAAAGGCCAAGGTTTGGGTCCCCCGAGTGGTGAGGCCGGAAGACACGCCTAGTATGCTGCAGCGGCAGAAACCGAACATACCAACACGGGATTGGAGAGTACTCCACGGATCCCGACCTGTAGAGGGGGGCCAGTACTACATCCTCCAAATTAATAAGGAACCGAAGGATCTGTTGCACTCACAGCTTGGTAAAATGTCCTGGGGCGCAGGTAGCATATTCTGGCGCATAAAAAAGAGGAGTCCTCAGGACAATAGCCCTAATACGCTAAAAGCAGGGGAGGTAGAAAAGGACCTCAATAACCTGTAAGTAGCGGCAAATGATGGGTGCAAAGGCGCAGTGGCGGAGGTGCACGAGCAAATCAATGGTGCTGAAACACTTAGGAAAAACCAAAACATGCTAAAAGCAGGAGAGGTGGAAAAAGACCAAGAGGGCCTGGAAGTAGCAGAAATAGACAAGAGTATAAACGTAGAAGCAGAGATATTGGAAGTGGAAAAACAGCTCAATGCTGCGAGTCTAACAAAGACGCTTCGAAAATGGGAGGAAGAAACGGATCTCTACACTCGAAAAACAGGGGAAAAATGCATTGGCGCAGTGGCGGATAATTTGGAGGGAGACAAACAGCCCAATGGCGCTGCGAGTCTTACAGATAAACCTCCAACACATTAAAGTGGCATCGAGCGAGCTCCTCCTGACTCTTGAGGAGGGTTCGTTTGATGTGGCGCTGAACGGGAGCCATGGCTTTCATCTGAAGGAAAGGTTTCTGGCCTCAGCGCTCGCGGATTCAGCGTTTATTACGCAAAGACGGAAAGCAGGGTTAGAGCTGCAGTCATGGTAAGGAAACACCTACTCTCATACATGCTATCTAACTTCAGCACCGAAGACCTAGCGGTAGTCGCAATATAGGGAAAAAAGAACCTTCCCTTATCCTGGCATCCTGCTACATGGGCCATGACGTGGAAGCCCCTCCATAGGAGTTCAAAAGGCTGGTGGATCAAGAAGGGTGCAGAGGACGGTTTGTCATAGGCGTGGATGTGAATTCGCATCACACGTATGGGATCGGGACGATATTAATGATAGATGTGAGTCCCTTTTTTGTTACATACTACAGAGTAGCCTACAGGTGGCCAACAGCGGTAGCGTGCCTACATATGTTGGTCCTACGTAAAGCAATGTGCTTCATATCACATTGAGTTCTGAACATGATATATTGGGATATGAATGGAGGGTCCTTGATAGGCCATCATTCTCAGACCATGCATATACCAGCTTCAGAATCCCCCTAAAAGGGAAGGAAGCAGTGAATGCTAAAACCTGTAGAAACCCAAGGGCAACGGACAATTACAAATTTCAGAAAGATGTATCAGGCAGACTCGGGCAGCCTAAAGAGGTTGCCACCGTAAAGGAGTTGGAGGAGTGCAACAACTTCTTACCGCAGGCGCTGACAACTGCGTACAACAGAGCTTGTCCTCCGCGAAGATTCAAAGCAAAGCCACCATGGTGGAGTAAGGAGCTGTGTCTTTTTAGAGGGCAGGTAAAAAAGATGTTTAAGCTGGCAAAAGTTGCGGAAAGCAAATCCCTAGAGAGATTAATAGATGTGCATATAAAATCAAAAATGAACGAGGAATTATTCTCTTCAGTACAACATGCTTACACCAAATGCAATTCAGTCGATATTACATTGCATAGAGTGGTTATGAATATAGAGAAGGCCCTGGAACACCACCCTAGGTGTTTTTCTGGACATTGCCGGAGCTTTCAACAATGTCTCGAAAAGAGCAATCATGGACAGTGTTGAAGACAAACGCCTTCAAGAGTTGGGAACCATTGGTCTATCTCCATTCACATCTGTTCGCCACAAAGCTGCACTGTGGTTGGAAATCTACCGGTGGTTCTCTTTCGAAGTTACAGTTCACGAACGCTGCGCTGAACTGAAGAGTTTTAGTCTTCTACTTACGACAGCAGTTGAGACAGCGTTCCAAAGCAGCATTTGCAAGCTAAGGTAAAATCATCTTTATACCCAGCTGTACTTCTACACAGGGTATTATAACTTTGATTGGATAATGGTTGGTTGTACAGGTATAAAAGAATCGAGATATATATCAAAATCATCAGTATCGAAAAAAACTTGATTGAGCCATGTCCGTCCGTCCGTCCGTCTGCCCGTTAACACGATAGCTTGAGTAAATATTGAGATATCTTCACCAAATTTGGTACACGAGCTTTTCTGGATCCAGAATAGATTTGTATTGAAAATGAGCGAAATCGGATGATAACCACGCCCCTTTTTTAATTTATGTCTCATTTTGGAAAACACAAAAAACCTGATTATTTAGTAAATAATACACCTAGAATGTTAAAATTTGACTAGTGGACTGATATTGAGACTCTTAATAAAACTTTGAAAAAAAAATTTTAAATGGGCGTGGCACCGCCCACTTGTGATAAAATCAATTTTACAAATATCATTAATCAAAAATCGTTAAACCTATCGTAACAAAATTCGGCAGAGGTTGCCTTTACTAAAAGAATGCTTTGAAGAAAAATTAACGTAGTCGGTTACGGACCACGCCCACTTTTATATAAAAGATTTTTAAAAGGGTCGTGGACGAATAAGATAAGATATATCTTTGCAAAAAAGGGCTTTATATCAATGGTATTTCATTTCCCATGTGGATTTATAACAATAAATAGAAGAAACTTTTATGACTAAGCAATTTTCTATGTTTCGCGAGCCATAACTCGAAGAAAAATTAACGGATCCTAATATAATTGGGTACACAAATTTTCCCTATAGCAGGAAATATTTCTAGAAAAAATGGACGAGATCGATTAAAGACCACGTCCACTTTTATATATAAGATTTTTAAAAGGGTCGTAGACGAAAATAATAAGATATATCTTAGCAAAAAAGAGCTTTACTGTATAAATTGCATTTGTTGAACTCCTAATACAACTCTGCAAACCAATCGTGCATTTCACTCCATTTCTATGTACTATGTATACTTTGTATATAAGGCTAATGTACTTTACAATAACTGAAGAAAATAGCTGCATAGACATTTTATTTTATTGTAAAAGTTAGTTGAAATAAAGAACTTAACCAGAACGGACACGCTTTTTAAATCCGCTGCGTTTAGGAACCCTTACAAATGGTTATGGGCCCAGATAGTAAAGTCTGGTAAAATATTTAATTCGGAAAAATTAAAGACTAATTAAAGAAAATGTGTTGTGTTTTTCGGTTGTTTTGCTTATCCGGTGTTAGAAGAAATAAGCGCGGTATAATGGCGAATGTGTTAGCGAATATTGAGAAGTTAAGTAGTGACAATTATTCTACTTGGTGCATACAAATAAAGAGTTTGCTAATTACGTTAGATCTGTAGTCTGCTGTAGTGGATTCTCCTCCAGAAACAGAGGCAGCAAAAGCAGCATGGTTGATAAGTGATAGCAAAACACTTGCAACTAGTAATTTGAGTGTTAAACCTAGTGAGCTTATACACATAAAAGGCTGCGTTACAACAAAAAGTGCTTGGGACGTTTTTAGCGGTCTTTACAAATCAGACACGGCATGTTTAAAAAATTAATTCGCTTTAAATTTTCAAGTAGCGGTAAATTTTCGTTCCAATTAAAAGAATTTTGCTGTATAATAGACGACTTAAAGGAAGTTGGTATAACGATGGAACACGATTTTTTATTCATTTTGCTCTTATGTTCGTTACCAAATGAAATGGAAAATTTTGTGGTGGGAATGAAAGTAGGGACACATTGCCAAAGTTGGGTAAACTCACAGCAAAAATATTGGAAGAAGAACAAAGACATGGCGGCAAGTGCAGCGGTGGAGAAAAAGTTTTTTCAGCAAACGAAGCGCGAAGACGGTACGAAGCTGGAAGTAGCAAAAATGTAAACAGCAGCAGAGGTGGTAGCGGCGATACCGGCATTGGAAGCGGCAAAGGTGCGAGCAGTGAAACCAGCAGAAATGATCCGAGGACAAGGCAGAAAAAAGTAGAAAAACTAACGAGCCAGGCAAATACAACAAAGTTAAATTTTTTCGTTGTGGGCGAAGAGGGCACATACACGCATAGTGCTCTTCTTCAGGTAACAATTCGTTGGTAGATGAAAAAGCTTGGTCATTATTTGAGAGAGATGGCGATTTCAGCGGAACTTGGATCATTGACAGCGGGGCGACGTCGCATATGTGCAAAAATGCAAATAGTTTTGTTCCGCATGTCCCTCATAAGCATAAAATTATTTTATCGTCTTGTTTGTGCATTTATTCAAAAGGAAAAACAACTTTTACAACAATGAAATTGCGAGATGTTTGGAATGTGCCTGAACTTCACTCAAATTTTTTTTTCTATCTGCGAAGCAAGTGAGGGTGGTAATGTCGTGACGTTTGCACAAAATAGCGCGGTTATAAAAAATAAAAACAAAGACACTATTTTGACCGCTAAATTGGAAAACGGAATCTATGTAGCAAATGTATTAGCTAGTAAAACTACAGAAAGCGTAAATGCTGTGAGTGATAGGCATAGGCGGTTTGGTCACATAAATGCAAATGATGTAAATAAATTAACAAAAACAAATATGGTGAATAGTTTAGATCTAAAATTTCCTAAGAAAATTTACTGTTTTAAATGTGCAGTTTGTAAATTCCATGGTAAGCCCTATGCAAATTATGGTAAAGTTTATACGAAAGATGTCTTGGAGTTGGTGCATACAGACTTATGTGGACCGATAGGTATTAACTCGCTTGGTGGCGCATCATACTTCATGACATTTATAGACGATTATTCGCGATATACACCGATTTATTTTTTGAAAAACAAATCCGAAGCTTTTGAAATGCGATCGCGGGGAAGCAGACAGGACGCAAAATAAAAACAATTCGTAGCGACAATGGGAAAGAATTTGTCAATTCCCAGGTCATAAATTTTCTTAATGTGCGGGGTATTCGACATCAAACTACGGTTCCGTATAGTCCTCAACAAAAAGGCGTTGCTAAAAGGGCCAACCGGACATTGGTCGAGATGGCGCGATGTATGCTAAACGCGTCTGGGTTGCCTCAATCTTTGCGGGCAGAGGCGGTGAGTACGGCGGTATATATCCGGAACAGGTCACATACGATGGGTTTGAAATCTGTAACGCCTTATGAATGGTGGAATGGATGAAAGCCAAGCTGTCACATTTTCGAACTTTTGGTTGCGATGCAGTGGAATTGCAAAAGGGTCCGAAGCCGCGCGGAAATAAATTTTTGCCAAAGGGAATTAAACTAAAAAACTTTGTTATAAAAATTACTTGAGTTGTTGTAAAGCCCAATTTTTTAGAAATCCACAAACGTTTTACAGTTTCGTAAATTCAAAGCGGAAAACTTCTGGGTATCCTTCCTCATTAAACTTTGGAGGTAAAAAAGCTTGCACTGATGACGACGTTGCTGAACTATTTTCTGAGTTCTTTAAGTCCACGTATTCATCCAGTGGTTTTCATTCTGGTCAATATCCCTATCGCTTAGATAGCTCGAATTACCGTAGGAATCCTGCTATTGATGGTAATATTGTTCTTCAGAGTCTTCAATCTTTGAAGCCCACCTTTTCTCCGGGACCGGACGGTGTTCCTAGTTGCGTGCTCAGGTACTGCGCCGAAAACATGTATGAGCCTATTTTAAAATTATTTGAGCTATCTCGGGGATCTGCGTCATTCCCGGCACTTTGGAAACAGTCTTTTATTATACCCCTGCATAAAAAAGGTAGTAGGTCAAAAGTTGAAAACTACAGGGGTATTGCTAAACTTTCAGTCATTCCTAAAGTCTTTGAACAGATTGTCACCAATCAACTGCAATATCAGTGTTCTAGTCTTTTATCTCCATGTCAACACGGTTTTATTCGTCAAAGGTCTACCACTACAAATTTGCTTGTATTCACCTCTATAGTTATGGAAGGATTTTTAGCGAACAAGCAAACGGATGTCATCTACACGGACTTCAGCAAAGCATTTGATACCGTCAACCACGAGTTGCTTATTCATAAGCTTGATTTACTGGGCTTTCCGTTTCACCTATTAATGTGGCTGAAAAGCTATCTTTCTAACCGGACCCAAAAAGTCCTGTTCAAGTGCAATCTGTCGGAATCGTTCGGAGTTTCCTCCGGCGTACCCCAGGGAAGTCATCTAGGCCCTTTGCTCTTTGCCCTTTTCATTAATGACTTGCCACAGACAATATTATATTCCCATACTATAATGTATGCGGATGATGTAAAACTTTGCTACACTTACTGTCCTACCGATTTGAGTTCCTTGGATCTTCTTCAGGCCGACTTGGACTCGTTCCAATGCTGGTGCACAACAAATTTACTAGCTTTAAATTGCTCTAAATGTAAGCATATGACATTTCACCGAGTGAAGCCAGCATTGAAATCTTATGTAATAGATGGTACGCCTTTGGAGCGTATATCTATTGCAAATGATCTAGGTGTCCTTTTTGATCCGAAATTGAATTTTAACATGCATATTTCATCTAAAGCCAACAAAGCGTTGGGTTTACATGGATTTGTTAAAAGATGGGCTAAAGAGTTCGATGATCCGTACCTCACTAAGGTTCTTTACACATCGCTGGTTCGTCCAATACTCGAGTATTGCTCATGCGTTTGGTCCCCTGTTTCTCAAAAGCATATAAAGCGTCTTGAGTCAGTTCAAAAGCAATTTTTGATATTTGCATTGCGCGGCATTATTTGGGACTCAAGTCTCCACCTTCCTCCATACAGAAGTAGACTTCTTCTTATTAACTTACCCACTCTGGAAAATCGGAGAATATTACTGGGGGTATTGTTCATCCATAAGCTCATTATTGGAGAAATTGATTCCGCGGACCTCCTCAGCCGCTTGTTTTTTGCGGTTCCCCCTAGAGTATCCAGACACTACGTTCCTTTCTATTTACCCCTTTGTCGACGAAACTTTGCTAAAAATAATCCTCTTCTTATCTGGTGCGCGCACTACAATGGTTTGTATAGCTGCATCAGTCTTGAATGTACTTTTGCCACTATACGTAATGCAATACTTGCCTATCTAATTTAAGAGATACAAGCTAATTTAATTTGCCGGCATTTTATTCCTTCGATAAAAAACAGGAACTATCTCGCTTAAGGATGGAGGAACATTTATCAACATGTATCATTAAGAAGGAACAAGACAGTACTGTGTTGATTGGAATCTGGTGCATTCCAACAACGTAAAAAACATGTTTTTTCATGAGTCACTGACCGGAATCGTATGCATTCCGGCAGTATAATCTTATGGGTCAGGCATCGAGCTGATCGGAATCCGGTGCATTCCAGCAACACAGGTCATGTTACTTTTTTATGCCTTGTGATGGCGTATCCTCATTACACTACTCTTAGCACTGCCGGATTCCCATGACATGCTGATTGGAATCTTGTTGCATTCAAACAGGGAGATTGGAATCCACTGCATTCCGAAATCATGCTGAGCGGAATCTGATGCATTCCGCCAGTATAAGATTTCGGCATAAGATCTTATTTCTGCTCATATTTCTTATTATTATTATATTCTGAAATTAAATAGTAATGTTCATTAATATTTCTTTGTTTGTAATATAACATTGTTGAAAGCTCGATATATCTTAAATTTTATCTTTTGAGTTGTATATTTATATATCTTTTATATTATGTAGTCGACCATAGTTTGTCGTCGACTTTAAATAATAAATAAATAAATAAAGGGGTTTCGATTAATTAATTTGCAAACAAATCGAGTAACAATTGCACGCGATGTTATATTTTTAGAGGTCTTTTGAGACAAATACAAGATATCAGGAAAATCGGTAAGAACACTTTTTTATCAGCGAAGAAGCAATTTTAAGCCAAAATAAACACGTAATGAGTGACGATACGGTTGAAAAAGATGGGGAATGCGACGATGAAGAAGAAAAACGAGTAGATGAGGAAAAAGAAGTAGAAGAAGAGGAAGATATCGAGGCGGATTACAAAGAGGTAGCAATGGCTAACAATAAGCGAAGACGAGGTAGGCCAAAATTCATTCGAACTGGGAGTGTAGGAAGCATCGTCAACAACACTACTCAACAAATCGGTATCAGCCTCCATGCTGAAAGAAAGGTTTACTGCATGGAGGCTGATACCGATAAGTTGAGTAGTGTTGTTGACGATGCTAGAACGGTGAAAGGAGCATTAAACTCGTCAGAGGCGGAGAAATGGAAGGAAGCCATGAAGCTGGAATATGACTCGTTAATTCGTAATAGCACTTGGGAATTGGTAGACAAACCGGTCAATAAAAATAGCATTGATTGTAAATGGGTATTTACTATAAAACGGAAGCCCGATGGTACGGTTGAAAAATACAAGGCAATATTAGTTGCATTGGGGTGTTCACAAAAGTACAATGTTGACTATAATGAAACATTTGCTCCAATGGTACGTCATTCAACGATTCGTTTACTGTTGGCGTTAGCGGAAAAACACAAATTGTTTGTGAATCATGTGGACACTGTTGCAGCATACTTAAATGGGGATTTGGAATAAGCGGTTTACATGTATCAACCACCAACGTTCAAAGATGCAAATCATCCGAATAAAGTGTGCAGGCTCAGAAAGGCTTTGTACGGTCTGAAACAAGCTGGTCGTGAGTGGAACAGGAAAGTCACAGATATATTGTCGAAAATGGGGTTCTTGAGATGTAGGTCTAACCCATCCGTTAATATTCGTTGCGATAAAA
This sequence comes from Eurosta solidaginis, assembly GCF_040869045.1. Taxonomy (NCBI): domain Eukaryota; kingdom Metazoa; phylum Arthropoda; class Insecta; order Diptera; family Tephritidae; genus Eurosta; species Eurosta solidaginis. The sequence goes on along the minus strand of NC_090323.1, from coordinate 112,033,517 downwards.
ACAATATTAATATAATCGGTCTATATGTCGACGATATGATAATAGCGAGTTCGAGTACACAAAAAAATGCAGGCAGTTATCAAATCATTAAATAAGCACATCGGAGCGGTCGATCGTGTTCCAATATCTTTTTATCTTGGGATGGAAATTGAAAGAGATGGTGATCGTAGTGACATAACTATACATCAAAAGAGATACGTCGAGCAACTACTTCAGGAATGGGGCATGGCTGACTGCAAGCCAGCAGTTACCCCAAGGGCGCCTGGTACGGTTTTGCGAAAGTGCGACAAACAATGCAACGTGTTAGAAATAAAAACCTATCAAAGCTTGGTTGGTGGGCAGACGTATCTGGCTGTCATCGTCCAGATATTTCGCATATAGTTTCCAAACTGTCGTAATAAAATTCGCATCCACATAAAGAGCATATGCAAGCTACTCAATACGTGCTGAGACCCTAAATAAAAATCCTGCCGGTAAATTAACTTTTTCCGCTAATTGTAAAAATTTTGTATGTTTCACAGATGCAGACTGGGGTTGCCACAGTGGCGATAGGAAATCCTTCCTTCCTAATGGTAGGCAGCGCTGTATCCTGGGAGTCTCGCAGACAGTCTGCGGTTGCCTTAAGTTCAATGGAGGCCGAATATAGTGCGTTATGTCAAGATGCCAAAGAGACGGTGTTCCTTCGTGGACTTTTAGGCGAGTTGGGCTATCATGAATATGCAGAAGGCCCTACGTCAATAAGATGTTGCATTTGGCATCATGTTGTTATAATAAATAAAACTAGTATCGCCTGTGGTCGAAATTCGACCAATTTGTATTTTTTTCAACTCAGTCTATGCATCAAGTGTTGTCATATAATAGCAAACTGGTCTAACTTACTTCAATTTTTCATTAAAATTTTGAATTTGATTTAAGACGTTGTACTTTTTGATTGTATTTTCTTAAATTGGTTTTGATATGGAGCTCCTTAAACAAAAATATAAAAATTATGTAAAACCAAATGAAATTGACATAGAATTATAGGGACATTACTTGAAATTGAACTGAAAAGTAGGTTTTTCCACACTACCGAAGTTAGTATTGGGTGCTGGGTTCCCCAGTAAGCCTATATCACCCATATACATATATCGCCCATTTACTTTAATAGTGTCATAATTCAAAAAACACGAACTTTTAGTTAAAAACGAAGAAATGTGCTAAAGGAATTTAGCCCATTTCACGCCACCCGTTAGGTATGCAATTGGCGCTTTACTGAGTTTAATTTTGTATAAATACATATGTAATATGTAAGTGTAACACAAAGCGAAACTTTCGAGTAGAATAGAGGATACCTTCATAAAAAATAAAACAACAATATAAAAAAAAATTATGTAATGAGAAAAAAGGTTGTTCGAGGGAGCAGGAGACCTTGGGCTCGTCCGACGAGATAAATAAAAGAAAAATAAAAAATGTGGTATTAGCTGTCACGTTATAATATTATTTATTTAATTAATTAAATATGCAAAATTGTTTAATTAATTACAATATGATATTGTAATGTGTTTGCGTGTATATGTATATGCATATGTGTATATTAATAAGTATATAATTTTATTGTTACTTACGTGAATCGTGGTGGCTGGAGTTTGCTGCTTATCCTTTCTGTGATCGCAAAAGAAGTGAAAGAGCCTTCTTTTGCATAAAATCCTCTAACTCGCGAAACAGTAAGATCGAACGATTATTGTAGTTAACTGTTTGACAAAAGTAGTCAAACAGTTGCTGTTAACATAAGATTAACAGAATGCATAATAAGGCTGCCGCAAACATTTATGTTTTGGCCCGTAGGCATAAACATGCCGGCCCTCTTGCGATAAGCAATTTCCTAGCAGGACAACAGCCAGCCACCAAGATCCAAGTTTACGAGTTTCCAATGGTACACTGTTGGAAAGAAATTCAAAAAAGAAAGAAATGTATGGACGTGTATTAAAAATTTCAGATGCACTTGTTTATTACGAAATTCAATTGGTTAGCGTATAAAATGTATAAAATTTGATGTAGTATAAGTTCAGCACTTAATATATGTATGTATATAAATTCAAAAGTTGAATGTTTGAAAAGCGAAAGAAAAAAAATAATGACGTATGTGGTTTTAGCAGGCCCCAGATAGCACGAACCCAAAGACGGTGTCTTGGGCTAGTAGCGGACCAAGAGTGTCTGCTGAGATTGTGCACCTGTATATTTTAGGGAACACGTCTGTTCCTAGTACTAGGGTACGGGGCAGGACTATAAAACCGCGCGTCGACAAGCTTTAGGTTGGAGTACGCTCTGACGATTGCACTATCAACCTCGTTATCCGGTGAGCGCTTGAAAAAGTTCCGCAGTGCTATAGCATGCGTTGTTACCGTACTCGCATGCCCGTAGTTGCTTCGTAATTTGATAAAGCAACCTTTTTGCATATTAGTCGCCGTCGTTAATAGGTTTAAATCTTTTACAAGGCCGTCCGCGATAATTGAGGTACTGGCGCTTGGATCAATCAGCGCACGAACTAAATGTAATCGCCCTCCGGATTCGACCTTTACGACTGCAGTCGGTGTAATCGCGGTGGTATACTGTATGCACATTAACGCATCAGGTTCTTGAACACCAGTTCGAAAATTATTGCGAACCAGAGGCTGGAAAGCGTAGGGTTCCACTCTCCTCCGGGGTTTGTTTTGCTTTTGGCGATGTGCTTGGGCATTTTGTTGTCGACGGTACGGCTTAATCGCTCGTGACGTTCTTGTTGCCTTTTTTCGTGATGCAACAACGGTCTAAATTGGCGGTCGGTCATATCGCTGCTTCGTGCGGTTGGGAGTGCATCTAACTCCCTTTCGTCGTTGGTGTCTTTGCGGGAAGCACTAGTTCCCGCTTGCGAGACAGATATTTCACCTTCCTCCAACTCTACAGGAGCATTATTTTCAGCTTCGACCACTGATGCTTCTAACGAAATGATGTCGTCATCGTCGTCGTCTTCGTGGCGTGAATACCTTGATGGTTTGTGCGTTGTTATTCGCGGGTCGGCAGAGGTGTCAATATGGAGAAGAGTGTGGTGGTCGTCGTTGCATCGACGACATCTTCCCTCATTTGAGCAACTCTCTGTTCGATGAGTGCCTGCCAGGCAATTTGTGCAATAGCGGTGTATGAGCACCGCACGTAAACGATCTTCCGGTTTTTTTGCCCGAAAGATTGGACAAAGCCGAATCGGATGATATCGGCCGCAGAATTTGCACTTGAGGCTGTATTGTCCTCCAAACTCAATGCGTTTGCGCATAGCAGAAACGCATAGCAGAAACGGTTCATGTTGTGCTGTAATGACATTTTTCCCCGTTGAGGTAACAATGGTATAATGGAAAATGTCATGTATATATGCTAGCGAGCAATAATTCTACCGATTACCGCGATTAGAAACTGAGGTTGTTTAAGCGGCTTTAATAATAGCGGCTGCGACTTGTGGCTAAAGTGATTATTCTGGGTGGCAAGTATGTATTTTTACCCAGAAACCAAAATTTTGTAGCTTATTAGACTCGAACATATATATACATATGTATGTTGCTTTATTGAACATGCGATCCAAAAAGAAAAGTAAAAGATTTCGTACGACCATTCTGCAAATAAGTAAATTAAATCTTCAGCATTAACACTTGGCTTATTTTGGAGCGATTTTTGTTAATCTGAAGCATTTAGTATCCTACCCCCTTTAATTTTCATTAAATTTGCCTTTATACGGACTAAAATAGTAAGTGGTAGATTTGTATGCAAGAAAAACAGGGTGCTGGAAAATGTACCCAAGTGCAATGGCCCAAGTTCAGAAATGCGATAATTTCTGAATTTTAATGTTATTTTAATAATAGGCCGCGTGTTATGCTTATTTAACTGTGTAAATAAATTGGCAAAATCAGAATGAGCATTAGAGCGGGTTGGTGCCTTTGAACAAAAAATTTCTAGAGAAAACAAAAATTTTTGAAGGAACGTGATAATATTTTTCACAGATGGGTTTTTATTTTGGATGTGCGTTAAAGGAGGTGTATAATCCGCCGAAAGCTGATATGAGTTGGAGTGTGTTTTGCCAAAAAAAAAAAATTCAATTTTTTTTTTTCTTTTTTGAATTTTTCGGTATTTTTGTGAAGTTCGATTAAATTTCAAGGAATGCAAAATTTACATAAATCAAAAGATACGCAAACGGCAAAATTTTATATGGAAAAAAATTATTTTTATGGGCAACTGCAATACCATTGGTAATTTGGATTACAGCATTATAATAATACAAAATATTTGTATTTTTCGGGTAAAATGAACGAGATGCGATGAGAAAAAAAAATTTTTTTGAACAACGAAAATGCGAACGAATGTCGAGGTGGTATTTTTAAGTAAAAGGAAAGAATTTTTTTTGTTAAAATTTGCCTAACAGCTACTTTGCTGATTAGGGTTTTTCCTAGATCTAGTTTCCATTGAAGTAGGTTCCTCATTTTCAATGGTATCTGTTGGTAGTAGTACCAACTTCACTAACAGTCGTATAACCTGATCATATTCTGTAATAAGCTCTACGACGCGAACTCGGTTATCGGAACCGGGATATAAATTGATCACTCTGCCCATTCTCCATTCGCTAGGTGGCAAATTATCGTCTTTGATGACGACAAGAGCTCTGACCTTTATGTCAGTTTGAGGTTGCTTCCACTTATTCCATTTGTGTAGTTCAGCTAAATACTCGGATTTCCATCTTCGGAAAAATTTATGGTGTATAGTTTTCATTTTCTGCCATCGATTAACAATCGAAGCAGGATTCTCGTTCGTATCTAATTCTGGTGGGGCTAATAGATGTCCTCCTACTAAGAAATGACCCGGGGTAAGAGGTTCTAAGTCAGAAATTTGGTTAGAAACAGGGCTCAAAGGTCGGGAATTGAGACACGACTCTATTCGACATAGAAGCGTGTTAAACTCCTCAAATGTATATTTCCCCACTAATGCAATCTTTTTGAAGTGTGCCTTAAAGCTTCTAACGCCCGCTTCCCAGAGGCCGCCCATATGCGGCGCAGATGGCGGTATGAAATGCCATTCAAGTAATTGATGTGAATACTTTGATAAATTTCTATCACGCGCGTCAGCGATAAAGACCTTAAGTTCTTTTTTAAGAGCCTTTGAGGCTCCGACAAAATTCGTTCCGTTGTCTGAATAAATATTTTTTGGACATCCTCGTCTAGCAATGAACCTGTCAAAGGCTGCTAAAAAGGATGCGGTACTTAAGTCATTTGTGGCTTCTAAATGAATAGCTTTGGTAGCAAAGCAAACAAATAGACAAACGTAACCTTTTGAAATGCGACAACCACGGCCGCGATAACTTTTAATATCAAATGGTCCTGGAAAGTCAACCCCTGTATTGGTAAGTGCTCGCGAAAAGGTAGTTCGCTCCTTCGGCAATGCACCCATAAGTTGGTTTTGCGATCGTTTCCGATAGATCGTGCAGGTCTTACAATTATGAATGACAGACTTTATCATTGTTTTCACTCTATGGATCCAATATTGCGTTCTGATAAGTCGCAACATTAGTCGGTTTTCACCACGAAGTGATATGTCATGGATAAATTGAACTATCAGACGTGATAACATACAATTATACGGGAGAATAATTGGACAACGTTCGTTGAAAGCTAAATCTTCAGATGCCTCATTACGCCCTTTTATCCGCAAAAGATTATCTTCGTGAATAAATGGATTGAGAGAAAGTATTTCACTCTTTGAATCTATTACTTCTCCTGCTTCGAGTTTATTGATTTCCGAACTAAAGTGTTGCCTCTGTGCAATCATTATTAATCGAGTAGTCGTTAATTTAATTTCGCCTGCTGCAACTGAGCAAGACGTTGGTTTAAACGAGGCTTTTGTTTTTGGATTTGTTCTCTGAGAAACCCTAAAAATATATGAAATCACTCTCAAAGCTCTGGGTAGGCTAGAAAATCTTTCAAGAATATCACTAACATTGCCTGTGGTTGCAGTATGTACTTTGACCCTTTTTTCCTCGCTATTAGTAGTATAGTCTGTATTTTGTGGCGGCCATTTTTCTTTACCTTCTTGAAGCCAAGAAGGACCCAGCCACCACAAGGAATTGTTAAGCAACTCGTGTGCTAATACACCCCTACTAGCTAAGTCTGCTGGGTTAGTTGCGGAATCTACATGAGACCAACTTGAATTTCCTACTTTATCTAGGATTTTAGTACTGCGATGGGCCACAAAGGTAGACCATGAGCATGGAGGTTTGCGTATCCATGCGAGAACTATCGTAGAATCGGTCCAAAAATGCAATTTCAAGTTGCCGAAATCAAGATTATTGATAACCGATTCAATAATTTCTGCGAGTAGAACGGCCCCACAAAGCTCCAAGCGCGGTAGAGAAATAGTTTTAACTGGAGCAACTCTGGTTTTAGCTAAAAGTAAGTTGACGTGTATCCCGTCTTCCCTTTCCACACGTAGATATACAGCAGCAGCATATGCTTTCTCCGATGCATCGCAAAATCCATGAATCTCGACTTTGTCCTCTGGCGAAAATAGTACCCATCGTGGAATCCTCATTTGATCGATTGCAATGTGATTTTGCGCGAAAATGTTCCATTGATCCTGCGTGGCTGATGAAACTGGTTCATCCCAATTAGTACCTTCTGACCAGATGTTTTGCATCAAAATTTTAGCAACTATAATAATTGGTGCCAGACACTAAAATTTCACTGAAATTCGAAGTCCATTTTCGTAATGGAAAACCACCTGATTTCAAAACCGTATTAACTTGATCTCGCGCTTTAATTGTCGATTCTATGGAATGACATTTGGTGTACGGGTTCCGAGTCATCAGCTAGCTGTAATAAAGTTCTAATTGCTAAGTAAGGAGCACAATTAATTCCGAAAGTCACAGTCTTCAATTCATAAAGACTGATAGGTTCATTCGGACTAGAACGAAAAACTATTCTCTGATATTTGGTATGGTCACTATTGACCAGAATCTGGTGATACATCTTCTCAATATCGCTGTTGAAGACGTATTTAAAAAGTCGCCAACGTAATAACAACATAGTTAAATCAGACTGAAGCACCGGCCCTGGAAGGAGAACGTCGTTAAGGCTTTTGCCATTTCCTGTTTCAGACGAGGCATTAAAAACCACCCTAACCTTTGTTGTTGTACTTTCCTCTTTGATTACCGCATGATGAGGCAAGTAATAATTGTCAGTAGCATTAGCTGACTGCATTCCAGGTAATTTGGACATGTGGCCCATGGATTCATATTCCATGACCACCCTATTATATTCCTGTTGTAACTCGGGCCTTTTTGCTAGTCGTGATTCGTTTGAATAAAATTGTGAACCGGCTTTTCCTAAAGAAGGGCCTAAATTAACGTTATTTGGGAAATCTGATCGGAAAGGAAGTGAAACGATATATCTTCCCTGATCATTCCGCACAGTTGTACGTTTGAATAGCTCTTCGCATTGTTGCTCATCTTGCATAAGAAATTTTGTTTTTGGTACATCATCCAGTTCCCAAAAGCTTCCTAATTGTTTAACTAATGGAACTTCATTGAAATAGGATGCCCGATGGTTAGATGGTTTTACTACGTCCGCCTGACCAGTTAAAACCCACCCGAACACAGTTTCTTGGGCTAAAAGTGTATTAAGCACGTTTTTCCTAATACCCTCTAATATTATTTGTGGGTAAACGTCTTCACCCAAAACAAGATCAACTTGCTCGTTGATGAAGAACCGCTTATCCGCCAAGATAACATCTGTAAAAGCTTGTTGTGTCAACGCCGAAATTTGGCATGTTGGCAAGTTTCCAGTTACTTGTGGCAAAACAAGAACCATAGCCTCGATAGCAATCAGTGGGTCGACAGGTGACCGTAGTTGGATCATGCACGCTTCCTTTACCTGCGCAGAAACCGTATAATTGTTGCCCGAAACTTGAGCATGCATTTTACGTGTTGGCAGGTTTATTCTGCGTCTGAGCCTCTCCGTAATGAAGGAACACTCTGATCCTGAATCTATAAGTGCTCTGGCAGAAAAGTTTGTACCATTGTGATCTATGTTAACCCGCGCCGTACCTAATAAAATCCCTTTGGTTGTATTAGCATGATGGGATTCTACATTGCTAGCAGATGGTTTGTTACTGCTAGTGGAGTCGGGCGTTTGTTGGGCTTGTGTAGAAGTGGACTGTATATTATCCTAAGGTTTCTGTGATTTGTTAGACGGTTTCGACCGTTGATTCTGTAAATGCAATTAAGAATGATGTCGAGAGTGGCAAGTGCCGCAATTGTACGGGCTAGTACATCTCGACACCGAATGTCCCGAAGAGAGGCAATTGAGGCAGCAGCCATTGGATTTAATAAAACTAATCCTTTTGCTAACCTCTAACCTTTTGAAATTGGGGCATCTATGAAGTTTGTGCTCTTTTGATTTGCACATCTTGCACGCATTATTGGCAACACTAGATTGATGTGCGCCAAGCTTCTTTTGTGAAGGTTCGGGGGAGGATTTATGTGTACTATTCGATTTATGAACCTTTGGTTTGGCCCCTCGGAGACCTGAAACGCTTTCCAAAGTCTGATATCTATTAGTGAGGATCTTGTCCATGTCCCCCCACTTAGATATGTCCGTCTTATTTTCGACCGACTGCTCCCAAAGCGATAGTGTTAGTTCAGGTAATTTTGTTGAACATAAGTAGGTGGTAATTGCATCCCAGTTAATAATGTCAATTTTGTGACATTTAAGGGCGGATATACAATTATTTATATCCCTCGGCAATTTTTAACAGAAGTCCCGCACTCTGACTCTATTGAATCTAAATTGAAAAGAATTTTTAATTGGGAATTAATAAGAATTTTCTTATTCTCATACCTATCGCTAAGGTTTTTCCAGGCAGTGTCAAAACCTTCATTGGTCAACAGACATTTTTCAACAATTTCCCTTGCTTCACCTTGTGTCTTTTGCGTAAGGTAATATAGTTTTTGAACTCCGTAAAGTGATTCATTGCTTTTATAAATGACCGTGAACATATCACGAAAAGTTGGCCATGAAATATAATCGCCCTTGAAAGTTATGGTATCGCAAGGAGGCAGACGGATATTATAATGCTTGTGAACGATATTGTCTTTCCCCTTGTTTTTCGCTTCCTCTTCAAGCGATTCGCATAAACTATGTATTTTTGACATAGTTCTAATATAAGTTGCATAGAACATTTTATGCTTTTTGCGAATTGATGAAACCGCTTTTTGGTCAATGGTTTCATCTGCCAACAATCCGTCAAATGCTTCTTTCACTTTTTCATACATTGCCTTAAAATCGGCTTGCTGGATTTTCAGCGCATGGATTGTATCATTTTTTGTAAGTATATCATTAAAATCTTTATCGAAATCTAATACTGAATCAGTAAGTCTGGTAAAGTTTTCCATTTTGTTACAAAAAAAAACAAATGAAAAGCTTATAATGAGATGAAATTAAGCAAATGTTGTGAAAAACGGGTTTACTAATTGCCACCACAGATGTAACACGCAAAAAAATATTTCCAGCCAGAAAAATATATGTTTTTAAACAAAGAAACGCAAAAAACTGATTTTTTTAATATTTTGGTAAAGTAGTTCCTTTGAGACCAGTTTCGGCTCAGTGTAAGGGTAGGTGGGTGAGAGCTTTGTAATGCTGTGCTAAGATACTCGTGGTTATGGTAACCAATTTATATGTTGCCTGTACAGCGCTAAGCTGGGTCGGATATTCCTTACCAAGGTAGGGGGAAATAACCGATAGCAAAGAACTTTGTTGTACGAGGTCGAAATATTAACTTGGAAACTTTTCCTTGTACAGCCCTAGGATGTGTCGAATATTTCATACCAGAATATCGGGGAAGTACTCGATATCAAAAGGCTTTGTCGTACAAGATAATTTTTTGTGGCACTGATTTTAACAATAACTAACACAACCAGACACCCTGTTTTATAAAACATATGTTTCAGCAATCAGATGACCGCTCGTACCTAATTGCACATATGTACATATCTATATGTATGATTGTAAATAATCAAAGTGGTGTATTGCTCGCAAGCGAGCAAAATTTGAATAATTAAAAACAATCGCAGTGATTTTGTAAAATAATTGAAGTGACTTTTAAAACTATAATAATTTAAGTGATTTCGTGAAATGAACAATTGTTAAGGTTTTTATATATGTATGTGCACAGGCCAAGTGTTAAAAAGTGAGGTTAAAGGGAAAAGTGTGATACTCCTATTCTCTAGCCTTTTCCATAGCTTTATAAGAGGTGACTGAGGTAGAAACCCTCGGCCAACCTCTGCAGTCGAATGGAGTCAAAACCTCCAGACGAATATACTCTAAGCGCAAATGAAGTCAGAAACCTTCAGCTGCGCTCTTGGTCGGTAGTAATAAAGCCTTCCGACTCATATGCCTGTCTCCTGAAACTTTAAAGCAAATTAATTTAATGTAAAAATATTTGTGACTAATTAACAAAAAATTTACCGAAATCACAAAAAAAATTATTTTAACACTCTTTTTGGCCTTTGCGTGCACTATTTATGAAATCAAGAAAAAGAATGTAAGTACATATGTGCGTGGGTCACAAACAAAAACCACCCTTAACTTCAATTAATTTCCAAAACCACTTTAAAACACTTTTAAATAATTCTTTTAATTTGATTCACTTTATTCTTTACAAGAAAAGTAACCAATATATTTTTTAAAAAGTGCACTGAAATTTTTTCACAAGTACCTTTTATTTAAAAATCGCAGATTTGCTGATGTATGTATGTATGTGGATGGCTGCCCCAATAAAGTTCGCTGGATTGCCAACAATTGTAAAATTTTCCAACGCTGGATCACCAATAATTATTATTTTTTCCTTGCTTGATCACCAAAATAAAGTTGAGTGAAATTATCCTCGCAAACATTTTATATGGAAATTTGGTCGCTGGAAATAAATTTGGTTCTCATTTAACGGCGCTGAAGGCCCATGTTCGAGGGAGCAGGAGACCTTGGGCTCGTCCGACGAGATAAATAAAAAAAAATAAAAAATGTGGTATTAGCTTTCACGTTATAATATTATTTATTTAATTAATTAAATGTGCAAAATTGTTTAATTAATTACAATATGATATTGTAATGTGTTTGCGTGTATATGTACATATATGCATATGTGTATATTAATAAGTATATAATTTTATTGTTACTTACGTGAATCGTGGTGGCTGGAGTTTGCTGCTTATCCTTTCTGTGATCGCAAAAGAAGTGAAAGAGCCTTCTTTTGCATAAAATCCTCTAACTCGCGAAATGGTAAGATCGAACAATTATTGTAGTTAACTGTTTGACAAAAGTAGTCAAACAGTTGCTGTTAACATAAGATTAACAGAATGCATACTAAGGCTGCCGAAAACATTTATGTTCCTAGGGCTGCCGCAAATATTTATGTTTTGGCCCGTAGGCATATACAAAGGTATAGTTTACTAAAAAAAATTTTAATGAATGCAAAAAAAAATAAAGTTTAAAGTGAAGTGAATAAACAGTTCCATATAAAAAAGCAATAAGTGCACTTAGACTTTTTTCTGGGTTTCAATGTTATCATTGTGGAAATATGAAGATTCTAATGTTCGGATATTGAATGTTGAGATTCCCATTGAGATCTGTGTATTAAATTTATAAACACTCCATTTCATGTATTGTTGAAGACATGATCCAATTTTCGGACTAAGTTCGCCCCCCTCCGTTTGGCAATACCCGGCCAGTGCGGCCAAGCGCCAGAAGTGCAGCTCAGCTGTGCCTGCAACCACCATCCGCGCTCACTCTCAAAATGATAATTTTCAGTTGCTCTCAAACTGCCTAGCTACACGCATCGCCCGAATCGCAATTGTTCGTCGTAATTATCGCCCACCCGTCGTCGCGCACTTTAAATTTTATTTGAATACATTAAATTATTTCTTATTTTATTTTTATTTGATATTATAATTTGGTTTTTTAATTCTTTTAATTTAAAGTTTTAATTGTGAGCTAACAATCTATATAATTACACACACAACCAAATCCATTTTATATAAAGTGCATAGTGCAAGTACAAAATTATACATGGCCCCTTTGTGTCGAAAAGGCCAGCGACCAAAAGCAAAAACCGAAAAATAGCGAATTTTACATAAAAAGAAATAAAAACGCGGACCGGTACGGACACCGTCACAAAAAAAAAACAAAGTGCTTAAATTTAAGTATAAAACTAAGTGCTTAAATATAAATATACAAAAAGAGTGAAACAATGAAAATTATAACAAAAAATAGGTACATACATATATGTGCACCAAATAAACTATTAAGGTGTTGAGAAAAAAAAAATAAATTTATAAATTGATAAATCAAAAAAAAAAAATTTCCATACAAATACAACACAAAATCTGAAATGCAAAAAAGAGAAGGAACGAAGGGAATATATATATATATATATATATATATATATACACTAGGGCGGGTCGATTTAAAAATCGCTCATTGCACTGTGAAAATCGTATTCTAGGGATCAAAATAAGAAACTTTGCCGAAGGAACCATACCTCTAAAACGAATTCTGATGCCCCCAATTTGGGTCAAACTTTTGGGTAGGGGCAAAATTTGAAAAATCCCACTTTGACCCATTTAGAGTGCTCCAATCGAGTCCAAATGTATGACCGACCCCACTAACTTTGGAGGCCCGACCCACCGATGCCAGTGGCACACCCCCTGGAACCCCTCTGGGGGTTCACCATACAAACATTTCAAAATATCGCCGATTTTGCACTTTACATGAAAAAATCAGCTAAATGGCTATGTTTTTTCTTTATTTTTATTTATTTATTTATAATAATATTTATTATTTATTTATAATAATATCTATTTGCTCTCTTAAGAAATTTATTTAGTTAGAACATATGTAAATGAAAAAATTAATTTAAGTGAGTTATAGAAAAGAAACTAAAAAAAATTACTGTTTGAAGTCTTTTTTACTTTCAAGTCTGGGCAATTTCGCACGGCTCTCTAATGTCGTCGCTATAACAGCCTCTACATTTTCCGGTATAACCCGTTTGGAAAACCTAGCTAGCAATTGAACATGCCGTTCCGTTCCTTGTATGTGTGATGGAATTTTTGGATCATTAAACGGTGGATCATCTTGATTTAAATATTCTTTCAATGTATCGTACGGAATGCTTCGCGTGAATGGTGGTTCAAATACGATATTTATATCATTCAAATTGATCATTTCCGTATAACTTGTGCAATTAAAGTTTATATCTGGTTTTTTATAAACTCTAAGTTCCATTGGCTCGTCAACATCTGTTCGATAGCGTAGAATTTTCTTGATGGTACAGTCGCGCTTTTCTTTGCTATCATCAAACAACATTGATAACAAGATATTTTCCGAATGCGCATAATATGAATTATCTTTAATTACTTGATTGACAATTTTGCGTAAACGAGGTTCTAGAAATCGTGACCAACCAATGAACTTGAAAAATAATGCACTGCCTACACGACAGAGCTGTAATACTTGATATTGAAGTACATTGGCACATAACATTTAATTATAAATTCAACGAGAATTCTTAAATTTGCATTAGGATTTTCCGTTCTCACATATAATCGCAATAATCTAGCGGCCTTGGTGAGCCACCGAGAATGTACAATTTTCCCTGGTTTGATGTTAGCCAGATCCACCGGAACCACGCCGCTAGAAATTGCATGGGCCATGTCGTATAAGTACTTCGAATCGGTGGAAAATTCAATTTTTTCTGGAGCAGGGGGCATATTTTGCAACTGAATTTTCTGGAAGCCGTCCACCATCCGAAAACATATAATAATAAAATAATTAAAAATGGTTGACAATTATAATAAATGAGTGATAGCAATAACTTACCGGAAGAGTTTCACAAGTTTCGATTTGACGGCTCAGTTTTCCGGTTGCCGATCTTGGTCCAGTGCTGGTTGATTTATCCAAAGCTTCAAACAAATGCCGAAACGGAAGTTCGTTGAAGTGTAGAAGGCAAACGAACCAATGCAATGGTCTTTTCAACAGCAATTCGAATCGTCGTATAATTCCACCGTGTGGGCCAGTGTTTGTTGGCTCACCGTCCGTGCATATTCCAATTAATGCATCCAGTGATATATTTTATCATTGAAAAAACCATTTAATTTGGTTGTTTTGTATTCAGCGGTTTCATGTTCCAGTCTTACGTAACCAATCAATTCAGAATTGGGTTCTCTCAAAATAACAAGATGAGGTTCTTTTACCTTCCTAGTATGATACTTCTCATAAATTTTATCTATCGTTAAAGTATCATCTTTTCTGCCATCGAATGAAAACGCTAACAAATTGGTATCATCTAACCGTTTGCGAAGCAGTTCTTGTCTGCATTTCTCTTTTGCTTTGCGAACTTTCGATTTATCCATGATGAGAGGTTTCCCATGCGTATCTTTAATTTTAAAATCTTGCAAAAGAGCGGTTCCCAATGCTGATGCTACTCTGTCAGGCACACCAAATCTGTTACATACCAAGGCAAAGTTAAAACAACCGTATCTGTCTGTGTATTGTGAACTTGTGCTTCTATCCATATCTTCTTGAACCGGTGGCGGTGCGTATGTTGAATCATCGGGATCTTGGTATGCTGGCATTGATGACATAGACGTTGCTCCTTGCTCTTCATTTTCCATCATAAATGCATCCATTGTTAGTCTTCTCTGATTATGTTGATCGTGCATGAACTCTTTGAGGCGTTCGGGAACCCAGCCGCATGCACATGGAGCTGCCTTCAAATCGCATTTACATGTTCCAATGTAAAAAATTGTTTCCAGAGATTTTACATACTCTGTAAATTGTTGGGTGTTGTTTCTTCCCTTGATTTGCTCTTGATACTTGTCAAGCAATTTATTCAATTAATTAAATACACTTTTTTCAGCATTATTTCCATACCAAGTTTACCCCGAATTCCAATCAACTTATCTTGTAATTGAATAGTGAATGATTTATGGGAACACTTTTTTTGTTCTGTTTTAGCACATTCGCTTAAGTAAAAATAATATCTCAAGATATCCAGATGGGTTGGTAAATTAAGATCAGTTAAATCAGTAGACACACCAAAAACAGTAACATCATGCTTGGGTATATGACTCATTGGGTTTTCGATAGTTGTTGATGTGGTTGCTTCATCTTGCGGTGTAGAGGATGGTGGATTCATTGTAAACTTTTTGATTTGGAATGGTCACTTCACTTATTATTTTTTTTGAAATATTTTTTTATCTGAAATTAGCACTTCACACTTTGAGTTCTTCACAACGACTTAATGCATTCACAAAAACTGTTGCGTTATATATGGTATACGAGACGAGGTAATAACAATGAAATGGTAATTTCAATTATACCTGCTGTGTCTTGTGTTGGCTTAAAAAAAACAACACAAGCAAATTTACGATCTGCAATTGTGTCACATTCATTTTTTAAAACGGTTGAATAAAAACCCACACAACTATGTTTACGACATGCAAATGCATCACAGTGATGCCTTGGTTTTAAAAGGGTTGTAAAAACGCTAATTTCTAATCATTTTTTTTTTTAATTTCTTTTCTATTACTAAGTTAAATTCATTTTTTCATTTACATATGTTCTGACTAAATAAATTTCTAAAGAGAAAAATAAACTCCAAAAAGAAAAAACATAGGCATTTCGCTGATTTTTTCATGTAAAGTGCAAAACCGGCGATTTTTTGAAATTTTTGTATGGTGAACCCCCAGGAGGGTTCCAGGGGATGTGCCACTGGCATCGGTGGGTCGGGCCTCCAAAGTTAGTGGGGGTCGGTCTTACATTTGGACTCGATTGGAGCACTCTAAATGGGTCAAAGTGGGATTTTTCAAAATTTGCCCCTAGCTAAAAGTTCGACCCAAATTGGGGACATCAGAATTCGTTTTAGCGGTATGGTTCCTTCGGCAAAGTTTCTTATTTTGGTCCCTAGAATATGATTTTCACAGAGCAATGGGTGATTTTTTTGCCTCCCCACAAACCGGTCCGGCCTAATATACACGTATATACCCACATTACTTGCACTCAGAAGCGGTGAGACAAGTACATATAACAAAAAACCCAGCATACATTAGTCGGGTCTCAAAAAAAAAACACCCTAGTGAACACCCACCCATTTATATACTCACATCACTTGTACTCAGAAGCGCTGAGACAAGCCCGCATTAAAAACCAAGCGTGCATTAGGCTGGTTTGAAAAAAATTTTTTTTTGCCCTTTTTACGAAATTTTTTCTACTTTCACAGCTTAATAAAAGCTGACTTTTTAATAAACCAAATTAATTTATAATACCGAAATCGTCGGACGAAACCCACAAATTTACCACTGCAGACCAATGCCTGCAGGAATTCATATATGACGGTAACCAATTAGAGGTTTACTGCTCAAGATGGTCACCCTCCCAAGCTACCGATTTACCAGAGTGTATGCCTAAGGTCAAATTAGAAGACCTAGATAAAATATGGGCAAAGGTTCTAGAGTGCCATCGAGGAGTAAGTTTCTCAGATAATTACACAGATGTTAGCGGCTCGGTTGAGCGAAAATTCGCTAAATACATGGAAACCAATCAAACATGCAAATCTGAAATTATGGAAGCCTTACAAACTTTCAACACTGCTAGCACCAACCAACAACAAATACCCGCTCACCCAATAAATGCCTCAAACTCAAATGGTTGTTATTTGAAAGTACCAGAATGTGACACGGAAGTCTTCAATGGTGGATACGAAGACTGGTCATCCTTCAGAGATATGTTCACGGCAGTCTATAAAAACCACCCTAAATTATCACCCGCTCGAAAATTATACCACCTACTCCTGAAAACAAAAGGACAAGCTGGACTTATTGTAAAACAATACCCACTGAACGATGATAATTTCGAGATTGTATGGGAAGCGCTCAGATCTAGGTACGAAAACAGAAGGATACGCGTCGACAACCAGCTGAAGACGCTGCCGATAACGGACTGGGACCCAATCTTCGTTTATCTGTGCTCATCAAAGCTGCCAAGTGAAAGCCTTTCACTATGGGAACATCCCTCAGCTCCCGGAAGGAGCTCCCCCTTTGGGGGGATATGAATAAATTCCTCACCAGCAGATACGAGATAGTAGAAAGAATAAGTACCTATAGACCAACGCGAGACCCCAATTTTCGAGTTTTACACCACGAACGGTGAATCAAAACTCGACCCAATCTAACATGCATATCACAAGGGGTTCAATAAAACGGCTTCGTGTAGGTTATGTAATCAATACCATACAGTCAAATGTTGCGTCATGTTTAGAAATTTATCGGTATCAGACCGAATCAAATTTGTGAGAGAAAATAGTTATTGAGAAAACTGTTTATCAACGTCACACCCCAAGAACGAATGTAAAAGTAGTTTCACGTGCGTTTATTGCCAAAAGCGTTATCATTCACTACTACATTTGCAGCCCAAACCCCAACAATCACAGCCAAACCCCAGAGCTCAAAATTCCCAAGCCGGCACCCCTAGGAGAATGGACGAAGAGCGACCCACAACATCGACAGCCGCCGCAAGAGCCACCTCCTCCCAACATTCTCAGGACAAAAACCTGGTTTCTACCCTCTTTTCGAGTAATCATGGAACAAGCCTACTACCAACAGCAGTAGTATCAGTATACTTTGCTGGCGAATTTCATAAAATTCGTGCCCTAATAGACCAAGGTTCACAAAAAACTTTTGTATCATCCCGTATACAAAAGCTTCTTGGTCTACCCACAAAAGAGTCTCTCCACCAGATATCTGGAATGGGCGGAGCCGTTGTGAAAAATGCCGATAAAATCTGCCAGATAACATTCTGTTCAGCAGACTTAACCCAAATGATAGACGCACAAGCAATAATTTTTCCGAAAGTTACTAAGTTCTTGCCCACAGTCAGAGTTTCAAGCATCGATCTCGAAGTACTGTCCCGATTACCGTTAGCCGATCTACAGTATTCGATACCTTCAAAAATCGATGTGGTAATCGGCAACGATATCACCCCGCAAATCCTCACCGAAGGGCTCCAACGGAATGTGAGTGGAACATTACTTGCCCAAAGCACCATATTCGAATGAATATTAAGCGGCTCTGTAGCTGAAAAAGTATCAACTTTCAGCACTCATGTTACGCAATGCACCGATGACCCCCTCAATCAACTTTTGAGAAAATTTTGGGAACAGGAAGAAGTTCACCAAACCCAACAACGATCTGCAGATGATGAATACTGCGAAGCACTCTACCGGCAACCACAATTCGCGAAGAAGATGGACGCTACAGAGTCAAACTACCGTTCAAATTGGAATTTCCAGCCAATCTGGCACTCGGTCATTCACGACCCGCAGCACAACAGCAGTATATCAGCATCGAACGAACACTCGAAAGAAAACCTGAATTAAGAAACAAATATTTTGAAGTCCTTAATGAATATTTAGCCTTGGCTTACATGGAACCCGCCTCCCAACAAGAGATAATTAGAGATGGTAAATATCCATCATTTTATCTACCCCATCATGCTGTCGTAAAACCCGACAGTAAAACCACAAAAGTGCGAGTCGTCTTCAACGCATCAAAAATGTCACATTCTACAAAATGAATTAATGCTCGTCATACTTAAATGCGACTTTATAAGTTTGTTTTTAATGGCGATATTGAGAAAATGTATCGCCAAATACTCATCCATGAAGAAGATAAAGATTTTGATCGAATCGTTTTTCGAAAACACCCAACTCTGCCGATAGAAGATTTTCGACTAAAAACAGTTACCCTTGGTGAAATTGCGTGCCATATTTGGCAATTCGAACCCTACACCAACTCGCCCACGACTGTCAGGACGAATATCCACTCGCAAAAAATATTTTATTGAATGAAACGGATGTCGACGAAATTTTGTCAGGCGGTCATAATATACAGTTCACTTTGAACTCCATGACTCAAGTTATCGAAGCTTTAAAATCGGCAGGGTTCCCTCTGAGAAAGATGTCGGCAAATCATCCTGAAATTTTAAAACCCGTTCCCGACCCTAATTTGCTAGACGTTGACTTTCTTAAATTCCACAATTCGAGTTCCACAAAAACCCTTGGAATTCAGTGGAACGCGCTGACCGACACCTTCACCTATACGTATGATCCACCATCAGCAGAAAACACGACTGCGAAAAGGCAGATTTTATCAGCGGTTGCGAAACTGTTTAACCCCGCAGGATGGCTATCGTCAATAATATTCTTGCAAAAATGTTGCTGCAACAGCTCTGGATGGAAGAAACGGATTGGGACGAAGACGTGAAGCCCGGTGCTCTCCAAAAATGGACCTCAATTTACGAAAATTTACCTCACATCAGAGAAATTAAAATCCCTAGGTGGGTACAGTATTCCCCCGATAAACTAATCCAGCTGCATGCACTCTCAGATGCTTCGGGAAAAGCACTTTGTGCCTGTATATATTTACGTGTACAAACCCATGAAAATAGGTTTTCATCCCATTTGCTAGCTGCTAAAAGCAAAGTAGCACCCCTTCAAACCGTGAGTCTTCCACGGTTGGAACTCTCCAAATTAGTGAAACAGCTGCGAAGTGAGCTGAATATACCCCAACACGAACTTATTCTCCGGTGCGATTCTGCCATCGTACTGGCATGGTTGTTTTCCTCTGTTAGACTTCCTCCATTCGAACCTGCTGCACGCCGACAAACAACTGATGATCCGAATGGTACAGCAACAGTAATACATTCCACGTTTGTAGCAAAAGGTCAAAAAGCTCATATTCCACTGCAAAACCTGCACCATCTAAAAACAGCAGATGAAAATGCAGATAATGGCAGCCTTGCCACCCAAGAGGTCAACATATTCCCTACCCTTCCATACAACAGGAGTCTACTTTGCTGGACCAGTTTTAGTAAAAACGTCCCCGAGCTTCGTCTGTGAAATCTTACGTTTGTGTGTTCGTCTGTTTTTCCGCAAAGGCTGTTCATTTAGAAGTGTGCTCTGATCTCACCACGAATGCCTTCAACGCAGCCTTTGCCCGATTCACTGGCCGCCATGGCCTACCCCATCAGATATTTTGTGACAACGGAAAAACGATCGTCGGCGCAGAACGCGTACAACAAAGGGAATTCACCACATTCCTCAAGGAAGTCGCTACATACGTCGCCGAAAGGTATGCAATTCACGGTTTCAAGATACACTTTACGAAGGTAGCAGGAAACCAGAAGTTTTCCTTCGAAGAGCTCACTACCCTCTTAGTACGCATAGAGGCGGTCCTCAACTCCCGACCGCTCTCCCCTATGTCCGAAGATCCAATGGATCCCCTAGTCCTTACCCCAGGGCATTTCCTACGTGGCGCGCCACTCTTGTCATTGCCGGAGCCAACTGCCGGGCATCTCACCCTGGTCAATAAATGGCAGAAACTAAAAGTGCTTCACCAACAGTTCAGCACACGATGGAAGGACCAGTACCTCAAGGAGCTGCACAAGCGGTACAAATGGAAATGCCCTCAACGCAATATTGAAGTTGGAGATTTAGTCGTGGTAAAGGATGATTTACTACCCCCGAACGAATGGCGTTTGGGGCGGGTAATCACTTTACACCCTGGATCAGATAACCATGGTTCGAGTTGTGGAACTCAAAACCCAAAACGGACTAATAACCCGGAATATTGCCAAACTGTGCGTGCTACCAACTGCCTAGCAGTGCTAACCCTACCTCTTGTGCCCTCTGCTTTCATGCCCCTAGCAATCTGAAAAAGATATATAAGCTACCCTCACCCATGCCTTACAAATACGAATATTTTTCTTTTCTTGTCTTTGCAGGACCCGCAGAACAACCGAGGGACCAAAGTATCGCCTCTGTGGCCAACGACATGTGTTGAGACAGTGCCGGGCATTCTTGGCGATGAAACCTGAGGAGAGATACCAGTGTGCAAAAACCCACCGGCACTGCCTCAACTGTCTCGCAATTTCACACTCCACCAGGTTGTGCGACTCCCCCGAGCAGCTGCCGAAATGCCGATCGGCTCTGCAAAAAGACGACAAAATACGACAATTACTTAGTAGCCAAGGCACGGGCGGCCTTGGACAGGGTTGAGGCATGTTGAAGACATGATCCAATTTTCGGACTAAGTCCGCCCCCTCCGTCTGGCAATACCCGGCCAGTGCGGCCAAGCGCCAGCAGTGTAGCTCAGCTGTGCCTGCAACCACCATCCGCGCCCACTCTCAAAATGATAATTTCCAGTTTATCTAAAACTACCCACTCAAACGCATCGTGCCATCGCCCGTTTATTTTTACCGCCCGCCGTCGGGTTATGGGATCTAAGTATCCGATTAATGGATATATAATCCAACAAAGTTGGCCTAATAATAAATATACTGGGTAATATACTGCCTATGCAATACGGCCGCCATGATGCTGGTTGCCGTTTTCACTAAACCAAGGAACGTTTTTTTTCGTTTAATATACAACGTGAAATTTTCCGATTCAGTCAAGTTGCATTTAAATAACAATAAACTAAGTTGAAATAAAAGAATATATAATAAAATAAAATAAGAAACAAAATAAATTAGCATAAAAGACAATATAAAAAATTGAATGTTATATTTTTGTAACTATTTTTTTTTTTTTTTCAGTATAAGACGTATTTTATCTAAAATGAGGATTAAATATGTAAATGCAAAATCATTTTCGGGCAAATCTGCCATTAATTGTTATAAATAAATTTAGTTAGTTTCAACAAAAGTTAACTCATTATTTGTGATTTCATGTTTTTTTTGAAAACAACTAAAACAAAAAACAAAGAATCTGGTAAATAAAGGCGTGTAAGTGAAATTTTCCACAAAAAATGGGCCGATCAAAAATTAGTTCTATTTAAGATTTTTTGTACGCTACAAATTATTTTGGAACAATTTTTTAGGATTTCGGTAGAGACTATTATAGGTAAGTGGCAACAATTGGAAACCATGTTTTAATCTTTCACCGTCTAGCGCGTACGCTCATGTAGGTTTGTGCCTTAGAGCACTTACATAATTGGTCCGCAGATTGCGCGTTCTTGTGCAAGAAAGTAAATATCGATATTTGGAGAGATTTTTGGATTTACAAAAAACGTTTTCTATTAATTATAAACAAATAGAGTAATATTTGTTAAAAAAATAGGCATATGCACTGCGGCTGATCCACACGAATCGAGTCTGAGTTCTGGAAAAATGTGGCAGAGTAACTGAACAGTATAGGACCACCTGTCAAGGACATTTCCAGCTGGAAGAAGGTAGCATATTTTAATTGTAGCTTAAGTGTACAATTCGTAAATATATTGTATATCTCATTTTTTTGCAGGTATGGCTGGACTGGAAGGCATATATAAAGCGAAAATTGGTGGAGAACAAAACGGAGCAATCTGCACAGGTGGCAGCCGAAATAGAAAGCATCATTTCAACGATTTGGAGGAAGCGGTGATACCATTGACTGCATTGGAGACGAGCACACAAGGTATACCGAAGACAGCAAATGCTGGCCTACCTGTGGCTCGTAGTCTTCCTGTGGCAAGTAGATTAAATGAGACGGGGGATAACTCATCGCCGCAGCAAGTGACCAGCAGTCCAGCAACGCCGAGGCGTCCTCGTGATGGTCAGAGGCCACCCGAAGCTCGTACCGAAGATTTGCTTAAGGAGCAAATTTCGTTGCAGAAAAAGTTCCACGAGAAGGTCGAGGAGAAATTAGAAAGCATTTCGTCAGGCATGCTTCGGTTATGCAGAGCATTCGAAAAGCAAAAGGTATTAAAAAAAAACAGAAGTGGACGAAATGAGTAGACATCATATAGCTACGGAAAATTTAGCTGCTGCAAAAAGCGCAATTAAGCAACAAATGCTCAAGGTATAGGAAAAAAGGTTTTTAGCACTGCAAAGAAATAATAATAAATAAAAGATGCTAATACATATATATATATATATATATATATATATATATATATATATATATTTAAGTTAAATAAAATGTGCTATGTATACAATTTAAAAATATTTAGTTTTAACATTTATTTTAAATTTTATGAACGCGTAAGTGTTCCACAAATATTTAAACGTATCTGCGAAGCTACATTATTGTAAGATGAGGAAGAGATTTCATTACTTTCACTTAAATATGACGATTCTTCTATTTTTAAAACGTTTACTGAAATATCAGGCACGCGATAATGGATACATATGTTATGAAAGGCTGCAGCTACGTTGACGATTTGAGATGCTTTCATAGGCTCGTAGTGAAGCTTACGAGCTCCTAGGAGGCATCTAAAGCGATTTTTAAAGACGCCGATCGTCCGTTCAACAAAATGTCTTCCCTTTGCATGTATCTTGTTGTAATTTGCCTCGGGGCTTCCAGTGGGAGGTGTCCGAAAAGATGTCATTAGCCATGGTTCTAGGGCATATCCTGTATCACCTGTGAAAAAGTAAGACAAATTTTAATTTAATAAGTTTGGAGTTTTTAGAAATTGCACGATACTGTTATTATTATACGGACGATATGTGCAACTATTACCCAAACTCCATGGATTTCGTTCACCATCCAGGTACTTCTCTTCAAAAAATGACCTCGCACCGCTGACATTCCATATGTGGGAGTCACGATTACTTCCATGGTACTGTGCATTTACGTATCGGATTTTCATATTATTATCGCATATCTGCAAATTAATAAATACATTTTAAGTGTACATAAATCTCCCATATATCTTACAATCATTGCGTTGATGCTGAAGTATCCTTTCCGATTATAATATAAAAATTTTTCGTCAGCTGGAGCAACGATTTTAATGTGTGTCCAATATACGCACAAAATGACATCCGATAAAAGTCGATTTTGGCTTGCCTTTTTTCTTTGCTATTTAAGTCTAGATTCACCCACTCAGGACAAAGATGAGTTTGCAGGGATACCAATATCTCTTTCAAGACATAACTAAATGTGGATTGAGCCATTGGAATATCGAAGTCCTTACCTACCCCATGCTGGTAGCCTCCCTCGGCAAAAAAACGTAAAACCGAAGACAAGCGATGTAGAAGAGATATAGATGACGACCTTGATGAACTGGAAAATCTCTCCAGAGCACCTAGGACATGCGTCAAGGCCGCCTTATTTAGCCGATAATTTTTTATAAAACTGCATTTAGAAAAGTTTTGAGGAATGGATTACTTATACATATATTTATGTATGTACTTGCATTGTTTCGTTCACATCAAGAGGATTGCTGACATCCCTCAAGCATTTCCTTTGTAATTTAGGTCCTTCCGGCTCCTTTCTCTTTCTTCCTCAGCTAAAATAACTGTAAATGCAGCAGTTTCCATGTTCTGATTGTTTTAAGAAATATATAATCTATTTGTATTTTCTTTATAATTTTTGTATTTTTTCCGACCCAGCTGATTTCGAAATGTCAAAATTCAAAGTTTATTTATGGTAACACTTTTTTCGAGTTCACGTGGGTTCAGTGATAGCAATTTATTCGTATTCAAAGCAGTTATTCGAATTCGTAACATTGCTACGAGGGATTGCGTGATTGGATTGAATAAATATGTAGATATCACCAGGTTGCTAACAGCCTAGCAACATTGACGAATGCCATGCACCTATGTGTTTGTTTTGTTCGGTATTATGTATGGTGATGTGTATTGGTGCAAAGCTATGAACGTGTGAATGCATCAGTGTGAGCGGTCGAGGCACGAACAAAATGTATCTGTGTAAGGCTTGGTTTGGTAGAGCGTGTGAATGTGTATAGATGTATATGATGTATAGATGGAAAATACGGGAAAAGGAGGCTAAAAACCTAATTTTTTGGCGGCAAAAGGGCTCGAATTGGCGGCGCAACGTCAACAAGAACCATTACATATTTTTCTGCTGGCGGCCACATATTTCATACCGATATATCGCCACAACAGCAAAAACCACAACAAAGTTTTGGCGGCAGCAATCAGGTGAACGGCTGAAGAATTCAGTGTATTTGCTAAACTTTGCATACCGGCCTACACATACACCATTTGTGGAACAACCACGACAACGAACACCACTATTTGCATCCCGGCCGACAACAACTTCATGACCTTTTTGTATTGGCGGTTCAACCCCTACCACAACAACTATCATTCGCTTTCACAACCAGCTACACCATTTTCGACAACAACAATCGCGACGCATACTCACTGCCAGAAAAAAATACCACATCAACTACAATATTTCGTTATGACGATGGGAAAAATGTGCCTGCGACATTGAAACAATTACAACATCACCATTGGATCAGCTAACAGTTTGGAGGAGCAACACAGTCCACGAGATAACTTTTTGCCCTTTACCTTTGTATTAATTAATTACTGTTACTTGCTTTTTTTGTGCATGCCCATACTAGCGGTGTTGATATTTGGGAAAAAGGGCATAAGTAGGCATAAACGCCACGAAGTTAGCCAGGGGAGTTCATTTTTTTAATAAAGTATTTTTTTTTTATTACGGGGCAGTCTTACAGGAGATATAACCAAAGACATTTTTTTAACCTTGTTAATTTTTTTTTTTCAAAAATGTTTGTTTCTTTTCCATTGGAAACAATTCTTGCACAATTAGTGCCTTTTGCTTTTTCTCTTCCTCCATTATTTGCAAACTTTCGTTTTTATTTAATTTTATATTTTTCATCATACTCCCCCCACACATTCGCATAAGAACCCATGTGGTTCCTTTAATTCTCTTTAATGTAGTAACCCTTTTTGGCACTTACTGTTTTTTTTCAATTCCCTTGGATTATCCGATGCACACTCATCCCGGAAAGAAACAATGAAACTAGTCCATTTTTTAGACTAGGGACAGACATAACAGCAATCATTCTTACCTTGTCATCAACACTTTGTTAAACTAACTCAATGTCCAAGATCACAAGCGAGTGATCTGGCTGAGTATTGAGAAAAAAATAGTGTGCCAGATAAATGTATGTGCATTGAGCATATATGTTTTAAGTGTTTTTCTCTTTACAGCTCGCAGACTCAACTTCATGCAGGCGCCTCCAACGGAGTGAGTAACACGGTGAGTGAAAATATTGTAAATTTGAAAAAGTATATATGCACGTATGAATGTATGTAAATATATTGCCAGTCAATTCCTAGTCTTGAGAAATTAGAAAAGGAATTGGCGACGAATAAAGAAATCTCAATAATATATGTGCATGCACAAAACCACACAGACATACATTTACATTTACATACTTTTTTTGACATACATATAAATTCCTTATTTCTTTGATGGCCTACTTTTGCTTTGTGCAAAATTGATTTTGCATTTACTTGCGCGATTGCTGTAGGTCAGAGATTAGGTTTTTAAAATGTTTGGCTTACTATTTTTTGCACTTAGCTTGAATTTCGTATCTGTAGATTGTAAGATTCCAGTTGGTAGGATAGTGCATTACGGAGGTTCACAAATTTTTTTTTTCTACTACAAGAAATATCACCTCTCGTTTTTTTGTTTTTCGTTACTAAAAATTGTATTGAGTATAAGTGAATTGAATTGAAAACTTATGCTATCATTTTGTTTTGCTTATTTTTGAAATTTAATTTTAAGCGGGGTTTTTTTCTGCTAACAATTTTTTTTGCATTCCATAGGATATATAGCTCTAGGGTATAGTTCTAAGCAAAAATTAAAAAAAGCCTTTTGCTCATACGGGCACGCTTTGCACATTTAAGTGCTAGGCGAGGGATGATCAAGTGCAGGTGTGTGGGAAGAAGAACACAGGAAGAGAATAATATACAAACACACATAAGATTGATAAAGAGAAAGTATTTGACCTTATAGAGCTGCCACCGTTCTTATTATGTTCAAATTATTAAGCGTTTTAGGATAAACTAGCCTTTACTGGCGGCTTCGTTCACATTAAAGGCCACAACTATGCAATGTCGCTTTTGTGATTCAAAACTCGAACTGAATTTTCAGTTGTAATTTTAAAAGTTCCTTTATGATTCAAATCATAAACAAAGCAAGTTTTAAAATTAAAAAATGGTCGCCGTAAATTAAACGCACATGCAACACGTGCTCCAACAATTTAAGCAATGAGAATTTAACGATATATGTATGTGAGCTGAAAAAATTTGAAAATTCCCCCAATATTTTGAAATTTATAAATGAAAGCAGTTATGTTATAATAAAACTGGTAAAATTAGTCGTTGTTTATGCGATTGGTACCTTTTATTATTTGTAAACTGATACATTTCTATCTAGGCTCCCGGCAATACTGCCAACAAGTCTGAAAAGGTTTTCGTTTTCCCACGATTGTATAAGAAACGTGCATTAGTACGTTTTTCTACTACTACTTCCTCTAATGCTAATACTTTAAAAATACTTTTTTAAATACTTTTATAGATATATTGCAAGATGAATCGGCTCGCATATAATTAACTGTATGTGAAGGCGAAATGAATGTCAATAATGCGCTGCTTAACATAAAGTCGACGTCAGTCTATGGTTATTCCGTTTTTCGTATTTCTTGCCAAAAAATGTATGTTTTTGTTTTCGTACTATTGCAACACAGTTTGGGAATTGGTTTTCGAGGTTGAGAGAGAATATTTTCATTTCAGTTTTCTAGTGTTTCCGCAACCTTCTTACATTGTGGATAAGTACAAGTGTATTGACTTCTCTCTGACAGGCCCTCGCATCGGTTAGCATAACGGGAAAATCTGGGTTGCCATTGTTGTTTCTGTTGAAAACGGTCAATTCGGGTTCTTTGCAGAGACGTAAAAGGATTGAAACAGGGTTTATGTAGTCACAAGTGTTGTTCCTGTTACCCAACATTTTTATTTTATATCACGGGGAAAATTGTTCAGTTCAGAGTTATTGGTTTTCATTAACAATTTAATTAATTACATGCGGTTACTCCTCTAAGTGTAAAAGGAAGTAGAAAACGTAGAGTTTTTCAATTTATTGTGAAAAACTTTTTAAACACAACAACAACGTATATCGGTAAAATATTTTCTAGGATTTCTGTACCCAAGTTTATTATATTTGTGTAATACAAGAATCTCGTAACAGCATTTTTATATGAAAAAACAACAATGTTACACGTGTGGCGCTTTATATTTTTTTAAGTTTCTGTAGACTTTTTTGACTCTAATATAAATAAATTTTGCTTTCTGTATATTTCCGCATTGTTTGAGGCTACAAATCTTCTATTATTATTATTTCTGTGGAAATATATGCAACTATTTCATTTCTAAATACTACAAAGTTTTATTAAACTATCAAATGCAACGCAGCTTAAAGTACTCTTACGTACCAAAAATGCAACTCTAGACCTGAGATTTGCATCAGGTGAGCGAAGCTGTTTGTAATTTTGATATTTATCGCTTAGTTGACACCCTTGGTATTGTACACAATGCCTTCTTGCGATGAATATCGTTTGAGACGAAGCGTACGATATTTCCAATGTATTTTTTACTCCCATAACACTCCAAAACACACAAACGTCCCACCTAGCACTCGCTGGCACTAAAACTGATTTAGGAGCCGAAAAAAGGCCCATCCCTGAGTTAGACATTGCATTAAGTTTTAGGTTTTTTGTAAAGGCTAGGCCCCACAAAACTATTAATTTTTTTAAATATCTTACACCTCTATTGAACTTACACACACCAATGCATAAATTGAAATCCAGACACAAACAACGAAAAGCTTCGTGCATTTCAAAATTAGATCTGCATGTACTCAGGAAGAGTGGTTGAAAATGGGCTATTCACAATCCCTCCCAATAATTTCACCATGCACAATACACCCAACATTTCCCTACGACTCTCAAAGGAAGGAAGGTTAATAAGCTTCAACCGGGTATTATAGGATGGAAGATCCCTTGTTGGATCCCACGATAAGTGACTTAACGCAAAAAGCAGGAACTGTTTTTGAATCGATTCCAGCTGGTCACGATAAATCTGATACCGTACTCGTATTCTAGAATCGGTCGAACTAAGGCAGTAAAGAGGGCTTTTGTGACGTAAGGGTCCATAAATTCTTTTGACCATCGTTTAATGAAAGCTAGCCCACCTCTAGATCGAGTCACACAAGTTTCAATATGATATTTGAAGTCTATCTTGGGGTCCATTGTGACACCGAGATCGGTGAAGTTAGTAATTTGCTCAAGCTGGTAGTCACCTATCGAATAATTATGTACCTGATATGATTTTCTAGTAAAACTCATGAATATGCATTTGTTTAGGTTGAGGACCATTTCATTGGCCTTGCACCATTGAACTAAGCTATCCAAATCGTTCTAAATAAGTTGTCCAGCGATTGGGAGTTTTACGCAGCAATAGGCGAATTACTAGGAGTCGCACTCGGGAACTAGAAAATTTGATTGCCGGATCGATTTTCAATCAGATTGATATTGGTATTCCACGGGCTACTGACTTTATGTCCACAGATTATTTTAAAAGGTGCGCTTCGCGGATCTTCGGATCTTTTGGCCCTGAATGCCCGCTTAGGGTTCCTTTCGCGAACGGGGTGTCTTTGAACGATTCGGAAAACAGTTTAAACTTCTCCCAAAAAAATCGATTTGGTGTGCCAGATGGTAGATAGTGAGGACGTAGGTGTACAGGGGGGGGCGGTGTTCCGACGGGAAACGCTCCACCAATGGTTTCTGGCGGCCTCCCAAATGGAAAAAATTAGACCTCGAAAAATGGCACATCAAATTCGATGGGACCAACAAAGCTATGAGCATCGAAAGCTTCATTTTTCGTGTTGAGCGAATGCGGGAACAACATGCTATTTCCTTCTTCAAGCTTTTCACGGACTTTCATTGTCTGGTTTCCGGCGGTGCCTTGAAGTGGTATTGGCAGGTCCTCGAAGACCATGCAGATGAGCCAGATTTCGGTTACTTCGAGCTGAAAGCCGAGATACTAAGCCACGTCAAGTGCGCTGAGTCTGATTATGAAATAATCCGTGAAATAATGGAGAGGAAACAGCAACCCGCCGAAGCTTTCGACGACTTCTATAGCAAAATACACAATTTGACATTCCGTTTGCGGAAGAAAATCCCTGAGAAGGAACTGGTTGGTATAATTAGGGGAAATCTTAAACCACACCTAGCCAACTTGACCTTCGCCATAAAAATGTACTCTCTGGCGTAGCTCAAAACTGAGTGCAAGAGAGCTGAAAAACTGATTAGGGAAAATAAATGTAGGTCTAGGGCCGTAAATGATCTGAATTTCGAGCAGCAGGAGCTAGGCGGTCAACAAATTGAAGCTTTTGAAAAAAACCCCAGCCCCAGCGCCAATTCTCAACAAATCCCACCAGTGCTAGTTCTTCTGTTGATCCTGCGTCCAAATACACTGTCAATTCCTTTTGTGCTTCTCCCTTCCATTTAGTGTTGTGTTTTTCGTTTGGTATGCCGGTGGATCACTTTGTGAAAAACCGGGCAGAAGCACAAAAACCAAATAAATGTTCGTCCTCGTTCCACAATATGGTATGTTTTGCTTGTGGTAGTGATTCGTCCTTTTGTGTTTTTAAACCGAAACAGGGAAACCCCAGGCTGGCGGAGTTGATCGGGAACTCCAGCCAAGAGATGCACAACCCGGCAACCCATCAGTAAAGATTTTGAAGAGGGAAAAGAAGGAGAATGTTTTTATAGTAGAGGGAGGGGTAACCGAAAGGCAGGAAATAAAGAGCTTACACCAGAGGAAGGTGGAATATGAGGAGGCTAGAAGAAGAATATTTTGCGAGGCATTTAATAGCAGGAGGAAAAGTAGAAACTTCAAGAAAATAGACAAGATGAGTTAAAAGAGGAAAAATCTCAGGAGGATAAGAAATAAAATAGTTGCCACAATTGTGACCGTGAAAGGAGACAATCGATTTTTTGCTAAAACCAATATAGGAGGCCAGGAAGTATTGGCTCTCTTAGACTTAGGGGCGAGTTCCAACTGCTTAGGAAAAGGCTCACCGGCACTCCTGTGTGGTAAAGAGGCCTTGATTATGCCAATCAAGGAACACAATATCCGGACCGCGAACGGGGAAGAAACCGCCGTGGTGGTAGTAATAACGCTCCTGTGGTGTGGGATAACAGCACCAGAGAACTGGAATTTTTAATCGTTTCCGGCCTTCAATAGGAAGTCTGTCTAGGAGTCGACTTCTGGCAGGCTTCGGTATGAATGTTGTGAGTAGCGGTGTGAATGGGAGTGTGAATGTTGCCAGTGTGCGGAGCTCGTTCCCGCCGAGGGGGGTCTTTCGTTCGATGCCGTGCAACGTGTTTTAACAACAGAAGAAAACAACATGTTGGAGCGTGTGAAGGCCCAGTTCCCGTCTTTTGCGGTATTGGGGTTAGGCCAAACAGATAAGTAGGAGCACGCTATCGAAGTGGTCGACGAGAATCTGCCAGTAAAGCAGCGCCATTACCCAATCTCAACCGCTATCCAAAAACTTATCTACGCAGAATTACACCGAATGCTGGACATGGGCGCAATAGAGGAGTCGAATAGTAGTTGGAGTTCGCCCGTATCGCTCGTCATTAAAGGCACTAAAACCCGTTTATGCCTGGACGCTGGGAAGGTCAACGAAAGGACGATAAAGGACGCTTACCCCGTATTAATGGAATTTTGAGCCGACTGCAAAACACGAGATATATTTCCGCAATCGACTTGAAAGACGCTCCCTGGCAGATTCCTCTCGAGAAGAAGTCGCGAGAAAAGACTGCGTTCACTGTCCCTGGCCGACCCCTGTACCAATTCACCGTGATGCCTTTCGGGTTGTGCAATTCAGCACAACGTATGTGTCATCTTAGGGACAAGGTCATTCCGTCCGCTATGCGTGAGCGTGTTTTTGTTTATTTGGATGATTTGTTAGTGAGTTCTGAAGATTTCTTGTCCCATATGTGTCAGTTGGAAAAGGTCGCTCGGTGTCTTCACGAGGCAAAGTTGACGATTAATGTCGAAAAAAGCAAGTTTTGTTTTAAGGAAGTACGATATTTAGGGTACGTGGTCTGGATGGATGTATAAGGACAAACGACAATAAAGTGGTAGCTGTGGGGGACTTCCGGTACCAAAAACTCCGAAACAACTACCACGGTTCCTTGAAATATCGGGCTGGTACCGACGTTTCATACAGGGCCATGCGACAATTGCAGCTTCGCTGCACGACTGCCTCAAGAATGACAAAATCAAAAAGTTTGCAATGACGGACGAAGCAATAAAATCATTTGAAATTTTAAAGCAGAGTTTGGTTTCTGCACCGGTGCTCACACATCCTGATTTTAATCGTCGTTTTTATATTCAATGTGATGCATATACTGACGGAGTGACCTATTGCCTACGTTTCGGCAAAATTAAATAAGGCGCAGAAAAATTACAGCATTATGGAACTTGAATGCTACGCCGCCATCGTGAGTGTCAATATATTCCGACCTTACGTGGAGGGAACCCCGTTCACCATCATAACCAGCGGTGCGAACCACTACATTTACACGGTTACCAAATTGAGAATGTGTTAGTAAACACGAACGCGTAGCGAGCAAGAAAGCAAAATCAATTATTTATTTAGTTTGATTTCAATGCTTGAACGGTGAGCACGTGTCACACGCACTCTTTGGTACTCTGTTTTAAGCGCGCGCGCGACACTTCCTCACTGTACGACCATCGAAATGAAACTAAAAGAGCTGTCGTTGATTTTGACGAAGTAGCCATTGTACTCTCGTTTATCGTATACATATATGGTCGCTTAGCAGGTGCTAAGCTCACGCCCACCCCGGATCATAACTGATCATGCCAGCCTCAAATGGCTCATGAATCAGAAAGAGCTTTCTGGGAGGTTGGCAAGGTGGAGTTTGAAACTCCATGGTTATGATTTCGATATCCAACATCGAAAAGTTGCGCAAAACGTAGTTCCCGACACGTTCTCACGAATGCACATGGACGAAATACTGACGAACGATAGAGCCATAGACGTGTGTCTCGAGTCACCGTGCTTCGAGTCGGAGGAGTATATTAAGTTGAAAAAGACGGTGACCGAGAACAAAGACAAGTTACAAGACTTATGCATATGGGACGGTTACGTTTATAAACGGACGCAATTCGACAGGCGGACGATCTTCTAGCGGACCAGACCTGGAAGCTCTGGGTACAGTCGGACTTGCGACCGGGGCTGGTAGAGGCGTCTCACAGCTCACCGTCGGATAACCATGGCGATATACATAAAACTCTATCCCGACTACGTCAAAAATATTACTGGCCAGGAATGGTCACCGATGTATGTGCTCACGTAAAAGATTCGAATCTTGCAAAATTAATAAAACTCAAAACGTTTTCAAACAATCCATTTTGGGAAACAAAAGCTCACAGAGCGATCTTTCCAACGTCTGTTCATAGATTTCATGGGTCCATATCCTCGTTCTAGTGACGGTAACGTGTATGTCTTTGTATGTCTAGATCACTTTTCTAAGTTCGTGTTTTTAAAACCAATGAAAAGGGCCATTTCAGCTGAGGTAGACAAATTTTTAGAAAAAGATGTGTTTCATGTGCTTGGTGTACCCGAATATGTCCATTCGTACAATGGGAAACAATTTGTTTCCGAGGTCTTTACTAGTTTCCTAGAGAAATATGGCGTGTATATGTGTCCATGTGTTTATGTATTTTGTGTCCAGGTCCGTGCCTTAGCCGCAATGTTGCCACTAATCTAATGACATCACGTATTGACAACATTGTACCTATAGTGAACCCAATGTTGCAGCGGAAATTAGATGTTGCACTTGGCATCATGTTGTTATAATAAATAAAATATCACCAGGTTGCTAACAACCTAGCAACATTGACGAATGCCATGCACCTATGTGTTGTTTTGTTCGGTATTATGTATGTGGATGTGTATTGGTACAAGGCTATGAACGTGCGAATGCATCAGTGTGAGCGGTCGAGGCACGAACCAACTGTATCTGTGTAGGTGTTGGTTTGGTGGAGCGGTAAGCGTGTGAATGTATGAGTGCATGAGTGTATAGACGGAAAATACGGAAAAAGGTGGTTAAAAACCACATTGGCGGAAAAAGGGCTCGAACTGGCGGCTCAACGCCAACAACAACCATTCCATATTTTTCTGCTGGCGGCCACATATTTCGTACCAGCAATATATTGCCACAACAGCAACAACCAAAACAAATTTTTGGCAGCAGCAATCAGGTGAAAAGGTGCTGAAGAATTCAGTGTATTTGCTAAACTTTGCGCATCGACCTACACGTACACCATTTTTGGAACATCTACAACAACGATCACCACTATTTGCATCCCGCCCGACAACAACTACATCACCTTTTTGTATTGGCGGTGCAACACCTAGCATAACAACTATCATTCACTTTCACCACCAACTACACCATTTTCGACAACAACAATCGCGACGCATACTCACTGCCAGCAAAAACTACCACATTAACTACAATATTTCGTTATAACGATTGGAAAAAGGTGCCTGCGACATTGAAACACCTACAACATCACCACTGGATCAGCTACCAGATTGGAGGAGCAACACAGTCCACGAGATACATTTTCGTCCTTTACCTTTGAATTAATTAATTACTGTTACTTGCTTTTTTTGTACATACCCATACTAGCGGTGTTGATATTTGGGAAAAAGGGCATAAGTAGGCATAAACACCACGAAGTTAGCCAGGGAGTTCATATTTTTAATAAAGTAGGTATTTTTTTTATTACGGGGCAGGCTTACAGGAGATATAACCAAAGACATTTTTTCTTTTAACCTTTTTTAGTTTTTTTTTCACAAATTTTTGTTTCTTTTCCATTGGAAAGAAGTCTTGCACATTCAGTGACTTTTTTCTTCTTCCTTTTTTTGCAAACTTTCGTTTTTATTGTATTTTATATTTTTCACCATACTCCCCCCACACATTCGCATAAGAACCCAAGTGGTTCTTTTGATTTTCTTTAATGTAGTAACCTTTTTGGGCACTTACTGCTTTTTTTCTTTTTTTTTCAATTCCCTTGGGGTCTCCGATGCACACTCATCCCGGAAAGAAAAAATGAAACTAGTCCATTTTTTAGACTAGGGACGGACATAACAGCAGGCATTCCGATCTTGTCATCAACACTTTGTTAAACTAACTAACTCAATGTCCAAGATCACAAGCGAGTGATCTGGATGAGTATGTAAAAAAAATAAAGTGTACCAGATAAATGTATGTGCATTGAACATATATGCTTTGAGTGTTTTTCTCTTTACAGCTCACGGACTCAACTTCATGCAGGCGCCTCCAACGGAGTGAGTAACACGGTGAGTGACAATATTGTAAATTTGGAGGAGTACATATGCACGTATGAATGTATGTACATATATTGCCAGTCAATTCCTAGTCTTGAAAAATTAGAAGAGGAATTGGAGACGATAAAAGAAATCGGAATAATATATGTGCTTGCACAAAACCTCACAAACATACATTGACATTTACATACTTTTTTTAACATACATATAAATTCTTTATTTCTTTGATGACCTTCTTTTGCTTTGTGCAAAATTGATTTTGCATTTACTTGTGCGATTGCGGTAGGTCACAGATTATGTTTTAAAATTTTTGTTTACTATTTTTTGCACTTAGCTTGAATTTCGTATCTGTAGATTGTAAGATTCTAGTTGGTAGGATAGTGCATTAGGGTGGTTCGCAAATTCTTTTTTACTAGTAGAAGAAATATCACCTCTCCTTTTTTCGTTTTTCGTTACTAAAAATTGCGTTGAATATAAGTTGATTGAATTGAAAACTTATGTTATCATTTTGTTTTGCTTCTTTTTGAAATTTAATTTTAAGCGGGGTTTTTTTTCTGCTAACATTTTTTTTGCATTCCATAGGATAGATAGCTCTAGGGTATACCAAGTGACAGACTAGTGTCAGGTTTGGGGGCACTGTAAGTGGGTAGGAACAACGCAGTGCCCACGGTGCGGTGCAAGTTGCACTGCAGAGGGAAAGTTGACTCCACCTGACAGGGCAGGCCTCGCCCTTTTCTCCCCCTTATGCTTTCCCCCTTCTAACTTTGCCCCTCATGTCTATATACATCTTTTTCAGCAATTTCTTTTCCTTTCCACAATGCAGGTATGAACCCTCTTTTTCTTCATGTGTATGTGGGTGAGGGCTGTGGCGAAGTGCCTCTCCCAAGACGACGAGCTATCCTGGGATGCAAGCATACCTGCTTGCCGCCGCTCCTCGCCATCCAAACGTTCAGCAATGTAACAATATTGACATTCGCTATCACTACATCCGTGAAAAGTATGAATGCGGGCATATCGAAGTGGAATATGTACCAGCCACAGCCACATGAACAAAAAGGTTTCATACCTGCATATGTATAGGAAAGGAAGAAGAAAGAGCTGAAAAAGATGGAAACATACGTGAGAGGCAGAGTTAAAAGGTGGAAAAGATGAAGGCCTGTCCTTTGAGGTGGAGTCTTCCCTCCCTCTTCAGCACAACTTGCGCTGAACCATGGGCGCTGTGCTGACTCCTATTTCCTTACAGCGCCCCCAAACCTGACGTCCGTCTTAGTCTTTATATATCCGTCTTAGCCATTTCTCCCCCGTGTTATCCTTCTCCTACCGTAGCGCGCCCTAAGGCAAACCACACACCAAAATTATTTTTACCTCAGCCCTGCATTTCAATGAAGATCACGTAGTTCAAGGATACATTCTTCAGGTGTTTATTTACAAACAATTCTCTTAAACCTAGGTATGTTCTAGTCTAAGTAATCCTATCTCTATGATTAAAGCTCCAGAATAGATATTCACAAATAGGAATTTAATAAAAAAATCCCAGAACTCGAACTCAGCAAAAGATTAAACTATAATAATCCAATCTAACTGTGTCTCTCCTAGTCTACTTAATTACAAGTCTTGAAGGCAAATTCAATTTATTGTGTGTTTTAAAACCCAACAAAAAAAATGTTAATACTAAAATATGTCTTAAAGTATGACTTATTTCACCTAGTCTTCGTATAGTTTAATTATAACCTAACTAACACACAAAAATTTACTTTATATTCTTATTATCATCTATATATCGCCCCATCTTAATGTTTTCGTTTGCACAAGCAAACCTAACGAATCTAAAAGATACTATCTCTCTTAGCTTAACGCTAACGCAAAATTGAAAACTTTTATATGTGGAGGATTACTGACCTACCACAAAATTCATATGAAATTGCGGAAAGAGAAAAGAAAAAAAACTTGTTTTGTGAAAGAAATAAAATGTATAAGAAGAAAGGGAAATACGCTCAACGAGATCGCTTTTCTGGTGAGCTTATGTTTATGTATGTTTGTATAATACTTTTTTTTCTCAGCTACAATGCATGCACATACATCTATTTTCTTGCTCTCGCTGCTAATCATTCAAAATTCATAGAATTAGGAGCGCCTAGCTTAATCTATGTGCATACATAAGCGCATATATGTTTTTATGTTTTGTATTTGCACTCACCTGGTCACTCCGTCGCTCTGGTACCGTCGCTCTTGAGCACCTGTTGCTGAAAAAAGTAACTCAAAACACATATGCTAATATACATACATACATACATAAAGGGAGCGTGATTTCTACGCTCTATCACCTATCATTAACTTTGGGGTATTAGCTTGTGACACTTGACACCATGTGCTCGTAATTATATGTAAATAGCAGTAACGTGTCGTCTTACAAAAAAAATCGGAATAAAAAAAAGTTTAATAAAAAAAACTGCCAAAAAAATTAAAAAAAGATAGGGGCGGCCAAACACGAGCGGTGTGTATCTCTAATCGGAAGGTCCAAAAGTATTTCTTGTTTAGTAAGCAAATATGTGTTTCTGGTGTGTTTTTTTTTTTTTTTGTGTTTCTGGTTTTGCTTTTCTAAACAGGGGTTGAATTATGCCCTAGCATTTATAAAGGCTAAGATCCCTAAAAATGGGTCGAAAAATAGTTAAACCTAAAACATGTGCTTTGGCAAAAAAGCACAAAAAAATGCAATTAAAATAATGTGTATATGGGCTAGTAGCAAAGGCAAAGAAAACCCCACAACATAATAGGGGTAAACACCAAAAATAGCGAAAATGAAAAAAAGAAAGACGCAAAAAAAAATCTTACGAAATCGCTGGTGACGTGAAGTAATTACCTCCAGCGAGTGCAAGAAAAAGCCAAAATCAAAGTGAAAATCACTTCAAAAGGATTTACATCGCACCTTTTACCTATATGTCCGCAACTAAAAAATCGAAAAACGAAATCGAAAGAAAAATTTCAATGAAATCCTTTGGCGAC
Source organism: Eurosta solidaginis (assembly GCF_040869045.1). NCBI lineage: Eukaryota > Metazoa > Arthropoda > Insecta > Diptera > Tephritidae > Eurosta > Eurosta solidaginis. The sequence goes on along the minus strand of NC_090323.1, from coordinate 111,995,204 downwards.
CTTTTTCTGTTAACAAGGTATTTGTTTAACCGGCTTTAGGTCCAATTTTTAGTATAAAAACTCCAAAAATTGTTTTTTCTTTAGTTTACCAATATATTTCGGTTACACACGATAACCGTCTTCAGGGCTTTGAACTATAAAAAAATTACAGAAACATAAAATAAAAATACAATTGACATAAAAAATTGAACAAACATGAACATTTCTCTACATACATTATTTTACACGTCTTCGCTGTTTAACGTGGAGCTAGTCACTGTCCGCATATTGTTTATCAAAAGTTTGTAGTAGCTCGCGCAGTTATCAATGTCCGTTTTGTAATTCATTCGTATGTTAGTCGGTGTGTTTAAAATATGAAGTACTTCTAAAGTCAATCTCTTATTATATTGTTTCTCTTCCTGAAGTATTGTTGTTTGGTTAAAGTTCGGAGAGTGGTTTTTCGTCGTACAGTGTGTCAGAAGTGCTGTTTTTTGGTGAGTTGCTTCGTGGCAATGTTTAAAATCTGATTTATGTTGGGCTAGTCGAGTTTTTAATTTAGCTTTGGTTGTGCCGACATATATATTATTGCATGATTCCATGTCATTTCCATTACATGGTATTTTATATATCACATTGCTTCTATCCGCCTGAGGTACCTTAGATTTTGTTCTGTTGAATAAATTTTTTAATGTGTTAATTGGCTTGTGCGCTATTCTAACTTTTTCTTTATTATAACAATTCGTGTTTGCTAAGCGCTCTGATAAATTTGGTACATAACATAATGACTTGAAAATTTCAGGTTTTTGTGATTTCCGTTGACTAGCTTGTGATGTACATCTTTTAATTACGGTATTTGTAATATTTTCAGGAAAATCTTGACTTTTTAATAATACTTTTGCTTCTTCTTTGATCTCTTCGTGGTAAGCGTCATCTGATATATTTAGCATACGTCGTATACAGCCCATTGCTGTATTTATTATTATCGTCTTTGAGTGTTTCGAATGAAAATTAATGATTCGTCCTGTAGATATGGGTTTCTTATACCACCTTAACTTCAATTGGTTGCCTCGTCGAATAATAATTGAGTCAAGATATAGCAATTTTCCGTCGTCTTCGAGTTCCGTTGTGAACTTTATATGTTTGTTATAGGAATTTAATGCGTCAAGTGTGTTTTGTACCTCATCTTCATTTAATTATGGCGAATAGGTCGTCCACGTACTTCGTGACTAATCTTGGTACTCTTGTTAACTTTTTCATTGTATTATCCAACAACTCTTCCATCACGATATCTGCAATCACTGGTGAGGTCGGTGATCCCATTGGCAACCCTTTCAGCTGGGTGTAAATTTTATCATTAAATTTGAAATATCGATTATCTTCGATGCAAAATTTTAACATTTCTATAAACATTTTCTTTGATAGTTTCGTATGCTTCTCTATTGTCGTCCATTTTCTTATTATGATGTCAAGTGCTAGTTGGGTTGGTATACTGGGAAACAGGGAAATTACGTCAAATGATATTAGTCTTTCATCGTCATAGATATACGAGTTGTTTATTTTTTCTTTGAAGTCTAGTGTATTTTTTATGTTATAACTCGAGTTTACCGTGACGGTTTTTAAGATATCCGCTATATATTTGCACAGGTTGTGTGCTGGAGATCCGACGGCGGAACATATCGGCCTGAGTGGGGTTCCCTGCTTATGTGTTTTTGGGAGTCCATAAATCCGTGGAGGTAGTGCTGTGGTTGTGGTGAGTTTATTTTATCGACTTTTGTGATTACATTCATTCTGTACATTTTATCCACTATGTTATTATTTTTGCTTTGAAGCCTCGCTGTTGGGTCCTGTCTCTGAATTCTGTACATTGTCAAGTCTTTTAATATATCATTCATTTTGTTTTCATAGTCATTTACATTCATTGCCACTGTTTGGTTTCCCTTGTCCGATGATAAAACACGAATATTTTTATTTTTGCTCAGAAAATTCCGCGTCCGCTTCACTGTATCCGATATTGCACTATCTATTGCACTTTGTTTATTTGTTCTTACATGAGCTTTCACAAGTTCAGAGAATTTTGTTCGCGCCTCTTCTTGTTTATCTTTCGTAATGTTTGTTTGTACCAAATCCTCACCATCCGCGATATATTGAAACAATGGAAAGCTCTTATTTTCAATTGGCAGCGCGACCTTTGGACCCTTTGCTAACAGACATTTTATGTCTGAGGGAAATTCAACATCAGTTGTGTTTACAAACCACTCTTCATGTTTGTTGTTGTTCACCCACATATGGTTTCGTTTTTTCCTTAGATTTTCGTGTTTTGATTCTTGCTTTTTCTTTAGTGCTCCTGTAGCTTTGTTCGCAATCTCCTCTTCTTGTTTTATAAATTCTTCGAAGTCATCTTCGCTCAGCTTTTTCTTCAGCTTTGTTGTGATATATTCCATGCGCTGTTTTTGTCTTTTGAGTATATTGTGCTTGTGTTTGATCAGAAGGTTTAGTATCTTTGTATGGTAGTTGTTTATGTGTCTGTCTAGAGTCCTATCAATATCTGTGTGGGTGTCACGGTCATATACAAATAATTTGTTACATCTAGTAGAGCTTTTAATAAAATTAGGAATTAGTTTAGATTTTCTACATGTTAAAAGATATTTAATACTAGATTTAAGTTTCGTCAACTTTGTTGATGTAGTTTGAAATTTATTTATAACTGCCTTAGCATTGCAATAGTTCCTCCTTATTTCTGCATATCCCATTTCGTTGTTGTTTTATGCTTACGGCGTGCCTTCCGTCTTTGTAATGAAATCCTTTGGCGACCTTTTTCTGTTAACAAGGTATTTGTTTAACCGGCTTTAGGTCCAATTTTTAGTATTAAAACACCAAAAATTGTTTTTTCTTTAGTTTACCAATATATTTCGGTTACACACGGTAACCGTCTTCAGGGCTTTGAACTATAAACAAATTACAGAAACATAAAATAAAAATACAATTGACATAAAAAATTGAACAAACATGAAAATTTCTCTACATACATTATTTTACACGTCTTCGCTGTTTAACGTGGAGCTAGTCACTGTCCGCATATTGTTTATCAAAAGTTTGTAGTAGCTCGCGCAGTTATCAATGTCCGTTTTGTAATTCATTCGTATGTTAGTCGGTGTGTTTAAAATATGAAGTACTTCTAAAGTTAATCTCTTATTATATTGTTTCTCTTCCTGAAGTATTGTTGTTTGGTTAAAGTTAGGAGAGTGGTTTTTCGTCGTACAGTGTGTCATAAGTGCTGTTTTTTGGTGAGTTGATTCGTGGCAATGTTTAAAATCTGATTTATGTTGGGCTAGTCGAGTTTTTAATTTAGCTTTGGTTGTGCCCACATATATATTATTGCATGATTCCATGTCATTTCCATTACATGGTATTTTATATATCACATTGCTTCTATCCGCCTGAGGTACCTTAGATTTTGTTCTGTTGAATAAATTTTTTAATATGGTAATTGGCTTGTGCGCTATTCTAACTTTTTCTTTATTAAAACAATTCGAGTTTGCTAAGCGCTCTGACCAATTTGGTTCATAACATAATGACTTGAAAATTTGATGTTTTTGTGATTCCCGTTGACTAGCTTGTGATGTACATCTTTTAATTAGGGTATTTGTAATATTTTCAGGAAAATATTGACTTTTTAATAATACTTTTGCTTCTTCTTTGATCTCTTCGTGGTAAGCGTCATCTGATATATTTAGCATACGTCGTATACAGCCCATTGCTGTATTTATTATCATCGTCTTTGGGTGTTTCGAATGAAAATTAATGATTCGTCCTGTAGATGTGGGTTTCTTATACCACCTTAACTTCAATTGGTTGCCTCGTCGAATAATAATTGAGTCAAGATATGGCAATTTTCCGTCGTCTTCGAGTTCCGTTGTGAACTTTATATGTTTGTTATAGGAATTTAATACGTCAAGTGTGTTTTGTACCTCATCTTCATTTATTATGGCGAATAGGTCGTCCACGTACTTCGTGACTAATCTTGGTACTCTTGTTAATTTTTTCATTGTATTCTCCAACAACTCTTCCATCACTATATCTGCAATCACTGGTGAGGTCGGTGATCCCATTGGCAACCCTTCAAAATTTCAGTATTTAAAAAAAGCAAAATAAAAAATGAATTACAAAAAAACTAAAAGCCTAGGTGCGTTCTTCACCTCTTCTCCCTCAGCTACCTATACCTTGCCAAAACCTCTATCTTCGTACTTATAAAATTAACCTTCTTTACAGCTTTAAAATATTGTAACGAATTTACTTGCAAATCCTCTTGTTTGCCCTTTTGCTAGGTCCGTATCGCTAAACTGTTGAATAAATAACTCCAATATTGAATAATGGAAAAATGGCCTTTATTAAAATACTTCACAATAACACTTATACTTTGCAACGAATAGCTTGCTTAACCAAACTGATAGCTTAAATGAAACTGACTTACAAAATAATACTGCTATTGCTCGCTAGATATCGTCTTAGTCGTAACTGCTTGACAACTCAAATCAAACTGAATTCCAGCGCCTCTACATCTGCGGCCTTTTATACTCTCTGGTTTCCTCGTTCGCATCTTCTAGAATCTACTAGCATTGTCCATGAGCTCTCAAACTTCTCAGCTATAACTAAAATTGCACGATTTTATAGCTTCTCTTATACCCCATGCTTGTATGTGTGAGCGACACTTCCACAACTATAATTGCCTACATTTAGGAGCATCACAAATAAGATGTCTGCATATGGTTGTGCTTTGCTTCTCAGCTGCGTGTACCTACATATGTGTAGACATAATGATTGATTCGTTTATGTAGATACAAGTGACTGTCTGTTTTATTGTTGTTGTGACTTTATTTACTTAGCATCAGACTAGGGATGTATCACTTAGTGTCACTCATAGTCGTCACACTGCCCTCCACCTGAGTCTGATCGTCCCGATCAGACAAATCTCCCGATCTAAACGCTGCTAGCATCTCCAATTGAACCACTCTTCTACATCGAGGTTCCCAATGGTTTGTATGCGGTAGATCTTCTTCGCAACTTTGTACGGGCCTTCCCAACTGCACCGAAATTTGGATGGAACACCTTTCTGTCAGTGGTGGTTGTATAGCAGTACCAAATCTCCCTCTCGGAAACCTTCTGAATTATTTTCTTTGTCGTACCTGTATTTCATCTTACTACTCATTATCCCGGATCGATTACTGCTGAAACCTTTTTCCAAACTGAAGTTAAGTGGCACATTCTGGTTCCTATAGCACATAATTTTTCTCCGCATATCGATCCTGATGTCATGGTCAACCAAGAAGTCCACTCCTAATATGACTTCATCAACGATCTCCGCCACAACGAATTTGTGTAGAACCATGACTTTTCCAATTAATACCTCACATACCACCTCGCCTTGGACTTGATTATACTCGCCTGTAACCGTACGCAACCTTGCTCCAGGTAATGACTTTACTCTCCTGTAGACCAAATCGGATCGAATCAAGGAATGAGATGCCCCCAGTCAGGACACGCTCTTTACCATCCACATTCCCTCTGATGGCAAGACTGCTTGATTTCCTTCCAATTTGCGACACAGATTTCACAGGACATTCAATAGCCGGGGCAAGTTTTCGTTCTTTACATCCGACACGCTTTTGCTCATTTCCGCCAGCTTTGCGTTTACGGCCACCCACATTGTTGGAACTATTAGGACCAAGATCGCAATGACGTGCAATGTGACCTGGGTTGCCGCAGTTGAAACATTTAATAACTCCGGCATTCTTGTTGAGATCCCTTCAGTGCTTCCAAAATTGTGTCTACCCACTCTGGCCTTTCTACTTCCACACGGCGTGCTTTGAAAACTGCCTTACACAGAAGCGACGCTGTTTCCTGAATCAGAGCATGCGATACCGTTTCAGCAAATATTAGTTTTGGATTCGCATATGTAGCCCGCTTCGTTTCCACATCTCGTATGGCATTTATAAAGCTCTGAATTTCTACCCTTTCAGTGTATTCCACGGGTACGTCCGCATTTGCAAGATGAGCCAATCTTTCAATATCTGAAGCAAACTCCTGCAATGTCTCATTTGCTTTTTGGTAGCGATTTTGCAACTCAATTTGGAATATCTGTTTTCTATGCTCGCTTCCATAACGTCGTTCTACAGCAGTCATCAATGCTTCATAATTGTTCCGCTCTCCTTCGGGAATCGTCTGTAGGATTTCCGCTGCTGGCCCCTTCAATGCCACGAACAGTGCAGCAACTTTATCTTCCGCATTCCAGTTGTTCACTGCTGCGGTCTTCTCAAACTGTAGCTTAAAGACCTGGAAAGGAACAGAATGGTCAAATGATGGTGTTTTTACCTTTGGATTGCTTGCTGAAACAGCTGGGCGGTTTAGTTGTAACTGTTCCATACGACCTTTTAACGCTTCTATTTCGGCATCAATTTTGTCCTCGAGTTGTAAAATTTTTGCATCCTGCTCTTCCAGTTTCAAAAAGAGCTGCGATGATACCTGTTCCGAAATTTGTGCCGACATTTCAGATATACGTGCCTCTTGCGCTTCCAGTTGAGATGCCAAATATGTCTTCTGTTCTTCCAATTGTGATGTTATACGGGTTTCCTGCGATTCCAGTTGGAATACCATATACGTATTCTGTTCTTCCAGTTGTGAAGAAATTTGTGTTTCCTGTGCTTCAATCTTCGATGTTATGCGTGTCTCCTGCGCTTCCAGTTGTGATGACATATTTGTGATGACATTTCTGTTATACGTACCTCTTGCGCTTCCAGTTTGGATGCCAATTGCGACGACATTGATGCTACTGGCGATGTTTGTGCATATATTGCAGCCAATATCATGTTCAAGTCTGTGCTCGTAACTGTCGGCGATGTTTCGTCTTTCTCTGCAATTTTTGTTGTTGTTTTGTCCCCATCAGGATAAAAGATAAACTCGTCCACATCAATTCCTTGCGACTCCATTACCTCTCGTAGCCGTGCTTGAAGTTCGATCTTATTGCCGGTTGTATTTAATCCACGGTTCTCCAACTCCTTTTTCAGTTGCTGGATCTTCAATTCACTGAACTTTGCCATGTCCAAGTTGTATTCCCAATCTTCGGAATTTATTCAACAATTCCTCTTCTGACACCAATTGTAACGAATTTACTTGCAACTCCTCTTATTTGCCCTTTTTCTAGGGTCGTATCGCTAAACTGTTGAATAAATAACTCCAATATTGAATAATGGAAAAATGGCCTTTATTAAAATACTTAACAATAACACTTATACTTCGCAACGAATAGCTTGCTTAACCAAACTGATAGCTTAAATGAAACTGACTTTCAAAATAATACTGCTATTGCTCGCTAGATATCATCTTAGTCGTAACTGCTTGGCAGCTCAAATCAAACTGAATTCCAGCGCCTCTACATCTGCGGCCTTTTATACTCTGTGGTTTCCTCGTTCGCATCTTCTAGAATCTACTAGCATTGTCCATGAGCTCTCAAACTTCTCAGCTATAACTAAAATTGAACGATTTTATAGCTTCTCTCATACCCCATGCTTGTATGTGTGAGCGACACTTCCACAACTATAATTGCCTACATTTAGGAGCATCTCAAATAAGATATCTGCATATGCTTGTGCTTTGCTTCTCAGCTGCGTGTACCTACATATGTGTAGACATAATTATTGATTCGTTTATGTAGATACAAGTGACTGTCTGTTTTATTGTTGTTGTGACTTTATTTACTTAGCATCAGACTAGGGATGTGAGTATCACTTAGTGTCACTCATAGTCGTCACAATATTATATACAAATATAAAATAAAAACTTATAAAATAAACCGCTTCCTTCGGTGATTTTTGGACTGGACCGTCTCCCGGGGTTGGTGCCTCTAGTTCAAAATTTCCGCTTCCTGATACGTGTCTGGCGAAATGAGTGTTGTTGTAATTGTTGCCGTCACCGACTTTAAAAAAAGTTGTGCCTCCTATGAGGTATTTGCTCTACGGCTGTATCGTATTTCCTGGTGTGGCTTTTGTTGTTGCCGTCACCGACTTTAAAAAAGTTGCGCCTCCTATGAGGTATTTGCTCTACGGTATTGTATTACCTGGTGTTTTTTTTTTTTTGTGTTTTGTGCGAGACCGTGGGCGCGTGCGGTACATGCCAGTGCGTCGTTCAGTTGTTGTTGTTTGCTGTTGTGCGAGTTAATGGCCCTTCCTTCCTCATGGATGGGATGTGAACTAAAACAAGAAATACAAAGAAAGGGTCCTAATTAGGTTTACATAAATGTATATCTGCCTGTACTATACGCGGACACACACAAAAAAATTATTATTTTTTTTCTTTGTCTGCTTGGATTTCCGTTGCTTGCATCGACATAAGCCTGTCTAGCAGCAAGGGTTAAAGCAGTTGCGGGTTTCATTTGCCTTGCTTTAACGTTGGGGACTGGACAGGCCATGCCCCTGTACGTAAGCCAAGGGAAACACCTAGCAACGAAGAGCACAGATACCACTTACCTTTATATCGGGCCTATAGCCGTGACAATACCTGGGGAGGAATCCCCTCACGCTCATGGGACTGCTCTGGGTAATTTTAGCGCTTCGCGTTTACTTGTTTTACGCCCGCACTTTTAACGTGATTTTATACGCGCACTTAACTTTCACTTTAAAAAAAATTTTTTTTTTTTGTACCACTGTATTTTGGTGTCGCTACACTTCGCACTTGCATTGCATTGAAACTTTGGCCCGTTGCCTTGTCTTACTCCCTTTTATACCTACTGCTGGGGCATAGAACGTTAAGTAAAAAACGGAAAATTTTAACAAGTACATATAAAAAATATCTATCGGATTTCCCGTATTCACACGTACACAATCATACACCCACACACTCACACTAACTAGCCTTTAGATGTACGTGGATTTTCCACAATGTTGCTAAGCCTTCTGCAACATTGTGGCTGCTGCAAACGTCGTGCTGCTAGCGCCTTTTGTTTCTGCCACCTGCAACAATACTGCTGCGCTTACCATGGACACATGTTGCCTCCCGTTTATGCCCGTGTGGTAAAAGGCTGGCGTTACAGGCTCGGCACCGCCGATGGTGCCTGCACTATGGAGCGAGTGCGTAAAAAAAGTTCAACGCAGCCTGCAACATGTGATTCCCTTGCTCAATGTGTGGCCTCGACCCACGATATAATTTCGGGCCTAATGTTACCATCATTACTAACCTCTCTAGTTATTCCTTCCTACGCATGCGCCTGGGTTAACTCAGTGTGCTTCCAATTCTACATCTTATACTTTACTTAAACTATGTCACAGACAACTTAGATACTCTACGTACCTAGCAGTAACAAAATATTACAGATAACAAGATTAAAAAAGTTTAATAAAAAAATCACAGAAAAATAAATAAATAAAGCGATCGGAACATATCACAGTAATATGGTAAAAAGGTCTATAAACTAATCAAAAATATATAAATAAGGGGCTTAAAGATACATACACAAATAAATAAATAAAGTCAATCGTAAAGTAAATAAATAATTACATGGGTCAAGAGATATGTACATACAAAAATGCGTCAATTAATAACAGACAAAACAATTAAAATAATATGACCTTAAATACGACAACAGACGGACTTGCACTACAAAGACACAACGGACTATTTTGCAAAGATATGCTTGGCGTGGTATACCCCCATTCGTTTGCCATTTATGTCGCCTAGCTCGTACATTGAATTTCCAATGACCTTCAAGACGAGACACTTAATATTCTTCGGGGCCACTTTAGCGTTATAGCTCGCTATCTGCGAGCTTTGCCTAAAGTTGCGGCGGTACACCACTTGTCCGATTTTGAATTGCACTTCTCTAGATCTGGTGTTATAAACCTTTGCGTTCTTGTCATGGGCCAACTTCAGCTCCTTCATGATCTTATCTCTAATCATTTGCATTTTCTCATCGGTCGTCAAAATCTCGCAATCTCCATCTTTTCAGGCTCCGAGCTTACGATACAACTCATACGACGCTGCATGCTGTACCATGGGAATACCAAACGCTGCGAAATATGGGGAACTTCCTATACTGGTATGTACCACACTACGAAGAGCGAAGGCGGCATCACTGACGTGTTTGTCCCAGCTTCTCTGGTTATCTTTGACGTATGACCATACGATTCGTAACACCGATCTGTTAACCCTCTCTGCAGCATTCCCTTGTGGTGAATAGAATGCCGTCCTTATGTGGTTTGTACCATATTTTTTTTTAGGAAGGAAGAAAATATCTCGGAGACAAACTGTTTCCCATTATCCGAATGTATGTATTCAGGAACACCAAAAACATGGAATACCTTCTTTTCTAAAAATCGAATAACTTCAGCTTAAGTGGCTTTACGCATCGGTTTTAAGAAGACAAATTTAGAGAAGTGGTCAAGACATACAAACACAAACACATTACCCTCTGACGTACGTGGATAGGGACCCATAAAATCAATAAATAAACGCTGAAAAGGTCGCTCAGTTAGATGTTGCTTTCCCATATGTGGTTTATGAAAAAGATTTTGCGTTTTGTTCACTCTACAAGTTTCGCACTCGCTGATATGCATCAGTCACCATACCAGGCCAGTAGTATTTCTGACGTATCCTTGATAAGGTTTTATGAATTCCACAGTGCCCAGCAGATGGTGAGCCATGGGAAGCTTCCACCAAGCCTCCCCGAAGTTCAGTCGGTGCTCAGATTTTCCAGGCTTGGTCCTCCTGAATATCGTCCCCCCTAGAAAATTGCGTTCGTTTATAAACGTAACCGTCTGAGATGCACAGTCCTGGCAGTCTGTGTAAGCTGTTTGTCACGGTTTTCCTCAGCTCTTCATATTCGTCTGACTTGAAGCTGGGTGAATCCATGTCGATATCCAACAATCGGCTATTCATGTCGATCTCGTCCATGTCCATACGTGACAGTGTATCCGGCACTACGTTTTGTGCGCCTCTGCGGTGTTGTATGTCGAAGTCGTACCCTTGCAGTTTAAGACTCCAACGTGCGAGCCGTCCCGATAAATCCTTCTGGTTCATCAACCATTTGAGGCTCGCATGGTCTGTTATGACGGTGAAGGGTAATCCTTCGACATATGGCCGGAAAAGCTTTACGCTCAGCACTGCCGCGTAGCATTCGAGTTCGGTTATACTGTAGTTGCGCTGGGCCTTGTTAAGTTTAGCAGACATATACGCAATTGGCCGCTTATTTCCGTCGTCGTCTATTTGGAACAGCACATCCCCTACTCCGTCGGTCGATGCATCGCATTGAATATAAAACCGTCTAGAGAAATCAGGATGGGTCAGTACTGGGGCTGATATCAAACTCTCCTTCAAGCGCTCAAAAGCCTTCTTTGCATCGTCCGTCATTGTAAATTTTTTTATTCGATCTTTACTGAGGCAATCGTGGAGCAGCGCTGCAATTGTCGCGTAATCCTGAATTAACCTGCGGTACCAGGCTGTCATCCCTAATAACCGCCTAAGTTGCTTCGTAGTTCTTGGCTCGGGGAAATCCCTCATGGCGGTCACCTTGTTGTTATCCGTGCAACCATTGCCAACGACATATCCTAAATACCTGACCTCCTTAAAACAGAATTTACTTTTTTCAACATACATAGTCAGTTTTGCATCGCGCAAGCACTTAGCGACCTTTTCTAGCAGACACAAATGGGAAGGGAAATCAACTGAACACACAAGCAAGTCATCTACATACACAAACACTGATTCACACAACGAGGCTGGAATAACTTTATCCATAAGTCGGCACATTCTCTGTGCTGCATTACACAACCCTAAAGGCATAACTTTAAATTGATATAGGGGCCGACCAGGTACTGTGAACGCTGTCTTTTCTCGAGATTTCCTCTCTAGCGGTATTTGCCAAAAAGCGTCCTTTAGATCTATGGCTGAAATGTAACGCGTGGTTTGCAACCTACTCAAAATTCCCTCTATATGTGGCAACGGGTAAGCATCCTTTATTGTACGAGCATTCACCTTCCTTGCATCTAAGCATAACCGATTTTTCGTTCCTTTTACCACTAGGGAGACTGACGAACTCCAGCTGCTATTGCTCTCTTCGATTACTCCCAATTCCAGCATTCGGTCAAGCTCTGCATATATCAATTTCTGGATAGCCGGCGATATTGGGTAGAATCGTTGCTTCACGGGTAAGTTTTCATCAGTAACCTCGATTGTATGCTCCTCTATATCAGTTTTGCCAAGCCCTAACACTGCGAATGATGGAAATTTGGCTTTTACTCGCTCCAAGGCTGCGTTTTGCTAGTTGGAAAGTTCGTGCCGTACCGCGTCAAAGGACAGATCACCATCGGTGGGTACGAGCTCTGCCACACCGGACTCATTCAGACTCACATTCACACCTCTACTAACGACACTCATCCCGAAGGCCTGCCAGAAATCCACCCCCAAGTATACCTCTTGTTGTAAATCGGGCACAATTAAAAACTCCAAATTCTTCACGGTATTATTCCACAAAACAGGCAACGTTACAACCCCAGTGACCGCAGTTTCTTCCCCGTTCGCCGTCCTAACATTTTGACCCCTTATTGGCATTATCTGTTTCTCCTTACCGCATAACAAGTTGTCTGCGTTCCTAACAATACAGCTTGCGCCTGCCCCTGAGTCTAGCAATGCTAACACTTCGTGACCTCCGATCTTGGTTTTCCCAAAAAAACGATTATCCCCTTTGAGCGTTACTATTGTTGAAACGATCTTGTCCTTAATCCTTCTAAATTTTTTTTCTTTTCTCTCATTTTCTTAATATTAACATAGTTTCTATTTTTCCTTTTAGCTACTATTTCCTCACTAAAGATTCTCATACGTGCTTGTTCATATTCTATCTTACGTTGATGCAAACTCTTTAGTTGTTTCTCCTTTTCCTTCGTTTTAAATTTCTCTTTATCTAAATGAAAATTTTAAAGAATTATAGTTTCGTTTCCGGATTTCCTTGATCCTGGCATAAGTTCCCGGAAATCTCTGCCAGTTTGTGGTTTTCCTTATCGGACTTGTATACACAAAACGACGAATCTCCTCCACACGCAAAGCTTATGCCGGGTTTTTCACGTAATGATCCACCGGCATGCCACAAGAGAAACACAGCATGAGATGGAAAGGGGAAGGACAAAAGGATTTCACACTGGACTTAGACGGATCACTACAAATTGACGAGGAAACATTGTATTGACTTTGTGTTGGTACTGGTACTTTCCCATATTGGGTTTTATTAATTGCCTCGACGCTTCTCCCTATAACCCCACTCTCCTCAAAGCCTATTTCGCTGACCTCTTTGGATCTGCTCTGGTTTTCTCTGATTAGCTTTTCTGCCCTTTTGCATTCTGCCTTCAACTCAGCAATCGTTTCTATTTTGGATGCAAATGTTAGGTTAGCTAGATATGGTTTCAGGTTTCCCCGGACAATGCCAATAAGTTCCTTTTCACTTATGCGCTTCCTCAGACGAAATGTTAAATTATGAATCTCTCCGTAAAATTCGTCAAAATTTTCGTTATTTTGTTGTTTTCGCTCCATTATTTCGCGTATTATCTCATAGTCTGTCTCAGCGGTCTTAAAGTGGCATAGCAGTTCGGCTTTTAGTTCAGGATAACCAAAGTCGGGGTTTCCTACATGGTCTTCGAGTACCTGCCAATTAAGGCATCGCCGGTTACCAAGCAGGGAAAATCCGTGAACAACTGCTTATACGTGATTGCATGCTGTTCACGCATTTTTTCTACGCGAAAAATGAAGCTTTCTACACTCATACCTTTACTAGAACTGTCGAACTTAATATGCCACTTTTCAAGATCGACTTTCTTCCAGAGTCTGATTTCACCAGAATGCGAAATGTTTTCGCCCTGGGTCCTATCCGCTGCGCTGTTTCGCTCATCGTGCTCTTGCCTAACGTTGGTCACTTCTGGCGTGGACGTGTTTCTTGATCGTAGAAAAAATAAATTCACATAAATATAAAGAAAAATCGTATAGGGTATATTAGAAATAGCCTCATACAAGAGATAATTCAAGTAGGGGTACGCTATACAGCCAGAATGGATAATCTCTCTAGCACTAGGTTTATATTCAAAAAAACTTTTCGAACCCTGCTCTCAAAAAAAAACATATAGAAATATTGCAAAACAATAAAAATTATAAAATATATATCTAAAGATAATATCTTTGTATAAACGGTAAAAAAAAAACGTTAAAAATTATATCCTTCTAGATTTTCAACTGAAGTTAAAAATAATATATCCAAATATTTTCCTAGATGCAATTACTTGTTATTTGCTTTGGTGTGTGGCGTTGCCTTGGCGAAGGTTCGGCGAAAGCTATCGAAGGAGGCTGATGGTGTCCGTATCTTCCGTTCTGTCTTACGTCAGTCCCAGTGTCGTCCGTGGGAGCGTAACACTACACGCCCTTAACTGATTTCAGGTGTGGATGCCGCACTCCCTTGCTCCTGTAGTGGCAACTTTGATTTCAAACCTTACCTACCAGTAATGCCGGATTGCCAGTAAGGTAGCCTGACCAGTTCCCTATATCACGTAAACTCCTCTTCCTAGCTAAATTCCACGTCAGGTACCACTTAATTCAACTGCTGAAGTCAGACTAAGGAACCCTGACCTGAATATCTTGCTAATTCCATTAAGTTTGTCATGGTCTTCATGACTAGTCGCCAAGACGGGCCTCAGCGGCGTTGTCATCAAGACGGTAACTGTCAAAAGTCAAGAGAAGGAAATGAAAGGTAATGATAAAAATGGTGAGGGATCGAAGAAGTAAAGAAATAGCAAATATTAGTGAAAGGTAAATGATCAGAAGTAAGTGAAATGATTACTGCGATATTTATGTAGGGAACTTAAAAGATCAAAAAAGTCAGATTCATACTTAGAGAATTTAGAAAGGCAAAGCTTAAAGTAATAAAGAAAAATGTGGGAAATAAATCACGAAGATTGGGCTATTACGTTGGGCGCCATTGTTACGTGGCTGACTGTTTGGGTGGTGAGGAGCGGCGGCAAGCAGGTGTGCTTGCGGGCCTAGGCTAGCTCGTCGACCTCACCAACAGCCACATGAACAAAAAGGGTTCATACCTGCATATGTATAGGAAAGGAAGGAGAAAGAACTGAAAAGGATGGAAACATACGTGAGGGGCAGAGTTAAAAGGGGGAAAAGATGAAGGCCTGTCCTGTCAGGTGGAGTCTTCCCTCCCTCTTCAGCACAACTTGCGCTGAACCATGGGAGCTGTGCTGACTCCTATTTCCTTACAGCGGCCCCAAACCTGACATCCGTCTAAATCTTTATATGTCACTCAGCCATTTCTCCCCCGTGTTATCCTTCACCTACCGTATCGCGCCCCAAGGCAAACCACACACCAAAATTATTTTTACCTCAGCCCTGAATTTCAATGAAGATCACGTAGTTCAAGGATACATTCTTCAGGTGTTTATTTACAAACAATTCTCTTAAACCTAGGTATGTTCTAGTCTAAGTAATCCTATCACTATGATTAAATCTCCAGAATAGATATTCACAAATAGGAATTTATTAAAAAAAAGTCCCAGAACTCGAACTCAGCAAAAGATTAAACTATAATAATCCAATCTAACTGTGTCTCTCATAGTCTACTTAATTACAAGTCTTCAATTTATTATGTGTTTTAAAACCCAACAAAAAAATGTTAATACTAAAATGTGTCTTAAAGTATGACTTCTTTCACCTAGTCTTCGTATAGTTTAATTATAACCTAACTAACACACAAAAATTTACTTTATATCCTTATTATCATCTATATATCGCCCCATCTTAATGTTTTCGTTTGCACAAGCAAACCTAACGAATCTAAAAGATACTATCTCTCTTAGCTTAACGCTAACGCAAAATTGAAAACTTTTATATGTGGAGGATTACTGACCTACCACAAAATTCATATGAAATTGCGGAAAGAGAAAAGAAAAAAAAACTTGTTTTGTGAAAGAAATAAAATGTATAAGAAGAAAGGGAAATAAGCTCAACGAGATCGCTTTTCTGGTGAGCTTATGTTTATGTATGTTTGTATAATACTTTTTTTTTCTCAGCTACAATGCATGCACATACATCTATTTTCTTGCTCTCGCTGCTAATCATTCAAAATTCATAGAATTAGGAGCGCCTAGCCTAATCTATGTGCATACATAAGCGCATATGTGTTTTTATGTTTTGTATTTGCACTCACCTGGTCACTCCGTCGCTCCAGTACCGTCGCTCTTGAGCACCTGTTGCTGAAAAAAGTAACTCAAAACACATATGCTAATATACATACATAAAGGGAGCGTGATCACTACGCTCTATCACCTATCATTAACTTTGGGGTATTAGCTTGTGAGACTTGACAGCATGTGGTCGCAATTATATGTACATAGCAGTAACGTGTCGTCTTACAAAAAAAATCGGAATAAAAAAAGTTTAATAAAAAAAACTGCCAAAAAAATTAAAAAAAGATAGAGCGGCCAAACACGGGCGGTGTGTATCGCTAATGTGCGGCTTGAAGCCGCGAAATCGGAAGGGCCAAAGGTATTTCTTGTTTAGTAAGCAAATATGTGTTTCTGGTGTTTTTTTTTTTTTTTTTGGTGTTTCTGGTTTTTCTTTTCTAAACAGTATTCCCTAGCAATTATAAAGGCTAAGATCCCTACAAATGGGTCGAAAAATAGTTAAACCTAAAACATGTGCTTTGGCAAAAAAGCACACAAAAAATTGCAATTAAAATAATGTGTATATGGGCTAGTAGCAAAGGGAAAGAAAACCCCCCAACAAAATAGGGGTAAACACCAAAAATAGCGAAAATGAAAAAAAGAAAGACGCAAAAAAAAAATCTTACGAAATCGTTGGTGACGTGAAGTAATTAACTCCAGCGAGTGCAAGAAAAAGCCAAAATCAAGGTGAAAATCACTTGAAAAGGATTTACATCGCACCTTTTACCTATATGTCCGCAACAAAAAAATCGAAAAACGAAATCGAAAGAAAAATTTCAATATTTAAAAAAAGCAAAAAAAAAATGAATTACAAGAAAACTAAAAGCCTAGGTGCCTTTCTTCACCCCTTCTCCCTCAGCTACCTATACCTTTCCAAAACCTATATCTTCGTACGTATAAAATAACCTTCTTTACAGCTTTAAAATATTATATACAAATATAAAATAAAAACTTATAAAATAAACCGCTTCCTTCGGTGATTTTTGGACTGGACCGTCTCCCGGGGTTGGTGCCTCTAGTTCAAAATTTCCGCTTCCTGATGCGGGTCTGCCGAAATGAGTGTTGTTGTAATTGTTGCCGTCACCGACTTTAAAAAAAGTTGTGCCTCCTATGAGGTATTTGCTCTACGGCTGTATCGTATTACCTGGTGTTGCTTTTGTTGTTGCCGTCACCGACTTTAAAAAAGTTGTGCCTCCTATGAGGTATTTGCTCTATGGTATTGTCATGCCAGTGCGTCGTTCAGTTGTTGTTGTTTGGTGTTGTGCGAGTTGATGGCCCTTCCTTCCTCATGGATGGGATGTGAACTAAAACAACAAATACAAAGAAAAGGTCCTAATTAGGTTTATATAAATGTATATCCGCCTCTACTATACGCGGGCACACACAAACAAATTATTATTATTTTTTCTTTGTCTGCGTGGATTTCCGTTGCTTGCATCGACATAAGCCTGTCTAGCAGCAAGGGTTAAAGCAGTTGCGGGTTTCATTTGCCTTGCTTTAACGTTGGGGGCTGGACAGGCCATGCCCCTGTACGTAAGCCAAGGGAAACACCTAGCAACGAAAGGCACAGATACCACTTACCTTTATATCGGGCCTATAGCCGTGACAATACCTGGGGAGGATTCCCCTCACGCTCATGGGGCTGCTCTGGGTAATTTTTGCGCTTTTACTTGTTTTACGCCCGCACTTTTAACGTGAATTTATATGCGCACTTAAATTTCACTTTAAAAAAAACTGTGTTTTTTTTTGTACCACTGTATTTTGGTGTCACTACACTTCGCACTTGCACAGATTTATTGAAACTTTGGCCCGTTGCCTTGTCTTACTTCCTTTTATACCTACTGCTGGGGCATAGAACGTTAAGTAAAAAACGGAAAATTTTAACAAGTACATTAAAAAATACCTATCGGATTTCCCGTATTCACACGTACACAATCATACACCCACACACTCACACTAACTAGCCTTTAGATGTAAATCATACGTGGATTTTCCATAATGTTGCTAAGCCTTCTGCAACATTGTGGCTGCTGCAAACGTCGTACTGCTAGCGCCTTTTGTTTCTGCCACCTGCAACAATACTGCTGCGTTTACTATGGACACATGTTGCATCTCGTTTATGCCCGTGTGGTAAAAGGCTGGCGTTACAAACCCTGCCTTCTTTTTTTTTGTAGTTTCGCTTTTTAGTACAATGGCAATTGTGTGTTTATGTTTATTCTTCTGTTATATTTTTTTTTTTTTTTTTCTGAAGGAAAACTGCATTATTACCCGCTCCAGGCCATTGGTGTTAGCCTCTGTAACCTTTTTGCTTCTTTTAAACGAAAATTTGTTCAGAATAGAACCATATGTATATTTATTATTGCGCAGTCTTGTAATACTATTAAGCACACAAAACAAACAACAACAGCATTTCAAGTGTACAGCTGGGTATGTAATGTTCGGTTTCACCCGAACTTAGACTTCCTTACTTGTTTTTCGGTATATTTAATATATTTTAATTTACCTTTCTAATTCCTGAATCCGCATATATCTGTATATATGCAGCTATATTCTTAAATTTTTTTTAATATATTATCTGCTATTCGGGACACTGGGTTAGCTAATCAGAAAAAAAGAAAAGAGAACGTTAATAAGTCAACAAATATGTTATATGAAAAATTTAAATTTCTTTAATAGTCACTAAAAAACACAGTGAAAGTTACAATTTCAAATTTCTTATTATGTTATGTACTTATTATATATTATTTTATTTTTCATCCCAGAATGTCCCCCCAATTACCCCGAGGGAGTCCCCAAAACCATCCCGGAATGTACCCCAAATTACCCAGAGGGAGTCCCCAAAAAGATCCCGGAATGACCCCGAGGGAGTCCCCAAAAACATCCCGGAACGACACTAAATGACGCCGGGACGACCCGATGGAGTCCCCAAAATCATCACAGAATGTCCCCCCCTCCAATTACCCTGAGGGAGTCCCCAAAAAGATCCCGGAATGACCTCGAGGGAGTCCCCTAAAACATCCCGGAACGCCCACTAAAGGACGCCGAGACGACCCGATGGAGTCCCCAAAACCATACCGGAATGCCCCCGAAATTACCCCGAGGTAGTCGCCAAAACCATCCCAGAATTTCCCCCAAATAACCCCGGTAGGACGCGATGGAGTCCACAAATCCATCCCAGAATGTCCCCGAAATGACTCCGGGAGGACCCGTTGGAGTCCCCGAAACCATCCCAGGATGCCCCCCAAATAACCCCGGGAGGACGCGATGGAGTCCCCAAAACTTTACCAGAATGTCCCCCAAATGACCCCGGAAGAACGCGATGGAGTCCCCAAAACCATCCCGGAATGTCCCCAGATGACCCCGAGGGAGTCCCCAAAAACATCCCGGAAAGACACTAATGACGCCGGGACGACCCGATGGAGTCCCCAAAACCATCCCAAAATGTCCCCCAAGTTACCTCGAGGGGTTTCCCAAAAACCATCCCGGAATGTCCCCCAAATTACCCCGAAGGAATCCCCAAAAAGATCACAGAACGACCTTTAAATGACCCCGGGAGGACCCCAGGGAGTCTCAAACACCATCCCGAAATTACCCCCAAAAACCCCAGGAGGATCTTCCCACAATAATAGCAAAAGTAATAAATGTTCTTCCATTTTCTCTCGATCGCACAATAACAGAATTCTAATTTAAATTTATCCGTATAAATTAAATTATCAAGAGCGTTTGACTTATTGACAATTTGTCAGCGAAAAAGCTTTTTATTTTTTACATAGAATATCAATTACTTGATAAATTGTCAAACTTGACAAATAAGCAAAATGGTGAATTTGTCAAGTGCACAGAATAGGACTGTAAATTAAATCTCATTTTCATTGTAGTACTTTATGGTACACGGTATTTTTTGTTTGATTACCTGGCGCGTAAACAAACAGAGCAGATGGTTTTCCAACACGGGAACAGGCAACATACAATTGACCATGCGAGAAACATGGGTTTTCTAGATTAATACCAAAAACACTTAATAACCGCCCCTGGGATTTGTTTATAGTCATAGCGAAAGCAAGCCTTACTGGAAACTGAAGTCGTTTAAATTCGAATGGTACGTCAGTAGGAATCATTGGGATGCGGGGTATCAAAACGTCCTTTCCTTTATACTTTCCTGTCAATATGGCTGCTTCTATTACGTTATTCAGTAATTTTTTTATCGCTAACCGTGTGCCGTTATAAAGTCACGGTTGGTTAATATTTCGCAACATTATAACTACAGATCCAACTTTTAATTGAAGATTGTGAGGCGGCAATCCTGGCAAATCTAAAGGGTTTAAAAATTCCGGTCGATAGTTCACGACATCATCTTCATTAGTTGTCGTATCAACTGATTTATATGTCTTCATTTCGCCAGGAATGTCATCCTGAATTTTGAAATTTAATTCATTTACATCAGTATTTTTGGCAGCCAGTATAGCTCGTTCGCTCCACCAATCATAGAATAGGTAATTTTGAGCAGCATTTGGAAACACCTTTTGAATGAGTTCATCGATAGTAGGAGCATTAAAACGTCCTACATGTTGGCCCACAGGAGTTTTATCTGCTCTGATAACAATTTTGTGATCATCAGATGCATCATATCCATTGCACCTTTAAATAATAAAATTAATTGATAGTGTTCTTGAAATAAGTTTTGTAATTGTCCAACTATTAACCTTTTCACTGAATTGTTATGTGCACAAGGTATATTGATTTCGTGTGGAGAATTGCCCATAAAAAAATTTGCAAAAACTTGTAGTCGCTATCTGCCAGTGGTAACAAAGAACCTGCTCTGTGATATATTTGACCTTGTATCTGTAAAGGGAATAAATGTATTGTAAAAATATATAAACTGCATATAGTAGCCGCGTTCTATTCTAAGCGAGTGCGAAAAGAACGCCAAACTCGGTTAAAATTTCCCTGCATGTATTTAACAACACTGGTAACATTTCAGCTGTCAAAATCATCTGTTGTTTATTATTGACGTTTTCTTTGTTATTTATATTACTGTAATGTCCGATAATGAGGATGATTTTATATGCGAAGACGGCGAATTTTAGTAAATAATGAGTGATTCTCAACGTTTGGTAATAGCAGAATGTGAAAGCACATCACAGGGGCCACCCATAGTGGCAATGGATATAGATGAGGTAGAGGTTGTTGGGGAAGATGCTGATAACAAGGAATTCGAAAAGCTGCTGTGGTCTATTGACGATGATACATTATTCCAGCCGCTTGGCTTAACCAATCATGGTACAGATGCTGGAAAGACGCTTTTTGTAACGTGGAATGATGAATATTTGCTTAATTTTGTATTCAAAATCAATTTGATCAAGGTGCGCTTGCCGTTGCCATTGGGAGAAATTGTGAACGATATATTCATACTAGAAATGAAATCTTTGTTATTATGCGAAGCAGTCAGGTTTATTATTTTAGTTCGGTAAAATCAATACATGCAGTTGACTGGCTAAATGATGCTGGAGGTGGCGTACGTTGTATAGCTGCTGCACCCAATGTAGGATTTAGCTGTATACGTTACGTAGCAAGTGAAAAGGCACTTACAATAGAAATGTATCGCGATGTGCCAGATATAGGTCGAAGTGTACCCATACTTTTACAGCGTTGTGATATAACATTTGATGATAGAAATATATTCAACTGCTCGTGAGAAAGTGAACGTTATACGCTCGTATCTGAACAAGTAACAGCGGATAATTTGAACTTTTTGCACCATTTATTAAAGGGCGAAATGGAGTTAACTACAGGACAATGGCTGCATATCTTCACGGTATCCACAATTATCTTTGCTTTGGTTGTAGGTACTTGGTACGCTATATTAAAATAAAGTTTTTTATATATATGACGAGTATATTTTCCTACTTATAGCTTTATCGGAATCGAATACAACTGAGCTTGAAAAGGCTAATAATTGTGAGTACGGTATACACCAGCTATGCGCATATGCGACTAATATAGATTGCATACAGTTGGATTGCGAAGAGCGCCGTTGTCTTATATTTGTACAACGTGGTAGCATTGATATTTTGTATCATTCACAACTAACGTATGGATTGCGACGTATGCAACACCATACAGGAGCACAGTAGTCATTACGTATATGCACCACGTAGGCGTTGCTTTTCTAAGTTTTATATATCATGGATTCATCTGGTTTTGCATCTTGGAGCCTCATATATACATGAAATTGCAACTTAAATTAATACATTTAATATAAAAAAGAAGTAAATACTTTAATAATAACATAAATATATATCAATTGCTTTGAGCTATATTGCTGCAGCAGCTAACTTTATATTTGGACAATTCAGAAGTGTGTTATATTCATGTAAAATTTGAGTTGTTTCCATGGTTTCGAATAAAAAATTTGATTATTTGAATCAATTTAAGCCTACAACTTAAAGCTAAGTAGAAATTTTGATTCGATTTTCTCTTTTTTCAGATCAAGCATATTCAAAGGTGTCGTGGAATTCAATTGCTGTCGTAATTGGTGAACGTAAAAAGGTACGACTAGTAATTGAGTCAGACTTATTATTGTTCTAAATCTAATCATTCAAGCAATAATTCTGCAACCCTTAGCAGGAGTATTGATTGGTTTCAAATCTAATTCCGACAGCAATCATTCCATCCCTTATTATATATGCACATGAAATTGTAACTTAAATTAATACAGTTGATATAAAGAAAAGTAAGTACTTTAATAATAAATAAACTATCTTAATTGGTTTTTGTTTTCCAATTGAAATATTTTCCTGTGCAAGCACATGGCTAACCTGTGTTGGCAAAAGATATGATTATACTGTCTTCGATAGATAGTCGGACGAGCCGCTACTCGGCGAAGTAGAGATGACCGTTGTGTCGGTGGCAGCAGTTACAACAGCAGTTTCTAACTTTGCACCATCCGTACAGTGTGATGAATGCTTCACTGCCTTTCCAATTGCTTGGCGCTAGCAATTTTTGCTGTTTGTAAAGCTTTAGCTGTATTGCAAAATATAGATGAGTTACAGTGGTTTTCGTATGGTATTCAACAACTCACCCTTTACCATCATCACAGCCTTCTCATCGATTTTGAATATGTGTACTGTTTCAGTATTCAGACCCAGTTGGTTTGGTGCAATATTTTCGATTAGGCAGACAATTAGGTGCGTTCGATTCATTCATATACTGTGGGTATTTCAGCCGTAGACGCAATGGCAGATATTTTGATTCTTTTTGAAGTGTAACATTTTTAAACAGTTGGGTTTCTCTGCTGTCACCATCACCACTAGAGAGCTATTGAAGAGACGCTCCGAGTCACGCTGTGGCCACCTTGTCACAGTTACTGACGGAGATAATGCGAAGCCATCTTTACCATCTAATAAGCAAATTGCACTGTAGAGGAAGAAACATTTTATAAAATTTAATAAAATTAAAAAATGATAATTGTGTTAAAATGGGATAAATTATGTACAAAGTATAGCGAAGTTTGAATAGGTCTCATTCTTCATTCTTAGAAACATGTACGAAGGTACCTCGTAAGATATTAAAAATCCTCAACGCTTTTTTGCAATAACTTAAAAAAAAACTCATATTCAAATTTCTGTTTAACTTCTTCATATCAATAGCTACCTTTACCACCAGGAGGAGTCACTATTGCTTCTACGCCTATGTTATTGTTTCCTACATCGATGAGCTTTGTAATAAAATAAACAGCTATCTCCCCAATCTCTCCCTCACTAGGGTAGGCACCTTGTCGTTGGTGTGAGGGCTTAGCCGATCTCCATAGCGCCCGACTATGAGGCGGGGCTGTTTAGGACTGGCATCTACGACGTTTCGCCTCATAGGAGGGCGGCGGGATGTCGGTGACCAAGAACTGTAAGTCGAAGGCAGTTCAAAAGGATTGCTGCTAGAAACCCTCGGTTCTGCATCCGGTACGAGGAAGAGGCGTCGAGTGGTAGAATGAAGAGGCAACGTTCGGCGGAAGGCGACAAGCCTGCTTTAAGAGGCAGAAAGGACCCAGTCCCAGAGCCGAGAGGCAGGGCAGTCGCATAGACAAGACAAGTAGGCCCAAAGCTGTAAGACAGATGGGCCCCAATAGCCTCGAAGGCTGCGAGTCAGAGGGAAGTTCCAACTACGGAAGTAGGAGATAAGCCCAAGGGAGATAACGCTAAGACTCCGACTTTCTCGGAGGTGCTAAAGGGAGTTAAAGCTAAGACTCCGGCTTTCTCGGAGGTGCCAAAGGGAATTAACACTAAGACGCCGGCTTTTATCGAGAAGATGAGTGATGTAGCAAAGCAGTCACTGACTGTGGCGCTGGTTGATCGTAGCAGTCCTTTCGTACATATGACTAGTGAAAGGTGGAGATCTGTAGAAAGAGAGCTTATTAGCTTAATGCTTAAGATGATGCAGGGATAACCAAGTAAGCGCCTTCCAGCCTTTGATTGGGGAGATGGTATAATGGTGTGAAGATGATAGCGTGCTGTGAGTCGCACATAGGAACACCCGGCACAACAGTTACAAGAGGCTGAATGGGGGCTTCGAACACTGTAAACCAAAAGGGCAAAAGGAGGACGACGACGTCACGATGAAGGTGCTGGAGGGGGACAAGCAGCCCATTGGTGCTGCGAGTCCTACAGATAAACCTCCAACACAGTAAAGTGGCGTCGAGCGAACTCCTAAACCTTTAGGAGGGTTCGTTTGACGTGGCGCTGATCCAGGAGCCGTGGCACTCATCGGAAGCAAAGGTTTCTGGACTTAGCGCGCGCGGATTTGGCGTTTACTATGCGCAAACGGAAAGACGGGTGCGAGCTGTAGTAATGGTAAGGAAACAGCTGCATTCATATATGCTGCCTAATTACATTACTGAGGACCTCGTAATGGTGGTGAAATCGCCGGGCTCAGATGGTATATGTCCGGCCATGCTACAAGTTTCAAGTAGGGCGGTCGTGGGATGGCTCAAAATAATATTCAATGGGTGCATAAACTGAATCATGTACCGCACTCTTGGAGAACTGGTCGTGTAGCTTTCCTACCAAAGGCGGGGAAGATCGGTCACGTGTATCCCAAAGATTATAGACCCAATAGCTTAACATCATTTCTGCTCAAAACCTTTGAAAGGCTGATAGATGTGTACATAAAGTCCAACGTGGATGAAAAGCTGCTCTCCACAACACAACAGGCGTACACCAAAGGCAAGTGAGTAGACACCGCATTGCATAGGGTGGTAATAAGCATATAAAAAGCCCTGGAATATAAGGAATATGCTCTAGAAGTCTTCTTAAGCATTGCCGGGGCTTTCAACAGTGTTTCTAAATGGGCGATTATGGGTGGTCTTAATTACGTTGAAGTAAATCCAGCCATACCCAGATGGATCGACTGCATGTTAAACTGCAGTAAGATTACATCGCAATGGGGATTGCACGCGGCCACGAAATTAGAGGACAGGGGCACTCAGGGAGGGGTGCTATCACCTCTGCTGTGGACGCTGGTCATTAACCAACTGCTCAGGGGATTATACGAGGGACCAGCAAAACTTACGGTTTACGCAGTTGACGTTGCATATGGTCTTGTTTACAAAGAGGTACAAAGTCCCTAAGTTAGGAGGGGCGACCCTACGGGAGAAACCGTGCACAAAATATCTAGGAATCATCCCAGACAGTAAGCTGTCATGGAAGCTCAACGTGGAGGAGAGGGTGAGGAAGGTTTCAACGGCACTTTATGCATGTAAAAGAATGCAAAAGAACCGGCATATACGATCAGAAGACACTCAAAGACGATGCCTCAAAACTAACAACCAAAAGCAATAATTATCATTTCACTGACACAAATTTAATAGTTTTTTACTTCGAGAGTTGGAAACAATCTTTTCATTATATTACTTAACAATTTAAAGGCTTCATTCTGTATTGCGAACGATAGCTCAGACAAACGATTCGCCTCCAAACGATTTCGTCTAGCAATGGTATTCTCTATCATTTTTGTTCGGTCTTTACGTTTCTAACTAACAGGAAGGCAAAAGTAATTGTCAAGTGATAAGTTGCCATTGTTTAACATAGTGCAAATACACTAGCGATTCGTCTCTGATCCGCAACGAAAGTTCGTTTCGTAATAGAGAATGAGGCCCTAAGATTAGACATTTTTTCAATTTGTATTTTGACTTACCAGCAACAACAGAATAATGTTTAATTGTACACCGCACAATCAATATAGCATCATGTAACGAAGCTCAGTTCGGCACCGCCACGTAAAATCAATGTATATGTTCTAGCATTAACGCAACCCTTAAATAATTATAAACTATGAAAGTAAAATCAATGTCAAACCCAAAATCAAACCTTGGAAAATGTTGAAGCGTTCGCCACCAACTTGACGTTCTTCAAAGTAATCACAGTGACCCAAAACCCTTGAATTAATATCATTAGCTGTAGTCATAACAGCACCACCACAAGCTTTCATTGTACGTTCCAAATCTTTTTCTGGTACACGAACAGCACAGAACATATCACAACCTGAAAAATACTGTGTACCAACATCACCAATTGGTAGTTTAGATAACACAACAATGGCGCCTTACTTAGCTAGTTTATTGTACAGAATGCGCCATTCAGCATTCTTGAACATTATCAATACGTACTTCAGATTTAT
This sequence comes from Eurosta solidaginis, assembly GCF_040869045.1. NCBI lineage: Eukaryota > Metazoa > Arthropoda > Insecta > Diptera > Tephritidae > Eurosta > Eurosta solidaginis. The sequence continues at coordinate 111,968,307 of NC_090323.1, read as the reverse complement.
CACGCTCAGCCTTGAAATCCTATTCTATATTTAATAATGCGATTTAAATTTTTTGTATGACATTGGGTCCATCTAAGAAAAGTACCGCGTCCACAACTATTTTAGAAAAGAAATCTTTTTGTTGATGAATAAGTTTGGAGGACATTGCTGTGGCAGCGCATTTTTCCAATAAAGCACGTTTTTGTTCCTTTGATTGGCGCTTCGACATGTACAGCCATGTCATATTTTGGTCATGCATAATTGTAATGCTTTACGTATAGCTTTAATGCATGCACGCCACATATGGCTTAACTTGTTTTAGGATTTCACCTGCTTCAAGTACTATTGAAGTGGTGCCATCGCCGACCTGATAAGAGAAACATTTTTATTCTACACATTCTAATATAACAAAAAACTTACATCAGCATTTTGAGATTTGGCGATGTCGACTAGAGTTTTAGGGATGGATATCCAATAGTTTCATAATGTTTGCACCATCATTTGAAATTGTGGCCTTACTACTGCAATCAACAATATGCTTGTCCATACTGCGTGGACCCAATGTAGTGCGTACAGCGTCCACAATTGATTGCGAGGCATTGATGTTGGACATGAGTGGCTCATATTCACCCTCAACCGTGCGTGCCATTGGTGAGATGGTAAGTGTAAAGGGCAAAGCTGTTGTTTTTAATAAATCAGCTGTTGCAAGTAAGCAATACAAAGAGGACCTGCAAACGAGAAAGATCAATGTAATTGCCAAACAAAACATTAATTTCGAATATCAATACCTAACGTAACGTGGCGATGTGTTACCCTGATCTTCTACCACATATTTTGTGGTCACCAGTGGTGGTAATAAACCCTGTTGATTAGTAATAAAAGCACAACCAGCACCGTTTTTGATTTTCAAAGATAACGCTTATCGGATTTGGCATCTGATCGGGATCTAAATGGCGTTGGGCTTCATCATACTGTTGCGGCTGTTGATATATACCAGTACCAGGTGCAGGTGGTTGCTAAAGAAAATAATAGAAAAACAATAATCAGCAATATTTGAAATATATTAGTTGTATTAGCATACCTTATAACCAGGACGTCTGGGTATTGGGGGTTGACCCGGCATGGGTGGCTGCCTGGGCATTGGCGCCTGTCCAGGTTGTGTTGGTGCATGATTTGACCCATGTAACCACCTGGTGCACCTGGTTGTTGTAGAGGATAACCTGGCTGCTGAGGTTGTGGAGGATAACCAGGTGGACCAGGTTGTGGTGGATAGACCGGCTGTTGTGGCATTATGCAGCATAAAATATATATGCAATGAAGTGTAATTCTTTTTTTACAAAAAGTTAAAACGCTTAACAAAAGATTTATATTCTTTTGTTTTGTTTTGCGCTTTTTGAGTGAAGTAGGCTGCGATAGTTCTATATGTCAAAAAATTTCCTTGGTGTATTTTAAACTTCATTCACAATAGAGCAATATTTTCTATTTTCAACACTACCTCTCAACTCGGTTATTGATTAGCCGACTTCGCGAGGACTGGATAAAATAAGCGAGTTAGTGTTGTTGCTTTGAATGTAATTCGATGAATAAGCGAGTGTTCTTTTCGTGCTCGCTTAGAATAGAAGGCGCCTACTATTACAAATCCTAAAGGTTGGCATGCAATTTTCCCGAACTACTTTTGTTGCTCCAAATGATGTCATTTGGAAGCAGTCGTTGTATTGCTGGATATTCTTTAAAAAGTGTAGGGAATCTGTTCCTATTCCTGAAACCAATGAGTACAATGGCTCTGGAGGTAGAAGCAATGGTATCAATTTCACCTTTCCATTTGCGCAACACAATCCATTGGCTTAATTTTTGTATTTCAATGCCTTACAATATTGGCAAACTGAGTTCATAGGTCCAATAGCAACAAAGTTGTAGGCACTGTAATCAACTGACATATCGTAACAAAAAGCGGCTCCATTCAAACTTGCACCATTATTAGTCGTACGTCGCACTCCCTGGTCTGTCTTCTCCGAATTCTTCGACGCACATTGCGATCTTCGCGTTCCTGGGTATGATTAGATATTTAGTTAATTTGGTTGCATTTTGGGGGTTCTTCTGCCTAAATTTGTCCGCATTCTTATAGGAGGCATATTTAGTAAGACACAAGCACACAACACTTTTAACTTAATAGAAATTTGCCGCTTTTAGATTTAGAAGTATTATAGATGCACAGCAAAGAGATGTTTACACTAATTCTATTCTATTCACTAAAACCCTTTGCAAGATAAATGTACGCGATTCATTTTTCTTCAAAAAATGACACTTTTTTGATTTTAAAATAATTCAATATAGGTAAGCACGGCTTTCACAAATTACTTACAAATTAGAAAATTTGTGAAAAGTAGCTATTCTAAAAGAATACATTTAGGGTTGCTAAGAAAAATATTAAAAATGGATACTCAGTTTTTTGTCTTTACGATCAGCATACTCGTACAAATTAGCATAAAAAATATATTGAACAATTAAATCTCCTTAGTGCACAAACTTTAGCATATGCATACAAACATACCAAAAAATAGAACTTTGTTTAAGAATTTTAAAGAAATGTTAAACATTTTTTACAAAAAAAAAATTTTTCTAGAGATGTATGCCTTTTTAACCATTTAAGTTGCATTAGCTTGGCGACACGAATAAATATGTATTTATCAAGCTGATACGAAAAGAAAATATGTGCATTAGGGTGCCCACAAGAAATCAATTTTAGATTTTCCTGTTAATGACACAGCTGAGAGAGCAGTAAAATTAATCCAAGATTTCAATTCATCCTTGACAAAAGACGAAGAACAACGGCAGTTTCTATTACAAGTTGTATCTGAGTGTAGGCATCTTTTTCCAGATTCTTCCAACGCGTTGCAACGCTACCATATCTAAATCATTACTTTCGTCCGAAATATAATGTATATGTATGCATAAGTAAATCAGAAATGTAAAAAAACTTTTTAACTTTGTAACAATATATGTTTGAGGTAATAAATATATGTTTAAATTAAATGTATTATATTATTGTAATGTCAATAGACGTTTGCATGGAAATTCAAAATTAGGGATATCCACTCTGACCTGATGTGATAACTGCTAAATACTGCTAAAAATAACCGTTTTATAAAAATATTATTCAGATCAAAATAAATACAAATAAAATTACCTATCTAATGATATATGATTGAAGTTCCTGGCATAAATGGTTTCGCTTTTACTGACGAAACACTAAGATTTTTTCTGAAAAATCGCTGTTTTTCCTATCTTTGACCTCAATGAGGCACGTGTTGACATTATCGGATTGGCCTGAAACTTTGCAATAATCATTTTCTGATCTATTGGCATATTCTAGGAGGGTGCCCCGAAATATAGACCAAAAATTAAAATTCACCATATACCTTGTAACCACCCTAATGTACATGCATACATTCATACATACCTATAAACCTACGCCCGAAGTTAAATAACGCAGCTAATGCTATGTATATATGTATGTACATATGTGTCGCATCATGCCTCACTCAAAAGCAATTTGCGCGCACAGTTGACACCGAAAAACCACATGCACAAAAATGTTACTTTTGTTTAAACAATTTTACTGATATAAGAAAAGACTCAAGTATTTGTTTTATGCAAAACGAAGGTAAATATTTCGAAGTATTGTATTGTATTGTATATTCTTTATTTTCTTATAAATACGTACAATTTTCCAAGTAGTAAAATATAAAAAAGTAACAAATTCAAATAAGAAAATAGTTAATGACATTAAATGCTAATTATAAAAGCAGTGGAAATGTCATTTCCTTTAAATATAATTATAAATTCTTACTAGCATAATAATCACAAGATATAATTGCTACAATCCCTAGTTAAAGTAAAGACCAGAGAATAATTATTTTAAATAAAACAAAAATAATACTATATTAAATAAAAATAAATACTATAAATGACAAAGTACTTACATATAAAGCTAAAAATTTCATAAATATTACATAGCAGAATTTATACGATGGGTCGCAACAGAATTTCTACACCCTCATGATTGAAACCAAGTAGCCACCGTTTCACTTCCCTCATAAACTTAGAAAGTTTTCTAATGAGTTGTATTACAGGTGGTAATTTATTATACAGTTTACATGACATGATTGTGTAAAAGTTACGGAAAAGTGTGGTCCGAAAACGAGGAATTTTTACACTTGATAACGGTCTACTTCTTAGGCTGTAAGGGTTATATATCGGGCTTTGTGAATACCCACTCCTTATAAAAAAAATTTTCAAAACTTTGTAATAGTACAAGTGTCGAATGGGAAGTATGTTTAGTTTTTTGAAAAGGTCCATAGAGTGTGATAGACGGTCTGCGTTACACATTTTTCGGATAAAGCTCTTCTATAGGATTAAAAGCGCATTTAACTTACTAGCATACGCTCCACCCCAGCAACTGATTCCATATTTTAATTTTGAGTGGACTAGCCCATGATATATTAATGCTAACATGCGATTTGAGCACACCCTTTTTAGGTTAAAGAATGAACGAACCGCTGACAACATGTACGATTTCAAAGCAAAAATATGTGATGACCAACTTAGGCTTTGGTCGAATATAACTCCTAAATATTTAAAGTTTTATGGCAAAGAAGAAATATTCCATTCGATCCATCCGTTTTGAATTTATAGCTGTGTAAACAAAATTTTTATGATTTTTTACTACAAAAATTGTGTTTTTAGACCTTTTTAGGCAATTTTTAGATCCCCGTACCTCAAGGAATATTCTAAAAAAAGAATTTCGGTCCAACTGTTCTCGAGATTCGCGCTTATACCACAATTCAGGGACTTATTTTTATATTACACTGGTCAACAACATTTTTTTAAATGGGTCGTGCGTATATTTTTTTTAGTGCTTTTGCACCCAGAAATAAGAATATGAACATAAAAAAGTTTTTGATTTGGTTTTGTTCGAAAAAAATGAGAAAAACGAAAAACGTGAAAATTTATCAAAATTTGACATAGATTTGATTTATTCTAGTATAGTAAAAATCAATTTAAGATTTATTCTTATATATTTAGATTTAGAATACAGTTTAAATGTTTAAAAATGCTTTTTCCTGCTTTTCCTGCCATATTCGGTAACATTTTCTCTTATTAACGTCCAAATATAGTCCCCCATCATGCTTTCCGTATACTGGCCTTGGTAGCGTTTCTCAAACTCCATTATATCTTATTGGAATCGCTCCCCGTGTTCTTCTGAATAAGCTCCCATATTATCTTTGAATTTATCCAGATGTGAATGTAACATGTGCATCGTTAGCGACATTCTACATCCGATGGCGGAAAAATTCGTAATCATGCCAGTTATCAGCTCATCATAATTTTCATCCCTATGATATCCAAGAAAGCCATGAACTATTGCCTTAAAACTGTTCGACGCTAGTTTCTCCTCATTGCTAAGTAGGTCCGGGAAAATATCGCAGTTCATAATTTTTTTCATTTGAGGGCCAACAAAGACTCCAGCTTTAATTTTCGCCTCTGACAGCTTTGGAAAAAAAGTCTCGACCATCTTTGCTGCATCCAGCAGTGCCTCTGCTTTTGCAAGCTCATCGGTCTAATGTGCCTCTGACCAGGCGCTCAATGTTCCTGTAACCAGGAGCCCATATAAGCGTTATGTTTGCAAAGTTAGCTGCGGCCTAAAGGGAACTTTTGCAGCTGCTGGAAGTGATGGGCGAGTTGAGCGATATAAGTGGTTACTCTCTATGTAGTTCTGAGGATAACCCTGCAAGAAAAATATAGTACAAAGTATCTAGGAGTTAGATAGTAGTAAGTTGTCGTGGAAACTCCATGTGAAAGAGAGAGCGAAAAAAGCCTCCGCGGCACTCTATGCATGCCAGAGGATGCTAATATGCACGTGGGCCTATTACCAAAACTCTCTCATTTGGTATTTACGATAATTGTTAAACCCATACATTACTCTGGGGTTCTTGTTTGGTGGACAGCCACACAAACGAGTCCGTATACCAAAAAACTTGGCAGGGTATGCAGAGTATCTATGATTAGCGTAACGGGAGCCTTAAAAACTACACCGACAGCAGCATTGCATGCCATTCTACACATCCCGCCTGCAGACCTAACGGCCAAAAGCATCGCGTTAGCAACTGCAACAAGGCTTAAGGCGTCCGGGCAGCTTGAGTGCAGACCTTAAGGCCACAGCAGTATATCACCATCCAATATCGGGCAAACGGAATATATCATCCCGTGCATGAGCTTCGTAAGAGATATTGGGACCAAAGTTGAGCCGGAGGGTTGGTAGCGTGGTGCAGAAATGGCAGAACAGACTATACACGTTGTTTAAGCGACTTAAACTATGACTTTTTTTCTTTCGTTTGTTCCATTAGCCATTGAGTGTGCTTGCAATTCTCAACTTGTTAGTGAAATATTCTAAAGATATAATTTTAGTTTTTAATTCAAAATTGAGGTTCTTCGAGTAGAAGATGGGGTGCCAATACCTCAGAGCCCAGTGCTCGCCTCCATATCACATTTTTTAAGGGTTCTTCAAATAGAAGATGAGGTGGCTCATTAGAGCGAAACCTCAGAGCCCCCAGTGCTCGCCCCAATGAATAACTACAAGAGGTTCTTCAAATAGAAGATGAGGTGGCTCATTAGAGCGAAACCTCGGAGCCCCCAGTGCTCGCCCCCAATGAATAAATACAAGCGGTTTTTCAAAGCAAAACAAGGTGGCTCATCCCGCAGCCAATACCTTGGAGCCCCCAGTGATGGCCCCCCAATGAATAAATACAAGGTGTACAAGGTACATAGTTGTTAGTGAAATATTCTAAAGATATAATTTTAGTTTTTAATTCAAAATTGAGGTAATAATAAAAATAGTAGAACCTACAGGCTGCCAGATTACTGCAGCGCTTTTCAGGATGGAAAAACTTCGCTTAGGCCGGACCATACATCTTTACTGGGTTTCCGGTCATAAACGGATAGAAGGTAACAAAAAGGCCAATGAGTTGGCAAAGGAGGGTGCAAAACTCTCTTATAATCCATCTCTAATCCATCAAGCAGGAAAGGTGTGGAGAAAAGCGCGGGGCTGAAAAATTTCTAAGATCATGTGCAAAGCCTACGATATTAAATTCACAAAGTGGCTCATATCTCTGAAGAGAGAAGACTTAAGGCTCACGATGGACATACTGACTGGACACTGACTTCTGGCGTCACATGATTATAAGTTAGGCCTCGTGAGTAACATCAAGTACAGGAAGTGTGAGCTGCAGGAAGAAACGGTTGAGCACGTTCTGTGTTTGTGTACTGCACTCGCCAGGTCAAAGCTCCAGCTACTAAGATGGGTCCCAGAAAACTGCTAGTATTTGCCAAGAGGACTGAGTTATTCTATAACGTATGTCCTGGCACCTGATTGGGGTTCTTCCGTTTGGTCGTCAAACAAATTCTGGTAACACTATGGACACATTCAGTCTATGTGAGGTCTTTATTGACCAGCCAGTTAACCTATTTGAAAGAGTATGGGCGGGTGGTCAGATGCTAAGGCCGCCTGCCGATGCTTTGGCAGCCATTCAATGCAGTTTATGAGTCCTGAGCTAACGGTGGAAATGTCTGTCGAGGTGTGAAAGGTTCCTGCGATTCCAAGGGGGGAATCGCAATTCATCGTGCAGAAATTCGTATTGTCTATTTGCTGTGTTAGCTCCCCGCCTCTCTTTTTGGCTGACAGGCTGAAATGCCAGATATGGTGTGCGTTAAAATCAACAGCAGACTTTAAGGGAAATATGTTATAAAAGATGTTAATTATTTTTTAATTTACTAATTCTTCATCACCCAACCGTATAGTTATGCCTAGACTCGCATTATAAAAATTCTTAGGTGGCATACGAAGAGCGCAGTGTGGGCGACTAGGATTTGTTGCCTCCTTCACACGCTAGTGCGGAGGGGCGATAGGGGGCAGAGGCTGGTGCTTAGGATTGCTTCTATCCATGCTACGTAGATTGATAAGAAGGGTTGGAGAGGCCGTGTGAGCTGGAGGCACCGTTTGGCACAAGCAACAGCGGGTAGTTCATGTGGCCTGCTGAGCAGCGTTGCTTGAGCGTGAAGCGAGTGACGTCCTGGGGTGCAAACAGCAGGGAGCCACAATAGTTTTGTAGAAATTTCGTTGTCAAAAGATATTGGGTTCCAGCCCAGAACATCCCGAACGATGTAACCATCTTTTCGACGTGACACACTGAAAAAAGTATGATCCTTTTCCGGTATATGCAACAGAATGACATCATGGGACCGGGGCTGGCTTCAATACCTTTCCAAGGCAGGAGAGTATGGACCAGTCCAGCTGCAAAGATCTGCTCCAAGCTTGACAATTTTTTTGAGGGACGTAACAATTTAAATGGGGTTACGTTGAAATAACAAATCCCGAGTCGCATCTGTACATAGAACCGGCTGCCGTAGGAAGCGTACTAGTAACTTGTGATAGTTATATGCGTTCAAAGGTTTAGCAACTACTGGTCGAACGGAATGGACGTGTATTGTGTGGCTAAGGTAAATTCGCGTTTAAAAGTGGCAAAAGGCCATTGATCGGCGTAAAATTAACCAAGAGCGAGATAGAGACTCAAATATTAAAGGGGAATTTAAGAAATATTAATGGAAAAATAACAAAATTTTATCATTTTAAATTGCAAAATCATTGAATTGCAAAAACAAATAACTGTGAGAAAAAAGACTCAAATTAGAATATAGCATCAAAAAGCAATGGTGTAATGGTAATCCACAGTGAAAATACTGATGAGCGTGATAAAATAAAAACAGCAATTGAAAGCAATATTGGGAAAGAATATGAAATCAAGGTGCCAGACATAATTCGACCGAGTTTTATATTGAGAGGAGTAAATTTCCAAGGTGACAATAATGCGCTGATTGATACAATAAGAAAACAGAATACTCAAGTTAGCGAAAGCTCGTTAAAAGTTGTAAAGAAAATTGAAAGAAAATGGGGTAATACAGTGGTTTTGGATATAATTATACAAACTGAAAAAGATGACTTTTCAAAGATACTTGCAGTGGATCGAATAAATGTCGGTTGGGAAAGTGTAAAGTGTTTGACGCGATAGATGTACTAAGATGCTATAAGTGTAAAGGCTTTAACTACAAATCTGCGGAATGTAAGAATGAAGAAGCCTGTCACAAGTGCCATGGGAACCATAATTCGAAAACATGTAATCAAACTACAATAAAAAAATGTTTGAATTGTATAAGAGCAAAGGAAAAATTAAAACTACCATTAGACATAAGCCATGATACATTTTCATTTATTAGAAATTACATTAGTACAGTAAGATAATATATCTTTTATAGTACAACAAACAGTGTCATGGATATGTATTTAACAAGGTTGAATAAAATTTTGGAATAAAAAGGGATACAAGTATTACTAAAGTTAACCTAAGTTAATGATGTTATACAAAGTACAGTAAACTATAAAACTATATTCAAAGTAAACGACTTAGGAAAAAATTTAGTAAAAAAGAAAAAAAAAAACAAAGAAAAAACAAAATAGTCAGATTAAGATTAATGTGTAGAGAAATATATGAAAAGAATGCGCTTATAATTGCTTTGGTTTACATTGCTCCTTATTGCAGCTGGGATTGAGTTCAATATACGAATGGTGTTGACGGAAAACAGCCTTGTAGAAACAACAAAGTTGAAGCTGGGTACAACTATACTACATGACCTGAGAGATCTAGCAAATGTGAGTTTTTCATATAAGTACGGTGGCGATTTAGTAGAAATCAACCTGAACAAGAAGATTACACTTCTAGCCTTCTGATAGGCGAATATGTCACTTCCTAAGAGTTGAGACCGCCACGCAGAAATATGGTTGAACCTGCGTAACTCAAATACGTAACGAGTTACCTGATTAAAGGCAATCTCAATTTTATGTGCAGAGCACGAATCTAATTTGTTGTAAACTAGCTCAGAGTAGGTTATTATTGGCAACATAAGCTGTACGGCAAGCTTTCTTCTAATATGAGGAGGCGTAAACGGTGCAGATTGCCTCAGATTGCGCAATGTACGATACACTTTACCAACAATAGAGTTGATATGGTCAACACAAGTTAGGTTTGAGTTAATTACGAAACCCAGATTCGTGATTTTAGTAACAGTTTGTAGAGAAGTATTACCAATGCATATAGCAGGAGTTAGTACATCGACGACCTTTTTCTTAGAAATAGTTATAATTCAAACGATTTATTAACATTAAGGCAAAGACCATTACTATTGGCCCAGTACTGCACGCATGATAGGTCATTATTTACTTTGACACAAAGTGTGCTCAGATTCGCGAAACTACCAGATAAATACATTTGTATATCATCTGCATACGCATGCATGCTCATGTGCTTACACACTGAAAAAATGTCGTTTATAAAAATACTAAATAATAAGGGCCCAAGGATGGAGCCCTGCGGAACACCTTGGGATAAGTTTTTCACACCCGACACTTCACTTCCTGTGTTGACAAATTGAACTCTTCCGGTTAAATAACTTTCCATTAACATCAAGGCGCTTTTAGTAAATCCGAAGTATAGCTGTAGTTTATAACATAGCAACTCGTGGTCGACAAAGTCGAAAGCTTTTGAAAAGTCTAGTAAGCAGAGCAGGGTGAGCTGGTTATTATCGAAGGGTATTCGGATATCATCGATTACTTTTAGTAATGCAGTTGCACAGCTGTGATTAGCTCTAAAACCCGACTGGTACGGCGAAAGTAGATTATGCCTCAAAATATGTGAGTTGATTTGATCTGCTAGCAGCCTTTCAAAAACTTTAGATAATACTGGCAGAATGCTTATGGGTCGATAAACAGTGACTGAGCTCGCAGACCGTTTTTTAGGAACAGGTTTAACTATGGCACATTTCGACGACTCAGGAAAGCAAGATGTCGTAATGCAGTGGTTAAGAATGTGCGTAAGGGTACTCAACACAAATGGTAAAATAATTTTTATAAATTTAATTGGTACACCATCCGTTCCAATTGCGTTGGACTTTATTTTAAGAATACTTCTTACTACCTCACATTCAGTAACCGCAGTGAATTCGAATGGACTTCCGGAGAAGCACACAGAACAATTTGGAACAAAATTACCAAAGTCAACACCAACCACGGAACTATGTACAAACGCGTCATGAAGGGTATCTGCATTCAAAGTACAATCTTGCCTTTTATTTCCCTATATTCGAAGACTCTTTAAATTATGCCAAAGAGATTTAGGAGGTAATGAGGGATTTAGCCTTTAGGTGAAGAACTTACATTTTTGGTTTCTTATAATCCTAGTAGCAGTGTGTTACGTGCGGTATTTTTTCCAGGCGGACGCATGCTCTCCCGATTGCCTCACCATCATGTTGCATGCCCCAGTCGTCGCGCAGGTATGCTTGCTTTAAGCTCGAGCTAGCTCGCCGGACTACGGGGTGGTTCTTGCGACTCTGAGCCATACCAACCGCACCATACAAGGAAAAAAAAAATACATACCTGATACTCTCCATGTTCACTCTAGGGATACCACGCTGCCCGGGAAAACTCCTCTTGGCCAGAGATGGCGATTGGCCAGCCATTCACAACCCGCCCTTCCATGGTCGGCCATGGCTAATGATATTGCTGCCGACCCCAATATGAATGCCCGTATCTGCCTCCTTAAAATTCACCCCCCCTTACCGTCCACATGTCCGTTCGTCTCCCCCACATCTAAAAGAATATCGTCACCAAATCTGCAAATTAACAATTCATGTTTATTATCTTAATATGTCATGTAAATACGTATGCTATCATATGTAGCTATGATTTCACAATTAATTAACTAAATTAGCCTTAAAAATTATGTACCTGAACGTCCCTCCCTTTGCCCAGGACCATGCATGCGTGCATATATATATACTTAAGTATGTAAGGCGTGAGATCTATGGCAATGCTAGCCGCTCTTTACGTGAGCCCTTATACGGATCTTACATAGATGCACTCATGCACTTGGGCGCATTATCATCAAAAAAAAAAAAAATACATCTTTTCACCGGAATCTTCCACATTACCATATAGTCTCAGTTTAGGGTCTAATTCGGCGACCACTATTATTTACATTCTATGAACTACTTTATATAATGGCTGACCTGTTCAACCGGTCTTGGTTTAAATATATACGAATGTTTAATCTAACAATTACATTAACTTATGCGTATACGTGCCTTCAGTTCCGGGACTCATCCCCGAGTGATTGTTAACAATTGTCCTTGCTAATACAAATTGTCATTCGTGGTTGCATAAGTTATAAAAAAACTAATAAACGTATATGTAGGGTACCAGCGTTTGGCGTTATCGGTACCCTCTACTGAGCTAGCCGGGCCTCACAAATGCACTACAGGTAAACGTACGAGCGCAGGATCGCCCCCCTTTTTTTTTTTGCAAATTAACAAACCAAAAGCAAACCAACGCAACAACCGAACGGGTTAGGTTCCTCTAGGAGTTCATCAGACATTTAAAGTCACTTCCCAACTGGCCCTACAAGACGTCTTGTATCCGAGAATAAGTCCAGGATAATTGGGTGGTCCCTCGGTGGCGAATAATTTATCTCTCCCTTCAGACCCTTCCCTTTGGTCTTATTCCCCTCCCACGCTTAAATTTGAATCTCTATTTCGAGGGCGAGACTACGCCGTTCGCTGTGCCCTCGAAGACTCCGAAAATTCACCACCAAATATGGCTGCCTACAAGTACGTTTATATACCTAACCCAGTGTACTAAACCTACTCTACTTAAACTAGCGAAACCTGGATAATATTGCCTCACGAAATCGATATGGTCGTATAGGGTACTTGCGCCTTGGATGATCGTCGCTGCGTCCTGCTGGAAATATCGTTGGAGGTGTTTATACTGCTTTCAAGTGTGCCTTAGTTGCCCAGGGAAGATATACCTTCGCGCAGGGTCGTCTATATGCGGTGTTTCGTCTTCCGCCCTTTTCGTGCCGGTTCGACCAATTCACTTGCGGGTGCCGCGCTTGGTTCCCTAACCGGGTGGCCCCGAACGTCTTGGCGATACGCTAGCTGTTTCGCCCGGCTGGCCCCGACTGTGGCTATGGGGACGAGATATTATTTTCCTACGTTCCCGCATTCATTATGTTCACTTACCTTTTTCCAACGCCGCTGGCGAATGTTGCAGTTTGTCAAAAATATGGTTGCAGCCCAGGCACGTATATGGCTTGCTGTGGATGCCTGCCGATTCTGCGCCGAACAATTACCACCCTTGGTGGTCCAAACGGGTACTCGCCGCGATGGGGTGCGCTTAAACTTTGCGCCCCTGGATGGCCTCCAAACCCGATTGTAAAAGGGTTAACCGGAGGTAGTGATTGCCGCGAAATTTTTTTTTTTTTTCTGGTGGGAACTTTTCTATCGGTGCTTGTGTTCACCTCCGCTGCTGTCTATAAAAAGGGAAGTTGGCTGCGGAAATTGCACCGATAAACGTGCAACTGACGTCTGTCATTTGCTGACATGGCATGGACAAGAGGTTGCCATATTTTAAGTCCAGATCCGTAGCACAGGGTGACCGCAACAGGGCGAGCGCTGCTGCCGGCTCCGCTTGGCTAAGCGTTCGAAGGGCTGGTCGCCTTATCTCCGTTCTCTTATCGCCGTATGTCTTTGGCGTGGTAAACCCCTACGGAATGACCTGCTACGTCGCCCAGCTCATATAATGCGTTCCCCCTGACTGCTAGCACCGTGGATCGAAGATACTTCGGAGCCAGCTTGGCATTAAATCCATCCGCTGCGTTGCTGAGCTTGAAGTTCCTCCTATACACAATGTCTCCTTCTCGATATTTAACTGGTCTAGCTCGGGTGTTGTACGTCTGTTGTCCTTTTCTGTATGCCTCCTCCAAATTGCGGATCAGTCTCTCCCGCATGAGCCATGAACGATCATCTCTGTGCAGGATCTCCATATCGCTCTCCCTCAAGGCCCCCAACCGCCGAAGAATTTCGTAGGTGCAGCCATGTTGGACCATTGTCTGGCCAAAAACCGCCTTGTATGGCTCGATACCGATGGCCTCGTGTACGGCGCTTCGTAATGCGAAGGCTGCATGGGAAACGTGCTGGTCCCATCTGGACTGACTGCCTCCCGCGATGTATGATCTTAACATGGCCAGTAACGACCGGTTAACTCTTTCGGACGCGTTCGATTGTGGGGCATATGCGGCCGTCTTGACATGGTTTACACCGTAGGTTTTGAGGAACCCTGCGAACGAATCGGCGATAAATTGCCTCCCATTATCGGAATGCAGGGTCTCAGGCACTCCGAACACATGGAAAACCTCTTCTTCTAAATATTTGATCACCTGCGACGCCGTGGCCTGTCGCATTGGCTTAATAAATATAAACTTTGTTAAATGATCGAGTACTACGAACACCACCGTGTTTCCAGTCTGAGATCGGGGATAAGGTCCACAAAAGTCCACGTAAAGCCGTTGAAAGGGTCTTTCGGACTGGAATCGATTTACCATAGGTGGTCTTTGGGATAGATTCGGGGCTTTGGAGCATTTGCAGACCTCACAGCGCGCTACAAAGTTACGGACTGCCCCCACCATGCCAGGCCAGAAATATTTGGAGCGCAGCCTATGCAACGTTTTTGCTATACCGCCGTGACCGGCCGACCGATCGTCGTGTGCCTTTTCGATGAGTCCTAACGTAAGTCCTTCCGGTATCCATATCCTCCATGCAGACTCCTCTATCTCTTCTGCGCACCTCGGGCGGATTCTCTTATACACCACGCCGTCCACCATCCGTAAATCGGGTAGTCGTTCAGCATTCTGCTCCACGTGCCTTTTCAGCGCTTCATACGTTTCGCTTGAGAACTCTGGTGACGCGACATTGACCTCCATTGTGCGGTCCGGCTCGTCAATCTGCGCCATGTGCATTCGGCTCAAGGTATCGGGGACGACATTCTGCGCCCCCTTCCTATGCTCCACCTCAAAATTGAATGCTTGAAGTTTCAAACTCCATCTGGCCAAACGTCCGGAAAGGTCTTTCTGACCCATGAGCCACTTTAGACTCATGTGATCTGTGATGATGGTAAATGGTAACCCTTCTACATACGCGCGAAACTTTTTCACACTCACCACTGCGGCAAGGCATTCCAATTCCGTTATAGTATAGTTTCGCTGAGCCGAATTTAATTTTTGCGACATGAATGCAATGGGTCGCTCATTTCCTTCGTTGTCCCGCTGGAATAGGACGCTCCCGATACCCTGGGTCGACGCATCACACTGTATATAAAAGTGCTTATAAAAATCTGGGTTCACTAGCACGTTGGTGGATGTGAGGGCTTCTTTCAGTTTGTCGAACGCTGCAGTCGCTTCTTCCGACATGACGAACGTCTTCGATTTACGTAGGCACTCAGTCATGGGTGCCGCAATTGTAGAAAAGTTTGGTATAAAACGCCTATACCACCCGCACATGCCCAGAAATCTCCGAAGCTGTTTTATGGTTACTGGTACTGGGAACTCGACTATGGACCGAACTTTCTCGGGGTCGGTCTTCAGCTCACCTTGTCCAACAACAAACCCTAGATATTTTAATTCTTTCTGGCAAAACTTTGACTTCTTTAGATTTATGGTTAAGCCAGCGTTAGCGAGACACTCTGCCACTTCCGCCAGGTGAACTATGTGAGACTGAAAATCCGGAGAGCAAACCAACAGGTCGTCGATATACACGAAAACATTTTCCCTTAGGCGCGCCGGTATAACTTTGTCCATCAGTCTGCATAGTCGCTGCGGTGCATTGCACAAGCCGAATGGCATTACCTTAAATTGGTAAAGCGGCCGCCCTGGAACTGTGAACGCGGTCTTTTCTCTAGAGGATTGCTCTAGCGGAATCTGCCAGAAGGCGTCTTTGAGATCAATCCCCGATATAAAATGTGTTTCTCGCAGCCGTGCTAGGATCCCTTCCACATGTGGAGTTGGGTATGCGTCTTTCTTGGTGCGTTCATTAAGCTTCCTCATATCCACGCACAGGCGCTTTTTCCCGGGCTTTTCCACTAAAACAATCGGCGAACTCCAAGCACTGTTGCTCTCTTCGATTACATCTAGTTCCAGCATACGGTCGATCTCTTCGTATGCGTACTTTTGTTTAACTGGCGACATGGGGTAGTGGCGTTGTTTAATCGGTATTGTTTCATCTGATACTTCGATCGTTTGCTCAATGAGGTGCGTTCTCCCAAGTCCTAATTCAGCGAATGATGGGAAAAGCTTTTTGATGCGCTCCAGTTCTCGGCATTGGTCGACTGACAACTCAAGTTGTCCCTGGGTATCCAGTTCTGAGATCACCATCGGTGCCACTCCGAAGGCGTCCCAGAAGTCGATACCCAGATACAGTTCTTGTTTCAGACTCGGGACCAAATAGAGCTTAATTGCCTTAGTTTTGCCTCTCCACGTTACGGTCACGTCAATCTTGCCCACGACTGCTTGTGCTTTCCCATCCGCTGTTTTCAATCGCTCATTCAACTTGTGCATCTTATTCCCCATTTTTTCCTCCCAAACGCGCGCCACTGACCCCAGACAGCTTATCGACGCGCCGCTATCCAGCAACCCTTGCATTCGGATTCCCTCGATGTCCACTTGAGTGTATGGCCGATTATCAACCGAGTCGCGAATAACCGATTCCTCTATTGACCGCGTTTCACTTCGCCGCTTCCGTGCACGCCGGCGTAACTCCGCAATCTTCCGCCACTTCCTACATGGCCCTCGTTCCGTATTCGCCTTCGCCGCGCTTAGCTCCCTATTCTTGGCTTCCATGTCCTTTGAGTCTCCAAAAATTCTTTTCCGCGCCGCGTCATATCGGGCTTGCCGCTCCTGCAGCGTTAGGTGTGGTATCGGTCCGCGCACTGGCTTCGTTTGTCTATTTGTCAAAAATTGGTTTGACTGATTGCCAGAATGTCGTTCGTCTTGGTTGGTTAGATCCGGTATGTCAAAATTGGTTAGTTCTCCGGGGTCTGTTGACGTTGGCAGGGCTCCCCGGTTTTCCCGCCACCCTCTAAGTTTTTCGGTTGGCATTCTGCACATAACTGCCTACTGGGTTGATTACATTTATAGCATATCATGCTGTGTAATCGCCCATCACAGCTAACCGCGTCGCCCTTCCTTACCGTCGGGCCTTCCCGTTTCGTGCCCCCGTCTCCCATGGATTCCCTTTGCGCCGGCTTATCACTCGCTGGTCGGTGGAAAGCCTCTAATGTTTCCTGCGGATCTTCACTTTGATCGCCCTCCAGTTCATCCACCGCCTTCCTGCGCTGAGGCTTGACTTCGAATTCGGCTAGATGTTTTTCCGCTCTGCGACACTCTTTTCGCAGCTCTTCCAGTGACGTAATTTGGCAGCCAAATATTAGGTTTTTGATTGGGGTCTTAAATTCCTGCGCATGAGGTTCACTAAACTCAACTCCGGAAGCCGCGTCCTCATGGTAAGCTCTAGACCTCGGACTTCAGCGTAGTACTCCTCGAACCTTTCATTATATCCTTGCTTACGTTCGTTCATAGCTTGGCGGATCTCTTCGTTGCAGTCCGCCCGGCGGAAGTGCTCTACCATCGCTACTCGAAACGCTTGAAAATCGACCACGCAGTCGTCTGGGTGCTCCTCGGTATACAACCAATACCACTCCTGCGCTTGACCCTCGAGCAGTAAGTGGAAATTGGCATACAAATCTTGCGACGATATACAGTGCTTTCTCCGCAGGGTGTCCACGCGGAATAAGAATCGCTCGATTGGAATCGCCTTGGACCCACCGTCGAACTTTATATGCCAGTCGCGTATCGCTTTTGTCGCGCCCCTTTCATACCGCGCGCCGCCCGATTCCCCCCGTCGCTCTGCTGCTCCTAACACTAATTTGTGATTCGCGCTTCCTCTGCGCTCGCTCCTTGTCTGATCCATTTCGTTTGCGCTCGTATTCCGCCTCCTCTCGCCAGGCGTCGCGTCCAGCAACCAGTCCCCGCGCTGCATCCCTGAGCGCGCGTGCGCGTCTGTGTCTTCCAACACCGAGAGTCTTCCCGCCAGGCTGCTCATTTCCTTTTTCAGCGTACGCACCAAACCTTTGACCGCCTCCGTGGTAGAGCGGCTTACCTCTAATTGATGTTGCACAAACATCAATTCGAACTTTTCCATGAAATCGTCGCTTAGACCGCTGGTTGCCGCTACTTTGGGAATGTGCGCGTTAATTGTTCCGGCCTCTGGTGACTGCGATCCTGATTGGGGCGCGTCCGCCTCTTTGTAATCGCTATCGTCGTTCTCGTCGCCATGGTTGCGCGGTTCGTGCAGGTTCGCGTTTCCCTCTTCGTTGCGTTCACCATCGCGACTGTGTCTGTCGTCATTGTCGTCGGCTGCCCGATAACAGAACACCATTCATCATACCCCCCCGACATTGGCACTATTGACCGGCTATACCCAAGCCAGATCAAGATCCCAATGCATCGCATTTTACAAAAAAAAATCTAAATTGAACCAATTGTAGTTATTAATTCCCCCAAAATATACCTGAAATCCTGGGGCGAAACCCATTCAAATCCCTTGGGCAAACCTGTATACCCCAGAGTGTGTCCGACAAAAAAAAACTCTATTTAAAGCCCACAAGGCTGTGGGCCCCACGTTCGGGCGCCATTTTCTGTTACGTGCGGTATTTTTTCCAGGCGGACGCATGCTCTCCCGATTGCCTCACCATCATGTTGCATGCCCCAGTCGTCGCGCAGGTATGCTTGCTTTAAGCTCGAGCTAGCTCGCCGGACTACGGGGTGGTTCTTGCGACTCTGAGCCATACCAACCGCACCATACAAGGAAAAAAAAAATACATACCTGATACTCTCCATGTTCACTCTAGGGATACCACGCTGCCCGGGAAAACCCCTCTTGGCCAGAGATGGCGATTGGCCAGCCATTCACAACCCGCCCTTCCATGGTCGGCCATGGCTAATGATATTGCTGCCGACCCCAATATGAATGCCCGTATCTGCCCCCTTAAAATTCACCCCCCCTTACCGTCCACATGTCCGTTCGTCTCCCCCACATCTAAAAGAATATCGTCACCAAATCTGCAAATTAACAATTCATGTTTATTATCTTAATATGTCATGTAAATACGTATGCTATCATATGTAGCTATGATTTCACAATTAATTAACTAAATTAGCCTTAAAAATTATGTACCTGAACGTCCCTCCCTTTGCCCAGGACCATGCATGCGTGCATATATATATACTTAAGTATGTAAGGCGTGAGATCTATGGCAATGCTAACCGCTCTTTACGTGAGCCCTTATACGGATCTTACATAGATGCACTCATGCACTTGGGCGCATTATCATCAAAAAAAAAAAAAAAATGCATCTTTTCACCGGAATCTTCCACATTACCATATAGTCTCAGTTTAGGGTCTAATTCGGCGACCACTATTATTTACATTCTATGAACTACTTTATATAATGGCTGACCTGTTCAACCGGTCTTGGTTTAAATATATACGAATGTTTAATCTAACAATTACATTAACTTATGCGTATACGTGCCTTCAGTTCCGGGACTCATCCCCGAGTGATTGTTAACAATTGTCCTTGCTAATACAAATTGTCATTCGTGGTTGCATAAGTTATAAAAAAACTAATAAACGTATATGTAGGGTACCAGCGTTTGGCGTTATCGGTACCCTCTACTGAGCTAGCCGGGCCTCACAAATGCACTACAGGTATACGTACGAGCGCAGGATCGCCCCCCTTTTTTTTGCAAATTAACAAACCAAAAGCAAACCAACGCAACAACCGAACGGGTTAGGTTCCTCTAGGAGTTCATCAGACATTTAAAGTCACTTCCCAACTGGCCCTACAAGACGTCTTGTATCCGAGAATAAGTCCAGGATAATTGGGTGGTCCCTCGGTGGCGAATAATTTA
Source organism: Eurosta solidaginis (assembly GCF_040869045.1). Classification (NCBI taxonomy): domain Eukaryota; kingdom Metazoa; phylum Arthropoda; class Insecta; order Diptera; family Tephritidae; genus Eurosta; species Eurosta solidaginis. Next base: position 111,948,361 of record NC_090323.1, on the reverse strand, counting down.
TCTCTCCCTTCAGACCCTTCCCTTTGGTCTTATTCCCCTCCCACGCTTAAATTTGAATCTCTATTTCGAGGGCGAGACTACGCCGTTCGCTGTGCCCTCGAAGACTCCGAAAATTCACCACCAAATATGGCTGCCTACAAGTACGTTTATATACCTAACCCAGTGTACTAAACCTACTCTACTTAAACTAGCGAAACCTGGATAATGTTGCCTCACGAAATCGATATGGTCGTATAGGGTACTTGCGCCTTGGATGATCGTCGCTGCGTCCTGCTGGAAATATCGTTGGAGGTGTTTATACTGCTTTCAAGTGTGCCTTAGTTGCCCAGGGAAGTTATACCTTCGCGCAGGGTCGTCTATATGCGGTGTTTCGTCTTCCGCCCTTTTCGTGCCGGTTCGACCAATTCACTTGCGGGTGCCGCGCTTGGTTCCCTAACCGGGTGGCCCCGAACGTCTTGGCGATACGCTAGCTGTTTCGCCCGGCTGGCCCCGACTGTGGCTATGGGGACGAGATATTATTTTCCTACGTTCCCGCATTCATTATGTTCACTTACCTTTTTCCAACGCCGCTGGCGAATGTTGCAGTTTGTCAAAAATATGGTTGCAGCCCAGGCACGTATATGGCTTGCTGTGGATGCCTGCCGATTCTGCGCCGAACAATTACCACCCTTGGTGGTCCAAACGGGTACTCGCCGCGATGGGGTGCGCTTAAACTTTGCGCCCCTGGATGGCCTCCAAACCCGATTGTAAAAGGGTTAACCGGAGGTAGTGATTGCCGCGAAATTTTTTTTTTTTCTGGTGGGAACTTTTCTATCGGTGCTTGTGTTCACCTCCGCTGCTGTCTATAAAAAGGGAAGTTGGCTGCGGAAATTGCACCGATAAACGTGCAACTGACGTCTATCATTTGCTGACATGGCATGGACAAGAGGTTGCCATATTTTAAGTCCAGATCCGTAGCACAGGGTGACCGCAACAAGTGTTTCTAGCGATTCTGCAGGCCTGCCATGCTACATCAGTTTTAATCCTCCTCCACGATTTGTATGCCTTATTGCGCGCTTTAATTGCAGAAATAACTTGGCCGTTATACCAGGGACAGGACCTATTTGTAGGGTTGCTATAGCGAGTGGGGACATGTTTGTTATAGGCATCAAGAATCTTATTATTAAGAAACTCAAGTTTTTCATTGGCAGTAACGAGGCGCCAACACTCACTGAAATCAACTTGGGAAAAATCGGAGTACAAAGCATTGTTGTCAAGAAAACGATAATCCCTAAAAGCAAAAGAGCTATTTGCGTCACAGCGGTCAAAGTTTAAGTCAAAGGAACAAAAGATAAGGTCATCATCTGATAGAAATGGTATCTGGTCAAATTTTAGAACAACAGCCAAGTCAGAAACAATAAAATAATCAAGTAGACTAGGACAACAATTAATACCAAACCTTGTAGGAATATCCCGATTTACAACACTAAGACCAGTACCAAGAGGTTATTCAATAGACTGGAACTATACGAATCACGAACGAGGAGATTAACATTAAAGTCGCCACAAACAATTATGCTATCATAGGCTACAATGTGCGAGGACAAGGAAGAAAGTAACAAGTCATGACTATTAGTTTTATGGGGACTGTAAACGCATGACACAAGGACCTTTGTAGAAGCATCACGTAACTCAACAAACAAAAACTCTGTACCGGGGCCCACAGACTTGCAAATAGGCTTCATATTTATATATTTTTTACAATAAATTGCAACGCCCCCACCCTTTTTACCCACTCTGTCATTACGAACGAGATTATAGTTGCTTATATTGAAGTGCCTGTCATCAAGATCTTCAGCAAACCAAGTCTCTGAAACACATATAACGTCAACATTCGAGTTTTCAAAAACATTACAAAATCTATCTTCTCAGCATTCAAGCTTCTGGCATTAAAATGTACAATATTAAAACCATTCCCACGCTGACATAAAACGTTTATCATAGCAAGACTATTATCGCCCGCACCACTCAAATTGCCGCTAAGGGTCACCATAATGTATGCAAACAAAAGCAACCATAAGACAAACACACAAAGTTACAGCAGCGAAAGTAGTCAAATACGAGAAACATAAGTTAAAGAATTTGAAGAGATTTAAGGGGACCATTTTAACATAAAGTGTTGGTGTTATATGTATGTATGAGGCTATATACGTATAATAATATAAATAAAAATATAATATTAAGTAGCAATAAGCTAGCGCAACTTGTAGTCAGCGGTACTGCTTCATATCGTCAGAGGTGAAGATCTTCTCTGCAGCGGAGTCTTTGGTAGCTCATATGTACACTTCTCCCCGAAGAGTAAATGCAGATGCAATTTTGCCAGCACTCCTAAGCTTAATTGCTTCATGAAGAAGTTTTCTTGTACATTGAGATACGCTCTCGTAAATTCTAAAACTGCCCTCAAAACCAATATCATGAAGAGAAACATCTGCCTTTGTTTTATTGCGATGTTCGCTGAAAGCACGCAAAGTCCGATTCCGATCATAGGGATTGTGAAATTTAATGATTATGGCGCTGACAGCTTTGTTCAGTGGGCGTGCAGTTCGAAAAATATATCTTACTTGCGGGGATAAGAAGTCGATCGACATAGACACTTGGTTGTATATACTTTTCAAATTTTCTCCCTGCACATAAGCCACGCCAAATATGACAGCATCAGCAGTAAAGTCTGGAGTCGCTTTCTCTGATTGCACACTCTTTAATTGATTCTGAATGTTGCTCAATTCACTCTTGTATTCACTAACAACAACTTCGAGGCTATCTATACGCGCCTCTGCTTCGGCAGCTTTGGTTTTAAGAGCACTCACTTCATCATCGATTCTCTTTATTAACTCATTTTCAAGTGCTGTTATCTTGCCAGACAAGTCATCAAATAGAGATTGCACCTTGTCTGCTTGTTGTTGCATTTTTGTCCCCAAGTCACGAAGAGCACCAAGTACAGTTTCTAAAATTTAATTCTCGTCCAACTTCACTTCTTTAGCTATGGGCGAGCCTCAGCTAGAACGCCGTTTGAGTGATGGAGGGGCAGCGGACGTAGCCATTTCTCACAAGTTTTTTGTGTAGAAAGAAGAAAAGTAATAATTTATTACGAGCGTTTGACGCGCTTTTAATTATTGCATGGATTTGTCTGCCGAAAACAATTTAACCAATAAAATCAGATGCACTGGCGTTACGACGAAACCAACAATATTGCAATGCAATTTAATTTCGCTAAAAAACCACAAAAATATTAGTTTTACCGGAACGAAAAATTGGAACGTCCGCACTCGTCAACCTCGTTTCGCCTTCATGCGTTCGACAAAGAGTGTCCATGCTATGTAAATAAGCTGCAAACTAGAAAAAATAAGCTCGGGTATTAGCAGTTAAAAACCGGTGAAGAAAAGAAGCAACGTAATACCTGGAACAATGAATTAAAATGCATATACCTAAATACAATCAGTATAACAGCCAACAAGAACGAAGTTGAAAGAATGGTTGAAGAAGAAGAACCTAGTATTGTTTTATGTGCGGAGACCCATACAACAGAGAGTATAAACGAGTCCGAATTAAATATTATTAGTTTTAATCATATTAGATGTGATTCACATAGCCAACATACAGGTGGTGTCTTAATATATCTACATAAATCTATTAAATTTAAAATTGTATATAATGACAATATAAGCAATAACCTATGGTGTATTGTGATAAAAATACTAGGCGGAACGATGAAATGGCAAATTGGTTTAGTATACCACTCTCCGAATACAAGTGATGCTGAATTCATACAGTATATTAGTGAGATATTAGACGAATATCATAATTGGTGACTTTAACATAAACATAAATACACAATCAACGTATTCCAACCAACTAACTCATACATTCGCGACAGCATCAATGAATCATTTAGCTGAATTCGATACAAGAATAACCGAAACTTCCAGAACAAAAAAAAACCTGCTTTTTTGTAACAATGATACAATAGAAATAAAAGATCTAGAAGAGCAACGTATATCCTACCATGAAACGATCTGTTTCAAACTGCCTGTGAAGGAAAAACATAAAATGAGAATATATCAAAATCGCCGGTTTTGGGATAGATATACAAAGGAGAATCTAATAACTCTCCTAAGAAAATACAATTTCGTGGAGCATACCAGCTGTGATATTGGACTTAGAGTACAAACCATTAATAATATTTTATGTGATGTAATGGAAACGCTAACGTACGAGAAAAGAGTGCAAATAAAAATAATAAATCAATGGTATGATCATGAGCTTACAGAGCTTAACAAATTAAAGTATGAGCTTTCCAAGATAGCCAAGAGAACCAACGAATGGGATAATTATAATTATACTAAACGGGAATATAAAAAACTGATCAAAATAAAAAAGAAGCAATATATGGAAAATAAAATTATGGCAAACTGTAATAATCAAAAGAAAATGTGGAAATGTCTTAAAGACGCGATAAATTTAAACAACGAAACATCTCAAATAAGACGGATTATTATAAATAACATACCAATTGAAGAAGATCAAGAAATCGCAAGTCGTTTAAACCAGTACTTCGTTGGAAGCATAAAAGAAATATGTAATACTATAGAAGCAATTATACCAGAAAATGCACCAGAAGATATAAATAGAGAATTAATGAATCTTAAACCTATAAAGGTTGAACAGATTATGCGCATAACAGATTATTTGAAAAATAAATATGGAGGAAAAAACTGATAACTGAAGATGTATGTAAAGATAGTATGGAGTATCTGGGTTTCATATATACATCCATAATTAATGAAAGCTTTAGAGACGGGATCTTTCCGTCATGTTGGAAAACTGCGACGGTTGCACCAGTTGAAAAAGTGAAAGGCACAGAAAAACCAGAAGAAATACGACCTATTAATACGATGCCCAGCGATGAAAAAATAATAGAGAAAGCCGTAAAAGACCAGCTTCTCGAATATTTAAACAAATATGAGATTATCATAAGTGAACAATCAGGTTTTAGATCCAAACACTCCTGTGAAACCGCTCTAAACCTGGTTGTCGCAGAATGGAAGGAAGGAATGTCAAACAAGTTAGTGACAATCTCAGTGTTCCTAGACCTAAAAAGGGCATTTGAGACTATTGACAGGGTAATACTACTGTAGTTTCCATAACATAGGAGTACGTAATAAAACCCTGGAGTGGTTTAAAAGCTACCTTACTGGAAGGAAGCAGAAACCCATAATTAGAAATCAAACTTCCCCTGAAATTGATATTGAGATAGGCCTACCACAAGGATCTGTACTTGCAGCAATACTATTCATCATATACATAAATGATATTAAAAACTGTCTGAGCCATTGCAAGATTAGGCTTTTTGCAGATGATGCACTATTGACTGTAAGCTGTGCATCGGAGACAAAACAAAATTTATGATATTAAAGATAAAATCTTCCGTAGAAGAAAATACGTCGCTGAAAATAGCAAATTGTTCGATACATAAAGTAAATGAAATGAAATACCTCGGAATAATAATTGATGAGAAACTAAAGTTTAACGAGCACCTTAATTATACAGAAGCTAAAATATCAAAAAAATCGGATTCATGATTCGAACCTGTAAACATGTGAGCAAATATTATAAAATAATGGTATATAAATCCATTATAGAACCTCACCTCATATATTGCCCTACAATTGTATTCACATTACCGGACTCGAATATCTCAAAACTCCAGGTGAAGCAAAATAAAGCAATGCGGTTTATCTTAAGAAACGTTACGATCCACCAATACATAAAATGCTTGAAAGCCTAAATTGGCTAAGCGTAAAACAACTCATCGTATACTATACTTTAAAATTTATACACAACATTAAAATAGGAAAGCAGCCGAAATATCTAAACGACCGACTGATATACAACAACAAGGTTCACGATTACCAAACAAGAAACAGAAACAACTTTCGCCTGCCAGCAGTACGATCGGAGTTCGACAAGAAAAATATACACTACGCAGGACTGAGAGAATATAACGATCTTCCAATTGATATAAAACAATGCCAAAACATCAATGAATTTAAGAAACTACTGTATAATTACTGTAAAGCACTACCTTTTAGATATTGATCTCATAGATATACAAATAATTTAGGTCTACAAGACTGTATAAAAATAAATAATAATAATAATAAAGTTGATAGAAAAATAAAATTACAGTTCTGTTATAACTAAAATAAGAAACGATGTACTTGAATTTCGTAAATCGCCAGCCGAAAATTAAATTCACCAATTGTTTAGGTCAGGACCTGAATATCTTTATACTGCAAACACGGCCACCCTAATACATAACTTATTTAGTGCAAATACATTCTTACATCCTTTCATATACTGCACACCCACATGCATACACATTCATGTATGTTCATCACATATATTCAACGTTAACACGGGTAACTGAGTTTTCCATCGGATAACAAATATCCAGTGGAAAACCCTCGCACGATCTCCGGTTCGACAACACGGAGATCACTTTCCATTTTCTGTTCTATTTCAACCAAGGAGGAAGAAAGTCGCTGCTGCTGTCACGCCACATCATATACCAAAGGTAAAATATTGTACCAACTTAACACAAAATAAAATTAATTATTGTCATCATTACTAATATAACTATTTGCCTTTTATTTCTTTTTCCATATCCACATATATATATATTCTCCGTGCTACCACGCACCGTGCGAGAATATACATTTGGTCCTTTCTTACCGTGAGATTTTTTTACAAGCGACAAGAACTTTACATATACAATCCACATCACAGAAAAGGCAAATCAAGATTATCTATTATAATTTTTGGCACAACAAACAAGACCTTCGAGATAGAGCAGTATTTGGAATAAAAACAAAATTATCTTTGCAAACCACCTACCAAGCATAGATAGCCGCAACAACAAACAAGGTACGTGGTTATAATTTACAGCGCACAATTTTTTTTAAGTGAACATTTTTTTTAAGTGAATTAAGTGTTAAAAAGGCCTTTTGTCTATCAGCATTATCCCCCCACCCGCGGTAAGGTTTTGCTGACACAGCTTAAGGTAACATAGTGCAGAATTTTTAGTAGAAACAATATCAATTTTAACTTAAACTGCACTATTTTCGGTTTCACATAACCATACATTCTTTTTAGTTTCGTTGTTTGTTAATTTTCAACAACAACAACAGCACTTCACTTTGGTTCACTACCCAACATAAAATCATCTGCTTATTTGTTGCTTATTATTTTTACACTTTGCCTTATTTTTTGCGGTTAACATATACTGAATTAACACAACGAAGTCCAGGTTTTTTGTTGTAAAAAACAACCATTACATCTGTGTGGGTGGCGAATCGGCATTTTTTATATACATCCGCGCATACAAAATTGCAATTGTTGCCCTCCTCTCTCTAGCTTTCTTTTCAGTAGCTTAGCTAGTTATACGAGTCGGTGGAATTTTAACACCTATTAGTACGCAATTGAGGGTTTTCACCTTAATTGCGTTAACATGTTGCTAGGTATACGAGTCGGTGGGTTTCTACCACCGATCAATACGCAACTGAGGGTTTCTACCTTACTTGCGGTAGCACTTAGCTAGGTATACGAGTCGGTGGGTTTCTACCACCGATCAAAACGCAACTGAGGGTTTCTACCTTACTTGCGGTAGCACTTAGCTAGGTATACGAGTCGGTGGGTTTCTACCACCGATCAAAACGCAACTGAGGATTTCTACCTTACTTGCGGTACTTAATTACAAAGCACTAGCTGAGTAGAGAGGGCAACAAGAGGTTTTTACCTCAAAAGTATACATTAAATCATCCGGATTTCTATCTGTATACATATCATAAGTAAAAATGGATGCATACATACTTTTTGCTGAGGCAATTGTCGAATTCGAATCAGATATCGGTAACGTGACTGATCTCTATAAACACACGCTTTCCTTTCAACAAGAAGAGTTAAAAAATATGTGGGTAAAAACCAAAAATGCTTATGACGCGTTAATCTCCGCGGGTTTGTCTAAAGATGAAATTAAAGCCATAAAAAAGAAGCATAAGCTTTCTATGGCTAGTTATTTTAAATGAATGTCTGCTATGTCGGCTCAGACAGAGACCCTTAATAAAGCAGAAACAGAGAAAATTGACCAGCCTGCCCAAAAACAGACTGATCGCAAACACCATCTTCGCCTCCCTCCATGTGATACCGAAGTCTTCAAGGGTGACTATTTGTCTTGGCCAACATTCCGAGATATGTTTACGGCCATTTACATTTCGAACGACGATATTTACCCGATTGAGAAACTATATTACCTCAGTCAGAAAACAAAGGGGGAGGCCAACGAAAGTGTTAGCAACGCACCTGTCACAAATGAAGGGTTTGAAATAGCGTGGAAGAACCTCACTGAAAGGTATGAAAACAAGCGGAGTTTAGTTAAGGCTCAGCTCGACACTGTCTTCGGAATAAAACCTATTGAAACGGATTGCGGTAAATCTATTAAAGATTTACAATTAAAATTAAATAATTGCATGAATGCATTAAAAGGGCATAAGATAGATTTATGGGATGCACTTTTTGTGTACCTTTGCGCAGAAAAATTGCCCGAAAGCAGCTTCTCGCTTTGGGAACAGTCTTTGGGGAACAAGACAGAGATAGCTAAATGGGAGGACATGAATAAATTTCTTTCTGACCAATTTCTTGCGTTGGAAAACGTGTCTGGCCATAGAGGCAAAAAGACTTCAAAAAGTTTTAAGCCTCATATTACAAAAACAACTCCTGAACCCCAACAAAAAAAGGTTGGCAGCTTCCAAACAAGCGTCAAGAAATTTAATTGTAAAATGTGGCACACAAATGAGCATAAACTACGCAACTGCACGAAATTTCTTAAACTTTCACCTGCTCGTAGAGTTCATTTTATTAAGAGCAATAATAGCTGCCTGAATTGTTTATCGTCTGGACATACTGTGTCGAAATGTACTAGTTCTTATACCTGTAGTACATGCCATTCTCGACACAACACGCTCCTACATATACAAAAAATTCAGCAAAAATCAGCAGTTCATACAAGTAAGGAAGATGAAAACCCTTCAACATCGCGACAAGCACGAGAGAGGCAAAATTCAAAGTCCAATGACAAGCAAACCTCCAATGTGCAATCTTGCCATGCGCATAATACCGCTGGTGTACTGGCGTGTCAACATACATTATAACAATACCAATTTTTCAGCCAGAGCCCTAATTGATTCAGGTTCTGAATGTTCATTTATTACCGAACGTCTCAAACGTCGAATTAACCTGCCATCCAAGAAAATTCGCGCTCAAGTTTCCGGTATAACTAACTCATTCTCTGCACAGGTCAAAGAGTCTTGTTCAATAGAATTGCGGTCACTAATTCACCCATTATTTTCTTTGAACACAAAAGTTCTTGTCCTGCCAAAGCTTACAGGGGATCTTCCAACATGCCAGATCAGTGCGATGACCAGACAATCATTCCCTGATCTCGAGTTGGCAGATAAAAGATTCTTTGTCAACGAACCAGTGGATCTAGTTCTTGGAGGGGACATTTACCCTCAAATCATCTTGAACGGATTGCAGAAGAATGTCCTTGGTACGCTCTTAGCACAAGAAACTGTTTTCGGCTGGATACTTACAGGCCGTACAGATGTGCAAGAGCAACCCAAAGAAATCGTCTCCTATTACAGTGACGTATCATTGGATAAGCAATTATCCGCCTTTTGGGAACTGGAAGAAATCCCTAAAAACAAACGCTTTAATGCGGACGAACAATACTGCGAGGAATTATACAGAAGTACCACCACTAGGGATAATACCGGGAAATACACAGTCTCTTTACCTTTTAAACGAGAATTCCCCTCCAATATATCCCTAGGGCCTTCTTTTAAAAGAGCATGCTCTCAGTTCTTCCGGAACGAGACACGCCTCGCGAAAAATCCTACTTTACAAACGGAGTACAATCGAGTTGTGACCGAATACGAGGAATTGGGACATATGTCAAGGATCAACAGCTGTGTGCCACCAGACTCCTCTGACCATTATTTTCTACCTCATCACGCCGTCATCAAGGACGAAAGTACCTCCACGAAAGTTCGCGTTATTTTTAACGCATCTAGTCCGACCGCAAACGGTGTAAGTCTGAACGACGTTTTGTATACAGGTCCTACGCTACAAGCTGACCTAACTATTCTTATACTTCGCTGGAGACTTTACAAATATGTCTTCAACAGCGATATCGAGAAAATGTACCAACAAATTATGGTACAACCAAACAAAACCAAATACCAGCGCATAGTATTCCGTACTAGCTCTGAAAGCCCTGTCAGCCTTTACGAACTGAAGACTGTGACATTCGGGGTTAACTGTGCTCCTTATCTAGCAATAAGGACACTTTTACAATTGGCAAAGGACGTCGAAGACACCTTTCCAATTGCATCCACAATACTAAGAGAATACATGTATGTGGATGATATTCTTGCTGGTGGACACTGCATCCAATCAACAATTACTGCCAGAGATCAAATATCTCAGGCATTGCAATCAGCCGATTTTCCACTAAGAAAATGGACAGCCAATTCCGACCAAATACTAAAGGATATCCCTAAACAGCATCTCCTTAACAAAGATTTCCTGGAATTCGAAGACGCAAGTTCAGTGAAGGCACTAGGAATCAGGTGGAATGCACATAATGATGAGTTTTACTTCATCGCAAAACCAATGGAAAATTGTAATACTTTAACCAAAAGAGCGATCTTATCGGCAATCGCTAAGTTGTTCGACCCATTAGGATGGCTTGCTCCAATAGTAGTTGTTGTCAAAATAATCATGCAAAACATTTGGCTTGAAGGTACAAAATGGGATGAAGATGTATCACCAACTACTAGGGAACGTTGGAACAGCTTTATGGAAAGTATCATGAAATTAATAACATTGGGATACCGCGCTGGACTCACTTTTCCCCGCACAACAAAGTGGAAATTCACGGTTTTTGTGACGCATCAGAGAAAGCGTATACCGCGGCGGTATACCTGCGAGTGGAAAACAACGACCAAGTTCTGACCAATTTGCTATTGGCAAAAACAAAAGTAGCTCCGGTAAAAACTATATCGCTTCCCCGACTGGAATTATGCGGAGCCGTACTACTCTCCGAAATGATGGAAACAATTCTAACAAATCTCAACTTAGGGAATCCAAAAACCTACTTATGGACCGATTCAACGATTGTACTGGCATGGATACGAAAACCCCCTTGTTCGTGGTCAACTTTCGTAGCACACCGTATCACGAAAATCGTCGAAAAGGTAGGAAAGGATAATTGGCGTCATGTGGGTTCGGGATCAAATCCAGCCGATATGGCTAGCAGAGGACTCCCAGCACATGAACTGGTCAACAATTCCTTGTGGTGGCAGGGACCTTCTTGGTTAAAAGAATACATCTCAAAATGACCTACACAAGATATATCTTACAACACAACCATCGAGGAGAAACGAGTGCAAGCACATGCAGTAACTGCCAAAACGGATTTTGATATTCTGGATAGATTTTCGAACCTACCCCGAGCCTTAAGGGTGATATCTTATGTCTTGAGATTTCTCGAAAGAACTCATTATTTTAATAAAACGTCATATCTGGTTTCATCAGATGAAATCGAAATCGCTACGCAACGTTTAGTTAAGATGTCGCAACAACAGTTTTATCCCACAGAATACAAAAATCTGAAGTCAGGCAAGCTAGTAGATTGTAAAATCGAAGTGCTTCCTCTTGACCCTTCCCTAGACAAGTATGGCATTATAAGGACTGGTGGTCGAATCCGCGCGGCTCTAGACCTACCATACAATGAACGCCATCCAATAATCCTACCTTACACATGCAAATTTTCTCGCCTTTTAGTTCAGTTTATCCATGAAATCACACACATGGAAACATGGAGAAAATCAACTAATGTTTAGGCTTATTAGGACCCAATACTGGATTTCTAGGGTTAAACATATGATAAAATCCATCATTCACAATTGTAAGGTCTGCACAATCTATAAAAAACGTGTACAAACCCAACTTATGGGTTACCTTCCCAAGGAACGTACCACATTTTCCCGACCATTTACTAATTCAGGGGTAGATTTTGCAGGACCATTCGACATAAAAAGTTATAGAGGTAGAGGTTGTCGAATTTCGAAAGGTTATGTCTGTCTGTTTGTCTGCTTTACTACGAAAGCCATACATTTGGAAGCCACGACCGACCAGGTCGCTAAATCCTTTCTCGCGGCACTCTCCAGATTTATCGCCAGGCGAGGATGTCCGAAAAATATATATTCCGACAATGGGACTAACTTTGTCGGAGCCTCACGATCACTTAGATCTGAGTTTAAGGCATTTATAGCTGATTCGCGTGAGAACGCATTGTCTAAATATGCTCATCAACTTCTGCAATGGCATTTCATTCCTACTGCCTCTCCTCATATGGGAGGTCTGTGGGAAGCAGGAATAAAAAGTTTCAAAAGTCACTTTCGAAAAGTGGCAGGTAGGGATAAATATACTTTTGAGGAATTCACAACCCTACTTTGTCGAATAGAGGCTTGCCTCAACTCGCGACCATTAAGTCCAGCGTCGAGCGAATCGACCGACTTAGAACCCTTAACCCCTAGTCATTTCCTGGTAGGCGGACATCTTCTCGCTCCTCCAGAAATAGATTCCAATGAGAATCCTGCCTCCATAGTCAATAGGTGGCATAAATTAAAAGCTTTGCATCAAATCTTTTGCAAAATATGGAAAAGATAATATCTCTTAGAAATGCAAAAGCGGGTTAAATGGAAACACCCGAAAGCAAACATCAAAATAGGGGATTTCGTCGTCTTGAAAGACGACAATGTATCTCCAAACGAATGGAGACTTGGAAGAGTGGTCAAACTCCACCCGGGAGCAGATGACCTTGTACGAGTTGTCGACATCACGACTGAAAAATGTCAAATTACAAGGCCATTTGCCAAAATGGTTTTACTTCCACCAGCCAAGGAAACAAGTGGAGAGGTATCCACCGATGACCAAACCGATCCTTAAATTAGGACATTACACTTCTTTAAAATATGTTATGCCACTTCGAATTATCGGCATAAAATAAAAATTTATCGAAACGAAACCCTCGCAGATATCCAAGCTTATCGCCACAGAATGAAAAATAATAATTAAAAACATTAACTAACTACAAGCCAAACTACACAACAATCTACAAACAGTTTACCACGTTTTCGCCCATAAGCTGCAGGAAAATAAATTAAATTCGCCATTTTTATTTCAAAAATCGACCATCTTTATTTTCTTCATCAAAATGTACCTAAATAAAAAAGGGTTTAATGTTTCAATTACAAGGTACAACTACAACAACTTCAAAATTTCACGTCACGTTGGTGTAATTGGACAACTACTAGGCATTTTTTTCTTATTCAATTCCATTATTTTTCATTAAAAACCAAATTCGCTAGTAGGTATAAACCTCACCTGCAATCGGGTATAAACCCACCACTAGTTCAGAGTATTAATAATGAGTAGCATTGAAATTGCAAACAAATTTACATCTTTATTTTAAACCGGAATCGAAAATAATAATTTTAGAGTTTAATTGCTGTTTCTTATTGCTCATAATAACATACATTTTGTGTAGGGTATTGGGAGACACAGCAAATGAACCAAAAACAATACAAATAACGTGCTTATTTTCCACTCAAAATAACACAATTGTGCACAAAGCATTTATTTTCGGATTTCCTTATCAATTAAAATATGCAAACCTGATGAACGCACTCCATTAATTAGTCCTTAAGGTTTATTCTTGCCTACTCTTTGTTGTTGTTGCCTGTGCAGCGACCGGTAATACTGCAACTTAAATCCATTCTTGGGTGTTAATTGCAGCATAGTGTATATGCATACATATGTACACACAGGGACATCATTTAATTGGCATAATCTGAAAAGAAAGGTAAATACAAGTTAGTAAAATCATACAATTAATGTAAATTATAAAATTCCTCTATGTTTACTTACCGGCATGTTTACATTTCGCTTTTGTCATTTACATGACATTTTCATCTACGCGGTATGGTATTGCCATAGCGAACATTTTTTTTTTACACCAATATGGGTGTTTAAGTGGAACATGATCCGTTCCAAATTTTTTTTAATGTTTGTAACTACTGATTTCACGAATACTTTAGTGAAAACAGTATTACAAAATAAGTAAAAATTGCAAGAAAATCGTTCAAAACTCGAAAGGCTTGAATTTTTTCGCAACAAAAATTTTTTCAACTACAATATTTTTACCGAAATCAACAAATTTAGCTGGAAAAGGCGAAACTTTCTTGGGTGGCAGGAAACTTTGTGACAAATTAAATCACAAAAATAAAAACCAAATTATAAATTTTCGATCAGATTCGAATATACAAATTTTTATTTATTATATTCAGTAGAAATTATGAATTAATCACTCGTGTTATGGTCCACTTGGGAGATTCAACCTTGGAACGTACCAGTTGGCTGGTGATAGGAAAGGTTAGGATCCACCCTCACTCATGTCTGCCTGGGGTGGTTGAAACAAAATTTTGCTAATTTCGCGCAGGTGGCATCACGAAATAATCCAACGATGTGGAAAAATTCCCAATAACGGCAACCACCATGGCGTAACTATACAAGGTGACATCTGACTAATAGGTTCATACGAATTGACACATTAACTTTCAGCGCAGTATGATTTTGACATTAGTCCATCGGTTCACAAAACCGAAATATATCGAACTTTTAATGATGGCTGCAGGATTGTCACCGCGACTACCACCTTGTGTGGTTCTACCATGGCAACCACAGTTAAATCATGCGATTTAACGGCGCCGTTCCACTACGCAGTCGCAATAATGGAACGAAAGTTTTCCACAATGCCATGGCGCGGTCGGCCATTTTGGGCAGAAAATCAGAACTTAGATTGCAAGCGTTGGTATCGGTTGGGTTTTGCCAGGGGTAATAAAGTCCCCCGGAAAATTAATTAAAATTGTGCAAAATATAGTGTTCGTGCACGCTATAATAATACATTATTGAACTATAACCTCCATTATACACGGGTTTATGCCGAATTATTTAGCGCCGTACTACAAACACTAGAAAAGAAAGAAATTCCCAAAAAAAATGAAATATGCGGAAAAGGCAAAATCAAATTTGTTTAACTAAAATTTCTTTCCCTGGGCAAAACCTACAAAAATTGAATAAGTAAAGTGCATTGAATGTGGCGGCGGCTAAATTTATTGCTCCCGTGAAGAAGAAAATGGCATGCGTCGTGGTAGGTGGTAGTCGGTTCATTTCGGTATGTGTGAAATAGTGTTCCAATCTGGAAGTTGGGAAAATTTGGGTAAAACGTACCTTAAGCATTAAAAAAAAAGACGTGTCCGAAGAAGAAAAGCAAGCGTTGCCTAAAATCGAAGTAAAACTTGCGAATTGTCCGCATTGGCAAGGGCCTCCAACATAAGTGATTGTGCGTGTGTTATGAGCAAAAACTCCAATATGGAAAACCAATAAAAACTTGGAAAAAAATTATGTATTTCTAGTGCGAAACACAAAAACAAAGAAAAATTATTTTTGAAATGATCCATTCGATGTGAAAATCTAATTTCGCGGTCTAGCCATCGTTCATTACAGTGCGCCTTTTGAGAATCATGAAAGAAAAGTGAGTGGAGAAGCTCCGGTGGTGGTCGCGAATTCCTGAACGGATGTGGAGGTTCACCGCGCTAGTTTACACAAAAAGAAAAGAAAAATTAATCAAAGAAGATTTTGCAAAGAAAATCGATTAGCGACGGTGCTAGAAAAATATAAAAGCAATAGCAAAGAAATGCTCGTGGAACACCATATACGTAAAGAGAATAGGTGGAAAATCGTGTGATTTTGATGATCTTAAAATGGTTCCGAACAATGTAATGAAGAAAAGGTTATTAGTGAAATAGTGACAACGGAAAGTGATTGGCATTTTCGGAGTAACCAGTTAAAATACTGAATTGACGATGACGACAAATACTTCGAGTGATTCCACATTGCATACGTTGTGTTGTGAGTGCCTCAGCTGGACCATTGTCTTTTTTTTTTCTTTTTTGTGGCGACAGAGACCTGAACCAATACTTCCCTGCGTGCGGGCATTATCCACCGTGTAACATCAAAATCGCCTATAGTCGGTTCATTTCGGTATGTGTGAAATAGTGTTCCAATCTGGAAGTTGGGAAAATTTGGGTAAAACGTACCTTAAGCATTAAAAAAAAAGACGTGTCCGAAGAAGAAAAGCAAGCGTTGCCTAAAATCGAAGTAAAACTTGCGAATTGTCCGCATTGGCAAGGGCCTCCAACATAAGTGATTGTGCGTGTGTTATGAGCAAAAACTCCAATATGGAAAACCAATAAAAACTTGGAAAAAAATTATGTATTTCTAGTGCGAAACACAAAAACAAAGAAAAATTATTTTTGAAATGATCCATTCGATGTGAAAATCTAATTTCGCGGTCTAGCCATCGTTCATTACAGTGCGCCTTTTGAGAATCATGAAAGAAAAGTGAGTGGAGAAGCTCCGGTGGTGGTCGCGAATTCCTGAACGGATGTGGAGGTTCACCGCGCTAGTTTACACAAAAAGAAAAGAAAAATTAATCAAAGAAGATTTTGCAAAGAAAATCGATTAGCGACGGTGCTAGAAAAATATAAAAGCAATAGCAAAGAAATGCTCGTGGAACACCATATACGTAAAGAGAATAGGTGGAAAATCGTGTGATTTTGATGATCTTAAAATGGTTCCGAACAATGTAATGAAGAAAAGGTTATTAGTGAAATAGTGACAACGGAAAGTGATTGGCATTTTCGGAGTAACCAGCTAAAATACTGAATTGACGATGACGACAAATACTTCGAGTGATTCCACATTGCATACGTTGTGTTGTGAGTGCCTCAGCTGGACCATTGTCTTTTTTTTTTCTTTTTTGTGGCGACAGAGACCTGAACCAATACTTCCCTGCGTGCGGGCATTATCCACCGTGTAACATCAAAATCGCCTATTCATTCCATGCGCATACCTGCGTGTACATACATAAATTGTCTTTAGACCGTTACAGCAAGAAACCCACCCAACTGATAATATTTTGAAAACAACAAATACTTACTGTTGCACCGCACTAGCACCAACACGCGCGCTATCCTCATCTACTGCGCCATCTTCGAGCGCAACAACCACCAGCGCGCCACACTGCGCACGCTCCTATACTCGACTGCGCCATCGTCGAGCGCTAAGACCATCAGCGCGCCACACCACGCGCGATAAAATCACCGACTGCGCAATTTTCGAGCGCAACAACCACCAGCGCGCCACACCACGCGCTATATAACCATCGACTGCACCACCGCGCGCACACTACCATACTCGACTGCGCCATCTTCGAGCGCAGCAAACACCAGGTACACCAAACACACCACAAATTACATACGCAGCAGCATAGGATACAACACCAACGACAACCACCAGCAGGGCCGCCCCATATAGGTCTGCTGCAACATCAGCTATATTAACAACAACCAGCAGGGCCGCCTCATATAGGCCTGCTGTAACACCAACTTAGGCGACAACAACCAGCAGGGCCGCCGTGTATAGGCCTGCTGCACAACCCAACTTAAACAACTAACAGCAACAACATCTAAGCGGTGAGTTCGTTCCGGATACGGAAGTTATTTTCAAAACCAGAAAAATGAAAAATTTCTGATGAATTTTTTTTTGACACTATTAGATCTACAAATCTTTATCTAAGCTTAAAACTTTACCTCTACCCTGATTTTGCATTGTCTAATTCATTTCGCCCAGACCAGTATAGCACTTAATTTTGACAATTTTTTTTCCTCAAAGGCATCGGCATTTTCTTCCATACAATGTATGTAAAATTAAGTTTTGTTTTTTGGGAGAAAACTTGGAATACTCTTTAAAAGGGATGATCAAAGAAAAATATATTCTTGATTAACTAACTAGTATTAATTGGACTGGAACCCTGCACACTAAAAGATTCTTGAAATTCCAAGTAAATGATTGGAAACGGTTTGAAATTATCTCAAATTTTATGTAATCTTTGGAACTTTTCGAAAACACTTCTTCTTGAACTTAAAAAATTTTCTCGGAAATTCTCAATAAAAGATTCCTTTTGTGAATCCTCTAACTTTTCTAAAATATTAGAATTTTTTATAAAGATTTCAGTATTAAAGAATTTTTCTTTTACTGACTAAAATAGCAGAAAGAACTGATGAAATGTCGAAGTCATTACTGTTGAAAATAGGTTGACTCTTCACAGCTCTAGCAGACGTAGGTGAGGATCGAAAGAGTTCTGGTAACTTGAGCAGAACGAGTTGCTTCCAAACGGCTTCATGTTGCCCAAGTTTTATGCTTTCCAATACTCTACCGGCTGTTTTTCTTTGCAGCGCGATTACGAAAGAATATCGCTATTATTACAAGTTTTCTCCCTCCATTGCTTATAAAATAGCTCATACGAACCGCAGCATCAGTTAAGTATATAATCATAATTTATAGTAGCTTTACTTGCGCTTGTAAGTAAAAACTTTTTAACACAATGTTAACCAAACTCTGATTTGTCGAGGTCTTAACAATCAATTGATAAAAAGAAATATATGACAGTCTTGTTTATTTAGCACAAATTTGAATATAAAAAAAAATAAAAAACGTGCCTCTGTAAATATATTACGAACAACACTACTTAACAGAATTATACAAGAAAAAAATAGAAAAAGAAGAAACGTAAGGTAAAATAAAATAAAATAAAATAGAATAATAAAACAAAACTAAGTAGAATTGAACTGGAAGAAAATAAAATTAAATTAACCGGAACCAAGATAGGATAATATAAGATAAAATACGACAAAATTAAATTAAATGCACCAGAAATAAAATAAATCAGGATAAAATAAACTTTAATAAAACGTTAAAGATTATAAATAATAATAATAACAATAAAAGAAAAGCAATCACAGTAAGCTTAACCTAAATAGTCAAGAAAGCATAAACTACAATAAAATAAAATAGCATCAAATAAAATAAAATAAAACACAATAAAGGTAGAATAGGTAGGAAGTTGAGGAAACTTTTAAAGAGGGAGTACAGGTACGCGTCGGGATGGTACCCCTACTAATCTAGCGTAAGAAAGAAATAGGAAAACTTAGAGTAGCAATTTTCTTAGGAGCCTTTGGGTTGTACTCGCCGTAGAAAAGGATATCCAATTAAGTCAGATACTCTCACAACTTAAAATACACTTACCCTGGAGTTTTCTTTTGCTTAGGGTTTCCCTTATAATAATTTTTCATAAGCCTTAGTATAGCTTTAGTTATATAGCCTGTAATGCCATGTATATACGGAATAAGTTTTTACTGAAGTGTTTTGATACTTACTTACTTACTTAATTGGCGCTTAACCGTCTAAACGGTTATGGCCGTCCAACAAGGCGCGCCAGTCGCTCCTTCGCTTCGCCAACCGGCGCCAATTGGTCACACCAAGGGAGTTTAAATCGTTTTCCACCTGGTCCTTCCAAGGGAGTGGGGGCCGCCCTCTACCTCTGCTTCCATAGGCGGGTTCCGATAGAATCACTTTCTTGGCCGGAGCATCATCTTTCATTCGCATAACATGGCCTAGCCAGCGCAGCCGCTGCGTTTTAATTCGCTGGACTATGTTGATGTCTGCGTATAGCTCGTACACCTCATCGTTAAATCTTCTTCGGTACTCGCCATCGCCAACGCGTAGAGGTCCATAAATCTTTCGAAGAACTTTTCTCTCGAACACTCCCAAAGCCGCTTCATTTGCTGTTGTCATGGTCCATGCTTCTGCCCCATATAGCAGGACGGGTACGATAAGTGACTTGTAGAGTATGATTTTCGTTCGCCGAGAGAGGACTTTACTTTTCAATTGCCTACCTAGTCCAAAGTAGCATTTATTGGCAAGATTGATTCTTCGCTGGATTTCAGTGCTGATGTTGTTGCTAATGTTGATGCTGGTTCCCAAATAAACGAAGTCTTTTACTATTTCGAAATTATGGCTGCCAACAGTAGCGTGGTTGCCAAGGCGCATATGCGCTGACTCTTTGCTCGATGACAGCAGGTACTTCGTTTTGTCCTCATTCACCATCAAACCCATCTTTACCGCTTCTTTTTCCAGCTTTGAATAAGCAGAACTAACAGCGCGGGTGTTTAGGCCGATGATATCAATGTCATCAGCATATGCCAGTAATTGCACGCTTTTATAGTATATTGTTCCAGTGCGGTTAAGTTCTGCAGCTAGTATAATTTTCTCCAGCATCAAATTAAAGAAATCGCACGATAGGGGGTCACCCTGTCTGAAACCTCGTTTAGTTTCGAACGGCTCGGAGAGGTCCTTCCCAATTCTGACTGAGCTGATGGTGTTGCTCAACGTCATTTTGCACAGCCGTATAAGTTTTGCGGGGAAACCAAATTCAGACATAGCGGCATATAGGCAGCTCCTTTTCGTGCTGTCGAAGGCGGCTTTAAAGTCGACGAAGAGGTGATGTGTGTCGATTCTCTTTTCACGGGTTTTTTCCAAGATTTGGCGCATTGTGAAAATCTGGTCGATGGTAGATTTACCAGGTCTGAAGCCGCACTGATAAGGTCCAATCAGCCGGTTCACGGTGGGCTTCAATCTTTCGCACAATACACTTGAAAGGACCTTATATGCGATATTAAGAAGGCTGATTCCACGATAGTTGGTGCATTTTGCAGTATCCCCCTTCTTGTGGACTGGGCAAAGAACACTTAGATTCCAACCGTCGGGCATGCTTTCGTCCGCCCATATTTTGCTAAGAAGCTGCTGCATGCGCCTTACCAACTCCTCGCCGCCGAACTTGAATAGCTCCGCAGGCAATCCATCAGCGCCCACGGCCTTGTTGTTTTTCAATCTGGTTGTTGCTATTCTAACTTCGTCATAATCGGGCGGGGGGACATATATTCCATCATCATCGATTGTGGGATCGGGTTCTTCATCTCTGCGCGGTGAATTGCTGCCTCCATTTAGGAGAGCAGAGAAGTGTTCCCTCCATAATCTAAGCACTCTCTGGAGATCAGTTACAAGGTCGCCGTTTTCATTCCTACAGGAGTTTGCCCCGGTCTTAAAACCTTCCGTCTGTCGCCGTATTTTTTGGTAGAATTTTTGAGCGTTATTCCTGGTGGCTAGCAACTCAAGCTCCTCGCACTCACGCCTTTCTGCTTCTGCTTTTTTCTTCCTGAAAAGGCGTCTCGCTTCCCTTTTCAACTCACGATAGCGTTCACACACTCCTCTTGTCGCGCTCGCTTTTAACGTAGCCTTGTAGGCAGCGTCCTTTCTTTCGTTTGCAACGCGGCATTCTTCATCATACCAGTTGTTTTTTCGTGGCCGCCGGTAACCAATTTTTTCCTCGGCGGCAGTATGAAGTGCTTTGGAGATATGCTCCCACTGCTCCTGTATTCCTTCAGGATGAGTTGTGCCCTCAGAGAGCAGGTGTGAGAGTCGAGTTGCGAAATCATTGGCAGTCTGTTGTGATTGAAGCTTTTCGACGTCTAGCTTTCCTTGTGTTTTTTGTTCCTTGTTTTTAGCCGCGTTGAGGCGGGTGCGTATTTTGGCTGCAACGAGATAATGGTCTGAATCGATGTTAGGTCCTCGGATCGTTCGCACATCTAAAACACTGGAGCCATGCCGTCCGTCTATCACAACGTGATCGATCTGATTGCGAGTATTTCGATCAGGAGACAGCCATGTAGCTTGATGTATCTTTTTATGCATGAACCTCGTGCTTGATATGACCATGTTTCGAGCACCGGCAAAGTCAATCAGCCTCAGTCCGTTAGGAGAAGTTTCATTGTGTAGGCTGAACTTTCCGACTGCAGGGCCAAAAACACCTTCTTTGCCCACCCTGGCGTTAAAGTCGCCAAGCACGACTTTTATATCATGACGGGGGCAGCGCTCGTATGCGCGTTCTAATTGTTCATAAAAAGTGTCTTTCACCTCATCGTCTTTCTCCTCTGTCGGCGCATGGGCGCAGATGAATGATATATTAAAAAATTTTGCTTTTATTCGAATAGCGGCGAGACGCTCGTCCACAGGCGTGAACGCCAGCACTTGGCGACAGAGTATCTCTCCCACCACGAATCCGACGCCGAAACTGCGCTTATTCGCATGGCCACTCCAATATATGTCACAATTTTTGATCTTCTTTCTTCCTTGCTTCGTCCAACGCATTTCTTGGATGGCGGTGATGTCAGATTTTGCTTTGACGAGGACATCAACCAGCCGGGCATCTGCACCAATCCCATTCAGGGAGCGGACGTTCCAGGTGCATGCCCTCAATTCATTGTCCTTCAAACGTTTGCCATGGTCGTCATCAATAGAGAGTGTATTTATCCGAGGCTTGTTGTTAGTGTTTTGATAATGAATTGTAAATAAATTAATATTTAAAATGGGAATGCTGGCGTCGCCATTTATTTCGAAAGCACGTAGGGTTACAGGTAAGGGGCCACCGGAATTTTGGGTGCGACGGTGGCCATGGTTTTTGAGGGTGGGATAATGCACCGGGCGTCGCAACACCACCCGCGGCGCCCCTATGTATATTCGGCCTTTTTGTTTTCCTTTAATTTTTCAGCGTTTTTTTTTTATTTTGATTTTCAGCGATTAGTAACCGGTCATGTCCGGTTCGGTATTTTTTTTTGCGGTTATTTCTTTTTGAATTTTAAATTTTTGAATGTCTAACGGTCTGTCCGTGGCATCCGGTTCGACCGGATGTCGTTTTAGTTTGAATTTATGAGCCTTTTGAGTCGGTCTCTGCGCTTCTGTCGGTTTTTTTTTGAATTTGACAGCTGAGTTTTTTGATCGGCATGATAGGAACTTTTTTCTGTTTATGGCGCAGGAACAGTAAGGTTGGCAAGGACCCGCCCCAGCCGACAATGACTAGCCACTGTGCACCAACACATCATGCCGACCGCCTTCCTTACTGCTTCCACTGTAAATGCGATTCCATAACAGATGGCGCCCAACGTGGCGCCTGAGGCGCTGGCCGCGAGCGTCAGTCGGGTCAACCTGTGAAGTTGACCATCCCACCAGTCCGAGTGAGCAGCCACAGGAGCTGCCACCTACGTTGCGGTGGGATGGTTGGACGGACCAGGTTGTCCGGGCTGGTCATCGGGGGCAGTGGCCGAAGAGGTCACGGGACTTCACGTCAGTCCTCCGAATTTTTGTATTCACCTGAAGAGGCAGTGCTGAACGCACTTAGTTTTTTTTGTAATTGGCTTTTAATGTTGCCGGAATGTTGTCCGTAGTCGGCTAGGAATAATTTTGTCCGCTAACTTGGTTTTTTTTTTTTGTCTAATTGTTATAGTTTTCTTATGCCGAATTTGTGCTGTCTTGTGTGAGTGTGTGTGTGAGTTGTACGGACCCCAGCTCATCCTACATCTCAGGTGGTAGCACCGAATACCACCTGGATTATGACGAGGGGAGCTGGGATCTGCAGCGGCACCCTTTCCTGTCCCACCAGACTGGGGGAGCGGCTACGAAACCGCTCCACCCATTGCGGCGGAGGCAGGGGTGTCCGGTAAGAATGGACGAGCGGCCTCAACACCCCCAACCAGTCCCAGGGGCGAGCTCCTGGAGACTGCCCCTGCGTTGCGGCTGGGCGTGTTGAGACCGACCCGTGTGTGCCTGGATCGGACCTAGTGGCCCCAACCAGTCTCGGAGGGGGGGCCTTAAGACCCCCTCGCATTGCGGTTGGGAGTTTGAATTTTTTTGTCGATACCATAGTCGAACAAAGGACAATATTATTTCTTTGCGCGATTTTTTTCCCGCACAAAAAAATTTGTTTCGCATATATATATATACACACTTTTTTTTAACAAATCATCGTCTAAAATATAGGGTGGATGGGGGGTGAGTTCAGACCTTTTACCTAACCGCTAACGGCCTTACGTTTGGCAGTAAATAAAAGCCTTTTTCCGAATACTAGGATTTAACAAACTACGACCTAACAAATAAAATTTTTTTTAAACTATTATGTCACGCGAGCAGTCGTACGGCCAACCGGGCCGAAATACTCCGCTTGGGAGTGCGAGCAGCTTTCGGGGGAGCCAGAACCGGGGCGGTAGTAATAGGGGGGTTTTCCCCAAGGCCAGGCGTCCCTTTGTGGTGCACACCCAGTACGTGGACCATATTTAGATCCCGCGGGGCCGAATATGGGCTCGGACCTGAATGACCCTCGCAATAAGCTGGACAGACCTGGAAGCACCAGTAATCCGAATGCGCCCCTATTGAACGCGCATGATATCTCGGGGCTAATGACCAATGTGTCGACCTACGCACCGGATGGAGCTGGTGCCTTACCATTACACCAAGGAGTTGGAAACTTTGGAGAAGCTGCAGGTGACCGGGCGAATACCCCAGGAATGCAGAACGAAGCTACTCGTGGAAGCTCGTGGGTGGACGTGCTACACCAGCTGTTCCAGGCTTCGCAGGAGGAAATGCGGAGAGAGATGGGGTCAATCAGAAATAATATGGACCAGCTCAACGCCGCTCTCGAATCTGCGCAGCAATCAATATATCAGAACCGGAACGCGAATAGGATGGAGCGTAACCCACTGCCAACAGTAGTACCACCAATGTACCCTGCACCGAGCAGCATAGTAGTGAAACCGCAGGAGTGGAAAATCGCGTTCGACGGCACTGGGAGCGTAGCCGATTTCCTTTTTAAACTGAACACCTTGTGTGAGCGCACACAATGCACGGACGAACAAATAATGGCTAGTTTCCACCTGTTTCTTTCCGGGCGGGCCGAAGAATGGTACTGGCTTTTCACGAAACAAAACCCAAACGCGACTTATGCCTTTTTGTGCTACTCATTGAAAAGAGAGTTTGGTACTTTGAAAACTGACCACGAGATCATGATGGTGATCTCCATGCGAAAGCAAAAAGCAAGTGAGTGCTATGACGTGTTCCACACGGACATAATTTCCTTGAATGCGCGCTTAAGAGAACCCATGTCGGAGCTTCTACTGATTGACATTATAAAAAGGAACGTCAACAGTAGCCTTTAGCTGATGCTTTTCAACGCAGATGTAAGGACCCTTCATGATTTACGCAGGTAGAGGCGCTGGAATATCGACGCAACAGGAGACCGGACTATTCGGGAATCCAATGCTGGAATTGCCAGGCAATGGGCCACTCCTATATATATTGTGAGGAACCCATTAAAAATCCTTTTTGTTTTAAATATGGGTATAAGGGTGTATTTACTCCTAAATGCCCTAGGGACCATCGCAGGAAGGGAAACCAGTACCCGAGCGAGAAGGCGGGGGAACCTCATTCGGCTTCATAGCTCCCACACCAGCCAGTGCTCGAGGCGTCGTCCCGTGCACTGAACCAGAGGGTGAATCTCTGCATGGAGGTGGTGAGCTTCCGAGGTGCAGTAGTACCCTGGCAGAAGAACCCTCAAATGTGATAATAACTTACCCTGACAGTACGGACAATTCGAATAGTTCTGAATCCGAGAGTCAAACGTCCTCATCAGCGATGGGCGAGCCGACCAGAATTCTGCAACGCCAGCATAGAGATGTCGCTTGCCAAACGCAATTTCCACCAAACCTAGAAGAAAGGGAACATAGGTATGAACAAATAAGACATACCATTTTCGAACAATACCCGGTATCGGACAATATTTTGAAGTGTAGGAAGAGATACCACAGGAGAGTACAGGAGCGTAGACTGCTGCAAGCCCCCACGTTAACGCTTACAGAGGATGAAAGGCCTCTCGTAAAGGCTAAAATTAAAGATAGTTTTCTTGTAGGGCTGTTGGACTCGGGAGCCAACGTCTCCATCTTAGGGAAAAATGGATTAGAATTCCTAGAGGATAACGGCTTCGAATATCAGCCCTTACATGCGTTCGTATACACCGCGGGTGGCAACAAGCAAAAAATTTTAGGCTCAGTATCTCTACCGGTCACCTTTAAAAATGTCACTAAGGTTATTCGTTTTTACCTTGTCCCTTCACTTCTCCAAGAAGCCTACTTCGGGGTAGATTTTTGGAGAGCATTTGCGTTAGCTCCCGAAATATTCCCCAGCGTAGAGTGCATAGAGATTAGACTTGAAAAGGAAGAGGAACTTAACCTCCATGAATTGTCACCCGACCGGAAATTAGAATTGCAAAAGGTCATCGAGACGTTTCCTTCGTACGAGAAGTTAGGCCTAGGTCAAACTAAATTAGTGGAGCATCACATTGACACCGGTGATGCAGTTCCCATAAAAAGCAAACATTTCCCTCTTTCGCCACCGAGGCCAGCCGAAGCTTTTAGCGAACTAGACAGGTTACTCGAATTAGGAGTTATAGAAGAATCAAACTCCCCGTGGTGTAGTCCTGTAGTACTGGTCCGGAAACCAGGTAAAGTTAGGCTGTGCATAGATTCCAGGAAGGTCAACGCGGTGACTAAGAAAGACTCGTACCCCCTGCCTCATATCAACGGCTTATTGAGCAGACTGAAAGATACGCATTTTATAAGTGGCATTGATCTGAAGGACGCGTTCTTCCAGATCAAATTGACAGAGTCCTCTAAGGAAAAAACAGCATTCGCAGTTCCGGGGAGGCCTCTGTACCACTTCAAAGTAATGCCATTTGGTCTGTGCAATGGACCGCAGACTATGAGTAGGCTGATGGAAAAGGCAATCCCTTCGCGTCTGCGAGAGAACGTCTTTGTCTACCTGGACAATCTGATGGTATGTAGCACTAATTTTGAGGATCACCTAAGATTGCTAGCGGAAGTGGCCCAATGTTTGAGAGACGCAGGGCTGACAATAAACGTGGAAAAAAGTAAATTTTGTCAGAAGGAAATACGCTACTTAGGGTACTTGATAGGCAGCGGGTGTCTGAAAGTGGATCCGGGCAAAATAGAAGCAATGCAAAACTTCCCGATCCCTAAATCCCCTCGGCAAGTGCGTAGGTTTGTGCGCATGGCGAATTGGTACAGGGCGTTTATTACCAATTTTGCTGACTTGGCAGGTCCCTTGACCGACTGTCTCCGTTAGTCAGCAGGCCCGTTCAAGCTTACCTCTGAAGCTATAAAGGCCTTCGAAAAGCTAAAAGTAGCTTTGAGTTCCGCCCCTGTTTTGGCCCAACCAGACTTTTCAAGGGAATTCGTGATACAATGCGACGCTTCCAAAATAGGTGTTGGCGTAGTGTTGTTCCAGGTCGATGACGAGGGCGCTGAGCATCCGATCGCGTTTGTGTCGAAAAAACTGAATAATGCTCAACGCAATTACACGGTAACCGAGCTGGAATGTCTCGCCGCCATAATCAGCGTGAAGCGTTTCCGACCCTATGTGGAGGGATTACCGTTTCGTATTATCACGGACCACTCCAGTCTCAAGTGGTTAATGACACAAAAGGACTTGAGCGGGAGGTTGGCGAGGTGGTCGCTCTTACTACAAAGATACGACTTCAAAATGGAACATCGTAAGGGCACCCTGAATGTAGTACCAGATGCGCTGTCGCGGTTTGATGCCGATGAGTTGTCTTTCACTACACACCCGAGGAAATAGACTTAGTCTCTCCCGAATTTAGCAGCAACGAATATTTAGGCTTAATCCGGACCGTCACCGAAAATGAGGAATCGCTTCCGGATTTGCGAGTGGTGGACGGAGTAATTTTCAAACGAGTTAAATTTCCTAAGGGAGTGGAAGGGGAAGAAGACTCGCTGTGGCGATTATGGTTGCCGAAAGGGCTGACTGAGGAAGCAGTGAGATTAGCACACGACGCTAACCGGAGTTACCATGGCGGGTGGCAGAAAACCTTAGAACGTGTTAGGCAGAAGTACTTCTGGCCGCAGCAGGCTAAGGACGTCAGGGACTACGTCCAGCGTTGTGACACCTGCAAAGCTGTACAACCCACTAATCAGCAGTCGAGACCGCCTATAGAAAACACCTTTGCATCCGAGAGGCCATTTCAGCGATTATGTTGCGATTTCCTAGGGCCGTATCCGAAA
Source organism: Eurosta solidaginis (assembly GCF_040869045.1). Taxonomy (NCBI): domain Eukaryota; kingdom Metazoa; phylum Arthropoda; class Insecta; order Diptera; family Tephritidae; genus Eurosta; species Eurosta solidaginis. Next base: position 111,920,258 of record NC_090323.1, on the reverse strand, counting down.
TCTAAGCGGCGAAATCAATTTCTCTTCATAGTACTAGACCATTTTTCAAAATACGTTTGGCTAAAGCCCGTGCAGAGAGCCACCACTGTTAACGTTATAAATTACTTCGCTTCCGAAATTTTTCCAGCTGTAGGGGTCCCTCAATTTATTCACAGTGACAATGGCAAGCAGTTTATCTCGAAGGAAATGAACCAATTTTTTGCAAATTATGGGTTGACGCACGTGAGGACGGGGTTATATTCTCCCCAAGCAAACGCATCCGAGCGCGTTAATAGAGAAATTGTTTCGAAGATTAAGATTTTCCTGAAGGATAAACCTGCCCATACCGATTGGGATAAGCATATACCCGAGATTTTATCAGTTTTGAGAAGTGATTTTCATACGGCGATTCAGTGTTCTGCATACTTTGCATTATATGGCCAAAATATGGTCCAACATGCCTCAACGTATAGCATTTTAGAGAAACTCGGCAGCCTTCGGGAAGACCAGGTTACGGTAATAAGCAGAGCTGACAAGTTGACTAATAATCGTGAGCAGATCCGTAGAAATTTAGATCAGGCCAAGGATAGGGGAGTAACCACCTATAACAAGCGCGCTAGGCAAGTCAACTATAAGGAATGTCAGGAAGTTTTTCGGAAAAACTTTACCTTAAGTAACTTCAAACAGGGCATTAACGCCAAATTCCTACCAAAATACCTGAAGTGTCGCGTGCTTCGAAAAATAGGCAATGCACTGTATGATCTCGAAGACCTAAACGGGAAATTGATAGGTCGCTTTCACGCTTCGGACATTCGTCCGCAATGAACCAGAAAGAACGTTGCTTTGCCAAATTACAATTTGATTTTTTTATATCTACCTACCAATCGGACTTTTTTTGTCTGGACGTTTTGGTGTTCACACGCGTACTCACCGAGGACCGTGAACACCCTGGCAGTCCATGCTTAGGTCGGACTAGCCTTTCGGAGTTTGGACGAGTTCTCCATATCAAAATGTCTACACCTTTTTTGTCTTGCCTTTCAGTGGGGGCGATAACCACTAGAAATCATCTTTCGGAGTTTTGACGAGTTCTCCATAACAAATGTCTAATTGCCGCAAAGCCCTTTTAAACTAGGAAAAAGAATTAATTCCCGATTTGACTAAACTTTTTTGTTGATGGACCTATGTTGCCCGGCTAGCTTCGTAGTAGGACTTTGAGACTCTTATCTCAGGGGTGAGCCGTGCCCCACGTTGATTGGCATCGGAGGTTCCCGGTAGTGGCTTCCCACAGATGAACCGGTTTCCTGTTCGCTTCATCGTCAGGTCTTCCAAGCGAAGCAGGATTGTTATGGTCCACTTGGGAGATTCAACCTTGGAACGTACCAGTTGGCAGGTGATAGGAAAGGTTAGGATCCACCCTCACTCATGTCGGCCTGGGGTGGTTGAAACAAAATTTTGTTAATTTCGCGCAGGTGGCATAACGAAATAATCCAACGATGTGGAAAAATTCCCAATAACGGCAACCACCATGGCGTAACTATACAAGGTGACATCTGACTAATAGGTTCATACGAATTGACACATTAACTTTCAGCGCAGTATGATTTTGACATTAGTCCATCGGTTCACAAAACCGAAATATATCGAACTTTTAATGATGGCTGCAGGATTGTCACCGCGACTACGACCTTGTATGGTTCTACCATGGCAACCACAAATAAATCATGCGATTTAACGGCGCCGTTCCACTACGCAGTCGCAATAATGGAACGAAAGTTTTCCACAATGCCATGGCGCGGTCGGCCATTTTGGGCAGAAAATCAGAACTTAGATTGCAAGCGTTGGTATCGGTTGGGTTTTGCCAGGGGTAATAAAGTCGCCCGGAAAATTAATAAAAATTGTGCAAAATATAGTGTTCGTGCACGCTATAATAATACATTATTGAACTATAACCTCCATTATACACGGGTTTATGCCGAATTATTTCGCGCCGTACTACAAACACTAGAAAAGAAAGAAATTCCCAAAAAAAATGAAATATGCGGAAAAGGCAAAATCAAATTTGTTTAACTAAAATTTCTTTCCCTTGGCAAAACCTACAAAAATTGAATAAGTAAAGTGCATTGAATGTGGCGGCGGCTAAATTTATTGCTCCCGTGAAGAAGAAAATGGCATGCGTCGTGGTAGGTGGTAGTCGGTTCATTTCGGTATGTGTGAAATAGTGTTCCCATCTGGAAGTTGGGAAAATTTGGGTAAAACGTACCTTAAGCATTAAAAAAAAAAGACGTGTCCGAAGAAGAAAAGCAAGCGTTGCCTAAAATCGAAGTAAAACTTGCGAATTGTCCGCATTGGCAAGGGACTCCAGCATAAGTGATTGTGCGTGAGCAAAAACTCCAATATGGAAAACCAATAAAAACTTGGAAAAAAATTATGTATTTCTAGTGCGAAACACAAAAACAAAGAAAAATTATTTTTGAAATGATCCATTCGATGTGAAAATCTAATTTCGCGGTCTAGCCATCGTTCATTACAGTGCGCCTTTTGAGAATCATGAAAGAAAAGTGAGTGGAGAAGCTCCGGTGGTGGTCGCGAATTCCTGAACGGATGTGGAGGTTCAGCGCGCTAGTTTACACAAAAAGAAAAGAAAAATTAATCAAAGAAGATTTTGCAAAGAAAATCGATTAGCGACGGTGCTAGAAAAATATAAAAGCAATAAGCAAGGAAATGCTCGTGGAACACCATATACGTAAAGAGAATAGGTGGAAAATCGTGTGATTTTGATGATCTTAAAATGGTTCCGAACAATGTAATGAAGAAAAGGTTGCTAGTGAAATAGTGACAACGGAAAGTGATTGGCATTTTCGGAGTAATCAGTTAAAATACTGAATTGACGCCGACGACAAATACTTCGAGTGATTCCACATTGCATACGTTGTGTTGTGAGTGCCTCAGCTGGACCATTGTCTTTTTTTTTCTTTTTCGTGGCGACAGAGGCCTGAACCCATACTTCCCTGCGTGCGGGTATTATCCACCGTGTAACATCAAAATCGCCTATTCATTCCATGCGCATGCCTGCGTGTACATACATAAATTGTCTTTAGACCGTTACAGCAAGAAACCCACCCAACTGATAATATTTTGAAAACAACAACTACTTACTGTTGCACCGCACTAGCACCAACACGCGCGCTATCCTCATCTACCGCGCTATATAACCATCGACTGCACCACCGCGCGCACACTACCATACTCGACTGCGCCATCTTCGAGCGCAGCAAACACCAGGTACACCAAACACACCACAAATTCCATACGCAGCAGCATAGGATACAACACCAACGACAACCACCAGCAGGGCCGCCCCATATAGGCCTGCTGCAACATCAGCTATATTAACAACAACCAGCAGGGCCGCCTCATATAGGCCTGCTGTAACACCAACTTAGGCGACAACAGCCAGCAGGGCCGCCGTATATAGGCCTGCTGCACAACCCAACTAAAACAACTAACAGTAACAACATCTAAGCGGTGAGTTCGTTCCGGATACGGAAGTTATTTTCAAAACCAGAAAAATGAAAAATTTCTGATGAATTTTTTTTTGACACTATTAGATCTACAAATCTTTATCTAAGCTTAAAACAATTTTTGTTGTTATATCGGCCTACTGATTTTAAGATAGTGGGTTCGAATCGAGCTCAAGGCCTAACAATAATTTTTTATCATTATTATTGTTATGATAAATTTTTTCTTAATTGAAAAAATTCTTAAATTAGAATAGAAGAAAGAAAAAATTTTAGACAACTGCCAAAGCTCGTTGTATAGATCCATTTCGGGAACTGCTAAATTCCTTCATCGGCAACGTTTAGGCGCCGCTGCTATGGCTGAATGGTTATAGCAGCGGCGCCTAAACGTTGCCGATGAAGGAATTTAGCAGTTCCCGAAATGGATCTATACAACGAGCTTTGGCAGTTGTCTAAAATTTTTTCTTTCTTCTATTCTAATTTAAGAATTTTTTCAATTAAGAAAAAATTTATCATAACAATAATAATGATAAAAAATTATTGTTAGGCCTTGAGCTCGATTCGAACCCGCTAAGCTTAAAACTTTACCTCTGCCCTGATTTTGCATTGTCTAATTCATTTCGGCCCAGACCGGTGTAGCACTTAATTTTGACAATTTTTTTTCCTCAAAGGCATCGGCAGATTTTCTTCCATACAATGTATGTAAAATTAAGTTTTTTTTTTGGGGACAAAACTTGGAATACTCTTTAAAAGGGATGATCAAAGAAAAATATATTCTTGATTAACTAACTAGTATTAATTGGACTGGAACCCTGCACACTAAAAGATTCTTGAAATTCCAAGTAAATGCTTGGAAACGGTTTGAAATTATCTCAAATTTTATGTAATCTTTGGAACTTTTCGAAAACACGTTCGAAAACGGGTTTCATACAAAAAAAAGCGTCTTGAACTTCAAAAATTTTCTCGGAAATTCTCAATAAAAGATTCCTTTTGTGAATCCTCTAACTTTTCTAAAATATTAGAATTTGTTTATAAAGATTTCAGTATTAAAGAATTTTCCTTTTACTGACTAAAATAGAAGAAAGAACTGATGAAATGTCGAAGTCATTACTGTTGAAAATAGGTTGACTCTTCACAGCTCTAGCAGACGTAGGTGAGGATCGAAAGAGTTCTGGTAACTTGAGCAGAACGAGTTGCTTCCAAACGGCTTCATGTTGCCCAAGTTTTATTCTTTCCAATACTCTATCGGCTGTTTTTCTTTGCAGCGCGATTACGAAAGAATATCGCTATTATTACAAGTTTTCTCCCTCCATTGCTTATAAAATAGCTCATACGAACCACAGCATCAGTTAAGTATATAATCATAATTTATAGTAGCTTTACTTGCGCTTGTAAGTAAAAACTTTTTAACACAATGTTAACCAAACTCTGATTTGACGAGGTCTTAACAATCAATTGCTAACTTACGTAAATGATAAACAGAAATATATGACAGTCTTGTTTATTTAGCACAAATTTGAATATAAAAAAAAAAAAACGTGCCTCTGTAAATATATTACGAACAACACTACTTACCAGAATTATACAAGAAAAAAATAGAAAAAGAAGGAACGTAAGGTAAAATAAAATAAAATAAAATAGAATAATAAAACAAAACTAAGTAGAATTGAACTGGAATAAAATAAAATTAAATTAACCGGAACCAAGATAGGATAATATAAGATAAAATACGACAAAATTAAATTAAATGCACCAGAAATAAAATAAATCAGGATAAAATAAACTTTAATAAAACGATAAAGATTATAAATAATAATAATAACAATAAAAGAAAAGCAATCACAGTAAGCTTAACCTAAATAGTCAAGAAAGCATAAACTACAATAAAATAAAATAGCATCAAATAAAATAAAATAAAACACAATAAAGGTAGAATAGGTAGGAAGTTGAGGAAACTTTTAAAGAGGGAGTACAGGTACGCGTCGGGATGGTACCCCTACTAATCTAGCGTAAGAAAGAAATAGGCAAAACTTAGAGTAGCAATTTTCTTAGGAGCCTTTGGGTTGTACTCGCCGTAGAAAAGGATATCCAATTAAGTCAGATACTCTCACATCTTAAAATACACTTACCCTGGAGTTTTCTTTTGCTTAGGGTTTCCCTTATAATAATTTTTCATAAGCCTTAGTATAGCTTTAGTTATATAGCCTGTAATACCATGTATATACGGAATAAGTTTTTACTGAAGTGTTTTGATAATGAATTGTAAATAAATTAATATTTAAAATGGGAATGCTGGCGTCGCCATTTATTTAGAAGGCACGTAGGGTTACCAGGTAAGGGGCCACCGGATTTTTAGGTGCGACGGTGGCCATGGTTTTTGAGGGTGGGATAATGCACCGGGCGTCGCAACACCACCCTCGGCGCCCCTATGTATATTCGGCCTTTTTGTTTTCCTTTAATTTTTCAGCGTTTTTTTTTTATTTTGATTTTCAGCGATTAGTAACCGGTCATGTCCCGTTCGGTATTTTTTTTTGCGGTTATTTCTTTTTGTATTTTAAATTTTTGAATGTCTAACGGTCTGTCCGTGGCATCCGGTTCGACCGGATGTCCTTTTAGTTTGAATTTATGAGCCTTTTGAGTCGGTCTCTGCGCTTCTGTTGGTTTTTTTTTTTTTTGAATTTGACAGCTGAGTTTTTTGATAGGCATGATAGGAACTTTTTTCTGTTTATGGCGCAGGAACAGTAAGGTTGGCAAGGACCCGCCCCAGCCGACAATGACTAGCCACTGTGCACCAACACATCATGCCGACCGCCTTCCTTACTGCTTCCACTGTAAATGCGATTCCATAACACTCGCAAGTGTAATTTATTCATTTTCTATGTATCCAATGCAGAAACACGAAATTTAATACAAAGAAGGGATAGGATGTACTCAGGGAGCACTTAGAAAGTGATCAATAACCCATTGATAAACAGTTGTGCGCTCACGCGGTCATTCTTGCATCACTGCCCGAATTTTGGACAACCCATAAGCAGGTCCATGCACATGGTCAATCTGCTATAAGCGCCTGTCAGAGGGTCAATACGAATATAAAGAATTTCATATCAATATGTATGCCATTCAGCGTTCGCCACCAAACCAAAAATTAAAATTCACATATAATATAACAAAATAAATCCAATCTGGCACGGAGACACGTCCTTTTCGTCTGGATATAATATTTAACCTCATAAAGTTAAAATCTGGAACAGAGACTTGGCCTCTTTGTCCAGATGGAAAATTAATTGTCACATAATCTAACAAAATAAATCCAAACTGGCACGGAGACGCGTCCTCTTTGTCTGGATATAACATTTAACCTGATAAAGTTAAAATCTGGAAGAAAGACTTGGGCCCTTTGTCCAGATGGAAAATTAATTTACATTCGTCGAAATCTGGAACGGAGACGTCCAGACTACGAAAAATCTCGGAACACAAAAGAGATAAATACAAATAAATACCGTCCAAATATGTATACTGTATAATGTGCGTTGAATTATAACCCGTTCTTGTTTTCAGCTTTAATATGTTGCTTCTTTTTCCTACAGCGGCTACTATATGCAAACAAGTCCGGACGTGATCAGCCAACAAATTTTCATTCAATAATACAAACATATTGTATCTAGTTTTAAGTAATACGTGCGCGTGACCGCTTCAGCATGACTTTCCTTCATTTTAAGATGTTGCTTACCGCAAGGGGGCCGGCATGTTTAGGCCAGGACCTAAATATCTTTATACTGCAAACACGGCCACCCTAATACATAACTTATTTAGTGCAAATACATTCTTACATCCTTTCATGTACTGCACACCCACATGCATACACATTCATGTATGTTCATCACATATATTCAACGTTAACACGGGTAACTGAGTTTTCCATCGGATAACAAATATCCAGTGGAAAACCCTCGCACGATCTCCGGTTCGACAACACGGAGATTACTTTCCATTTTCTGTTCTATTTCAACCAAGGAGGAAGAAAGTCGCTGCTGCTGTCACGCCACATCATATACCAAAGGTAAAATATTGTACCAACTTAACACAAAATAAAATTCATTATTGTCATCATTACTAATATAACTATTTGCCTTTTATTTCTTTTTCCATATCCACATATATATATATATATATTCTCCGTGCTACCACGCACCGTGCGAGAATATACACCAATATTGTGTCACAGTAAGCACTATTTTATTCTCTAAATAAAAATAAAATGAAATTTTTTAAGTACATCCTTTATATAAATTGCCCATGGAAACGAAAAATATCTCTTTAAACAAAGGTGTAATTGATATTCAAATTTTAACATAACCACTGTAAACATTTTTATGAGGAACAAAAATATAAAGGTGGAGAACACATTGCCGGACTTAGGAAATATTATATCGAAAGCCTATTTATTGCACTCCACCTTTATATATTTGTTCAACTAATTATGTCTTTGTTTAAAGAGATATTATTTGTTTCCATGGGCAATTTATATAAAAGAAGTACTTAGAAGTTTTTCATCTTCTTTTCACTTTCTCCTTTTGTTGCATTTTCAGGGTAACCTGACCTACATATGTGTAACGTTTCATATTTGTAGCTCATTGAGTAGTTGCTTAAAACTCGCAAGTATCCAATATTCTTAATGCAATTGCTAAAAAATGTAATACAACTCAACCATGTAATTTTCGATCAATCAGCATTTTACCGGCATTATCAAAGGTTTTTGAAAAATTAATTTTAAATCAAATGAGACGGTATCTATCAGAGAGTTGTCTCCTATCTGAGTATCAGTCCGGTTATCGAAAGGGACATGGCTGTTCAAGAGCCGTGTTGAAAGTGATGGAAGATATTAGACCATTCTTTGACCGAGGAGATCTTACTATTCTTACATTATTAGACTTTTCTAAGGCTTTTGATACCATTTGTCATAAGATTCTTTTGCAAAAACTTTACGCGTACTTTGGATTTAACCATGATGCGGTTGGATTGATAGCAAGCTATCTTACGAACAGATAGCAAAAGGTTGTACTAAACAATAACTGCTCTGATTTGGTGCCAATTACAGCTGGGTACCCCAAGGATCTATTCTTGGTCCCATTTTATTTAGTCTATACATCAATGATATTGTTAAGTGCTGTAAAAAGGTTTCTATTCGTCTTTACGCTGATGATGCGTAAATATATCTATCCGCACATCTTAGAGAGGATTTGGCGTTTAGAATAATCGAAGATCTTGAATCAATTTATTTATGGTCGAAGCATAATAGGCTTAACCTTAATGCGTCCAAGACAGAAGCTATTGCCCTATCTCATTGTTCATATAGTATGGATAATGTTTCTCCTCTTAGACTGAATGGTACAATTATCAAATATGAGAATTCTGTTAAAACCCTATGCTTTAGGTTGAATACCTCCCTCTCATGCGTTGATCATATAAATGTCGTACTCTGTATTGAGACAGCTTTGGAGATCCGCAGCTTATATCCCTCTGGATATTAAGCTAAAATTTGTTAAGACTATATTAGTGCCTATAATCTCATATCAAGAACTAGTATATGGTTGCCTTGATAAGGGTTCCATGAATAAATTACAATTACTAATAAACAACGCAGCTAGATATGTACACCTAAAAAGAGAATATGACCATATATCCGAACTATCTGTACAAATTCTTGGTTCCAGTTTATCAAAATTTTTTGAATGCCGTTTATTGTTATTTATACATAAGCTAATCCATACCCGTTGTTCGAGTTATCTCTTCTCAAAATTAACTTTTGCACACTCTACTAGAACATGCAATCTTATAGTACCACACTTTAAATATTCAGTTACCTCAAGAATGTTTTTCGTTAGAGCCGTGCAGTTATGGAACTCACTACAAAACAAATTAAAAATGGTAGAAAATCCACGCAATTCAAACTGGCTATTCAATCCCTATCTTAATTTTAACAGGGTGTTCCACAATTATGATTATCAGATACTATCGAATGCTATTTTTATACTATTATTATTCAAAATTAAAATTATGATATCACGGAAGTTGTGCATGTGTACCTAAAAGTATTAAATACACCCTTTCTTTCTTTCTTTCCTTCTTTCTCTATGTTCTCCTTTATTCCTTTTACGTTTACTTGCTTATTGATCTATGTATCTTGAAATTTATTGTAAAGTTCAAATAACTTGTAGATTTAAGTCATTTATCCCTAATATTTAATCTTGAGAAAATATTGTATCAAATTAAATGTGGCACGTTAAAAGACTCTGTCTTGCCTGTGTCTTAATAGTAATAATAATAATAATTTTCTACACTTCTAAATATCTCAATCCTTGACCCATCTATAAAAATATTTTTGGGTTTTGTTAATATAGTGGACTAACACCGAGTTTAATTAATAATGCAACAAAGAACATTATCTATATCATCAACAACAACATTAGTAACAGCAAAATACCACGTAAGTTCACCAATGTAGTCTCCACATATATAGATAAAGTCAAAACGAAGCTTTTAAACGTCATCATAAGAATAAAACATGAGCTTTCAAGACAGATGAAAAAAGTGAAAACCCGACTAAGAGTACAGATTAACCAAACCCTTACCTCCCACCATTCAACTGCATTTTTTGAAAGTGAAGAATTGTTGTTGAATAAATTTACAAGCGACATAAAGAAGACACAAACAAAAAAGTACGAAAGCTTGAGACAGAAGGAAAGGGAAAAATTAAACATTAGGGTAGTACCGGAATGGTTCCGAAACACTACAACCTTAAACATTCCACAAGATATTCAGCGGATCCTTTCTCAAGGTCCAAAGTACGCTTTGCCAACAGAAAACAAGAAATTTACACTTTTTCATATGATAGCTGACGGGGAGAATATTATCCAAACGGTACAAGATAAAGAAAAACAAGAGATAGAGAGAAAAAACTTCACGACATTAATACAAGATCACTTAAATAAAAGCAGAACTTCACTAAGAAACAAGTTTATACAGGACACTCTACGAAAAACCAAAAATTTTCTTAAAAACGACATTAATACAAGATCACTTAAATAAAAGCAGAACTTCACTAAGAAACAAGTTTATACAGGACACTCTACGAAAAACCAAAAATTTCCCTAAAAACAATGAAGAACTACTGATACTTAATGCAGATAAGGGAAACGTTACTGTAGCAATGAACACGAAATTACAGGAGAAGAACAATGAAATAGTGAACAAGATGTTCAAAAATGAGTATATAGATATGAAAGAAAGGAACTTCCTTATTTGCAAAAATGCTAACCCACCGAGAATCTACGGTTTACCAAAAATACATAAAGATGGTATACCGTGACGACCTATTTGTTCTTAATTTGACTCCCCGTCTTACAATTTATGCAAATATGTCGTCAAAATCCTCAAAAATTTAACCAACGTAAAAATATATGAGCAACGAACTGGAATGCCAATGGGATCTCCAGCTTCCCCGGTCATAGCTGACATTGTTATGGAGGAATTGTTAATGAAATTCGAGACGGACGCCACCAGAAAGCCACGATTGTTAACGAAATACATGGATGGCCTTTTCGCTGTTGTCAGAACGGACGAAATCGACAATATGCTCACGAAGCTCAATAGTTACATCAAGTCAATACAATTCACAACAGAGGTAGAAAAAGATGAGTGCTTGCCATATTTGGACACCCTTATAATCAGAAAGGATAACAAGTTATTTATTGACTGGTATAAGAAGCCTACAGCGTCCGGAAGGCTAATTAACTACAACTCTAAGCACGAAAAAATAACCGTTTTGAACACCGCGAAGAATTTTATATCGAGAGTACTTAAAATAAGCGATAAAATATATCACAAGAAAAACATTGCTATCATCAAGGCAACCCTGGAACAAGATGAATTTCTTAGAGAGCTAGTTAACAATCTGATCCGAAACTTTTATAAGACAATCTCGCAAAAAAGTACTAGCAATAGAAATGCAAAAATATACAAATCTGTCACATATATTCCAGGAATAGCAGAGAGGATAAAAAGATCTAATTTATACGACCGGGAAAAGTATCAAATCTCTTTCTCATATAGCAACACACTGAGACAAATTTACAGCAATACGAAAGACCGAATCCCGAAATATGAGAGATCCGACATAATCTGCCAAATTCCATGCAATGGCGACGGGTCCAACATATGCAAAAAGGTATATGTTGGGACAACTAAACAAAAATTAAAGACAAGGATTTCCGGACATAGGTCTAACATCAAGTTAAGGAACAATGGGTCCGACAATAAGACGGCCTTGTCATCCCATTGCAATGATACTGGACATTTCCCTGATTTTGAAAATGTCGTCATTCTGGACAAGGAAAAATTTTATAAGAAGCGTTTTATTTTAGAAATGCTACATATTATGAACACCCCTAATGAGAAGCGAATGAATTATAAATCTGACACAGAAGGCTGTGCGCACGTCTATCGAAATTTAGTGCTGAAACAACAACAAGATACAATGTGAGTTGAGCAGTGTTCATTAAACGACGGCGAATATCCCGCTGCCCACATATTTGGCGACAACAACAAAATAGCAAGAAGATGATTTGAAAATTTGTTCTTATTGTTTGTTGTTACATATGAGCCGTTTATTTTGAAAGTGGCGTAAGTCATTTCCAACTCATGGTCTTAAATGCATTGTTATTTTTGAACGAATGCATATATAGATGGTTCTACAATTATAAAATAATAATAAGAATTGCATCTTTTGGATAGTGGACTCTAACAAACTGGAGGCGGGGAGAGATACAAACAAATTGTCACTGAACCTAAAGCGCCAAATACACGACACGAACATTTCCGCGAACATTCCCGTTATGTCATGTTTCTGCGAACTTTTTTGTCGTGTATGGTGGTGTTTGCCAGTTCGCGCAAATGTTCGCAAAAAATCAAAATATTTTAATTTTTGGCGAACATTTGCGCGAACTGTTCGTGCGTGTATTGCGAAATAGCTCATAATCGTAGTAATTTCTGTACGGAACAGACGTGCGCGGAAAAGTAAAATGGACAATAAAAAATTTCTGAGTGAATTTATTGAATCTTCTCTTTTTTTTTACGCTTAATTGCCACAGCGAGCAATATTTCTGCAGCACAATTGTTGTCCGTATTCATCGCTGTCTGAAAGAGAACTAATGTTCGGCCAAAAGTTTGTATGGTGTATGGCCAAAGCTGCGAACAAGATTGCGGAATGTTCGCGGAAATGTTCGTGTCGTGTATTTGGCGCTTAAACGACATGAAATGACTTATGCCACTTTCAAAATAAACGGCTCATATATTGTTAATTTTGTTTATACTTGACTGTACATGCTTTAAGAAAATTTGTTTATACTTACTGTACTTTAATTTTGTTTACCTTTTCTCCTGTTTTGTCTTTGTTCATTCATCTGTTCGAACATATTATCAGTCGATCAAGTACATTGATTTGTGTAAGTTGTATTTGTTTATGCAATATGTCCATATGCAAAATATCCATCTGCTATTTTTATGTTTGCCTAATATTTGTTATTATATTTTGTGTTTTTTTAGTCCTGATGATGGTTTCAGATTGAAACCGAAATATCGACCAATTATATAAATTATAATACCACAAAATACATGGTGTTTTATTTATCCTTGCGGCCTTGAGCTCAATAATTAACCAGAAAGTTAAGAAAAATCGTTTATACTAAATATTACAGCTTTATACAGACCGACGTTTCGTCCAAAGTCTCAGGTCTCTGGATTATTGGGAAGTTAAAACTCAAACGCAAAATTTCCAAGTGCAGACAATTTAACGCGAGGGAAAAACACTTTGGACCACCTATCCAGTGATCGCGAAATTTATAAAAAACTTCCAAAGTTGAAAATTTGGTTTGAGTTTTAAGGAGCTTCCCGATAAACCAGAGACCTGAAACGTTTAACGATATGAAACTTCGAACGAAGATTTCGGCTCCAAGCATTGTTAATGACGCCATAGGAAAAATAAAAGATTGGCTGACGAACAAGAGGCTATAAAAAGCTAGCAATAAGGTGAGCTGTTGTTGGGAATTGTGGATGAGTTAGTCCTTATCATAGGAGATAATCAAATAAATTCAAAGCCTTACTCAGGCGATGTCCGACGACGCGATACTTGTTTTATCTCGGAAAATCCAGTAGATCTGCTGTCAGGGGAAATAGTCGATCTGTAAGACATTGGAATCGGGGACCATCTAAAGTTACCAAGAAAAGCACAAGATCACGAACAACAGCTAGGCGGCAAAAACGGTTTGAAGAATCGAGGAAAGGGCCCTGGACCTTCACGTTAGTTTGGAATATAGAGGAACGATATGAGGACACGGCGGTTTCAAGGAGAATTTGTATAAGCGTAGGATATAGGAGGATCTCTTCTGTCAACGCCTCTAACACCTCTCTCATTATGGTCCACCTCTGTTGAAACAACAAATTTCCTCGGACTCCCGTTAGAGGACATTAATGACAATTTGTGATTGGTCAGATCTATTGGATGGGGCAAAGCACTGCTACAACAACAACATCATCTCTTCTGTCAACACTGTCCCACCGAATTGGAAAACGAGGAACACATAATGTTTCATAGCCTTCGTTGACTCGGCGAAGGACTCTCAGTACGCAGAGTTTTTGTAGAGGAACCTTTCATAAAGAATTTTTCCCCTTATGTGCAGACAAATAGATTGTTGGACATTTGTGAGCAAGATAGCTTTTCTAGTTATAACGCGATTGATGCATGCTGATAGGGAGCGCAGAGAAATACACATGCGAAGCAGGGGCGATCAAATCACCTTCCACCCCCGCGACGATATGGGTAACGGTGGTCCCACGGGATTTGGACACATGAACAGGATTAGCCTGGTTTCATTGGGCCACTTGAAGGCACAAAGTCTTATTATCTATTTTCTGTGTTATCTTCCTGCCTCTCTTTTCGGCTGGCAGGCTGGAATGCCAGATATGGTGTGCGTTAAAAACGCCAAGAATAAGAAGGTTTTCGCCACTAAGTAGCGCACTGATATCAGAGCGATAGCCACTTTGACAGCAGACGGTAAGGGCAATATAGATGTTAATTATTAAGCTATTGCATAGATTTTATCGCGGGCTTGGCGACTAAATCAAAAAAAACCGTAACGGATATTTGTCAAAAAAGGTTCGAAAAATGTTCGGTGTTAGCAACAGGCCAAATACGTAAAATTGGATCTCTATCATAAAGTTAAAGTTAAATTTAAAACTAAAGTTTCATTAGTTATCTTGGCCGGCGATTTCAACATCAATTTCGTTGATAAAAAATCAGAGCGGTTGCCAAGTTTTCTTTTTGAAAAATTCAATTTAAATAAATAATTATCCATAAGAATCCACAACAAGATATGGGACCACCATTGAAGCGGTCTTTTCAAGATATTTAGTGGATATCAAGTCTCAAACGTATGTTTCCTATTTCAGTTACCATAAACCTATAATTTCAATTATAAATATTCCTGAATAACCTATGTATGTACATATCTTGTAAGATAATAATAAACATTTTTTAACCAATATTAACTTCTCAAATAGTCAATAAAAGTAAAAAATTTGTTTTCTTATCGGTCACCACGCTTAAAAAGTGTAACTTGAATTAATATCAAAGACAAAACTTGAATTAATATCAAAGAAAACAAAATGTTGCATAAATATTATAATTGCATAAGTTGATAATATGCAATAGCTTTACCACGGCAGTCCCCGAGTGCCACACGTCCTTTTTTTTTAATTTGCTAATTCAACATCACCCGACCGTGTAGTTATGCATAGACTCGCATTATAAAAATTCTTAGCTGGCACACGAAGAGCGCAGAGTAGGTGACTAGAATTATTTTGACACCTTTATACACTGGAGGAAAAACAGTCTAACATCAAGAATACCGGTCTGAATTTAAGCCCAAACGTTCGTAATAGTCTGTTATGTTTGAAAATTTTTAATCTAATAATAAAA
Source organism: Eurosta solidaginis (assembly GCF_040869045.1). Classification (NCBI taxonomy): domain Eukaryota; kingdom Metazoa; phylum Arthropoda; class Insecta; order Diptera; family Tephritidae; genus Eurosta; species Eurosta solidaginis. Next base: position 111,904,727 of record NC_090323.1, on the reverse strand, counting down.
ATCTTATTTTTAGACCACTTAAATATAAGATTATTTCGGTCTGTATTTAAGAACCAAATTCTTAAAATGAGATTGATCGTTCTTGTTATAAGATTGAGAGATTCTTGATTCGTGAACGTGTGTTCTTGATATTAATCTGCACCGTTCTAAATTCAAGAACGTGTATTCTTGATACTAATCTGCGATCACGAATCGAAAACTATTTTTACTCAAGCGATAAAAATTAGGCTGTCCCACTATTTAAAAAAATAATAATATATTATTGATCTAGTGAGTACGTGTGGTCCCTAATTCACATATTTCATTAATCCTATACACCATTTCGGAGCTATTATTATTTTAAAAACGGCATTCGATCACTGATCGTATGTGACGATTCGGCCCCTGATTTATTCCATGGCCCAACGATACAAGGTAGCAGCATGGTGACATACCTACAAACATATATAAAAGTTTCATGTACATACTTTGTTTTTGTAAATTCGATGGACAAATGTCAAAATCGTGCTGCGCCGGAAGTTGATGTATCAAATCAAATAAAAAAGTTTATAATCAGCTGTCCCGTGCTGCCACCTTGTATCGTTCCGCCATGATTTGTTCTTACCTTTCACTTTCGGAATTCGAATTTCGAAATATAGCTTACCCTGTAGGAATGGGATGAAAACAATGCCAGAGGTTAAACTTCACTTTAATTTTATTCAAGTATTTATAAAAAAATCTCATACAATATTTATTCATATATATTTCAGTCTTACAAAGGTTTTGCCATTATTTACATAGTATAAATGCATCGGAGGACTTATAAACTTAGATATATTTATTATTTGTAAAGTTTCAATACTAGAGCCTACTTCATAGGACTGAAAATGATTTCTGAAATTTCTTATAACTATTTGATTACATATTACATATATATTTTCATTTTGAAACATAATGCGCTTTATTTTATAAAGTTCAATAGTATTTGATATATTTATTGCTAAGTAATTTCCACTTTTATAAAGTGTTCCTTTGAAATAAACTTCCCTAAAAATTTCACAGTTATCAAAACTAAATCCGTTTTCTTGGATTCTTGGATAGTAGCATTATTTGAAAAAACACAATCGTTTTCCATTTTCTATTTATTTACTTCGATTAAGATGCGGAATAACTAAAAAAATTTCACAAAAATAAAACAACCACACAAAGTAAATTAAAGTTACTTATAACATCACAATTGCAAAATCCAAACCCAACTAAGATTCGTGATAGTTTTGACGTATATCGTTCATAGTTTATGATTGTAGCGTTCTTAAATTAAGAATGCGGTATAAATTTAAAAAAGTATCGTAACCTTTAAAATAAATAATGAAGAACGCCGAAGTGTAGCGTTAAAAAGTTATTTTTCATTTATTAAAGAAATCCATTTCTATTTATACAAAACTTCTTAACCTACACATACATAATAACATCAATGCTTACATACTAAGAAGTACATGATTTCATAATAAATAATTGTTTGTCAGCATATTATTGTAGAGACCTACATATTGTCATATGATCCGCACATAATTGGTTGGTATGACGAATCGATATATTGGGCGGTTTGGCAAATGCGAATGAACTCATAGTGGTTACCTGGGTCAGTAAAATATGAATGTTTGTGTGTATGTATATTTGTAACGTTAAACGCATTCGAAGTGAGGTGAATTCCACGCAACACTGCAGTATAGACGATATTTAAGAACGGGTATCTCAATATAATTATGTATGTTTTATAAACAAAAATTTTGCTCTTAATACTAGAACTGAGGTCTTATGTTAAGAAGTATCTCTTAATTTAAGAACATTTTGGTCTCTTTTTAAGACCGTTTGCTAAAGAAACAGAACAATATTAAATTAAGCCCAATAGGCTTAAATTTAGACCGTCATTTTTCTCTGGGTGTACGCTAGTGCATGTGCCGGAAAAGGAGGGGGATAAGGGGCAGAGGCTGGTGCTGAGAATTGTTTCTATCCATGGTACGTAGATTGTAAAGATAGGTTGGAGAGGCCGTGTGAGCTGCAGGCACCGCTTGGCACGAGCAACAGCGGGTAGTTGATGCTGCTGAGCAACGTTGCTTGAGCGTGAATCGAGTGACGCCCTTGAGCGCAAACAACAGGGAGCCAAACAAATTTTGTAGAAATTTCGGTGTCAACAAATGTTGGGTTCTAGCCCAGAACATCTCAAACGATACAACCATCTTTTGCACGTGACACATTGAACAAAGTATGATAATTTTCCGGTATATGTAACAGAACCACATCACGGGACCGGGGTTGGCTTCAATACCTTTCCAAAGTGGGAGAGTGAGAGAGAGCTGTTAGTTCTGCTTACTCAAAACTGGAAAAAGAAGCGGTAAAGATGGGTTTGATGGTGAATGAGGACAAAACGAAGTACCTGCTGTCATCGAGCAAAGACTCAGCGCATACGCGTCTTTGCAACTACGCTACTGTTGGCAGCCATAATTTCGAAATAGTAAAAGACTTCGTTTATTTGGCAACCAGCATCAACACTAGCAACAACATCAGCACTGAAATCCAGCGAAGAATCAATCTTGCCAATAAATGCTACTTTGGGCTATGTAGGCAATTGAAAAGTAAAGTCCTCTCTCGGCGAACGAAAATCATACTCTACAAGTCACTTATTGTACCCGTGTTCGAGAGAAAAGTCCATCGAAAGATTTATGGACCTCTACGCGTTGACGATGGCGAGTACCGAAGAAGATTTAATGATGAGCTGCGCTGGCTAAGCCATGTTATGCGAATGAAAGATGATGCTGCGGCCAAGAAAGTATTTCTATCGGAACCCCCTATGGAAGCAGAGGTAGAGGGCGGCCCCACTCCGTTGGAAGGACCAGGCGGAAAACGATTTAAACTCCCTTGGTGTAACCAATTGGCGCCGGTTGGCGGAGCGACTGGCGCGCCTTGTTGGACGGCCATAACCGTTTAGACGGTTAAGCGCCAATTAAGTAAGTAAGTAAGTAATAATTACTCTGACAGCAGCATTGCATGCCATTATAGACATCCTGCACCAAGGCTTAGCTGCCCCGGTGCAGCTTGAGTCCAGGCCTTATAGCCCTCCAACATCGGTCAAACGGAATATTTGGTACCGTGCCTGAACTTCGAAAGAGATTTTTGGGCCACAATTGTGCCGGAGTGTAGGTGCAATGGTGCAAAAATGGATGAACATACTATGCGTTGAGTCTGCTGTTAACTGGATCGATACAGTAATAAGTAGATTCTACAGGCGGCAAGGTTTACTTCAGCGTCGTTCAGGTGGAAATTAAAGCCGCGAAAAAAGCAGCAGAAATGCTGGAGGAAGCATGATAAAGCTGCAGTCGCATCAATATATGTATTGATAGTCAGGTGGTGATTAGGGCAATAATCTGCTGCAGCACTTCATCAAGAAGTGTTGTGAAATGCAACGAAAGCATTGGGAAAACTTCGCCTAGGCCGGACCATACATCTTTACTGGTCTCCTGGTCATAGGGGAATAGAAGGTAACGAAAAGGCTGATGCGTTGGCAAAGGAGAGTGTAACACTCCCTGAATTGACGATTGATGCCCGAAGCCGCTTGGGATAAATCAAAAGGAGGCAGAAGTTGCTCTATGATCAGGCGGGAAAGGCGTGGACAGCAGCGCATGGTTGCAAAATTTCTTAGATAATGATCATCTGAAGAGAAAATATTAAAGGCTCACGATGGACATACTAGCTGGACACTTCCTTCTTGCGTCACATGCTTATAAGTTAGGCCTCGTCAGTAACAGCAAGTGTAGGAAGTGTGAGCTGCAGTAAGAAAGAGGTGAGCACATTCTGTGTTCATGTCCTGCGCTCGCCAAGTCAAGGCTCCAACTATTAGGGGTGGAAGCGTTGCCAGATCTCGAGGCAGCAATTATACTGGGTCCTAAAAATTGCTTGTAGTTGCCAAGAGGATGGAATTATTCAAAAGCAGGGATGGCGCTCCGACTCGGAAGGGAAAGCCTCAATTTGGGCACTAGGGAAATTTCTTCCACAGGAAAATATGATGCAAACGGTAGCAGGATTCACGTGGACAAAAATGAGCATTATATACGTTTTCAGTTGATATGCCCCCCCGATCATGACCATCGCCGCGTTCGAAGACATGATGTACGGGATCACCATGGAAGTACGAAGTAAACACCCGCTTTTAGTGTGTGGAGTCTTGAATGCATGGGCATATGTGTGGGGAAGTAGACGAACCAACGAAAGAGGGAGAGTCCTCCTCGAAAGCCTTACATCTTTGAGGCTATAACTACTAAATGGACCAGAAATATATAACTTCTATACAGGTACCAGACGATCCATTATAGATATCACCTTCGCTAGCAGCGAAATAGCAAGACGGGCAAAGTGGTACCTAAGCAATGTCGACACACACAGCGAGCCTGGTTTCATTGGGACACTTGAGGGCAGTGCGCCGAGAAGGGCTTCATAGTATATGATAGGCTTTACAATTGTTTTAACCAGCAGATGAGACAGAGAAGGCGATAGACCTCACATACACCCCAGCAGTCTTGCAGTCACGGGAAGGGCGAAAACGTGCATCAGGCAACTTATTCTCCCATTGCCAAGGTTTTTCGGCATTCTAGTGGCTTTGATATCTGGCCCTATTGATTTAGAGCGCTTGGCCTTTGCAATGCCTTCTTCAGTCTTTGTGGTGATGGTAATGGGTGGCACCTCATGCTTTTGTTTATATGCCCGTCACGACGTGTAGCCTTGTCTACTACAGAATGCATTACGAATTGCCAACAGAAAGCGCTCGCTCATTTCTTTAAGTCCGAAATAGCTGTATCGTTAAAGGCAATGGATATTTAACATTGCATTTTTCGGGAAAAGCAAGGATGGGCCTTAAATTACCTACAGCGGCAGAGAGGTTACAGTTCTTTAGATGGTCTTCCCACATGACAAGTTTGTGTTCATATACCAGCTGCATTGTATCCAAGTTCAGATTCCTAATGTGAGGGTCTCTAGGTTCAAGTTTCTAGGTTGGGTTCTCTTGATTATCTTACATTAGCTAACAACTTTTACGTATGTAACAAGGGCAGCTCTCCCACCTTTAATTTTCCGAGTACGGTGAACTACCCAAGGTGGGAGGAAGCCCTTGATATAACACTAACATCTGACTCCCGAGAGCTTACAGTAAGAAACTGGGAGGTGCCGAAAAAACTTTCCCTGTCGGATCACCGGTTGATCCTTTTCAACATAGACTGGGAAAAAGAAATAAGTCAGCCGCACAGAAACCCTAAACGGGCGTCCTGGAGTCTATTTTACAAGATAGTCAGCGATATGCTCCATAGAATTAGGACGCCTATACAATCTACAGACAGTCTTGACGACCGAGTTCGGTCTCTGGGGAAAAGTTTTCAGGTGGCCTTTAAAGTTTCCTGTCCAATTTCTAGGAGCAAAAAGACCTTCCCACAGTGGTGGGACAAAAATCTCAGCGACCTGAGGTCAAAGCTGAGGAGGGTCTTCAACGACTGTCACTTCAGGAACGATTTCCAGGAGTACAGGACAGCTCTAAGGGAGTATAAGAAAGCCATATGGACAGCAAAATGAAGCTCCTGGTGATAACACTGTGAGTCGATTGAGTCCACGAAAGACTCAGCCAGGCTGGGAAAGATTCCTGCCAAGAGTCATTCAAACAAGACATTTGTCAAGCGCGCCGATGGAATATGGTCAGGATCGGCGGCTGAGACTCTAAACATCCTTGTAGATTCTCACTTCCCGGATGGATCGGGGGAGGGAGTACGCGATACAAAGACGGCAAATGAGGAAGTAGCTGTTGACCTCATAAAAAAACTTTTAGCGGAGAAGAAAATTGCCTGGGCAATAGATAGCTTCTCTCCATATAAATCACCGGACGTGGATGGTATTCTACCTATTATGCTGCAGAAGACTCAGAAATCTTTGGTTAATTAACTAAAGGAGATCTTCGAGGCATGCATTCATCTCAACCACATTCCGGTCTCGTGGACGAAAACAAGTGTGGGTTTCATCTCTAAGGCCGGCAAAGGCTTTCGGGTAATATGTCTACGTCCTTTGTTCTGAAAACGCTCGAAAGGCTACTAGATATACATATACGGGAGATTCTAGGCGAGGCTCCACTTTCCAAGCCCAGCACGCGTACCTGAGAGGGAAATCCACAGAAACCGCGCTAGTGTTGGCAAGTAGGTATGCAGAGGCACACCATAGGGTGGGGTGCTTTCACCTCTGCTTTGGTTGATCACCATAAATGAAATCCTAGGAAAACTTAACGCGGGGAGGTTAAGATCGTAGCGTATGCCGACGACGTGGCGATCTTGGTATCTGGTCCTTTCCCCTCCGTAATGAGCGAAATCATGGAAAAGGCCTTAGCTAAACTCAGCAGGTGGGCACAGGGATGTGGCCTTAGGTTAAATCCCGACAAGACGGACCTGCTTCAGCCAGCAACTAACCCTGTCATTGAGTACCAAGTATCTGGGACTAACAATTGACCGCAAGTTGAATTGGAAAGTATGCATCGAAGGTGTGGGTACGGAAGGCCTGCATCACCTTCTATGCCTACAAATCAATGTTTGGTAAGAAATGGGGACTCAAGCCAAGCATGGTACGTTGGATGTACGAGGTGGTGGTGCGACCGGTGCTTACCTATGGTTCCATAGTCTGGTGGGAAGCTCTAAGTAAGAGCTGCAAACTCACCAGCCTGCAAAAAGTCCAGCGCACTGCGTGTGTTGGTGCCATAGGGGCCGGACGCACTTGCCCCTCAGCTGCTGTAGACCCAATTTTGCACCTGCTTCCTATCGACTTGCATATATTTTGTACATCGTCACAACCGCACTGAGACTCAGGGAGTCTTGGTGTTGGAAGGATTCTGAGCAAGGGCATAGTAGTATCCTAAATAAACTTCCGGATGGTACATGCAGTACCGCGACAGATTACTACCCTCGCAAACTAAAGTTTGAGTACGGTTGTAATACCGCCATTCCAAGCAGGAAAGAGTGGAAGGGAAACCCGGGCATAAGGGTCGACGACATCCAAATCTACACTGACCCTAGATTTGTCTGCATCATTCAGACGCATTGCAGCTTGTTTCAAGCAGAAATCCTCGCGATTTGGCAAGCATGCAAGCAGTCCAGGTGCAAAAAGTTACTCCAAGGCTGACAATTTTTACTATGGGGTCTTTGTTTGGTGGACAGCCACACAAAAAAGTACGTATACCAAAAAACTTGAGGGGGCATGCAGAGTATCAGTGGTCAGCATAACATAGCCCTAATAATTACCTCGACTGCAGCATTGCATGCCATTCTACACATCCTGGCTGTATACCTAATAGCCAAACACATCGCGTTAGCAACTGCAACAAGGCTTAACTGCCTCGGGGCAGCTTGAATCCAGGCCTTATGGCCAAAGCGGTGAAGCGCCCTCTAATATCGGGTAAACGGAATATTTGGTACCGTGCCTGAGCTTCGAAAGAGATATTTGGGCCACAATTGAGACAGAGTGTAGGTGCCATGGTTTAAAAATGGATGAGCATTCTATGGTTGGTTTTTTCAATATTAATGGAACTGGTTGTAGTAATAAGTAGATCCTACAGGCGGTGAGTTTACTTAAGCGTTTTTCGTTAAATTGGAAATTAAAGCCGCGAAGAAAACAGCAGAAATTCTGGGTGGACGATAAGGGCAATAATCTCTTATAGTAATTTATCAAGAAGTGTTGTGGAATGCAACGAAAGCATTTGGAAAATTTGTTCAGGCCGGACCATCCATCTTTACTGGGTTCCCGGTCCTAAAGCGATAGAAGGAAACGAAAAGGCTGATGAGTTGGTAAAGCAGTGTGCAACTCTCGCTGAATCGACGATTGAAGCCCCAAGCCGCTTGGTATAAATAAAAAAGAGGCAGAAGTTGCATATGATCAAGCAGAAAAGAAGCGCTGTGTTCTAAATTTCTTAGATCATGCGCAAAATCTACGATATAAGATTAATTAATTAGCTCATGTCTCTGAAGAGAAAAGATTTAAGGCTCACGATGTGCATACTAACTTGACAGTGCATTCTTGCGGTATCAGGATTCACGTGGGCAAAAATGAGCGGTATATACGGATTCAGTTGATAACTAAGTCGCTATGTATGGCATGTGATGCTGCCATGCCCAGCGCACTCCGGTGTATTGGTGGAACGACGAAATTGCGGAAGAGCATAGAAAATGTCACAAAGCACAATTAATAGCGCATAGGGCACGCTCATCACCACGATATGCGAGACTACATAGCACCTATGTTGCACAAGTAAGGCAAGGTGCACACGAGGCTACGCGTCATAGACGCTGCAGGCGAAATTTGTACGCTTTGATGCCAAACACATGTATTTGAATGGAGAGCTGCGTACGAGGCCTCAGCTGCATAAAATCGACAAAGCATGACATTTTCGTGTAGCTAAGCGTACAGCAATGTTGATCGCTGAGCGTACGTATGCTTGAAAAAAAGGAAGAACAAGATATTTGTTAACATTTTTTTGTATTCAAACGTGTGTAGTTAGTTAAAAAATGTTACTTTAGTTAATAAAAGTGCGTGAAAGGTATATTGCCAAAGCGAAAAAGAGTATTATACACCACAACAGACATTGTTGAAGCGTTTAAAAGGCTAAAAAGTGTTGGAAACTAGAAATCACCCTTTTCTCTCATAATTTACAAAGGCACCGGGATGCAAACAACGTTTAATACCTATTTTCCTTTGGTTTCGTGGACGGATATAGCTGAAGAAATTTAATTATTTATTTTTTAATAATTGTTTGCTTTTTGTAGCGATGCTCGAAAGTAGCTTCGTGTGCAGATCTTGAGGCGTAGAGAAATTGTAGCTATATGAAATATCGTGTACGCGTCTATGACACGTAGCCTCGTGCACACCTTGCCTAAGGCACTTAAAAATGCCATAAAAAAACAGCAAAAAGTTGTTCTTTAGTGAACTACCGGATAATGTCGACCTTGATCCTTGGTGATCAGCCTACAGAACTGTGATGGCCAAAGTTAAAGGACCGATATCACAGCAACCTACGTTCCTGATACTAATGAATAATATTGTTGAAACACTTTTCCCGGCTCAACATCTCTGGACTTATCAAAGCGTGGATCTAGAAAGTACGGAAATTCCGCATATTACAGAGCAAACAGAGTTGCTGATAACAAATCCCCAGGTCCCGATGGAGTACCAAACATAGCCCTTAAAGCCGCGATCAGAACTAGGAGTACATTATTTACTGGGCACTTTGTATGCTGGCTTCCCTAGGAAAGATTTTCTAGCGTATAATTAGCGAGCGCCTACAGCTGACTCTGGAAAGCCCACGTGACTTATCGAATAATCAATATGGATTTCGCAAATCAAGATCCACCGTAGATGCAATACAATCAGTCAATATAGCTAGAGAAGTTATCTCTGGAGGCCAAAATAAAAGGAAGTTTTGTGCACTGATTACTTTGGATATAAAGAATGCGTTTAAAAGTGTGAACTTAAATGCAGATAATGGCAGCGCTGCGAAGCTTCGGCATACCAGCTTACTTACGCAGAATAATAGGTAGCTATTTTAAAGACAGAGTACTTCTTTTTGACACGGATCAAGGAACAAAAGAGTACAACATTACTGGAGGCGTCCCACATGGATCTGTTCGCGGTCCTTGGAATGCAATGTATGACGGGTGCTAAAGATTGATCTACCAGAAAATACGCAGATTGTGGGAATGCTGATGATATTGCAGTCGTAGTAGTGGCCAAGAATCTGGACCTGTGTAATGAATGCTTTTGAGAGTTGAGGTAGTTTGTAGTTCTTTTACGCTTCCTGGTTTGTATTGAACTTACCTTATACAGAAAGCATAAATGGAATCTACTACAATTTCCAAACTGTTTTATATTATCATATGGTGGACATGTCTTGTATACAGGATGTTGAGTGAGCTGTCAATCAGAATGTGCAGCCTCTTTCTTTTCCAATTGGACCATCAAAGAAGTGAGACGTTTTTCTTTTACACGGTGGTGATTAACTAAAGTGAACATAAATTTGGCAAGTTCATATGCAAGTCACAAAAAGCCATAAAATATTTTCTGCCAAAATTAGAAGCACAATTTGTCACAATCAAGCAGGGCGAATTCTGCCAGCGTTATTTTTCGGTCTCTTCACCGGCAACACCATAACTACCGGAAGAGACAACAACCTCAAAAAAAGAAAATACAACCGGCATCAGGATGATCCCGCTCCTCAATACAATTTTTCTGAAATAAGTCGCAGGCTGCATTGAAACCCAAAACGATAGGATAAGTTGCCAATATTAAATATCGGTAATAGTCTAGTTGAGGGGTCGACTGCTAATACGCTACCAAAAATATCGAGTGAGGTGTCAAAAGATGCATATTAATCTCGAGAACAATAATCCGAAGGCGGAAAAAATTTTATCTCTGCAGTTGAAGTTGGCGATTTCCATGTGGTTGTTGTTGTGGTTGTACCCACAAAAAAAATTGTGCATCACCGTGGCGGTAGCTACGGTTATACCACACACCCGGACTTGGCATGGCGTAGCCCAGGGTTATTTTTTATAAGCGAAGCCGAAGGCCGCCAACGCAGAAAGGTGTTCTGCGCAAAAATACTGGGTGGCTTCGACATTGGGTGGGAGGTTTCGACATTTATCAAATATAGCAATTTAACCAGCAAAATAAAAAGAGGATGTTGAAAAAAACTCTAAATACGATTTTTAATTCATATTTGATGTTACTTATTTCAATACACTAACAAATTTTTCGAACAAAAACATAAGAAATGTAAGCATAAAATAAAGTATAACTGTACTTTTAACGAACATCTAAATTTGAAATATCAAAGTTAAAAATGAACTTGCTTTGCGCGCGTGAAGTTCCTGGTGGATGTTCAGGCCGCCAACGCAGAAAGGTGTTCTGCGCAAAAATACTACGGATCCGCCCCCCGGTTTCGGAGGTAGGGTAGAACGGGGAGGCTTCGACAGGTTAAGAGAAAATGATTTTTTTAGAGAAACTAGAATGAGAAATAGATAACTTCTTTCATAATTACTGATGCCATGTATGTTTATGACATTTCGGATTTGTAGTTAATAGTCCACTTGTTTTTTTTTTTTAAGTTATAGTCAAATAACCAAAAACAAAAAATATGACGAAACCTCCCTTTTTCAGGGAGGCTTCATCAGTTATCTGGGTGGCTTCGACATTGGGTGGGAGGTTTCGACATTTATCAAATATAGCAATTTAACCAGCAAAATAAAAAGTGGATGTTGAAAAAAACTCTAAATACGATTTTTAATTCATATTTGATGTTATTTATTTCAATACACTAACAAATTTTTCGAACAAAAACATAAGAAATGTAAGCATAAAATAAAGTATAACTGTACTTTTAACGAACATCTAAATTTGAAATATCAAAGTTAAAAATGAACTTGCTTTGCGCGCGTGAAGTTCCTGGTGGATGTTCAGGTGTGGGCAATATACGTATTATATCCTGCTTTGAAACCAAGTGTCTGTCTTCTACAATCGGTTCATAGAAATATTGTGTTTTACTTTGACGTCTGAGGAATTTCGCGACGCACGTCGAATTTTCAACTTCCACGACTTTACCAGTGTAAAAGAAATTTGTTTTGTCAGTGAACATAAAAACAAAAACAAAAGCGAATCGTCTAGCCAAGTCATACGTCAATCCATGATGAAGATTTGAACATTTCTTGAAGTAAACCGTTAATTCTTTTTCCTGGGCAGCTGTAAGTACTTGATTGGAAGAAAACTTCGACTGAAGATCTTTAACAGTTCCCAGATTTGTTTGATCTATTGAAATTCGAGATATTAGTGTTGTCCGCTTCAAGTTATATTTCCGAGCAGCGCTCGATGGTGTTTCTTTTTTTTTTTTTTTGTTTTATCTCCTCGATGGTTTTTTCATTTTGTCTTCGTTGATGATCTTTGCAGGGAACTTTCTTTTGTAGATATTTGGCATCTTAATGGCTGTAAAATATTACTTGCTAAGTAAAAAAGCTAGAAGGGAGGCTTCGACACATTTTCGAAGCCTCCCAAAACATATTGTCGAACCCTCCCCCGTGCACTTATTTCAGATTTTCCGCTCCAAAAAATACATCTTAGTGTTATTGAAAAAGTCTTTAAAAGCAATAAATCTTAATTTTATTGCAATATTAATGGGCAGAAAACTCATGTAATATATTCTATATTGTACACTTTACACGCGAATACTTACCAGCAATTTTTACATCTACACTTCTCAAAAATAAAAAATCTCGCCTGCATACTATCGTCGTTGAACAAGCACTGAATAGCTTTCATGACAGCGTCACACTCAATTTGGTTACTGTTTACTCGTGGAATAAGAACAATGGCAGTAATAACGGCGGCCAAATTTGAAAAAGTCGAAGCCTCCCTCATGTCGAAGCCTCCCCCTTCTACCCTACCCACGGGTCTTTTTTCGGTTTTTCGTTAATATCTTTTGAACGCGCTAAAATTTTTATTTTCCGCCTTCGGACTATTAATACTGATGCCAAGACGCGTCGTTTGACACCTCTCTCGATATTTTTGGTAGCGTATTAGCAGTCGACCCTTCAACTAGACTATTACCTAAATATCATTGTTTAGTGAATCAAAGTGATTATGGTTACAGAAACGTGATTCGATAATCACCGATCAGAATAATTCCCTTACAGATTATCACTTTTGTTTTATACCTGCACTTGCATACCTAAATTGCTTAAATTAACTATATAAAGTAAGAATATCGTGGTAAATTTAGCTTCTTTGGAATAGTCGTGCTAGCAATACCTATCTTCAATTCAATTTAGGTCTGTCCTTTTTCATTCCTACATATATACTTACCAGTGCGCATGTGTATTGGATGTAATATTAATTTTCGTTAACAAACCAATTTTCACAGCAAAAAATATGTATATACATTAGTGTTAGGATTAGGCAAATTTTAGTATTAGTGTACACATTCATACATATGTACCTATTAAATTTTAAGCCTGTATTACAAACATACATGTATGGAAATCTTTGGTTCCCCAAGTGTTCCTACTTAATCTTATCAACATTGTTGCTTTTCTTTCTTTGCACTCTATTCTCTAAATTTAATTCATAAACAAACTTTCATGGCCAAGGTCATATTTAATAATTTGTAAAAAGAGATGTGATCTCCTAATTGGTCTTTAAGTAATTCCTCTCGAGCTATACGTTTAATGGTACGTATATTAGACTGTTTCAAAAAAAAAAATCATTAGAGCTACTTTGCGAATTCAAGATCTTTTGGTTTCGTAGAAAGTTTATTTCTGGTCATCACGCTTAACAACGAAAACCCGTAAGTTCGGTTGTGGAAAAGTTATGCGTTACCATAATAATTAAAGTACTGTAAAATTTTACCGTAACATAGCAGCGACGACAATCACGGAAGGCCTTCTACGCATCATCGATAACCAATGTGAGTACTTTTTTCTATATTATGTATCGCATTTAAATTTTCCATAATCTTACTATTTGATCTATATATGGGTGATATAAAAGCGAAATGTAGTGAAATCTCGTAAGGCGTAACTTGTCATTTTTATACTCAGTTGAGCAGAGATCACAGAGTATATTAAGTTTGATTGCATAACGGTTGGTTGTACAGGTATAAAGGAATCGAGATAGATATAGACTTCCATATATCAAAATCATCAGGATCGAAAAAAAATTTGATTTAGCCATGTCCGTCCGTCCGTCCGTTAACACGATAACTTGAGTAAATTTTGAGGTATCTTGATGAAATTTGGTATGTAGGTTCCTGAACACTCATATCAGATCGCTATTTAAAATGAACGATATCGGACTATAACCACGCCCACTTTTTCGATATCGAAAATTTCGAAAAACCGAAAAAGTGCAATAATTCATTACCAAAGACAGACAAAGCGATGAAATTTGGTACGTGAGTTGAACTTAAGACGCAGAACTGAAAATTAGTAAAATTTTGAACAATGGGCGTGGCACCGCCCACTTTTAAAATAAGGTAATTTAAAACTTTTGCAAGCTGTAATTTGGCAGTCGTTGAAGATATCATGATGAAATTAGGCAGGAACGTTACTCCTATTACTATATGTACGCTTAATAAAAATTAGCAAAATCGGAGAAGGACCACGCCCACTTTAAAAAAAAATTTTTTTTAAAGTAAAATTTTAACAAAAAATATGATATCTTTACAGTATATAAGTAAATTATGTCAACATTCAACTCCAGTAATAATATGGTGCAACAAAATACAAAAATAAAAGAAAATTTCAAAATGGGCGTGGCTCCGCCCTTTTTCATTTAATTTGTCTAGGATACTTTTAATGACATAAGTCGAACAAAAATTAACCAATCCTTTTGAAATTTGGTAGGGCCATAGATTTTATGACGTTAACTGCTTTCTGTGAAAATGGCCGGAATCTGTTGAAACCACGCCCAGTTTTTATACACGGTCGTCCGTCTGTCCTTCCGCATGGCCGTTAACACGATAACTACAGCAAAAATCGGCATATCTTTACTGAACTTAGTTCACGTACTTATCTGAACGCACTTTATCTTGGTGTAAAAAATGGACGAGATCCGACTATGACCACGCCCGCTTTTTCGATATCGAAAATTCCGAAAAATGAAAAAAATGCCATAATTCTATACCAAATACGCAAAAAGGGATGAAACATGGTAATTGGAAGGTTTATTGACGCGAAATATAACTTTGGAAAAAACTTTGTAAAATGGTTGTGACACCTACCATATTAAGTAGCAGAAAATGAAAATGTTCTGCAGGGCGAAATAAAAAACCCTTGAAATCTTTGCAGGTATTCCATATATAAATAAATTAGCGGTATCCAACAGATGATATTCTGGGTCACCCTGGTCCACATTTTGGTCGATATCTGGAAAACGCCTTCACATATACAACTACCACCACTCCCTTTTAAAACTCTCATTAATACCTTTAATTTGATACCAATATCGTACAAACACATTCTAGAGTAACCCCTGGTCCACCTTTATGACGATATCTCGAAAAGGCGTCCACCTATAGAACTAAGCCCCACGGCCTTTTAAAATACTCATTAAAACCTTTCATTTGATACCCATATCGTACAAACATATTCTAGAGTCACCCCTGGTCCACCTTTATGGCGATATCTCGAAAAGGCGTCCACCTATAGAACTAAGGCCCACTCCCTTTTAAAATACACATTAACACCTTTCGTTTGATACCCATATTGTACAAACGTATTCTAGAGTCACCCCTGGTCCACCCTTATGGCGATATCTCGAAAAGGCGACCACCTATACAACTACCACCACTCCCTTTTAAAACCCTCATTAATACCTTTAATTTGATACCCATATCGTACAAACACATCCTAGAGTCACCCCTGGTCCACCTTTATGGCGATATTTCGAAACGGCGTCCACCTATAGAACTAAGGCCCACTCCCTTTTAAAATACTCATTAGCACCTTTCGTTTGATACCCATATTGTACAAACGTATGCTAGAGTCACCCCTGGTCCACCTTTATGGCGATATCTCGAAAAGGCGACCACCTATACAACTACCACCACTCCCTTTTAAAACCCTCATTAATACCTTTAATTTGATACCCATATCGTACAAACAAATTCTAGGGTCACCTGGTCCACCTTTATGGCGATATTTCGAAACGGCGTCCACCTATAGAACTAAGGCCCACTACCTTTTAAAATACTCATTAACACCTTTCGTTTGATACCCATATTGTACAAACGCATTCTAGAGTCACCCCTGGTCCACCTTTATGGCGATATCTCGAAAAAGCGACCACCTATACAACTACCACCACTCCCTTTTAAAACCCTCATTAATACCTTTAATTTGATACCCATATCGTACAAACACATCCTAGAGTCACCCCTGGTCCACCTTTATGGCGATATTTCGAAACGGCGTCCACCTATAGAACTAAGGCCCACTCCCTTTTAAAATACTCATTAACACCTTTCGTTTGATACCCATATTGTACAAATGCATTCTAGAGTCACCCCTGGTCCATCCTTATGGCGATATCTCGAAAAGGCGACCACCTATACAACTACCACCACTCCCTTTTAAAACCCTCATTAATACCTTTAATTTGATACCCATATCGTACAAACACATCCTAGAGTCACCCCTGGTCCACCTTTATGGCGATATTTCGAAAATGCGACCACATATACAACAACCACCACTCCCTTTTAAAACCCTCATTAATACCTCTAATTTGATACCCATATCGTACAAACACATTCTAGAGTCATCCCTGGTCCACCTTTATGGCGATATTTCGAAACGGCGTCCACCTATAGAACTAAGGCCCACTCCCTTTTAAAATACTCATTAACACCTTTCATTTGATACCCATATCGTACAAAAATATTGTAAAGTCACCCCTGGTCCACCTTTATGGCGATATCTCGAAAAGGCGAACACCTATAGAACGAAGGCCTACTCCCTTTTAAAAATACTCATTAACACCTTTAATTTGATACCCATATCATACTAACAAAGTCTAGAGTCACCCCTGGTCCACCTTTATTGCGATACCTCGAAAAGGCGTCCACCTATATAACTAAGGCCAACTCCCTTTTAAAATACTCATTAACTCCTTTCGTTTGATACCCATATTGCACAAACGAATTCTAGAGTCACCCCTGGTCCACCTCTATGGCGATATTTCGAAAATGCGACAACCTATACAACAACCACCACTCCCTTTTAAAACCCTCATTAATACCTTTAATTTGATACCCATATCGTACAAACACATTCTAGAGTCACCCCTGGTCCACCTTTATGGCGATATTTCGAAACGGCGTCCACCTATAGAACTAAGGCTCACTCCCTTTTAAAATACTCATTAACACCTTTCGTTTGATGCCCATATTGTACAAACAAATTCTAGGGTCACCCCTGGTCCACCTTTATGGCGATATCTCGAAACGGCGTGCACCTATGGGACTAATGATTACTCCCTTTTAAAATACTTATTAACACCCTTCTTTTGATACCCATATTGTACAAACAAATTCTAGGGTCACCCCTGGTCCACCTTTATGGCGATATCTCGAAACGGCGTCCACCTATGGAACTAAGGATTACTCCCCTTTAAAATACTCATTAACACCTTTCATTTGATACCCATATCGTACAAACGCATTCTAGAGTCACCCCTGGTCCACCTTTATGGCGATATCTCGAAAAGGCGACCACCTATACAACAACCACCACTCCCATTTAAAACCCTCATTAATACCTTTAATTTGATACCCATATCGTACAAAGATATTCTAGAGTCAACCCTGGTCCACCTTTATGGCGATATTTCGAAACGGCATCCACCTATAGAACTAAGGCCCACTCCCTTTTAAAATACTCATTAGCACCATTCGTTTCATTCTCATATTGTACAAACAAATTCTAGGGTCACCCCTGTTCCACCTTTGTGGCGATATCTCGAAACGGTGTCCACCTATGGAAATAAGGATTACTCCATTTTAAAATACTCATTAACACCTTTAATTTGATACCCATATCGTACAAACGCGTGTCCACCTATAGAACTATGGCCCACTCCCTCATAAAATACTCTTTAATGCCTTTCATTTGATACACATGTCATACAAACACATTCCAGGGTTTCCCTCGGTTCATTTTCCTACATGGTTATTTTTCCTTATGTTGTCACCATAGCTCTCAACTGAGCATGTATCGGTTACACCCGAACTTAACCTTCCTTACTTGTTTTATATACACGTGATTCTAAAAAATGTATTTTTAATTTCAAAACCACAGTTTCTATTGGTTAGTACAGCGAATAAATATTCTTCGAATTCCATTCGCTTAATTAACAAGGTAATTCAAATTTATTTTCTTTAACTCCGAGTACTCTTCACAGTACTTTTCTTATATATGACCAGTCTTCTTCGTTAACAAAGTTTTTGCATTTTTTTATATTCGCTATATATTACATTATCTTGATAACTTTTTATTGGACGCTACTGTATCGGAATTTTTTCTGAGCGTGCATACCTCTCTATTGTTACGGTCTGATGTTATGGTCTACGGTTACGGTCCACTTGGGAGCGTGTTCGCGCGAACACACCTAGTGACTGGTGATGGGGCGAAAGTTGCGATAAAAAAGTATCGGAAAACAAGAAAAAAACAGACCGGCGATCACTAGCGAAAATTGCCATGAGTTTCCGGCCGCAAGTAAAACGAAGAAGACGTGGAAAAATTTAGAAAAAGAAAAGCAAAAAGATAGCACGTTTTTCCGGCCGGGAAAAAGCAAGAGTTGGCTTTTCTTTTGCGCAGTTAATCGGAAAATTTTATGAACCAAAGAGGCAAAGGCGTCAAGCACAGCCCCTGCTTCATTAACACTATTGCTTACATCGACTGCACATCCCCGACTATATTCAACTCATCGCAAAACACCCTCGCCGTGCTGTGCACATATTCAAGAGAGTATTGTGAAGAACCACAAGACCGCAACGAGGAATTGCAGGCCGATTCCTTCACCCAACTACCAAAATAACAAACGGGAAAATGCCCAGAAACTAGGAAAGAGTCGATAGCGCAAAGTACCGACCAGTTCATTCCGACAAACCTCGTTTTTACTCGTCTATTTTGGGTGGTAATAAACCTTACAACGGTTGTGTTGTGTGGACACAAGCTCAACGTAAAGAATATCCAGTTGAAGTAGTAGGTCGGCGTTTCACAGTCACACCTAGTGAGGAAAGTTCTAGTGATTCCGATTCGGATTAGGACGGCACTAAACAAATTGTTGATGAGAAACCCTTGGTATCCGAAGATAAATTCCTTTCTCTACGTTTACGACGTACACCACCACCTTTGGATAAGCGTCCAACACCACCTCCGCCTCCAGGGCCAGCAGTACACTGCAGCGTAATACAACGAACGCCAAAGTTAGCACCAAGTCATCCAGATCGTAAAGGTCAACACGAAGTTTTATTGCCACCAGGTTCACTTGATCACCTCGGGCCAGAGCGCAACAACCACCAACAGTACCAACACAGCGCGCCCAAGAGCACGCGCCATAACCAACAACAGCGACAACTTCACCGGCAACAACAGCATCACCAGTAACCACGCCGGCAGAGGCCCACGGTACGTACTCTGGCGGCCATGTAAGTACCAGCCATGTATGAACTTCAAAATAATTACCCTACAAAAAAATTTTGCTCATAAAACTTACCCACGCCCATGCAAATGTGACTAGGAATATAACCTCTGACTGTATAATAGCTAGTCAAATGACGTGGAATGACGAGAGCGTTTTTGCAGGGTAGTTAAAGAAACTTCTAAGCAGTACCTAGAGAGTTTTATACAGCCCGGTTAAACAATTTAACAAGGGTCGATTTTTTTTCGTCAAATTGTATTATTGAATACTCGAATTGTTAGCTTTACAACAAAGGGCATACATTTTTTATATCATTTTAATAATATATTTTGTTGCTTTAAAATGATTGAAGTTAGCTCTATAAATTTTATTTATAATAAGCCGTCTTCATCACGTGAAACGTTTTAGCGATCCATTTTTGGAGCTCAACCATAAATTGTAAGAAAAAAAAAATTTGCGACCGCAGCCATTGGTCGATTATGCACGAATTGGCTAAAACATTTAAACTTTTTTTCTTATATCATACAAATACCATATATATATATATATATATATATATATATATATATATATATATATATGAATCAATATTGCTATCAATATCGTTCGAACAACCAGAAGAAAATAATATACGTGCATATAATGCGTAGTACTATCACAATTTGATCTTTATTGCTTTTATAACAAATTTTCTTAGCACATATTACATATTATTCTCATCGTACTATGCCATTATACCAAATTGATATTTTGTGTCACTCAAAAACAAGTTCTACTACAACAACATAATAATTTTGTAAGAGAGCCCCAATTATCAGAATTTGTATCCAAACTTTATAGTTTTAAAATATGTTTTGTGAATGTGAATGAAAAAGAAAAAAATTCAACCAAATTCTTACTTTGTAGGTAATATATTTACAATATATAAGTACATTTAATTACATATTTTTTGTCACACATAGCGTTTATAAGGATAATGAAAAAAAAGGGGAGACATAAATAATTGTATAATTTGAAATATTAAGAGAAAAAGTAAGAGAAAAGAAATGAACCCCCAACAGAACAAGCTTAGTCAGACTTAAGTATTCATCAGGCATGCTTAACGAACGAAACGATATCATTTCGTTACGATAATCAACGCTAATAAACGAAACGAAGTCACTTCGTTTCGTTTATTAACGTTAAGAACGTCAAATTAACGTTAATTTGACGATCTTAACGTTAATAAACGAAACAAAGTGACTTCGTTTCGTTTATTAGCGTTGATTATCGTAACGAAATGATATCGTTTCGTTCGTTAAGCATGCCTGGTATTCATATTAGATTTCGTTTCGATTTCGGCCCAATAAAGTGTGATCTGTTGGATCATTTTTTTTCTCTCACTTATGCACTACACACACTTACCTACATTTTCATAGTGTAATTAGCTATTCGTAGTTCAACAATGCTGTAGCCCTGGTTAAGAAACCTGCATTATCTTATTTTTTTTGTTGCTTACATACGTTAATATAAATGAATTATAAATAAATTAATATTTAAAATGGGAATGCTGGCGTCGTCATTTATTTAGAAGGCACGTAGGGTCTACAGGTAAGGGGCCACCGAAATTTTAGGTGCGTCGGTGGCCATGGATTTTGAGGGTGGGTATATGCACCGGGCGTCGCAACAACACCCGTGGCGCCCCCAAGATATATTCGGCCCTTTTCTTTTTTATTTTAATTTTCAGCTTTTTTTTTTTGCAATTTTATTTTTCAGCCGTTTTTTTTTTAGTTTGATTTTCAACGTTGGTAACCGGCCATGTCCGGTTCGGTAGTTTATTTTTTGTGTCAGTCTTTTTTTTTTAATTATTTTTTAATTTAAATTTTTTGAATGTCTAACGGTCTGTCCGTGGCATCCGGTTTGACCGGATGTCGTTTTAGTTTGAATTTATAACCGTTTTGAGTCGGTCTCTGCGCTTCTGTCAGTTTTTTTTTTTTTGAATCTGACAGCTGAGTTTTTTGATAGGCATGATAGGAACTTTTCTCTGATTATGGCGCAGGAATAGTAAGGTTGGCAAGGACCCGCCCCAGCCGACAATGACTAGCCACTGTGCACCACCACATCATGCCGACCGCCTTCCTTACTGCTTCCACCGTAAATGCGAATCCATAACACTATATATATAAATCAAAACAGCTGAGTTATTCTTTATTTTTTTATTGGTACATATATATGAGCGTAATGTCGCTGCATTTATACATATGACAACCAAATTAGGTGACGGATCACGTCTGTGTAAGAAGCAATGTTGAGGTAGATCAGGGATTGGGCTACCATCAGAAAAAACATGTGAGTAATTATGTAATCGGATCTAATTGAATTTTAGAAAAACACTGTAAAATAAATAATTAAAACCCATTGCTAGAGCGATTTGGTTTTTTTTTTTTTTAATGATACATTTGTATAAGGAGAATATCTCTATTAAGCATTATTATTGTAAATCTCCTCAAAAGTTATATTTGGAATTTTTTAAACTTCGCATTTGTATTAATTTCTAAATACTTTCCTGCAAATTCATTTATCTAAAATTAGGGTAAGATTAGTAATAAAAAAAAAATGGTGTGTTAATTTAGTATCAATTGTTTTCCGGGTAGGAATGTGAAGAGGTAAGAGGGACAAAGGGGCTTTATAAACATTTTTTTGCGCAATAAAGGCCGTGGTATGGTGGGCATGGAAGAGCGAGTGCGAGTCCATCTTCGCTGTTCTTAATGTGTAAACCGTCTTAGGGTTTAGGTGATTTTCGCTTTCTTTATTTTCAGTCTTATCCATTCACTTGATCCAAAACTCTTTTTTATTCTCTTTATCTACGGATATAAATTTTTTTTTGTGTTACCTAAAAAAATAGGGACTGTAATAATAATTATGTAATGAAACCGATTTTGGAGAAGAGGTCGCGAACCACCTCAACCAACGCAAAGACGGGCCCCGATAGACCTCGCTCTCGACGATCAACATATGTGAGATTTCGAGTATGAATGCTCCTTGGTTACATCCGGTTCCTTTTCTTCTTTAGAAAGAGCCTGACGTTCTTGATTAAGGTGGAGTTTGGGTGATATCGTAGTGTATCGCCTTAAACCCGCCCCCATAGAATCTTGGTGCGTATTTTAAGACCTTTAGTTGTTTCGCTTTAACTGCAACAAAATTTTGTCCATTTTTTAAACTTACGGTTGCAACATGACTTCGGTTAAAATGCCAAAAATTGCTGTTTCAACCCGTGGTTAAAGATTTTACTTTTAATATAACACATTTTCTCAATAGTATACCAATGTTAATATGATTTTGTTATGAGACCCATGGTATTAAAATAAATTGCAGATCTTTGCTGGATTTTCGACTGTGTGGCGGATTAAAGATCACGCAGACTTCGACCGCTTAGCTCTCTGTAATTCCATTTTAACTCCGTAGAGAATTGTACAATTTCAATGTAAATTTTAGCAGGCGGCAGTGAGTTCTATAGTTAAAAAATCGCAGGAGTTATCAAGAAATGAAAACCTATTCAAGACAAAGTATGGGTTCCGGAATTACTAAATTTTAGCTCCTTACAGCAGTATTTAGTCCAACAATATCTTTGGTCTAAAACAGTCTGGATTATGCAAATTACACACTCACCATCCATATCCCAATTAACTAACTTTTTAACTGATTGTGTTTGTACATTGATATATATTTCCTTACTCTTCACAAATTACCATACACGGAAAACATTGTGATATTTCAATTGTTAATATTTAAATTTGATAGAATCCTTTAATTTTGTTCATATATTTTTTTGTCAAAATGTCAGTGGTGCACAGCACCGAGGATCTTTCGGCTATTATTAACAAAGATGCTTGTGCATATACCATACTAGCGGTACCCCGGTGTGCTTCGCTACTACAATAGAGATATTGGAAAAAGAATAAAATATCATAGAATTTTTATAATCTTTATTTTAATTCTTAATCCAAAACACTTGAATACACTATATTTTTCGTTTTTCCATCTGGGATATGAATAAACAAACAATTTGGAATGCCTACTCTGGAACAGGCAACGTATAGCTGTCCGTGCGAAAAGCACGGTTCCTCCAAATTCAATCCGCATACTCGAAGCGTTTGTCCTTACGCCTTGTTGATTGACATAGCAAATGACAGGCGCACTGGAAATTGCAAACGCATGAATTCAAATGACATGTCTGTTGGTATCAGTGGGATTCGCGGGATTAGCACAATTTCACCTTTCGCTTTGCCGGTCAGTATTGTTGCTTCAATTAAATTCGTCATCAACTTTTTACATTCAGTCTTGTTCCATTACACAATTTTGGTGCATTTAAATTCCGTAATAAAATCACTGATGAGCCGACCTTCAAATTTAAACAATGCGGTAGCATACCAGACGGTTCCAATGAATTCAAAAATTCAACTGGATAATTCAATGTGTCATCTTGATTGATTTCGCTATCCACTAGTAGTATGTATATGGCGATTCTGGATCACATTTTGTATGGAAAACTGGGAGGATGTCTCACCCTAAAAACCCAACTTTTGATCCAGTCTATCACCAGTCTGGTCTTAGGAATGGGAGCCGTTCATTATTTTCGGGCCAGTCTGTACGAGGAATTCACCATACTTTTTGCTATGCTGTCCGCCTCAACATAGCTGAGTTTTTAAGGCTGTTTAACTCTATAATCTTTGCTGTAATTTATTTTGCTTTTGGAAAAACGACCTATTTGAAATAAGCTGGCTGAAAAATATTGGCATAACAGCTTAAGTTAAATCAACAATGGAAAATCTTGGAAAATTTGAGCAGATGTGGCAATTTCGCGCGTTCGTTGAACGAATTATTGACAATCTATTGATCATCGCTAGGAAATTAGCGACATTCCATCAACTAAGCAGCACTTTAACAATACTACTGTTATTATTTAGCTGCTCCAACACACCCATATTAATTGTGCATTAAATCTAAAATATAAAACTCAAAAATTCCGTTTGTTATGTCCGCAGCATTTATTTGGTTCAAATACACAACCAATAATAGCCAAAGCCAAAAGCTGAACTGCCAGAGCTACCGTCATCACCTCAGTGTCATCATTGCAAGTAGCGCCAATAACACCAAACTCGTGCCTGACACACAAAAATTATTTCACTCAATAGCGCAAGTGAAATGTACTACGCACTCACTACTGAGCAGCGTCAAAAATTCGCTTGGAGTCATTGCGTCAATGAACTACCATTGAGCTGGCACCGCATTGGCGCTGGCTCCATGCAATTTAGATCACTAAAATTGCGGGAATGCCCAGGCTCATGACTTTTTTAATCCAGATGGTGAAAACGAAGCAGAGCAAAACGTATGGTGTATTCCTGGTGCAGCCGTCCCACTTTGTGGAGAATGAACGACTCTACAATGCTCCCTCTTATTAATCTACGCTCTTTGATTAAAAGATATTTGCTCATATGCATGGATGTAAATTTAATTTGCGTTAACAAACCAATTTTCACAGCAAAAAATGTGTATATACATTAGTGTTAGGATTGGGCAAAATTTAATGTTAGTATATATGTACCTTCATATATACCTATTAAAATTTAAGCCTGTATTACAAATATATATGTATGGAAATCTTTGATTCACCCACGTGTTCCTACTTAATCCTCTCAACATTGTTGTTTTTCTTTCTTTGCACTCTCTTCTGTAAATTTAATTCATTAAAACTTTCATTGCCAAAGTCATATTTAATAATTTGCAAAAAGAGATATGATCTCCTTATTGGTCTTTAAGTAATTCCTCTCGAGCTCTGCGAGCGTATACACCCTTTCATACATACGTTTAATGTTACTTATATTAGACTGTTTCAAAAAAAATCATTAGAGCTACTTTGCGAATTGGAGATCTTTTGGTTTCGTAGAAAGTTTATTTTTGGTCATCACGCTTAAGCATTTTGCATTTTTTATATATATTTGGTTGGTTTATTTATGTTAAACCCCCAAATTGCTTCCAATTACGAGGACGACTATTTAACTATAAGTAAAAAACCACGGTTAATAAAGATCAATATTTTATTAACTATGTGTAACTAGAAAAACGTGTTGATAATTTTTATTTCGCTAGTATAAGCGGGCACTTGTTCGCCAGTCAGAATCGCAAAAAGAATGGTGGAGAGAAAATGAATAACAACTGCAGGTGTACAAAATAGAACATATGTATTAAAACGCTAGTATGTATGAAGATGAAATAGTGCAGGGTGCCACAGAACTCCCCCGCTAGATGAAACTACCGGAATCTATGTGGTATGCTAACGTGTCTACTGCTGCGAGTATGTTTCATCGAAGTATGTTTAAGCTGCTCCTCTGTATGTTGCGTGACAGTCGATTCCGTACAATCGGGGTTTGCTATGAATGCTGGCTTTAAGCGGTCTATGCTTATATTCGTATGGCGTCCTCGTACAAGTAGCTTGAAATTTCGGCGATCGCTTAACTACAGGATACGGCCCGTCGTAAGGACATGTTAATGATGGTCGTACAGTATCGTTACGTACAAAGACGTGAGTTGATGTTTGTAGGGCGGGCGATACGAACATTTTTGCTGTTGTATGATGTGCTGTCTGTGTGTGTCGAAGGTTCTGCATTGATAGTCTGAATTGCGATACCGTGTCTTCGTTGACATCGTTTAGCTTCCTAGTTTGGAAGAACTCGCCAGGAATGCGTATTGTGTTACCATAAACGAGTAAAGCGGGACATGCTTTGATGTCAGGCTTAAAGGCGACGCGTAACCCCAGCAAAATCATAGGTAACTCCTGTACCCATTTTGATGAGTAGTGGCATAAAATGGCGGCCTTTAAACTCCTATGCCACCTTTTGATGATACCGTTTGATTGCGGGTGGTACGGAGTCGTTCGGAGATGTGTTGCACCGATTGTGGACATTAGTTTTGTAAAAACTGCAGAGTCGAATTGCCTGCCTTGATCTGACGTTATGCGTTCTGGAACACCAAACCGGGCTATCCAATGGAATATGAGTGCTTTTGTGACGGATTCGGCGGTCATGTCAGGCATAGGCGCAGCCTCAGGCCATCGCGTGTATCGATCAACGATTGTTAAGCAATATCGTTGCCCCTCAATAGGTGGGAAAGGGCCAACGATGTCTATGTTGATATGAGAAAATCGGTCTTTTGGAGGTTCATATCTCGAAGGCAATGATTTCGTATGGCGATGAACCTTCGCTCTTTGACATGCTTCACAACAGCGTACGGAATTTGCGGTGTCTTTCCTGATACTCGGCCAAACAAATCTTTAAGCCATTAGCTTAACCGTTGCACGGACACCTGGGTGTGACAAACCATAAACTTTTCGTAGCACGATCTCTCGAAACTCTTTTGGGACGTATGGGTGGACGGCTGATGTTGATGTGTCGCATACTAATTGAGCGTTACTGTTGGGTATCGGAAAATTTTTTAGTACTAGTGAGCTGTTATGCATACCTGGTTCATTTAGAAGTGATTGCAACTGAGTGTCAGTTTGTTGCGCGGCTGAAACTTTTGTGTAGTCAATCATATGCTCGATCGATTGTATCCACGAAAGTAGATCTGCCGTTACATATCCTTTTCCGGCTACATGATGTATGTCGGCTGAAAATTGCCCAATAAAATCGAGTTGTCGGAGTCGGCGGGGTGAAACTTTTTCGGTTTTTTGAGGGAATGTATAAATAAGTGGAAGATGGTCGGTCACGATGTAGCATTTTCGGCCTTCAAGAATATAGCAAAAATGTGACACGCCTTGGTATACCGCAGCCAATTCGCGGTCGTACGTAGTTGCGTTGTGAAGCAGTGAACTTTTTTCAGTAAAATCCGAGCGGCTGCAGCTCACCATTGAAAACTTGATGCAGTGCAACTCCGATAGCAGTATCTGATGCGTCGACGTATAATGCTAACTCTGCATCCGATGCAGGGTGTGCCAGAAGCGTTGCGTTTGCCAATTCGTGTTTGCAACGTTCAAAAGCGACTTCGGCGTTCCACTGAATAGGCGTGCGGTCGTTTTTCTTATTGCCGATGATGAGACTATGTAGATGTGATTGATACGACATCTCATTTGGTAGGAACTTCCTGTAGAAATTTACCATTTCTAAAAAACTTTTTAATTCTTTGGCGACGGAAGGCTTGGGAAAACTGCGAATAACCGAAACTTTCTCGGGCAATGGGTGAATGCCTTGGCCGTCGACCAAGTGTTTCAGAAACGTAAGGTGATTTTTGCGTAACTCGCATTTTGAAGGATTAGTAGTGAAGTTATGTTCGCGGATACGTGTAAAAACTGCTTTTAAGTCGTGCCGGTGTTGCTCGATAGACGTGGATGCAACGCAAATGTCGTCGATGTAGGGAAATGTAAAATGCAACCCACGCAAGACCTCGTTGATAAGCCTTTGAAAGGTCTGCGCGCATTGCATCGACCGAACGTCATGCAACTAAATTCGTACAAGCCGAATGGTGTCGTAATCACCGTCTTTGGGATATCATCCTCATGTATGGGCACCTGGTGAAAGGCACGTTGAAGGTCAATTTTGGAAAATATGGTCTTGCCTCGCAAGTTTGTAGTAAAATCGGTTAGATATGGGAGCGGATACCGGTCGGGCAACGTCTGCGCATTGAGAGCGCGATAGTCCCCGCATGGTCTCCATGTCCCGTCACCTTTCTTTACTAGGTGCAACGGGCTGGACCAGTTGCTACTCGACGGACGACAAATTCCTGCCTTCATCAAATATTCGAACTCCTTTTTCACAGCCTTGAGCTTATCGGGAGGTAGATGCCTCGGTCGAGCAAATACCGGTTTACCAGTTATGATTATTCGGTGCGTGATGGTGCTTTTCGTCGATAATCCTTGCGGTGCTAGTTTCGTGATGTCGGAGAACTCGGCTAATAAAGATGCAAATGGGTCGGTTGTATCGAACGTTTTGATTGCGATTTGTTCCGTAATTTTAGGCAACGTAAGTAGCGCACCAAGTTCGTCCATGTTATCTACAATTGTTTCGGCGTAAGTCTATTAACAAGTCGTAAAAACGAATAAAGTCTGCACCGATGATTGAAATTGTAACGTCGGCTATAACAAACGACCATTCGAAATTGCGGCGGAGGCCGAGATCTAAATTAATTCTCTTTTCTCCGATTACCCTTATCGGCGTTTCATTTGCGGCATACAGCTTTGTTGTAGTAGGTCGGACATCGTTGATTTTAGTTACGATCGGCAGAACAGACACGTCTGCACCAGTATCCACGAGAAAAGATTTTTTTGAATTTCTGTCGTACCTGTAAGCGAAGAACTTTGCGCTCGGTGTCCGGGTCTTCGCCACGACTCGGCACGCACATTGGCAGTCATTTAGTGGGTGAATTGGTGGTCGGTGCAACTGCTGCACAACTTCTGAGACGGCACGGGCTCCTGCATTTGCGAGCGCTTCGCCCATATTTTTTGTCATACCAATATTCATCAACCGATGCGTTTGATGCGGAATCTCTTGGAGATAAGATACCAGTTCGAGGTCATGCACGTGAGGTACTACGACTGCGGTTCGTAGAACGTGAACGAGATGTTAGTTTTTCGAATTTTCTACCCAACTCCACTATGGCCGTACGTAACGCGTTAATTTCGTTGGGTTGGTCCGCACTGACTTTGTTGATATGGTTTGGAGAAATGGCATCGACAAATGGAATCAGCAATTTTTGTGAATTTAGCTGCAGTTCCAGATGAAGCAGCTACTACTGGCTGCGCGAACTCTGATAAACGCTTCGTCCAGAGGCCTTTTAGGGCTGCCTCCCCCAGAGTGCTACCAGCAACTCTCCTAATTTCGTAGTAGAGTTCTAACGGCTTTTTGTCTCCTATCGGCAATTCTAACAAGAGGCGGTTTAATCGTCGCTGCTCACTGTCGGCAAAATGTTCGATGATCTTCTGCTATACGTAGTCAAACCTGTCGTTTTGTGGTAACGAGGCAATTACGTCGCTCAACAGTGCGATAACATTTGGATCGAGCGCTGCTAGAATTGTTGCTGTTTTTTGCTTATCAGCAGTAATACCCGATGCTGTAAACCAAAAATCCATGGTAGTGAACCATGGTTCGATGTTGGTGTTACACATCGGTGGTACTGGGAGCCTTGCGTACACAACTGCTACAGTGTTTGCTGATGGCGCAGCTGGTTGTGATGGAGTACCCGTATTCGTTGATAAACCGCTGTCGTTGTTCATGTTGTCGACTTAACAGCGAAAACTGCGGGGTCACCAGTTTTGGTTGATTTATTTATGTTAAACCCCCAAATTGCTTCCAATTACGAGGACGACTATTTAACTATAAGTAAAAAACCGCGGTTAATAAAGATCAATATTTTATTAACTATGTGTAACCAGAAAAACGTGTTGATAATTTTTATTTCGCTATAGTATAAGCGCGCACTTGTTCGCCAGTCAGAATCACAATGGGGATTGTACGAGGCCACGAAATCAGTGGACTGGGGCACGCCGCAGGGAGGGGTGCTATCACCTCTGCTGTGGACGCTGGTCATCAACCAACTGCTCAGGCAATTCGATGAGGGACCCGTAAAACTTAAGGCTTACGCAGATGACGTTGCAATTGTCATAAGTGGAAAGTGCTTTCCAACGACTAGTTCTTTGATGGATCGGGCGCTTCGGGATATTCATACCTGGGCATCTAATGTCGGGTTGAAAGTCAATGCGGAGAAGATGGATATGGTCCCAAATACGACCAGGCCTAACTTAGGAGGGGTGACGTTACAGGAGAAACCTTGCACTCTATGCATGTAAAAGAATGCTGGGGTGTACGTGGGGCCTATCGCCCTCACTTTCTCATTGGGTTTTTACAGCGATTGTAAGCCCTATTTTATACTATGGAGTTCTTGTTTGGTGGAAAGCTACACAAAAAACAACATACC
Organism: Eurosta solidaginis; assembly: GCF_040869045.1. Taxonomy (NCBI): domain Eukaryota; kingdom Metazoa; phylum Arthropoda; class Insecta; order Diptera; family Tephritidae; genus Eurosta; species Eurosta solidaginis. The sequence continues at coordinate 111,874,550 of NC_090323.1, read as the reverse complement.
TCAAAAAATTAGAGGGGGTATGCTTAGCATAACGGGAGCCCTGAAAACAACCCCAACGGCTGCACTATATGCTATTCTGCACATACCACCTGTAGACCTGGTAGCAAAGAATAAAGCGTTAACGACCGCAACCAGGCTCGGTGCTTCGGGGCAGCTTGAGCGCCGACCATATGGCCATAGTAGTATAGCGTCATCAATCACAAGACGAACAGACTACATGATTCCCTATATGCGCTTCGAGCGAGATCTTAAGGCCACAATAGAGGTGGACGGTTGGCGCAAGGATGCGCAAATGGCGGACGAGGCGATACATGTGTACACCGATGGTTCCAAAGTAGTGGAAGGAGTAGGGTCTGCGGTATACTGCGCTGATCCGCAAACAAGCAGATCCTACAGGCTGCCGGATTATTGTAGCGTTTTCCAAGCGGAAATATTAGCCGTAACCAAAGCAGTAGAAACCCTGGAAGAGAATAGCTTAAGCTGCAACCGTGTTCACTTTTATATTGACAGTCAAGCAGCAATTAAGGCAATAATCTCGCATAGCACAGCATATAAATGCGTTTTAGAGTGTAAGAAGTCTCTGGAGAGAATCGGGACAGGGAGAAGCATACATCTATATTGGGTCCGAGGGCATATGGGAATAAAAAAGCGGACGAACTAGCTAAAAAGGGCGCATCCCTTGAAGCTTGCTCCGTTGATGTCCCAATTAGATTGACCGAGATGGGAAAGGCGAGAGGTGCACATGATCGATCAAGCGGGAAAGGCGTGGGTTCAAGCGCGGGTCTGTAAAGTTTCGAAGATTATGTGTAGGTCTTATAACCTTAGACTAACACAGTTGCTTCTATCATTAAAAAGAGAGGACTGTAGACTCATGAAGTGTATTCTGACTGAACACTGCCTTCTGGCGTCACATGCCTTCAAATTAGGCTTGGTCAATGATAGCAGATGTAGGAAGAGCGGGTTGGAGGAAGAAACGATCGAGCAGGTTCTGTGCTCGTGCCCTGCACTTGCCAGGGTAAGACTCCAGCTATTAGGAGTGATACAGCTGCCAGATCTAGAAGCAGCAAGTGGCTTAAGTCCTAGGAAGCTTCTAGTATTTGTCAAGAGGATGGAGTTATTTTATAACATAGGTCCTGGTTTTTGATAGGGTTTTTCAGTTTGGTCGTTAAAACAAACTTCTGGTAACACTACGGACTCAATCAGTCTATATGAGGTCCTCATGGACCAGCCAGTTCAACCTACCTACCTACTGTATTGAAATTTTTTCTGAGCGTGCAAACCTCTATATATATCGCTCATTTCTGCAACGTCGTCATAACTCAAAAAATATGACTTTTGAGTTAATAACATATAAACGTACCCAATATCATGATCTATGTTGCATAAAAAAATCTTCGTGATCAGTTAAAAATTTAGCACGTGTTATAAAAATGAAAATATGCCTTTATATGCGCAACATAGGGCAGTTAAAATCTTTGAATTGCTCTCCTGGAAAATTGTGTTTTTTGAGTTATGACGACGTTGCAGCAAATGAGCGATATATATAAATCAAAACAGCTGAGTTATTTTTTATTGTTTTATTGGTACATATATATGTACGTAATGTCGCTGCATTTATACATATGACAAACAAAAGTAGGTCACGGATCACATATGTAAGTGTAAGAAGCATTGTTTAGGTAGGTCAGGGATTGGGCTATCATCAAAAAAAATCATGTTAACAATTCTGTAATCGTATCGAATTGAATTTTAGAAAAATCCTGTAAAATAAATAATTAAAATCCATTGCTAAATCGATTTTATTTTTTTTTTTTTTTTTTTGAAGGGACATTTGTATAAGGAAAATAACTCGATTAAACGTTATCTATATATATACGCTAACAAAATTTCCATACAATCAATTGACAGGCTGTTTCGCATACTTAGCATACGTAAAATTATATAAAAGTTATATGAATCGATTCGTATTGATCAGCCGCAATGCATAGGCCTATTTTTGTTAACAAATATTACTCTATTTGTTTATAATTAATAGAAACAGTTTTTTGTAAATTCGAAAATCTGTGCAACTATCGAAATTGCCATCTGTAGGACGCATTATATTCACAAACCCCCCTGAGTAAATAGCTCCAAATTCTCAATTGTTTCTTTGCTCAAATGTTTCATCTCTACATATGTATATATTTGTACACGCCAAACGGTGAGAGAACTACTGCTTCGCTCATTTTCTGTTGAAATAAAATATTGTTTCCCATTATTTCCAATTACCTATATTGGTTTGTACCAAAATCCTTAAAAAATTGTTCTAAAATAATTATTAGCGCACAAAAAAACTTTAAAGAGAAGTAATAACTTAACCGGCCTATTTTTTTGAACAAATTTTACTTACACGTAAAAGCATAGGTCTTTATTTAACAGATTCTTTGTTTTTCATTTTAGGTGCTTTAAAAAAATTAAATCTGATATAATGAGTCAACTTTTGTTCAAACTCACTAAATTTATTTATTTATAACAATTAATTGCAAATTTGACCCAAATGTTTTTTGCATTTCCAGATTTTATGCTCATTTTAGATATAGCACGTCTTATAGTGAACAAAAAATAAATAAATTTGCTACAAAGATATTACATTAAAATTGGTATATTGTCTTTTATGCTCATTTATTTTGATATTTCGTATTTTATTTTATTATATTATCTTTTATTTCAACTTAGTTTGTTATTATTTAAATGCAACTTGATTGAATCGGAAAATTTCATGTTGTAAATTAAACGAAAAAAAACGACCCAAAAACATTTTCGATTTTAGGTTGAAATATTGCATAGGCAGTATATTACCCACTATCTATATATTAATACGCTAACAAAATTTCCATACAATCAATTGACAGGCTGTTTCGCATACTTAGCATACGTAAAATCATATAAAAGTTATATGAATCGATTCGTATTGATCAGCGCAGTGCATAGGCCTATTTTTGTTAACAAATATTACTCTATTTGTTTATAATTAATAGAAAAAGTTTTTTGTAAATTCGAAAATCTGTGCAACTATCGAAATTGCGATCTGTAGGACGCATTATGTTCACAAACCCCCCCCTGAGTAAATAACTCCAAATTTTCAATTGTTGCGTTGCTCAAATGTTTCATCTCTACATATGTATGTATATATTTGTACACGCCAAACGGTTAGAGAACTACTGCTTCCCTCATTTTCTGTTGAAATAAAATATTGTTTCCCATTGTTTCCAATTACCTATATTTGTTTGTACCAAAATCCTTAAAAAATTGTTCTAAAATAATTGTTAGCGCACAAAAAAACTTTAAAGAGAAGTAATAACTTAACCGGCCTATTTTTTTTGGGATAAATTTTACTTACACGTAAAAGCATAGGTCTTTATTTAACAGATTCTTTGTTTTTCATTTTAGGTGCTTTAAAAAAAATGAAATCAGAAATAATGAGTCAACTTTTGTTCAAACTCACTAAATTTATTTATTTATAACAATTAATTGCAAATTTGACCCAAATGTTTTTTGCATTTCCAGATTTTATGCTCATTTTAGATATAGCACGTTTTATAGTCAACAAAAAATAAATAAATTTGCTACAAAGATATTACATTAAAATTTGTATATTGTCTTTTATGCTAATTTATTTTGATATTTCTTATTTTATTTTATTATATTATCATTTATTTCAACTTAGTTTATTATTATTTAAATGCAACTTGATTGAATCGGAAAATTTCATGTTGTATATTAAAGGAAAAAAAAAAACGACCCAAAAACGTTTTCGATTTGAGGTCGAAATATTGCATAGGCAGTATATTACCCACTATATTTATTATTAGGCTAACTTTGTTTGATTATATGCCCATTAATCGGATGCTTAGATCCCATAATCCTAATTTGTTTATGTCGCTTAAAATTATGAAATCAATTTTATTTTAGTAAATATGTTTGCGTGAATAATTTCAATGTTTTTGTTTCTTTTTCTTTTTTTTCTAATTTATTCTGCTTTGCTATATCTTAGTATTATATCGTTCACAGACGATATTTTATGGTAGATATGGTCAAATATATTCATCTCCATTTCATGAATATGAATGTTTACAAATTTAATACAAATTAATTACGTACATAGATCTCAATGGGAATCCCAACATTAAATATCCGAATATTAGAATCTTCATATTTCCACACTGATAACATTAAAACCCGGAAAAAGGTCCAAGTGCACTTATTGCGTTTTTATATGGAACTGTTTATTCACATCACTTAATTTTTTCGCACTTTAAGTACTTTATTTTTTTTCTTTCATTTAAATTTTTTTTAGTAAACTCTGCCTTCTTTCTCATTACATAATTTTTTTATATTTTTATTTTTTATGAAGGTATCCTGTATTCTATTCGAAATTTTCGTTTTGTGTCACACTTATGTACATACTACATATGTATTTATACAAAATTAAACTCGGTAAAGCGCCAATTGCATACCTAACGGTGGCGTGAAATAGGCTAAATACCTTAAGCACATTTCTTCGTTTTTAACTAAAAGTTCGTGTTTTTGAATTATGACACTATTGAAGTAAATGGGCGATATATGTATATGGGAGATATAGGCCTACTGGGGAACCGAGCACACAAAACTAACTTCGGTAGCGCCCCAACGGGGACCTCCCGGGTGGTGTGGAAAAACCTATTTTTCAAATTAATGTCAAGTAATTTCACCCTAATTCTATGTCAATTTCTTTTGATTTTACATATTTTTTATATTTTTGTTTAAGGAGCCCCATACCAAAAGGTTATAATTACATTTGAAAATTTTGTAGAAAATTTAAGAAAATACAATAAAAATTACAATGTCTTAATGAAAAATTTAAGTAAGTTAGACCAGTTTGCTATATTTCCGCTCACTGCTTAACTATTAACGCATTATTTCACTACCCCCAACATTGCATGCATAGACTGAGTTGAAAAAATAAGAGTTGGTCGAATTTCGACCACAGGCGATACTAATTATTATAAATCTCCTCAAAAGCTATATTTGGAATTTTTGAAACGTCGCATTTGTATTCATTTCTAAATACTTTCCTGCAAATTCATTCAGGGTAAGATTAGTAATATTATAGTAAGGACACACTATGTAATAATTATGTAAGTTTTGTGGCAAAAGAATACAAAAATGAAATATTACAGCATTTAAAATTTAAAATCTAAAAAAAAAATGTATGTGTAGAGGTAAGAGGGGCAAAGGGGCCTTATAAACATTTTTTTTGCGGCCGAGCGCGAGTCCATCTTCGCTGCTCTTATAGTTTATGTGATTTTTGCTTTCTTTAGTTTCAGCCTTATCCATTCACTTAATCCAAAACTTTTTTTTATTCTCTTTATCTCATTAACCACGGATATAATTTTTTTTTTGGGATACCTAAAAGAAAATAGGGGCTCTGTAATAATAATAATGTAATGAAACCGATCTTGGAGAAGAGGTCGCGAACCACCCTAACCAACGCAAAGATGGGCCCCGATGGACCTCACTCTCGACGATGAACATATGTGAGATTTACGGTATGAATGCTCCTCGGTTACATCCGGTTCCTCTTCTTCTTTAGGAAGAGCCTAACGTCCTTGATTAAGGTGGAGCTTGGGTGATATCGTAGCGTATTGCCTTAAACCCGCCCCCCATAGAATCTTGATGCGTATTTTAAGATCTTTAGTTGTTTCGCTTTAACTGCAACCAAATGTTGCCAGGCTCGGCTCAAACCTGGGGCCAACGTATAACAACATGGGCGTTAAACAATCAACCAACAACAACAACAAAAAACATTACACCTGCTTCAAGCATTATATAATGACGCCGTAGGTTGAATAAAGGAATGGGTGACCAATACGGGACTGGAGTTGGCTAGCCAAAAGGCAAAGTGGTATTAGTAAGCTCCAAATGGTCGGCGAACGAGTAACTGTTGGGATCATCAAATCACTTCAAGGATTCTCTAAAATACTTAGGAGTGCGCGTGGACTCTAAGTTAATTTTGAAAGAGCACTTCAGAGCTGTGGGAGAGAAAATTACCAAAGTTAATGCAGGACTTATGCGAATAATGCCTAATATTGGTGGTCCGAGCGAAGGTACCCGTCAGCTATTGTCCACAGTAACCAGCTTTATAATACTATACGCAGCACCAGTGTGGTATGGATCTAAACCGACCCATGAAAAAGACATATTAGCAGCATATCGCTTGCAGTTATAAGAATATCCTGGTCCTAACACGGAAAATCCCAGTAAACTTACTCGCAAGCGAAATGGCCGATCTGTATAATACTAATATCGAGCGGCCATCTGAAGATGCCAAGAAAAGAGCAAGGACACAAACAAATAGCTAAGTGGCAAGAACGGTGGTCGCCTCGAGTAAAGGGCGTTGGACCTTCATGTTAGTTTGGGACGTAGCTCAATGGAATGAGGGGAATTACGGCGAACTGAACTACCATCTCACGCAGATACTGAGTGGACATGGTGGTTTCAAAGAGTATTTATGGAAGCGTAGGATAGAGGAAAATCCTTTTTGCCCAAGGTGTACCGCGGAGTTAGAAAACGCAGAACACGTCATGTTCCACTGCCCCGTTTACGAGGAAAGACTCATGTGGCGTTCCAAAAATGGAAGCCTTCTTCGTTTGCCGCCATGCGGCGTTATCTTCTTAAATGCTGCTTGTTTTTGGAGGGCGCCGCCTCCAAATTGTTGCCGCTTTCAGGGTGCCAATCATTATATTGTTCGAGGGGGCCTTCTCCGCCAGAACATCAGACGTATTTATTATTTTCAATAAAAAACGAAAGAACTTAAGTGTTTATTTAGCACTTTTTAATTTATTCACTAAATTCAACTCTCCACGATGTTGGTCAAAAATGTAATGGCCGCTCGTATTCTTTTATTTCTGAAGTAATGCGAAAGTGGTATCGGGGCGGTCCACGGTTCCAAAGCTGGGGCTGTTTTTTAGTCTACGGACACACGGTTGCTGCTACGGCAGCAATTATGGTGCATTAAGCATTCTTCAGCCCTTCCGAAAAAAAAAGTCTACCTATAAGATTGACCCTCTAAAGTTTTAGCATTTTATCTTTTAAAGTGGCAACTTCCCTATAAATGGGAGTTTTCAGAACTATGGCTGCCGTATAAACTTAGGTTATTTTAACACCTAAAGTTTGTTGAGTTTGGCTGATATTCCTTTTGGACGTTTAGTAATCTGCCGCCGTTAAAAAAATCTACATATATATATATATAAATTAAATTCTGTGTGTGTGTTCCATGTGGAAACTTATTTCCCACAAATCAATCACCACAAAATTTTGGCTGTAGGTTCAGTCGATCAAGACGACATCCATTCGTTTGACTAATCCAAATCATTGGCTTGATTCGAGACCGAGTATCGGTTCACATACATCATCAACAACAATGAATTGAGAAAATTGAGTTTCTACCTTTTTATCTACGCATTTTAATATCACTGTTCCAAAAACATTTACTTTATTTCCATTATAATTAAAAATGTAATACTTTTAATTTTCCTTGTCCAATTCAACTTTCAGTTTTTTGAATATTTTTGCCGGAATGCAGTCCACATCAGATCCCATATCTATCTTAAATCTACCCACTTGATTTTCTATTTGATAACCTTTATACCACCGCTTCGTATGGTTTGCCGCGCTATTCGAGTTTATTCTATAAATATGATCTACTTTAATAACATTCTGCGGACTACCATCAAAAATTTGTACATAATTAACTTAGTTACCCCAGTCCATTGAATTTTGTTGTTGTTTTCCATTGCTGTTGTTATCCTGTTTGCGGCTTCAATTTCTCTTTTCTGTTTGGGTTGCGTTGTTGTCTGTTTGCCTGCTTTTTGCCTTGCAAAAACGCTGAAAATGGCCCTTACGTCCATATTATCGACAACTGATGTGTTTAGCTTTGCATGACTGTAAATGATTTGCCCTGAAATGCTTACCACAGTTGTAGCACTTACGTATTATTGCATCTATTGCCTCCTTTGGTTCATTGTCTAACACGCTGTTGACACTTTGTTTGATATGTGCGTTCAACATAACCTTATTTTCTTTCGCTGCTTCATACGTTTTACAAATTTCAATACTTTACTTAATGGCTCATCCTTTGCCTGCGCAGTTCAGTTTCAAACCCCGCGAACGGTTGCTTTTATTTCTGCAAGATATTGTTGAACTTGAACGATTTCATGGTTGTATTTTTCTCTGGTATGCAATATCCATCGAAAGCCTTCAACACATCATTTAATGAGTGCTGGTTGACTACTGCAGTAGTATTTGGATCCCCATGTGCAACAACAATACTCTCTCCGATAATTGCATATTCTGTTCTATCGTTTGGCAATAAAATGATATAAATTTCCCGCGCTTGACGGCCAATCAACCATAAAAATGTTGCAATATTTGTCGACTCAGTTTCCGTTGTTTTACCAGTTGCCCGCATGTACATCAAAAATTCATTTTTCCATGGTCGCCATTCTTTTGCCACATTTTTACAATCCAATTCCTTTGGTAACCGATCGTTAGACATGTTTAAACGTTCAATGCTTGCTTGTCGATGATATATCACCCGATATTTGCTATATATGTAGTTACGATGATGACCCTGTGATCACTTCCACGTTTCAGATAATGGTGCTCCTACAATCCATGGATTTTCCAACTATTGCTAGGTATTGCACGCTATTTTACAACGTGGCGTAGCCCTTATACGTTCTTCTGTTCAGTGCTGTTTTACTAAATAAAATACACTCTCCAAATGCGATCCACAAACGTTTTGGTGTTTTTTCCTTCTGACACCATGTAATAAGTCTGGTAATTGGAGTTAAATAAAACAATATTTAGCTCTAATTGAACTTGATAGTGCGTTTTATTTTCTAATGCTCTTTTCGCTTAGATACGATACAGGTTGAGGTCCTATGAGGTCGGTTTTGTCTAAGGCTGGGGTAACGCTCAGTCAATCCAGAGTCGAGTAAAGGTCCCACAAACCCCTACTGAATAAATACACAATATTTATGTGTTACGAACACACGCACACACGGCTGAAGATATTAGGCGGACAGCAGCTTTCCGTCGCAAGATGGCGAGGGGGCGGAGCGTCGACTAACGGTCGTTGCAGTAGAGGAGGTTCGGTAGGGCGGCTGAACGGTCGGGCAACGGACGGACTGGAACGGCGGTGCGGAAGCAGCGGCGAGATAGAAGCAACGGCTTAACTGCGGTAGGATGGCAAGCGGCCAACGGTCGTCGTCGCAGTGGCGGGACGGATGCAGCGGCTTAACGGCGGTAGGATGGCGGACGGCCAACGGACGTCGTAGCAGCGGCGTGACGGATGCAGCGGCTTAACGGCGGTAGGATGGCGGACGGCCAACGGACGTCGTAGCAGCGGCGTGACGGATGCAGCGGCTTAACGGCGGTAGGATGGCGGACGGCCAACGGGCGTCGTAGCAGCGGCGTGACGGATGCAGCGGCCTAACGGCGGTAGGATGGCGAGCGGCCAACGGTCGTCGTAGCAGCGGCGGCACCAGAGGGGCGACGATGCGGCGGTGGGCTACGGAGCGCGTACCAGGGCCGTGGTGAGAGGGGAGATGGGCTGGCGACGGGGTTTACCTGGATAGCGGCTGCGTGTTCCGGGCGGGATAGGATGGGCGTACCAGCGGACTTGTATTGGTCGGTCGGTCGGCTTCGGCAGGATCGGGCTGATCGAACGTCTTCGGCAGGCTCGGTAATCGGCGGGGTCAGTCACCTGCGGGAGAAACTGCGAGGACTGCGAGGACTCGGGTTAGTGCTGGTTTCACCGCTGGACACCCCCGCCTCCCTACTTGCACACTAGTAGAAGGTGCGTAAGGGGGTGGGGTTGTACCAGCCGAGACGCCGTGGGTCGACCCGTGGCGGAGGGGAAGTGCACTTTCGCCACGGCCGCACCCTCTTCTCCCCAGCTAACTAGAGGGAGTGGTTCCTCCGCTCCGGCCAGCCTACTAAAATCAGAGCTGAGGGGGGAGGGGGTCATTTGGTCATTAAGGCAGCGGGCCGCTCAACACCGAGGTGGGCGACGGAGGGAAGGATAGTCCGAAGACACCACTCGCGTCGTCCAGCCCAGGTGAAGGGTGACTCGCGCCATGACAGCGCCCCTTCCGCTCAGTCCGAGCCGCGGGGGAGGGGGGTTATTTGGTCATTAAGGCAGCGGGCCGCTCAACACCAGGATGGGCGACGGAGGGAAGGATAGTCCGAAGACACCACTCGCGTCGTCCAACTCTGGTGGAGGGTGACCCGCGCCATGACAGCGCCCCCTTCCACTCGGCCAGCTAGCCGGAGTGGCAATTTTGTCTTTAAAAAGACAACCCCTCCCGCTGGCTCACCTGCGAGGACTGAATTGCAAAAATGCAAATTCAATGTTTATATGGGTGGTGCCGCAAACTGGTTGATAATTCAATGCACCATTATTGTGGTTTTCAATGGTTTGCTATTTTAGTGGTTGTTGGCTACGCTATAAAACAATAAGTACAAGTGGTTTTCGGCCATGCTATAGAAACTGGTTGAGAAGTCGACGCACCATTATTGTGCTTTTTCATTGGTTTGCAATTTAGTGGTTGTTGAATATGCTATGGAAAAATAAGTACAGGGAGGTTCAGGTTTAGATGAATAAGGGAATACAGGGGGTTATTGTAACGCTACGTTACAGTCCCCCTCCCACTTCGGTTGACGGAAAGCTGCGGTGGGGAAAGATGGATCTCCAGGCATGGCCTAGGTCTTGTGCCGGTGTGCATGTGGGCGAAGCACTTTATTTAAAAAAAAATTTTTTTTCCAAAAATATACAGAGTCATTCCACTTATATCTAACAGAGTTAATGTTATTGTAATTGTTCTAAAAAAAAAATGTTCCACTGTTTTGTTGTTGTTTTTTTTTTTTTTTTGTCGGGGGTGGAGTCGTACTAAACTGTATCCGTTGTCGTACTTCTCTTGTTCCCCTTTTAATGTGACGTAGATATGTATGTATTTATATATATATATATATATATATTTTTTTTTTTTTTTGAAAAATAATTTACAATTCATTTCTGTCTTAAATCTAACAACTTTTTGTAGATGGTATAAAAATATAAAAAAGAAATGCGGCGGCCTCTTCTCTTGATGGCTCATTCGACTTGTACCATTCGGTTGATTCCCATCAGCGAGACTTTCGCCCGGTTCTCGCCCATCATCTTCACCTTGATGCGCTGGTTCTTCCAATAGAATTTCCAGCACTTTTTGCTCAGTTTTGTCGGGCGTTTTAGCTTTAGTTCCCCGAAAAATTGTTCGGGATCGGGGTGCCCCTCTTCGTATGACGTTTTCTTCGTTTCGATGTATTCGGTGTCGCCCCGTCCCTGTGGCTCTGGTTGCGGGTCTTCTTTTATGGCCATTAGTTGCTCTATTGGTGGCCCATGAAAAATTTGGATTCTCTGAATCTTCGGTTTGTTTGCCGGCCACACTGTTGCCTCAAACGGCGGTCGCCACGGGCGTATCGGTTTCGGTGAGTCCGGTGGTGTGGGTTGCCGCTGTTTTCGACTCATTGTTGGACGGTTTGGTTCCTGCAATGAGTAAGCAAAACGAGGGTTGTTTAAAATTCGTACGGCTTTAAATCTTGCAAGTGCGCGTGTTGTTGCTTTGTTTGCCCCGGGTGGCCTACTTTCACCGTGTTCGTGGAAACATATTCCATCACCAAGTACGGGCCGGAAAATTTTGGTGCTAACTTCTGGGCGAATTTGTCGGCCGCGGATGAGAGTGGGTGGTCCCTTTTCATCACCTGCTCGCCTATGCGTGGCTTCCATTGCCGTCTGCGTAAGTCGTAGTGTTTTTTCTGTTGCTTTGAAGCTTTGGCTAGGTGCCCTTTTATCTCGTCCCATAACTTGGTGATGGACGGTGGTACGGTTGGTGGCTCTGCTGGTACTGCTCCCTCCGTGCGCACTTGCTGCGGTGCTGTAAGGTCTCTACCGAAGTTGATTTCTGCTGCTGATGCTGTTGTCGATTCGTGGCTAGCCGTTTTATCGCGAATGCTATTTGCGGAATCTCCTGGTCCCAGGTGCGGTGGTCGTCCTTGCATCGCTGAGCTATCATGGTTTTCACGACTCGGTTGGTTCGCTCGGTGGGGTTTTCGTGCGGGGCGTAAGCTGCCGTAAACTTGTGATCGATGCGGTGGTCGTTCAAAAACGCTGCTAATGCCTTCCCGACGAATTGTTTACCATTGTCGGTGAGGAAGGCTTTCGGGCAGCCAAATCGGTATATGACTCTTTCTTGGAGTGCTTTGATTACGCTTGTCGTTGTCGCTTGGCGCACTGGGATCAACTCCACCCACTTGGAGAATTTATCCACCATGACGAGGAGACAAGTATTTCCTTGCTTGGAACGGAGCAGTGGTCCCACGAAGTCAGCGGTTACTATTTCCCACGGCCGTGATGATTGCATGGTTGCCATCAATCCTGCTGGGCGTCTTTGCTCGACTTTGTATTCTGCGCATCTGATACACTTCCGTACGTGTTTGAGAACATCGCGGAACATCCCGGGCCAGTAATAGTTCTGTTGTGCTCTCTTAAGCGTCTTCTTCACTCCGAGATGTCCGGCGGCGGCAGCGTCGTGGACTTCTTGTAGTACGTCCTTTCGTCGGTCGGCTGGGATGCACAGCTTCCATTGCGGTGACCGCGAGAGTTGATTTCTCGGGGAAATGTGGCGGAAGAGTCGGTTATCGACGATCTGGTAATCTGGATGTCCTTGATGTTTTTCCCGCACCTGTCTTGCTTTCCTCTCGTGCCAGTCGTTTGTTCCGTTGGTTATGGTGTACAAAATGTCGTCATCGGCGTGTTGTAGCGGGCAGCGGGAGAGTGCGTCGGCTACCGTTCTGTGCTCCTTTTCGGTATTCTATCTCGAAATTATATTGTTGCAATTCCAGTGCCCATCTTGCCAGACGTCCAGAGGGGTTTTGGAGCGAATGCAGCCATTTTAGTGAGTTGTGGTCGGTGATGACGGTGAAGTGATACCCCTCCAAGCACGGTCTCATCTTACGGATACCCCATAGCACGGCGAGGCATTCCTGTTCGGTGGCCGAGTATCGCTTTTCCAGCTGGGTTAGGCTTCGGCTGGCGTAAGCTACTACGTTCTCATGGCCGGAATGGCGTTGATAGAGCACGATGCCCAGGCCCTCTCCGCTCGCGTCGGTCTGGAGAAAACGGTCGAGAGAAGTCCGGACAACAAAGTATTGGCGCGCTGGAAAGCTTATCCTTGAGTGCTTTGAAAGCGTGATTTTGTTGCGCCTCCCATTTCCAGACTTGTCCCTTTTTCAGCAGTTGGTTAAGCGGCGCGGCGAGCGTAGAGAAGTCTGCCACGAAGCGGCGGTACCACGACGCGAGTCCAAGGATCGGCGGAGCTCTTTGAGCGTTTTCGGTGCGGGCATCTCTTGTACAGCGGATACTTTTGCTGGATCGGTGTGAATCCCTTTCGAACTGATGATGTGTCCTAGGTAATGGAGTTGTTGCTGGACGAAGCTGCACTTTTCGAAGTTTACTTGCATCTTGTGCCTTTGTAGGCGCTCGAACACTTCCCTCAAGATTTCCAAGTGTTCTTCGAAGGTATCTCCCAATACGATAATATCGTCCAGGTAGGCGAAAACTTTTGGTTGGAGTTCGGGCCCAAGTATCGAATCCAGAGCGCGTTGAAAGGTAGCCGGAGCAGAGTGTAGGCCAAATGGCATGACTTTCCACTGGAACAATCCCCTGCCAGGAACTGTAAATGCGGTGTATGGGCGAGATGCTCTGGCGAGCGGGATCTGCCAGTAGCCGTTCTTCAAGTCAATAGTAGAAATGAATTTCGCCTCTTTCAGCTGGTCGAGAATGGCTCCAATTTGCGGCAACGGGTAAGCGTCTGGTTCGCTGGCGGCGTTGAGCTGACGGTAATCTATCCTCCACGTGCCCTGTTTTTTGCGGACTAGCACGATTGGCGAGCTGTACGCGCTTCGTGATGGTTCTATTCTTCCTCCGGCTAATAACTCGTCTACCTCTTCGTTGATTACTTGTTGCATGGCCGGGTTGCGGGGGTAGTATCGTTGCTTCAGCGGTCGGTTGTGTTTGAGACGAATCGTATGCTCTGCTGCAGTGCTCGGTGCGATGATTTCGCCAAACCGCTTTTGGTGATGCGCCAGGAAGTTTCCCAGTTCCGTCTTTTGTTCGTCGCTCAGGTGTTCTCGGCTCGTCAATGCACATAGCGTATCCAGTTCGGGTGCTCTCTTGGTCACGGTGGCCTCTAGCGGCTGGCCATCCAGCGTGAGGATGATTCCCCTCTTTCTTAGGAAGTCCATTCCGAGGATTACCTGTTCGGCCAAGTTTGGGATAACGGACAGCATCGCGTCTGTGGCTCGTCCTTGATACACAATCTTTGCCGGTTAGGAATTCGAGGTAAAGACACACGTTTGGTCTGCCAGCTGGATACTTCGCTTGTTGGGGCGCGCCTTGATGTTGTTCTTTTCTAGGTGTTTCCGTACGGTGTCATCTACATAGGATAGGGTGGCGCCGGTGTCCACTAGTGCGCGCACGCTCATGTCCTCGATGACCACTGGTATATAGAATCGGCCATCTACTTGTGTTTTTGCGGTTGATTTGCTGGCGGGTGGTTCCCTCGGCTTCTCTGGTCGGACGTACGGTGCTTGGCGGCTTCCTTTAACAGCGTTGGACGGCGTTCGGGTTGCGTTCTCGGTAGTTGGGCTAGTCGGAGGGCATGGACAGTCCCTGGAGAGGATGTTGTCTTGGCCACACCGGGAGCAGAACTTCCTCCAGGGGCCCTTACATTGGAAGCGGTGGTGTCCGCGTTCCTTGCAGCGCCAACAGCACTCTTTGCTGTCGTATTCCATGGGTAGGTGGTATAGGCTGTGGGCCACCATTTTTCCCTGTTTCGCTTCCTCGCCTTTTAACAGCTCATACTCTTCCGTTAGCTCCAGGAGCTCCTCGATCGTCCTAAACTCGCTGCGTTTGACGAAAAGGCGGTATTCCACGCGTAGACCATCATAGATCCGTTCGAGGTGATTCTCTTCGCACATCGTCGGGTGTTGGCGGATCAGCGTTTCCAGTGCGAGGATGTAGTCCTTGGCCTTCTCTCTCCAAATGTCGTATGTGTCGCTTAGGTAGAAAAAAATTTTGCACCTCCCCCCGCAGATCGCTCCAGCGGTGTATGTGTTGCTTACGGACGCGGTACCATTGCAGTGCTTTCCCACGTAGAAGCTCCGGCAGTGTTGGGAGGAGTCGGTCGACGGGGATGCGGTAGCATTCGGCAAGCTCCTCTATCCTCTCAAGACATTCGTGCAGTGACTCCTCCCCCGGAAAGTGCAAGTCCCAGCGGCGAACGGTATTCATAAGTTCACCGTCGCTCATTTCGTCTCGTTTCGGTAATGCGTTCTCTCCCTTTCCTCCGTGCGGCTGTGGGCTGTGGATCTGGATTGAAGGGATCGGCTTTGTTGTTGGCTGGGGTAGCGTAGCGAACTTTCCCTCTTCCTCGTTCACTTCTCGTTACAGCTCTTTCAACAGGTCTTCACTGGATTTCCTGGCGCGTTTCGCTCGCACGTAAGTACTCAGTGCGCGGCGCAGCTCGGCTACGGTTTGGCCTTCCACGTCGATTCGGTGTTCCTTGCACTCCTCGATCAGCTTCTCCTTCCTAAGTAGGTAGATCCAATTGAGCGAGTCGGTGTTCAGCAGCGTGCCTTCCGGAGCCTGTGTGGGTGTTGTTTCTAGCGATGTGTTCGTTGAACCCGCCCGGCAGTGTTGGTGGTGGTTGCAGTTGTTTTTCCACGGTCATCTGCGGAGGAGGGTTCCTGCTCGGGCGCCATTTATGAGGTGGGTTTTGTCTAAGGCTGGAGTAACTCTCAGTCAATCCAGAGTCGAGTAAAGGTCCCACAAACCCCTACTGAGTAAATACACAATATTTATGTGTTACGAACACACGCACACACGGCTGGAGATATTAGGCGGACAGCAGCTTTCCGTCGCAAGATGGCGAGGGGGCGAGCGTCGACTAACGGTCGTTGCAGTAGAGGAGGTTCGGTAGGGCGGCTGAACGGTCGGGAAACGGACGGACTGGTACGGCGGTGCGGAAGCAGCGGCGGGATAGAAGCAACGGCTTAACTGCGGTAGGATGGCAAGCGGCCAACGGTCGTCGTCGCAGTGGCGGGACGGATGCAGCGGCTTAACGGCGGTAGGATGGCGGACGGCCAACGGACGTCGTAGCAGCGGCGTGACGGATGCAGCGGCTTAACGGCGGTAGGATGCCGGACGGCCAACGGACGTCGTAGCAGCGGCGTGACGGATGCAGCGGCTTAACGGCGGTAGGATGGCGGACGGCCAACGGGCGTCGTAGCAGCGGCGTGACGGATGCAGCGGCCTAACGGCGGTAGGATAGCGAGCGGCCAACGGTCGTCGTAGCAGCGGCGGTACCAGAGGGGCGACGATGCGGCGGCAGCGGCGGTGGGCTACGGAGCGCGTACCAGGGCCGTGGTGAGAGGGGAGATGGGCTGGCGACGGGGTTTACCTGGACAGCGGCTGCGTGTTCCGGGTGGGATAGGATGGGCGTACCAGCGGACTTGTATTGGTCGGTCGGTCGGCTTCGGCAGGATCGGGCTGATCGAACGTCTTCGGCAGGCTCGGTAATCGGCGGGGTCAGTCACCTGCGGGAGAAACTGCGAGGACTGCGAGGACTCGGGTTAGTGCTGGTTTCACCGCTGGACACCCCCGCCTCCACACTTGCACACTAGTAGAAGGTGCGTAAGGGGGGTGGGGTTGTACCAGCCGAGACGCCGTGGGTCGACCCGTGGCGGAGGGGAAGTGCACCTTAACGGCACAGCGGTAGCCCCTTGTGCGCACTCATCGGCTCACGGCCGAAACCAGAGCTGCGGAGAGGGGGTCGTGCGGTCGTTCGGGCGGCGGATCATTCCTTACCAGGCCAGGACGACGGAGGGAAGGGTAGTCCGAAGACACCACTCGCGTCGTCCTGGTCCAGCAGGGGGTGACTCGCGCCACGGCCGCACCCTCTTCTCCCTAGCTAACTAGAGGGAGTGGTTCCTCCGCTCCGGCCAGCCTACCAAAATCAGAGCTGATGGGGGAGGGGGCCATTTGGTCATTAAGGCAGCGGGCCGCTCAACACCGAGGTGGGCGACGGAGGGAAGGATAGTCCGAAGACACCACTCGCGTCGTCCAGCCCAGGTGAAGGGTGACTCGCGCCATGACAGCGCCCCTTCCGCTCAGTCCGAGCCGCGGGGGAGGGGGGTTATTTGGTCATTAAGGCAGCGGGCCGCTCAACACCAGGATGGGCGACGGAGGGAAGGATAGTCCGAAGACACCACTCGCGTCGTCCAACTCTGGTGGAGGATGACCCGCGCCATGACAGTGCCCCCTTCCACTCGGCCAGCTAGCCGGAGTGGCAATTTTGTCTTTAAAAAGACAACCACTCGCGCTGGCTCACCTGCGAGGACTGAATTGCAAAAATGCAAATTCAATGTTTATATGGGTGGTGCCGCAAACTGGTTGAGAATTCAATGCACCATTATTGTGGTTTTCATTGGTTTGCTATTTTAGTGGTTGTTGGCTACGCTATAAAACAATAAGTACAAGTGGTTTTCGGCCATGCTATAGAAACTGGTTGAGAAGTCGACGCACCATTATTGTGCTTTTTCATTGGTTTGCAATTTAGTGGTTGTTGAATATGCTATGGAAAAATAGGTACAGGGAGGTTCAGGTTTAGATGAATAAGGGAATACAGGGGGAGTTACGTTATTGTAACCCTACGTTACAGTCCAACTGGGGGAACTCGTTCTCAGCTGTCAAATACATTAATGGGTGCGTTCAGTGCTAAGTGACATCTAGTGGCAATAATCCTATTACACTAGTGGCGAACAATATTATTACAAATATCATGTGGTTCCGATACATAATTCTATACGGACCCCGCAATAAGGCGCAAACTGCTTTCATGTCTTGTGATTCTAAAAGCAGTACATTTATTTTTTTTACAATTACATAAAAGAATAGTTTGACTTACACTGCTTTTATGCTTTGAAATCATTCTTGCAGTGAAATTGTATTATAATATTATTTTAATGTTAAAATATGAAATTTCTATTTATAATTTTAAACTGTTTTCTTGCCTTGGGAAATTGGTTAACTGTTTTTTTGTTTTTTTTTTTGGTTGGGAAATTTAAGATATTCGAAATATAAAATAAATTTTAAACCTAATTTTATCTTGAAATTTGAATTTTTAATGATAAATCGTTAAGTTAATGAGTAAATTATTGTCTAAGCAGTATATATTTATTATGTTATTATATTTATGCATATATGTGTGCATATTAACTGTATTTATATTTTGAATAAATTAATAAAATAAGAATAGATGATATTATCTTATTTTTTGGTATAGCTTAGCCAAAAGCTAGGCATAGTTTTAGCCCACATAACTAAATTTTGAATAAATCAAGTTTTCATGCCAAACCTCTAGTTTTAAGCAGAAAACAGATGTGTTTGAACTTCAATCCATAAAGCTCACAATTGAAGCCCCCTTGTGAGGACCCCAAAACCGAGGGCTTTGTACCCTCACAACATATACATACATACATATACATTTTTGATCATACATTTTGTAATATAATATTTGCATTTTATAACTTTGAATTTATAACAATATGCGAATTTATAACTTATACATTTCCTATGAATTACCCGAAATGTACATTTACCCTTAAGAATTATGCGCCAAAAGTTATATATTATGTTGTATACTGAATTAATAATTACTAAATTGAAGGACAAATTAGACTTGCGCACTTTTGCACGCAAGCAAAATATTTACATTTCCGCCCACATAAATTTAAAATATAGGATCACCCTAACATACACTGAACAATTGGAAGGGAAGTGGATACTCACAAAACATAAAAATGTATCGGTCAACCAACCCTTTGTCCACGCGCAATCCAATGCACCCAGCTACAAATACAACATACATAATATTGTGACGAATATTAGTGAAACTGATACTCACATCACTAATCTGATACTAAGTAAATAAAGCCACAACAGCAATAAGGCAAGCAGTCACTTGTATCTACATAAACGAATCAATCATTATGTCTACACATATGTACGTACACATGCATATAACTTATCTGAGATGCTCACAAAAGTAGGCAATCATTTTTGCAAGTATCACTCACATATATGAGAAGCTTTAACGATCATCTGTAGTTGTATGCGAACGAGACATCACAGAGTATAAAATGAGTTAAAGCTGAGTAATCAGTGATCAGTTTGATTTAAGCACGCTATCTGTTGAGAAGTATGAGTGTTATTGTAGTCTAATAAAGACCATTTTACATTATTGAATATTGGAGCTATTTATTCAACAGTTTATGGCTTCGAACATTAGCAGAAGGTTGCAAATAAGCGAAATTGCACTAAATTCGTTACAATTGGTGTCAGAAGAGGAATTGTTAATAAATTCTGGAGATTTCGAATATAACTTGGACATGGCAAAGTTAAGTGAATTAAGGATCCAGCAACTGAAAAAGGAGTTGGCGGACCGTGGATTGAATACAACCGGCAATAAGATGGAACTTCAAGCACGGCTACGAGAGGTATTGGAGTTGGAAGGAATTAATGTTGACGAGTATGTCTTTTATCCTGATGTGGAAGAATCAACAACAAAAATTGAAAAGAAAAACGAAACATCGCAGACAGTTACCAGCACCGACTTGAACATTATATTGGCTGCAATATCTGTTCAAACATCGACAATGGCATCTCAACTGGAGTCACAGGGGACACGTATGTATAACATACAAGATGGAAACTCAACTGGAAGAACAGAAGACAAGTATAGCATCCCAACTGGAAGAACGGGAGGCACACATTTCAGAAATGTCGTCGCAAATGTCATCCCAACTGAATCGCAGGAGAACCGTATAACAGCCAAGATTGAAGCACAGGAAACACAAATTTCATCACAGCTGGAAGAACAAAAGACATATATGGCAACTCAACTGAAAGAACAAGAGACACGCATAACAGTACAACTAGAAGCACAAGAGGCGCGTATATCATCAAAACTCAAAGGGCGAATGGACGAAAAAATAATGCAGTTTGAAGAAAAATTCGAGGCAGGGGTGGATGTTTTGAGAGGTCGTATACTGGAATTGCAACTTAATCTCCCGGCTGCTTCAGCGAGTAATACGAAGGTAAAAACTCCATCTTTTGACGGTTCTGTTCCTTTCCAGGTCTTTAAGCTACAGTTCGAGAAGACCGCAGCAGTGAACAACTGGAATGCTGAAGATAAAGCTACAGCTCTGTTCATGGCATTGAAAACGCCTGCAGCGGAAATCTTACAGGAGATTCCAGAGGGCGAACGGAACTGTTAAGAAGCATTGATCGCCGCTCCAGAGACACGATACGGAACCGAGCATAGGAGACAGATATACCAAATGGAGTTACAGAACCGCTTCCAGAGGGCTGGTGAAACATTGCAAGTGTTTGCGTCGGATGTTGAAAGGCTGGCACATTTAGCGAATGCGGACACACCCGTGGAATACACCGAAAGGGTAAAAATCCAGAGCTATATAAATGGCATACGGGACATGATAACGAAGCGAGATACATACGCAAACCCAAAACCTAAATTCACATAAACGGTATCTCATGCTCTGAATCAGGAAACAGCATCGCTTCTGTGTAAGCCAGCGTTCAAAGCACGCCGTGTGGAGGCCAGACTGGAAGTCAAGCAGTCTTACCGTCAGAGGGAATGTGGATGGCAAAGAACGTGTACTGACGGTAGATACGGACGCATCTTATTCCTTGATTCGATCTGATTTGGTCAAAAACAGAATAAAGCCATTATCTGGAGCAAGTTTGCGTACGGTTACTGGCGAGTATAACGAAGTCCAAGGAGAAGTGATCTGTAAAGCCTTGATTGGGAAGTCATGGTTCTACACAAATTCGTTGTGGCGGAGATCGTTGATGAAGTCATATTGGTAGTGGACTTCTTAGTTGACCATGATATCAGGATCGATATGCGGAGAAATATTATGCGCTACAAGAACAAGGATATGCCACTTAACCTAAATTTGGAGAAAGGGTTCAGCAGTGATCGAGTACTGGTGGAGAAGACTCGACAAAGACCACGAAAGTCAAAGGTAAATGTTGATGGATCGAATGGGTCAAATAAAGCGAAATAAAAAGTACCTGCGAAAGAAACACTGGCATTGGCAAAACCAAATGGACGCACAAAAACCAAGGAAAGAATTTACCAGAATGAATGCAAGGGTAGTTTCAAGCCAGGGCGCACTACTGTTGTGGTTCATTGGCCAAAGAACAGAGTGTGAGTGAACGGTCCAGGGTAATGAGTAGTAAGATGAAACACAGGTTTGGCAAGAACACCAATTCGGAAGGTTTCTTGGATGGAGATTTGATACTGTTATACAACCCTCACTGGCGGAAAGGTGTTCCATCTAAATTTTGTAGCAGTTGGGAAGGCACACGCAGAGTTGTGAAGAGGATCAGTGATGTTATCTACCGCATACAAACAATTAGGAAACCACGAAATAGAAGGGTGGTTCATTTGAAGAAGCTAGCAGCGGTTAGATCGAGAGATTTGTCTGATCGGGACGATCAGACTTAGGTGGACGGCAGTGTGACGAATATTAGTGACACTAAGTGATACTCACATCACTAATATGATACTAAGTAAATAAAGCACCAACAACAATAAATCAAGCATTCACTTGTATCTACATAAACGAATTAATCATTATATCTACACATATGTACGTACACGCAGCGTAGAGAAACGCACAAACACGTGCATATATCTTATCTGAGATGCTCACAAAAGTAGGCAATCATTTGTGCAAGTATCACTCGCGCATATGAGAAGCTATAACGTGCATCTGTAGTTATAGCTGGTAGTTTTATAGTTGGTAACTAAGTTAAATTCTAGAAACGCCTAGAAGTATGCGAACGAGACATCACAGAGTATAAAAAGAGTTAAAGCTGAGTAGTGATCAGTGATCAGTTTGATTTAAGCACGCTATCTGTTGAGAAGTAGAAGTGTTATTGTAGTCTAATAAAGACCATTTTGCATTATTGAATATTGGAGTTATTTATTCAACAGTTTAGTGATTCGAACGTTAGCAGAAGATTGCAAATAAGCGGAATTGCACTAAATTCGTTACAATAAGTTAAGTGAACGGAGATCAGCAGCAAGTCGTCAAAAATAAGCGCAGCTATTAATTGGAATTTTGCTATACATACGTACGCACTAGCATACAACACACCAACGCACGCCGTACAACAGGAGTCAAAAGTATTGAGCAAAGCAAACGCGACGTTAGAATCAGGTGACAAAAAACAAATGTACAAACACACAATAGTAAAAGCGAAGGCTGGAAAGCACGATATGCGGGCAAATGCAAATGCATTGTATTCAACAAGGATTATTACAGTGCATGGATATTTATGGAAGGAAATATTCACCGGAATAACTCTTGTAATATATTGTTAATATTATTAGATAGAAATTGTTATTATAAAATAACCGTTTGCCTGCGTGCAAAATTAGTATATAAGGGAGACGAATTCGCATTGAAATTGAGAGATTATGAGGCAGGCATACGAGTCGTAGTATAGTATACCTGAAGGTTTTGACTTCATTTGTACTTAAAGCATATTTGTCTGGAAGCCTTTTACTCCATTCGACAGCAGAGGTTGGCCGAGGGCTTTATTACAAAGTAAGGGAATAAGTTAGGACTAGAAATAGAATTTGATGAACTAAATATTTATAACGCTTTTACATGAAATCAACAGGGTTACTCATTTAAATGACCGGTAGGGATCTTTATTTTCAGGAACCCTGGACGGACTGAGACCAACCCCAGCAAAACCAAAGGAAAGGTCCGTCACAACCTTCAAACCACTAATTTTCATAAGAAGCTGTAAAACTTTAATTTTAAACCAAATTTGGTTAGATCATATATGTAGTACAAAAAAGTTTATAATTTAAATTTAAATTTATAACCATGTACAGATCATAAACTGTATTATATGTTATAATAAAATAAATCACGATAAAATTTCTCCCCCACAGGTCATTTGGAGACACGACGGGCGACTAATAGCTTCCAACGTATATAAAAGTGAGAAATACTTACTTAGCGAAACTGGTAGCCTTTTCGTTAAAAATTTTACATCCACCGATGAAGGACGCTATGAGTGTACAATAAAAAATCACAACGGACGTGTTACCGCCTCTGCTCTTGCAAAAATCAAGTAGGTTTATTTATTTATTTAATTCTATGAATTTTAATCCTAACAGACTATAATACAAAGAAAATTTGAAAAAATACTTATGCCTAAAAGTAATGGGTGTACTTAAAGCAGAGTTCAAAATATTCGTAAACTCAGCCCTTTGTATAGAAAAAGCTAGAACTGCGGAATTACTTATCCAGTTAAGCTCCAGAATAGCACGTGGAATTTGTTCTAAAATAGTCGAAATAAAATGGAAAACAATTTCTGGGAGATCTCTGGAGAACATTAAATCGAATCCTTTCCAGAAAATATAGACAATCAATGTAGCCGTTAATAATATTATATGTGAATGACAAGTACAGTATAGACCTACAATTTCCAAGGACTTGAGGCTTAAAAGTAAAAGACGTGCAGAGTAGGAAGGAATTGGCTCCGAAAAGTTTAACGTCCGGATCGCATATTTAAGGAAAATTTTCTGAATTCTCTCAATTCTACTAATTGCCGATTGGTTGTTTGGTCTCAAAATGGAGATCAGACGTATGACATGAAATGCAGTTTGAAGGTATAGGGGTCTGAGAATTTAGAGGCATTGTGCCGTACAAATCAGTGCAAAGAATACGATTTCAAAGTCAGGTAGTTAATATTACTAATGAAAGAAAATATTTTGTCGAAGTTAGATATAATGTATTTTGTAGACAAAATTTAGTTGATTTTGAATAAACAATTTGAAAGCATTTAGACCTATTCAAAGAGAGACGGGAATTCTGGCCCCATTTGTGAAGTTTGTTTACATCATCCTGCAGCTTTATGACAGCTTATGACGACCTAATAGCTGAGAATATTTTTAAGTCATCTGTATATAGCAAATACTTTGCAAACGAAAAACAACTGCTGTTGTCATTAATAAATAATATAAATAAAAGTGGACCTAGTATACTTCCCTGGGAAACACTAGAAGTCGCAACAAACGGATTAGACAATTTCTCATAAATGACAACTTTACTTAAATAAGAAAATATCCGCAAAAGAAACGTTGAATGAAAACCGAGACAGCTTAATTTTTTTAATTTTAACAGTGTGAGGGACTCTATCAAAAGCATTGGAGAAGTCAGGGTAAATGCAATCAACCTGGAGTCGGGCAAAGAAAGACCCTAAATAGTATTCGCTAAAAACAGCAAGATTTGAAACCGTATACCTGCCAGCAACAAGTCCGTGCTGGTGTGGGATATAAGGGATTTAACACCAAAACTCAACTCGGCGTCCAAGGCATGCTCAAAAATCTTAGAGATCGTAGACAGCTTGGAAATTGGTCTATAGTTACACACATCATTCTTATTGCCACAATCATCGAGGAACGTCGCAGATGGTAATAATTTACTGAAAATCAACCACAAAGAATGGACCAAGGCTGACGGTTTTTTTTAGCCAGACAGAAGAAACTCCACCAAAGTCAGTTTAGGAGGAGGATTTAATTATAAGAATAGCTTTACTAACATCCTTACAAGAGATACCAAGCCCACCGAAGTTCAGGACAGAATAGGCATTCTTAGAAAAATCAAATGCTTGATTTTTATCATCAGGGGAAAAATTTGACTTAAAAACTCAGCAAGTAAGTTGGTTGCCTCACTTAGAGATCGCGCAGACTGATCACGAAGGAAAACGCCCGAGGGTATACTGGAGCCACATTTTTTTTTTTGCTTTGGCCCGTTTTTTTTGATCCAAGTTCAACTCAGTTTGTCAGCTAAACTACGCTTAAACTTATTCTGCAGTTTTTCAGTCTACTTTAACTGAAGGTTAAGCTGAGCTTTAGCGGCCGATCTGGCAGGGTTTGACTCTAGTTAACCTATCAGTTATTTGCGTTCGTTTGAAATGGCGTCGAATATACCCAACAAGCATTTGGGCCTGAGTATCATTAGAACTCATGTTGATAACTAGGCAGACTTCTAAAATCTCTAGAGTTCTTTCGAAACAGTGGCTCAACTTGAGAATCATAGCGTACTCAGCAAAAGAGGGAATTTGTTATAAAGCAAAAATGCTATTACTTAAGTTGAAAAAATTTAATTAACAGCTCTCTAACTGGACTCAAATGTAAGATTCCATACTACAGTATTTTCACGAAAATGAAATTAAATATATGTATATAATTTAAAAAATAAATAAATGTGAGACGCAATAACCTCCGCAGATATTTTAGGCTTCTCTTCCAATTTGTGTCGTGCTCCTTTTAATTTTTCCTGCAAATTGGCGGGACGGGACCTACTTCTTTTATTCAGACTCCGAACGGCATCTGCAAGGCAGATGAGTGTTCATTAAGAGCTTTTCGTGGCAGAAATACACTCGGAGTGCTTGTCAAACACTGCCGAGGGCCGAATTTTCTACTAATTGAAAAACCTCGTTTCTAAAATTCTGATGTTGCTTTACCCTGGGCGTAAACCCACGATCTTCGATTTGGTAGGCAGAGCACGCTACCATTCCACCACGGCGGCCGCCTATATAATTTATTTTTATTAATTACGCTTCCTTACTGCTATCAACCAGGTGTTATTTATAACTCCACCTCAACTCGATATGCAACGTAGGATATCAACTGGAGAAATGTGTTGAATATTCGTTCAAGAACTGAACATTTCTGAAAATCTCTCGAAATTAGCGTAATAATTGGAAAATTTTAATGACGTTGGAGAACAACTCGAAAACTTTTAATTTTACAAAATTTCTCAAATGTTGGATAGTGATTGGAGAACGAAGTTGGATATCAAGGAGTTCGTTGGCAATGGCGTCGAATATACCCAACACGCATTTGGGCTTAAGTACCACTTCTAAAATCTCAAAAGTTGTTTCGAAACAGTGACTCAATTTAAGAGTCTTTGCGTTCTGAGCAAAAAAAGGAATTTATTATAAAGAAAATATTGATATTACTTAAATTGAAAAATGATAGTTCCCAACTTGTATTTATGTGTGGTTCTCTCACTGGACTCCAATGTAAGATTACAAGGCTACAGTATTTTCACGAAAATAAAATGAAATATGTATAACTTACCTAGTGCTATCAACCAGGTGTTTATTTCTCACAACAAACAGTTTTTAGGTGTAGTGGTACCACCTTGGGGAAGATTTTTTTCAACCCACCTCAACTCGATATCCAAAGTAGGATATAAACTGGAGAAATGTGTTGGATATGCATTTGAAAGCTGTACATTTCTCAAAATCTCTCTGGTCGAGCAAGTACGTTTTTCCACTTTCTATAGGTGCAAATAACGAAATTAATACTTTTATAGGCGCTTTAAGTTTTTAATTTAATTTAAGATTTTATAGCAATACTAGAAATTTAATATGATATACGCTGTTAATTCGCGGGTCAATAATACAAGCGGACTGTATCCAACAATGATCCAAAAATTTCTCAATTCACTGAAATCGAACAGCATGTGTGACGTGGCGTGAAGCTAGAGTGTTTTGTTGTTGGTTGCAATACCGACTTCGATGCAGCTGTAGTTTGCGCTCACTACCCATTAGATATATATATAACAATTTATTTTTACTTAGCGCGCACCCCACAACGCAAAGCAAAGTAGAGAACACTCAAGCAGAGTGGACGTATTTTTGCTTTGTGTTGTGAGGTGCGCGCTAAGTAAAAATAAATTGTTATATATATATCTAATAAGTAAACCAAAACGAAAAAAAACGATAACTATGGATTGTGGAGTTTGTAAGGACAAAGTCGATCGCGCTGATGGAGCTAAAATCGCGTGTGCTGATTGCGGCGCCTTTTTACATGCATTGTGCGCCAAAATAAACCCATCTGACTTGGACTGCATGAAGTCAATTAACGTCAAGCATCGCTGCGACGGCAGTAATCTCCTGCGTCGTAAGTCCCTCCACCTGCAACTTTAACAGGTGCTGTGGCTGCAGATACATTCTCGGGAACGAAGATTACAGCACAGCCTGCCGGTAAAAGTTCTACAATTGTATCCATGAAACACAAATTAAGTGCAAGTAACTGTCAGAAACAACAATTCAATAGCAGCAAGAATAACAATAACAACAACACTATCAATTCAACCCAGGTTCAATGTATACAACAAGAGCATGTAAAACATATTTCTGAAAACGGTGCATTCTCCCAAGAGATTAAACTGCAGTTGCTGTATGACGAATTTTTGAGTTTAAAGAAGTTTAATGCAGATTTTTTCAACATGGAAAAGCAACTGAAAGAAGATAATGCAAATATGAGCGAAAAAGTAAGTAGGCTTGAGGCAATGTTAAATTGGAGAGAGCAACAACAGCTGCAGTGCGCTGTCGATATTGTTGGAATGCCAGAGCTTACCGATGAAAATGTGAGGGAGTGTACACAACGAGTCTTAAGCCCAGATTTGGGCATATCCGTCTCTCCCGAGCAAAGAAAAGCAAAAGGCAAATTAATGGGTAAGCTTTTTGGGGAGTGGAAGAAGAGGAAGATATATCTAAATGAAGCCCTCACGCCATACAACGCATCTTTGCTTGCTGCTGCGAAAAAAAGTAAAAAAAGATAAAAATTATAAGTATGTGTGGGTTATTAATAATAAAATTCTAATGAAGAAGGATGATAATTACAGGGTTGTCATTTTAAGAACGTTTCAGGATTTGCTGCAAATAACCTAATTTAAATTAATCTATTTGTATGAGTTAAGCGGGGACTGCCCGTATTGCTTTAAATGTGTGAAAACATTTATTTGAAGCAATTTTTAATTTTTATAATTTATTTAATAATTTGGGAAAATTTTAAACAACGTGACTTCAGGAGGAACAAGGCGACAGCTGTTTCGATTATAGCTTGTAAATCTCTTCAAAGCCTTTTCTTCCGGGAGTGGGATTTGAACCCGCACTCCTACGATGGTTGAAGTGTTACAAACGCATTCACCCACGTCATGTCTTAGTTGTTGTAGAGTTTTTCCCAATTGCCTTCTTTGCTTATTTTATTCATTTATACATTACATACTTCGTTTATAATTATGTGTTAAAGTGATGCTTGTTGGTAAGGCGGTTTTGAAAGAAACTGGTATTGTTGCTGTTTTTGTTCTATTTTATAGAACTGTAACGAATTAACCAATGTTGTCTATTTGTCTGAGATAAGCGGGGATTGCCAGCATTGCTTTAAATGTATGAAACATTTATTTGAAGCAATTTCTAATTTTTATAGTTTATTAAATAATTTGGGAAAAATTTAAGCAACGTGACATGAGGACGGACAAGGCGACAGCTGTTTCAATTATACCTTGTAAATCTCTTCAAAGTCTTTTCTTCCGGTAGTGGGATTGGAACCAAAACTCCTACGATGTTTGAAGTGTTACAAACGCCCTCAGCCACGTCATGTCTTAGTTATTGTAAAGTTTTTCCCAATTGCCTTCTTTGCATGTTTTATTCTTTTACACACTACATACTTCGTATGTAAGCTGTCGCCTTGTCCGTCCTGATGTCACGTTGTTTAAATTTTTCCCAAATTATTAAATTAAATTAATCTAGTTGAATACTTTTTATTCTTATATTTTAATATGAATTTTACTGATCTTCTGGAAACAACAGCAACATCATTATTAGTCCCATAAACGACTTGCATAAGTTATCTTCCGCTAAAAACTCCTTTGTTATTGTACATCAAAACATTTGTAGTCTCATGCAAAATTTAGATTTACTCCTTTGCAATCTCGAATTGTTTGAAAGTTATCCAGATATTATTTTTGTGTCTGAAATATGGATTTTTGCTTATGAAAAGGAGGATTTCAATATACGCGATTACAAATTTCTGGCGAACACTATTGAGTATTATTCTGCAGGTGGAGTAGGAATTTTCGTGCGTAATATTGAAGCTCTCGTTAAAATTTTCAGGTAAGGTCTTTACTTTTATATGTGTCTACAGATTACACCGTTCCTATGCACACATTTCTAGAAGAATTCTCACGTCACCTGGAAAGTGAAAAATCGGGTCATCTTATTATTTTGGGTGATTTTAATTTAGATATTTTGCAGCAGAGTGCTGCAGCTGACGACTATCAAACTCTAATGGCTAGTAATGGTCTTATATCGTACTTAAATGAGCCGACGTGTTACGCCTCTGGTACTTGTCTCGATAATATTTTCTGTCGCTCCTTTTGTAGTACTCATAATTTATTTAAATGTATTAGCTTTGACCTCGGTATTACCGATCACACAATGACTGGTTTAATTATTAATAAATTGATAAACAAGAAAAGATAGCTTCGAGTAATTTAAAAATCAATTTCAGTCTGCTGAAGGAAAAACTCCTTTTTGAGTTTTGGAGAGAAGTTTATAATGAGAGCAATATATCAGAGGCGTACAGTAACTTTTCAAATATTTTAAAAAATCATATAGCAGCTTCAACCTTTACGCTTAAGATCCGTAAATCGGCTATGAATCTGAAACCATGTTTAAGCAAGTCCCTTATTATTAAAACTAGCGGGACCACGGTATGATTCGCTACACCAATAGAAATATTAGAAAAAGACTAAAATATCATAGAATTTTTTTAATCTTTATTTCAATTCTTATTCCAAAACATTTGCATACACTACATTTTTCGTTTTTCCTTCTGGGATATGAATAAACAAACAATTTGGAATGCCTACTCTGGAACAGGCAACGTATAGCTGTCCGTGCGAAAAGCACGGTTCCTCAAAATCCAATCCGCTTACTCGAAACGTTTGTCTTTGTGCCTTGTTGACTGACATAGAAAATGTCAGGCGCACTGTAAATTGCAAATGCTTGAATTCAAATGGCATGTCCGTTGGTATCAGTGGGATTCGCGGTATAAGCATAATTTCCATTTCGCTTTGCCGGTCAGTATTGTTGCTACAATTAAATTCGTCATCAACTTTTTTACATTCAGACTTGTTCCATTACACAATTTTGGTGCATTTAAATTCCGTAATAAAATAACTGATGAGCCGACTTTCAAATTTAAATAATGCGGTGGCATACCAGACGGTTCCAATGAATTCAAAAATTCAACTGGATAATTCACTGTGTCATCTTGATTCATTGCGCTATTTACTGACTTGTATGTTGTCACCACACCTGGCAACTTTTTCAGAATGTGACGATTGATTTCATTGACATGTACATTTTTTTATGCCAGTATTGCGCGTTCTCTCAACCAATCATGATTCATGAAATTTTTAACAATATTTGGAAACACTCGTTTAATTAATTCTTCTTTTGATTGTATAATTGCACAAAAATTGTTTGGCAATGTAATCAACCCATTTGTTTTGTCGATTGGAATTTTGCAATTTCCGATCTCTAACAATTGCTTCGAGAACTGCTGTGCAGACTGATCATTGTGCAATTGAGCATGCATGTTTATATGTAATATTAATTTTTTCACGTTGCATTGATCTCATCTGCCGGTGTTGATCGTGGAATAACGGGCAATGTTTGTCGAAAGTCACCTGACAATAAAATTAAAGCACCACTAAAAAGCCTTCGGTTTCCACGTAAATCGTGCATCGTTCGATTTAATGCTTCCAATGATTTTTGTTTGCCATTGTACACTCATCCCATAGAACGACCGCTGCTTGTTGCAAAACTTTTGCAATCGCTGAATTTTTGGATATGTTACACGTTGGAGTTTCAATCAACTGTATATTCAATGGCAAATTTTAAAGCTGGATGAGCTGTTCGTCCTCCATCCAATAAAGTTGCAGCAATTCCAGAAGAAGCGAGTGCCAAAGCAATTTTCTGTTGCGATCGAATAGTTGCTAAAATCAATGAAATCACAAATGATTTTCCGGTGCCGCCAGGTTCATCCATAAAATATAATCCACCAGCGTTATCAGAAACAGCTTGCATGATTTTGTCATATATATCCTTTCGTTGATTGTTCAATTTCGTGATGTTTGATTGAACAAATGTACGTAAATCGTCACAATCGAATTGTTGTTCACGCTGCAACTCTCGATCAAATAAATCATGCACGGAACGATTAGGCGAAATCAAAGATAACTGCCCCAATGCTTTATTGGCAATAGAAAGACACATATCAAAGCTTCAATCTACATTTCCAATGTAATCAGCAAATCAGGATCCATTGCTCTACGACGGATCTGAATTAAAATATCTTCAGTCATGTAATAATCTTTATATTTGTTCCACAATTCAATTGGATTCGATGGCATGCATGTTGATATTATAATCGAAAAAAAGCATACGTATTTGCTGTGGATGAGATGAAATCGATCGAGTGTCATCTTCTAACAAATGCAAGAGCTGACATGCTTCGCGATATGTTTGACAAAAATTACCGTGAACTGTTCTTAAATCCTGAAATGATTTTGGTCCTCGAACGTTTACCAAAAACATTCGCAAATGGAAACATTCAGCATTGTTGGGATGTACCGTATACATCCTGCCCAAGGTATCTGTTTGGAAAATACTTGGATAACCATCAACTGGTGTTCCTTGTTTACGCCGTTGAAATTTTTTCGATGATGCATTCCAGGTGTAATATTGCGGTATATCAACATATATAAAATTCCTGGCAAATGTGTCGATTTCACACAATTCATAAAAAGCAGTTAAAGTGGTTGCTGGTGGTTGTGCTGCTCTCTGCTGTACATTCTCAGTAGTGAAATAAACTCATTGACCATTCTCCAGATGAACTGCCAAATGGACAACAACAGGATGTCTTTCGTGCAAAGGAAACGAAAAGTACGCCAAACTGCTTGATTACTGCTTATGTATCGCCCCACTTGATACTGAGTGATTTCATCATTTCTATTTTCACCATCTACTCAAAAAACAGCCATATCACTTCCTTTATTCGCATATTCACAAATGTTTTTGATAGACTTTACTGAGTTACAGTACTCAACATTTATCTGTGAATATGGCACGACCCAACGATTGTCAACTTCGATGTCCTGATTGCGCACTCTTATTATTGCAGTTTTACCATTATTTTTAAATGATCGACGTCGATACAATGGATATCGGTCATTGCCTGTTATGGTCTCGGAAATTAATGCTCTCGGATACCGTTTGAACATTTCCCATCGATCATACATGATGAATTCATATTTATTTCACAGCATGGACCGTGAATCATGTTTTTTTTTACCACTTCAAATAATTCTGGAACGATGGTTTGATCTGGTATTTCGGCTGATATGACGCTATCAATCTCGTCCGGTGTTATTTTACGTACCAGCCATATCAATATGTGTGCGTGTGGCAAACCTCTTTTTTGCCATTCAATCGAGTACATCCAACATTGTACCTTTTCTTAACGCTTAATTTCACAATTAAATCCATCACTGCCTTCAATTTTTGCCGGAACACACGTGCTGTAACATCGTGTAATCTGTTGGAGATTGACCGTCGAACAAATTATTTTTTATATCGTTCCACATCGGAATACACGTAAAAGTGATAAAAAGATTTGGTCGGCCGTATATTCGATCGTATGACATAACATCGTGTGCATATTCGTGCATGTGGCGTAGACTACCAATATAAGAAGCTGGTAATATCGTCAGATGTCCGATATCATTCACATTTGCATCATTGGCTATTGCATCTTGCAAATGTATGTACTCTTCAGATCGGAATTTGGCTTGATTGAATCGGATGAAATTGAGACGTTCAGTTTCAATTTCTGCATACATGTCTACAATGTGTTGGTGAAAAAGAATGTAATTTTTTTCTTGTCCACGAATCACCAATCGATAAGAATAATAATTCATCGCACTAACTTTCCTTTGAACATCTCGACCTGTAAAAAATATGTTCATTCGATTTTAAATTTTAGTTTTTATTTAATATCTGATTAATATAATTAGTATATTATTTACCGGTTCTTGGATCTACCATTGGTATATTAATGTGATAACCATGATCACCTTTCCAATGTAGAATTGGATATTGTAATGCATCATAACTGCGATGAAGCTCCGAAACACGCTGTAATTGTTCATTTCTACGATGAAGTACAATATCGCGGGATTGAGACTGATCGCCAACAATTACAATTGCCACTTCATCAATCGTTGGTACATTAAATATTCTGGCATGCTCACAAAAAGGCGTTTTATGCGCTCTGATTATGATTTTGTGATTATCAGATGGCATACGATCGAGAGCGGTTTTGAACAATTTCACAAATTCATTGTTCTGATGAAAAATTCTTTGGATATCGCAAATAATCGCTCGATTTGTATGTGAGCCCATTGTGCAACGCTCATCCAACTCACGATTTTCATCTCCGATAAAATATATTTTAAATTGATGGTAAGCGTCAGGAAATGGTAAAAATGCATCCGCTCGATGATAAATCTGACCTTGAATCTGTAATGTGTATGCAATGTAATTTGATGTTGGATCAGAATCCTTAAAAACATTGTAGAAACTGTTGCTTAGATCCACAGAACAATTAGATATTCCACATGAAGTATTCACTTTAAATGTCGGCATAAAATTGTCTCTTATAATTTTTGTAGCACCAGTAGAAGTCATTTGAAATGATGAATTTTATTCTTGTATATGATTCATAAAATGGTTCACCATTGGTGATTCTCCAAAAATCAGTGAGTGCAATGGATCAGGTGTAGTTTCAAATACCGGCAATTTCACTTTGCCATTAGCACAACACATACCAGCCGTTTCACACAGAGACTTAGCTGCTTCACAATGTGGACATATCGCACTCATTAATCCAATATATCCATGCATACTGTAATCAATTTGTGGATTGTAATTAAAAGCAGCACGATACATATTTTCTAGAACACGACGCCGTATTTGTCTTGGTCGTGCTGGATTTCTTTGCCGCTGTGGTTCTACAAATCTATTTCGTGTATATCGTTCACGTCGTATTTCATTTTGTTGTAACAGGTCATCAATACTTTGCGCTCTTCTTTGAAGTAACATTCTGTTAGCACTACGTGTACGGCGACCGATATTTTGACGTCTGGCCCGAGGCATTTTCTTCAAAAGAAAGGAAAAAAAATACTAAATCCCCATGTTCAACGCAAGAAATTTAATCTAAGAAAAGCACATGTGCAAGCAAAAAATGTGCGGTCGAAATACACCCACACGTATATGTCCAAAAGACAAAACGAAAATACAAACCGTGCAAAAAATTTGATGAAAAACACAATAAAACACGTGCGCACAATTATATACAGGTGAAATCACTAAATGTGTTCTGTAAAATGAACGAAGAAAGAACATTTGAAAAAATAAATTTGAAGAGAAAAACATGATACATCATTGCCATAATTTTCTACTATGTTTTTGTTTAACGATACGACATACTTCCAGAAGGAATTCCCAATGTATTATAAATATTGATATGAATTCAATTGAAAATGAAGAAATACTCAATTATGAATCGAAAACTACATAAATATTGAACACACGTGTTGATTCTCCATAGTTCATAACAAAAAGACCTAATGTCAATATACACCGAAAGCAAAGATTGATCAAAGAGTAAAGATGTTGCAGGGACGAAAAATAGTGTGAAGCAAGCTTCACAAAGTTCTAGTAGGGCACATTCACCACTTACCACTGCAGAATTTGTTAAAGTACCACCGTCTGTATTTGTTATTTAACAATTATTTGTACACTTTTTATTTAGCTAATCTCTTCAGAATTTATATTTTTACACCCAAAATCTACAATCAGGGTATTTTGTGTGCTTAAATTATGTTAAAAATTGTGGTAAGGTTGTGGTATGGTGGAAGTGACCTACTAGAATTTTGTTACGATCCGCTGCTTTCCACCGAAGTTTGCGCCCGCAACATCTTTACTTCGATCAGTCTTTGCCGAGAGTACGATGTGACAGATATATTGTGTTGTGGTGTATCTCTTCCCATTGTATCTGAAAAATCCCTATTGCCAAAATGGCAGTCATGTTCATTGTTCATACTCTTGTCTAAGAAAACTCGATCAGATGCAGATGAATTAGTTCAACACGTCATAAATACATTTCTTCATTACTTTTTTTTTATTCTTAAGGCATCAAAGTAAAAAAGTTAGTAAGTGTGTAGGAACAATAGTTTTCGGGACGCTGGTGAATATATTCGTTGAAATCGAGGGATCCATGAGTTAGGTTACCAAATAGTTGTAGCGATATTGATTCGAAAACAAGTGGGCGAATGTTTCTAATGTTGACTTAATCCATATTTCGAAGAAACATTGTATATGTAAATCTTATGGCTATCAGATTTCGTAGTCGTAAATTTGCAAGTTGAATGGCAACAGTAAACGATTCTGTATATTCGTTTACCCAATAAGTTATTTCCCGTCGCGAAAGAAGATTGAACACGTTGCGCCGAACCGTTGTTTGGTGGGACAGTTGTTTAATGAAGAGATATTGTAAATTTTCAGTAGGTAGGTAGGTTGAACTGGTCGGTCCATGAGGACCTCACATAGACTGATTGAGTCCGTAGTGTTACCAGAAGTTTGTTTTAACGACCAAACTGAAAAACCCTATCAAAAACCAGGACTTATGTTATAAAATAACTCCGTCCTCTTGGCAAATACTAGAAGCTTCCTATGACTTAAGCCACTTGCTGCTTGTAGATCTGACAGCTGTATCACTCCTAATAGCTGGAGTCTTAGTCTGGCAAGTGCAGGGCACGAGCACAGAACGTGCTCGATCGTTTCCTCCTCCAACCCGCACTTCCTACAACTGCTATCACTGACCAAGCCTAATTTAAAGGCATGTGACGCCAGAAGGCAGTATCCAGTCAGAATACCCCTCATGAGTCTACAGTCCTCTCTTTTTAATGATAGAAGCAACTGTTTTAGTCTAAGGTTGTAAGAACTACACATAATCTTCGACACTTTACAGCCCCGCGCTTGAACCCACGCCTTTCTAGCTTGGTCGATCATGTGCACCTCTCGCCTACGCTTAATCTCGCCCAATCTAATTGGGACATCTACGGAGCAAGCTTCAAGGGATGCGCCCTTTTTAGCTAGTTCGTCCGCTTTTACATTCCCATCTATTCCCGTATGCCCTGGGACCCAATATAGATGTATGCTTCTCCCTGTCCCTATTTTCTCCAGGGACTGCTTACACTCTAACACGCATTTAGATGATGTGCTATGCGAGATTATTGCCTTAATTGCTGCTTGATTGTCAATATAAAAGTTAACACGGCTGCAGCTTAAGCTATTCTCCTCCAGGGTTTCTGCTGCTTTGGTTACGGATAATATTTCCGCTTGGAAAATGCTACAGTAATCCGGCAGCCTGTAGGATCTGCTTATTTCCGGATCAGCGCAGTATACCGCAGACCCTACTCCTTCCACTAATTTGGAACCATCGGTGTATACATGTATCGCCTCGTCCGCCATTTGCGCACCCTTGTGCCAACCGTCCAACTCTATTGTGGCCTTAAGATCTCCCTTGAAGCGCAGATAGGGAATCATGTTGTCTGTTTGTCTTGTGATTGATGACGCTATACTACTATGGCCATATGGTCGGCGCTCAAACTGCCCCGAAGCACCGAGCCAGGTTGAGGTCGTTAACGCTTTGTTCTTTGCCACCAGGTCTACAGGTGGGATGTGCAGAATGGCATACAGTGCAGCCGTCGGGGTTGTTTTCAGGGCTCCCGTAATGCTAAGCATCGATAGTCTGCATACCCCCTCTAGTTTTTTGAGGTATGTTGTTTTTTATGTGGCTTTCCACCAAAAAAGAACTCCATAGTATAGGGCTTACAATCGCTGTAAAAACCCAATGAGAAAGAGAGGGCGATAGGCCACACGTACACCCCAGCATTCTTTTACATGCATAGAGTGCCGTTGAGGCCTTCTTGACCCTCTCCTCCACGTTAAGCTTCCATGACAGCTTACTGTCTAGGATGATTCCTAGATATTTTGTGCAAGGTTTCTCCTGTATGGTCACCTCTCCTAAATTAGGCCTGGTCCAATTTGGGACCTTGCACCTCTTTGTAAATAAGACCATATCCGTCTTCTCCGCATTGACTTTCAACCCGACATTAGATGCCCAGGTATGAATATCCCGAAGCGCCCGATCCATCAAAGAACTAATCGTTGGAAGGCACTTTCCACTTATGACAATTGCAACGTCATCTGCGTAAGCCGTAAGTTTTACGGGTCCCTAATCGAATTGCCTGAGCAGTTGGTTGATGACCAGCGTCCACAGCAGAGGTGATAGCACCCCTCTCTGCGGCGTGCCCCTGTCCACTGATTTCGTGGCCTCGTACAACCCCCATTGTGATGTAATCTTTCTGCAATTTAACATGCAGCCGATCCATCTGATTAAGGCTGGATGTACTTTAATGTAATTAAGACCATCCATAATCGCCCTTTTTGCAACATTATTGAAAGCCCCGGCAATGTCCAAGAAGACTCCTAGAGCATACTCCTTATATTCCAGGGATTTCTCTATGCTTATTACCACCCTATGCAATGCGGAGTCTACCGACTTGCCTTTGGTGTACGCATGCTGTGTTGTGGAGAGCAGCTTTTCATCCACTTTGGACTTTATGTACACATCTATCAGCTTTTGAGCAGAAATGATGTTAAGCTAATGGGTCTATAGTCTTTGGGATACACGTGACCGATCTGCCCCGCCTTTGGTAGAAAAGCTACACGAGCAGTTCTCAAAGAGTGCGGTACATGATTCAGTCTTATGCACTCATCGAATATTATTTTAAGCCATTCCACGGCCGCCCTACTTGAGACTTGTAGCATGGCCGGGAATATACCATCTGGGTCCGGCGATTTAAACTTAGAAAACGTCTTCACTGCCCACTCGATCTTGGTATCGGTCACCAAGCCCCGCACTACTAGCTCCGTGATCGAGTGAGTGTGAGTGATGTCTGCTGGCTCTTCTAAACCGTCTCCCGTTGGGAAATGTGTATCGAGAAGCACCTCAAGGGATTCCTCACTATTACGAGACCATTCCCCGTTCTCTTTCTTTATTAGCCCCTGGACTATGTTTCTCTTTGCTAGGACTTTTTTCAACCTGGCTGTTTCGCTGGAGCACTCTATGTCCGTACAGAAACTTTTCCATGAGTTACTCTTCGCCCTAGTAATTTCACGCTTGTAGATCCTCAGTAGACCCCTGTACTCGTCCCAACAGGCTTCGCTTTCCGCGGTCTTTGCGAGCTTAAACATTTCTTTTACCTGTCTTCTTAGAAGACTCAGCTCATTGCTCCACCATGGCGGCTTTGCTTTTCCTCTGAATCTTCTTAGGGGGCAAGCTTTGTTATACGCAGTCATAAGCGTCCTTGTTAGGAATTAATTCGACTCCTCCAGTTCCTCTACATTAGCAGCCTCTTTGGGTTGTCCCAGTTTTTTTCCACATGTTTCTGGAATTTAGTCCAGTTCGTTTACCTAGGGTTTCTAAAGGCTGGATGTTGGACCAATGTATGTAGGGACATTCCCCTGTTGGCTATCTGCAAATTGGTTTGCAGGATATAACAAAACAGAGATTCGCCTCTCTCGTTCGTATCTGCTCCTCCCCACGCATTGTGGTGCGCATTTGCATCCGCGCCTATGACCAACCGCCCTTCCTCCTGTACTAGCCTTTTGCACTCCATCGGTGGAACATGGACCATGTAGCAGGACGCCAGGATAAATGCCTGCTTATTCTTTTGCTCAACGGCCACCGCTACGAGATCCTCAGTGGTGTAATTAGGCAGCATATATGAATGCAGCTGTTTCCTTACCATTACTATAGCTCGCACCTGTCCTTCCGTTTGCGCGTAGTAAACGCGGGTGCGCGCGCTATGTTCAGAAACCTTTCCTCCCTATGAGAGCCACGGCCCCTGGATCAGCGCCACGTCAAACGCACCCTCCTCAAAGGTTAGGAGGAGTTCGCTCGACGCCACTTTTGCTGTGTTGGAGGTTTATCTGTAGGACTCGCAGCACCATTGGGCTGTTTGTCCCTCTCCAGCACCTTGGTCCCCTTGCCCTTTTGGTTTAGAGTATTCGAGGCCCCCTTCACCCTCTCGTGACTGTTGTGCCGGGTGTTCCTCTGTGCGAGTCACAGCATCATTTAGCGGTTGGTCCTCTTCAAGCACGTTCGTGGCGACGTCGGGGACCTCCACCTGTCTTTTTTCCCTTAGGCTTTTGAGGTCCTTTTCGACTTCGCCCACCTCTAGCGTGTTAGGGTTTTTATCCTCGGGACTTCTTTCCCTGAGTCGCATGTAGATTTTGCCAGTGTCAAAGGACATTTTGCCAAGCTGCGTGTACAAAATATCCTATAGCCTGCTTGTTTATTTGGAAGATGTAGAACTGACCATCCTCGGTAGGCCGAGATACAGTAAGTACCTTCCAATCCTGTGCCGGTATGTTCGAATTCTGATTCTGCAGAAGTCGCAGTGTATCCTCAAACTTCATCACGCATGGTATCCATACCTTAACTTTTGGTACCGTGGGGATTTGCGCTTTATCCACCACCTCAAACCGCGCGTTCGTGCCTTGCCTTTGGAGGTCTGGAACCACTTCCTCCAGCCACCGCAAGCTCGCTATGTTGTAGCACGCTATCATCTTCACACCATTATACCATCCCCCCGAATCAAAGGTTGGAAGGGGCTTACTTGGTTGTTCCCGCATCATCTTAAGCATTAAGATAATAAGCTCCCTTTCCACAGATCTCCACCTCTCAGTAGTCATTTGTCCGAAAGGACTGCTACGATCAACCAGCGCCACAGTCAGTGACTGCTTTGCCACATCACCCATCTTCTCGGGAAAAGCAGGAGTCTTAGTATTATCTCCCTTTGACATCTCCGAGAAAGCCGGAGTCTTAGCGTTAACTCCCTTTAGCATCTCCTAGAAAGCCGGAGTCTTAGCGTTATCTCCCTTTGGCTTATCTCCTACTTCCGTAATTGGAACTTCCCTCTGACTCGCAGCTTTCGAGGTAGTTGCTAACTCGCTATTGGAGCCCATCTGTCTTACAGCTTTGGGCCTACTTGTCTTGTCTATGCGACTGCCCTGCCTCGCGGCTCTAGGACTGGGTCCTTTCTGCCGAACGTTGCCTCTTCATTCTGCCATTCGACGCTTCTTCCTCCTCGTACCGGTTGCAGAACAGAGGGTTTCTCCAGCAAACCTTTTGAACTGCCTTCGACCTACTTCTACCGCTTCATGGGCCCATTCCAAGAGCTCGATCTGTTGGGTCGACCACTGCTCCCAAGCGTTGTACAATTCTTAGTGCTGCACGGTACTGCGAGAGAGCTCTTTTACTTCCTCTGCTCCGTACCCTTCTCCACTCTTCTGCTCCGTTTTCATTTGTGTGCTTCTCCAACACGGAGTTCATTGAATCAACACTACTCTCGCTCCCCGAGTCCGACTCATCGCTTAATTCGTATTTTTCGTCCTTGGATTGGGACTCAGTTCTCCTCTTTACATCGTCCTTATTACAATCAGGTAATGAGTCGTTCATCTTGGTCGTACGACCACCTGCCCGACAAGGCGGGCTCAGCGGTCCAGTAATATATACGGGGAAAGAACCGTCCGCCACAGCAGCGCCCCTTACTGTGGTAAGGCCATTAATACTTCCCGAGGTAGCCCGGGAATTTTCAGTAAGGAAGCGACCATTTGAAAAAACCAGTTGAAATTTGCGGAATGTCGGGTTTTGATTTCGAGAAATCTAAAATATTGACCGAAATAATGCTTCAGCGCTTCGTCGTAAAAAATGCAATGAACTCGATACTCTTGAATTCTTGTTGCCAAAATC
Organism: Eurosta solidaginis; assembly: GCF_040869045.1. Lineage (NCBI taxonomy): Eukaryota > Metazoa > Arthropoda > Insecta > Diptera > Tephritidae > Eurosta > Eurosta solidaginis. The sequence continues at coordinate 111,833,508 of NC_090323.1, read as the reverse complement.
CCAGCCAAAAATGAATTTGCCGATGCGAAATGTATGACATCTTCATCAGAATGCAGTCGGTCAGCAATTTCCAAGTTTATTTCAACTGTATTCATTGTTGTTTCTGAAGAAAAGCAACGCAATTCTATTACAATGTTGTTTCTTTGACACAACAAAATCACACTTAATAAATTTAGTCGAACATTACTCACCAAATCGAAGCACAGCATATACCGAATTTACTTAAATCCAGTTCATTTTTTTTTCACAGTTTTTATGCAAAAAAAAAAAACAACACAAAACAAATGACTTCTTTTTGCGTTTCTTTTTCACTTGAGAAATGCCGAACGTCAAATTATAATTCTAGAAACATCAATTCCATTGAATAATAAAAAATGGAAGTAAACACCACCTATTCCATTTCATGAAATAATGCAAATATGCAAATAAGCACCATCTATTGGTATGAAACGTAGCCGTAGCTTGGTGTCCTATATCGCATGAACCGCTGGACCAAATTGAACCAAACTACAGAAACCATCGACATGATAGCCCAAATGTACCGTAGAAATTTGGTTGAATTTGGTGGAATCGGTCTCAAGTTATAAAGTAGCACCAAACATGTGCACTTATTTTTATATATATAGAGATAAGGCTGAAAAATAAATTAGCAAGAAAGTGCCATAAGCACGCGCAGAATCACAAACTTCGTAGGCGTTATGCTTTTTTGTGTAAGAACGTAAAAAAAGAAGTTCGAATGCAATGTGATAATTTTTATCGCAATAATTTTGTGGCTTCACGAGCAAATTCTAAGAAAGAGTGGACTATTATTAATAGTATGTTAAACCGGAAATGTAGGCGAAGAGACACGGCCATTGCTCTAGTGAATTGTGAAGATACTATTTCAAACCCTACGGAAGTAGCTAATATTTTTAATGAACACTTCTCAACTATTGCGCAAAGATATGCTATGACATCTTCGTGTAAATGTCTAGCGTCGGAGTACGTGGAGTCAAGTTCAGGCAGTAGTTTTTTCTTCGAACCCTTTACTGGATTAGAAATCTTAAAAACCATTAAGTCTTTGAATAACACAAAATCATGTGACTATGATGGAGTATCAAACCAGGATCTGAAAAATGTGGATTTCACTTTAGTTGATATTCTCACACACCTTTTCAATTCTAGTGTTTTCTCTGTTTCCTTCCTACTTGAAATGTGCTATTGTAATTGTAAAACTAACGAAATACAAGGAAAATACAATCTAGTTCATTAAAAACAAACGAGCCAGTTTGTATTTCGATAGGTTTTTTTGACATTCGGCCGTTTTTTCTTTATTTTTTTCTGACACATGAAAATTTTGTTTTTAGTTTGAAAATTTGGTGCATAAAAACAATTAAAATCAACTTTTTAGTGACAAAAAGTGAACCATTAGAGACCGAAGTAATTTTCGCGTGTTATTTGCATTGTTTTTATTCTTAAGTGTTAATGTAAAATTAAAATGTAAAACATAATAAATAACATGTCAAACTCACTAATTTTGGTAGAATGGTGATCTCGCTTTCTCATGATAGAAATTGTTTTTGTGTTTTGAAGTTCCGATAAAGTTTCGTCAGTTTTTTTAGCTTGGAATCCAAGCAAAAATAAATTAGTGTCATATATGCTTCAATAATCTATCGAGATTTAGACAACAACGTTATCTCCAACGTTTTTACAACAGTTTTTTGAAGAAAAAAAAATATTTTTTGAATTTTGGAGAGTGTTTTGGTCGAAAAATTTACCCTTTCGTCATTTTTTTTTTTTGCAGGCTCGAAAATTATTTTTTTTGGGTATGCGTAATGGAACTTTTTTTTTTTCTGAGCCCAAATCCTATCGAAAAATCGATGGCGCGATATCGGTTAACTTTCGTCCATACAAATCGACCCAGGTTAATATACATACATACTCATTTTATTTGCTTTTTAAGTACCATTATAACCCCACACACTAGATTTAATAATTTATGTAGTTAGCACTCAACACTATTATATTGTTACGAATATTAGCAAAACTAAGGAGTGCTGCCGTCTCTAAACCGATGCTAAGCAGTGACGTGAATGCACATCAATAATTCAATCATTATGTATCTACATAAACGAAACAATAACTGCGTCTACATACATGTACCATGTACGTACAAAGAGGATAAATACAATAAGAGCCGTCACTCGTTATTTTGTGGCGAGTATCTCGCTGGAAATTGAAAAAATTGATGCCGAATGTTTTCTGAGAGGGACATTTTTAATTGTCTCGCATTTATCCATGCTGTGTAGGCCCCTTGTGCAACTGTGATTTTTGGAAAGAGAATTAAATTCATTAATTAAATACAGTCGAAAAATAAACACAAATACCCCACGAAAATGTATAGAAGACATTTATAAACATCTCGCCCAAAAAAAAAGTAGCGACTACCTCTCAGTATACATCGAGTAAATGCCAAAAAAATAACGAGTGACGGCTCTTATTGTATTTATCCTCTTTGGTACGTATACAAGCAGCGGAGAGTCAACGCACTAACACATGCATATATCTGAGATACTCCTATAAGTATGCAATGAGAAAAACTATAAAATTGTGCAATTGTAGTTACAGCTGAGAAGTTTGAGAGCTCATGGACAATGCTAGTAGATTCTAGAAAATGCGAACGAGGAAACCAAAGAGTATAAAAGGCGACAGATGTAGAGGCGCTGTAATTCAGTTTGATTTGAGTTGTCAAGCAGTTTCGATTAAGACGATATCTAGCGAGCAATAGCAGTATTATTTTGAATAGTAGAGTTTCATTTGAGCTATCAATCAGTTTGGTTATTAAGCAAGCTATTCATTGCACAGTTTGAGTGTTATTGTGAAGTACTTTAATAAAGGCCATTCCGCATTATTACAAATTGGAGTTATTTATTCAACAGTTTAGTGATTCGAACAAAGCAGAGGATTGCAAATAAGAGGTTTTGCAAGTAAAATCGTTACAATTGGTGTCAGAAGAGGAATTGTTGAATAAATTCCGGAGGAAAACAAGGACATGGCAAAGTTCAGTGAATTGAAGATCCAGCAACTGAAGAAGGAGTTGGAGAGCCGTGGATTGAATACAAGCGGCGTTAAACTCGAACTTAGGGCACGGCTACGAGAGGCAATGGAAGCAGAAGGAATTGATGTGGACGAGTATGTCTTTTATCCTGATGGGGACGAGACAACAACAAAAATTGAGGAAACATCGCAGACAATTACCAGCACAGACTTGAACATGATATTGGCTGCAATAACTGCTCAAACATCGACAGTAACATCCAAGATGGAAGCGCAAGAGGCACGTATAACAGAAATGTCATCACAAATATCCACCAACATGTCATCACAACTGGAAGAACAGAAGACATATATGGCATCACAATTGGAAGAACAGAAAACACACATGGCGTCACAAATTGCAGAACAATTAAAAGAACAAGAGGCACGCATAACATTACAGCTCGAAGCACAAGAAGAACGTATCTCAACAAAGCTGGAGGCACAGGAAACAGAATTCTCATCGCAGCTGGAGGCTGTTAGTGAACGACAAAATAAAGTGGAGGCCGAGATGGATGCTTTGAAAGATCGGATTCAGGAGTTACAATTGAACCGTCCAATCACTTTAACGTCTACTCTGAAGGTAAAATCCCCAACGTTTGATGGTTCTGTTCCATTCCAGGTATTTAAGCTCCAATATGAGAAGACGTCGGCAGCGAACAACTGGAATGCTGAAGATAAAGTTGCAGCTCTGTTCGTGGCATTGAAAGGGCCAGCAGCCGAAATTCTACAGACGATTACCGAAGGAGAGCGGAACAACTATGAAGCATTGATGGCCGCTGTCGAGAGACGTTATGGAAGCGAGCATAGGAAACATATAGTCCAAATTGAGTTGCAAAACCGTCACCAAAGAGCGAATGAGACTTTGCAGGAGTTTGCCTCGGATGTTGAAAGGTTGGCTCATCTGGCAAATGCGGACGCACCCGTGGAGTACACCGAGAGGGTAAAAATCCAGAGTTTTATAAGTGGCATACGGGACGTAGAAACGAAGCGAGCGACATATGCAAACCCAAAACCCACAATCGCAGAAACGGTATCCTATGCACTGACTCAAGAAACAGCGTCGCTATTGAGTAAACCAGCATAGAAAGCTCATCGTGTGGAAGTGGAAAGGCCGGAGTGGGTAGATACAATTTTGGAAGCACTGAAGGGATCTCAACAGAAGAATGCCGGAGTTATTAACTGTTTCAAGTGCGGCAACCCAGGTAACATTGCACGTCATTGCGATCTTGGTCCTAATAGTTCCAACAATGTGGGTGGCCGTAAACGCAAAGCTGGCGGAAATGAGCAAGAGCGTGTCGGATGTAAAGAACGAAAACTTGTCCCGGCTATTGAATGTCCTGTGATATCTTTGTCGCAGATTGGAAGGAAATCAAGCAGTCTTACCATCAGAGGGAATGTGGATGGTAAAGAGCGTGTACTGACTGTAGATACGGGGCATCTCATTCCTTGATTCGATCTGATTTGGTCTACAGGAGAGTAAATTCATTACCTGGAGCAAGGTTGCGTACGGTCACAGGCGAGTATAATCAAGTCCAAGGCGAAGTGGTATGTGAGGTATTAATTGGAAAAGTCATGGTTCTACACAAATTCGTTGTGGCGGAGATCGTTGATGAAGTCATATTGGAGTGGACTTCTTGGTTGACCATGACGTCAGGATCGATATGCGGAGAAAAATTATGCGCTATAAGAACCAGGACATACCACTTAACTTTAGTTTGGAAAAAGGGTTCAGCAGTAATCGGGTACTGGTGGAAAAGACTCGACAAAGACCACGAAAGGCAAAGGTAAAGGTTGATAGATCGAATAGGCCAAATAAAGCGAAATTAAAAGTACCTGCGAGAAAAAGACCGGCATTGACAAAACTTAATGGACGCACAACAGCGAAGCAACGAATTTCCCAGAAAAAATGCGAGGGTAGTTTCCAGCCAGAGCGCACTACTGTTGTGAAACGTGGAAACGATACTGATTATGCAAAGCAAATCCGGCCAGCTCTACGAAGTAGTTCATCGGCCAAACAACAGAGTGTGAAGGAACGAACCAGGGTATTGAGTGGTACGATGAAACACAGGGACCATGAGAACAATAATTCGAAATGTTTCTTGGCGGGAGATTTCGTACTGTTATACAACCCTCACCGGCGGAAAGGTGTTCCATCCAAATTTCGGTACAAGGTTGTGAAAAAGATCAGTGATACCATCTACTGCATACAAACCATTGAAAAACCACGGAGTAGAAGAGTGGTACATTTGGCGATGCTAGCAGCGGTTTAGATCGAGAGATTTGTCTGATCGGGACGATCAGACTTAGGTGGAGGGCAGTATTACGAATATTAGCAAAACTAAGGAGTGCTGCCATCTCTAAACCGATGCTAAGCAATGACGTGAATGCACATCAATAATTCAATCATTATGTATTTACATAAACGAAACAATAACTGCGCCTACATATATGTAACATGTACGTATACGAGCAGCGGAGAGTCAATGCACTAACACATGCATATATCTGAGATACTCCTATAAGTATGCAATGAGAAAAACTATAAAATTGTGCAATTGTAGTTACAGCTGAGAAGTTTGAGAGCTCATGGACAATGCTAGTAGATTCTAGAAAATGCGAACGAGGAAACCGAAGAGTATAAAAGGCAACAGAAGTAGAGGCGCTGTAATTCAGTTTGATTTAAGTTGTCAAGCAGTTTCGATTAAGACGATATCTAGCGAGCAATAGCAGTATTATTTTGAATAGTAGAGTTTCATTTGAGCTATCAATCAGTTTGGTTATTAAGCAAGCTATTCGTTGCACAGTTTGAGTGTTATTGTGAAGTACTTTAATAAAGGCCATTCTGCATTATTACAAATTGGAGTTATTTATTCAACAGTTTAGTGATTCGAACTTAGCAGAGGATTGCAAATAAGAGGATTTGCAAGTAAAATCGTTACAATATCATATTTTACAGAATGCTTTACCTTTTTTCTTATATTTCAATCTAAATGATGTTTACTTAAGTTACTATGTTACGATGGAAGAAAAATGAATAAACCATAACCATAACCAGTTATGAGAATTTTGACAACGAAAAGAACGAAAGTTTGTAAAATTAATAAATATGTATGTATGTGAAGTTGGTGATAACGATATTGCTGCTATCAAGGAGTGATGAGTCATCAGTAAAAACGAACGCTACTGGTGCCTGACGGCAATGCAACCAGTTTTTCCAGCATTTCGATCCGCATGTTTGCAGTCAAACGCCAAAATAAGCCACTCTCAGAAAAAAAGATTGGCGAAACAGCACTGTGCACCAAAAATGCGAATGAGATTCAAAGCATGATTCCAGTGGCGTCGTGTTGGTGACTGTTGTTGTCAAAACATATACTGCCTGTGGTGAATTTGATAAAATGCAGCTGGTATTCGCGATTCGTGCTCTCTGACGAATACTTGATGCCTTTTCATGAAGTTACCCAAGTTATGTCAAAAAATGATTGAAAAACTTTAAAACGTTTTATAGCCTGCTAGTATGATTGTTGAATATGTTTTTATGCATTAAAATAGACAAATATACGAATCGAACTATCCGTATAGAAGGGTCGTAACTAAAAAGCTTTGTTCATAAGGGCGTATCTCAGACATTCTCTTAATAAGGCCTTATCTGAGCGAACTCGTTAATAAAGTCGTAACTAAGGAGACGGATTAAAGAGGTCGTAGCTGAAAAATATATATTTTTTTTTTTGTTTGTTAAAAAAGCTTGGAATTTATCATAATTTATTTCCAATTCGCAATTCGCAAAAGACATCAATTGGTAAACCAGAATATGGAGACATGTGTTTTCTATACTATAGTTTAGCATTTTATCAAAAGAAATTAAACTAACTCATATTACTTCCATCAAGCTATTTTTTATTTCAATTACAACCTTTTTAGCCGGCCTCTTCAGAAACGACTTTATTAACGACTTCGCCGAGATACGGCCTTATTAACAGAATGCCTGATATACATATGTTCTTTAAACAAAACTTTTAAGTTATGAACTTATATGCGCGGCCGAAGGCCGCCTATGCAGAAAGGTGTTCTACGCAGAATTACTGTGCATGGCGCACTTTTTCAAGATAATTACATGACCTCTTTAACATTGTTAACATTATATTTTAATACAGAATTTTGTAATACAGAATTTTGTAATACAGAATTTTAGAAAGCAGAATTTTAAAAAAGCAGAATTTTAAAAAAGCAGAATTTTAAAAAGCAGAATTTTGTTTTTAGAATTTTGTACATACAGAATTTCGACACCAACCCGGGTGGCACGCCAACTTCACGTGAAGTTAGCGTGCCACCCTCAGAAAACCACCTTAGCGATCAATTAGGAAAATAATTCTTGCACACGAATTTGCCGTAGATAAGTGGCACATTTTATGGGAGTGCCACGAAATCCCCAAAAAAAAATACCCAAAGAACAAAAAATACCCAAACACATAATCCCTAAATTCAAAATCCCAAAAATCAAAATCCCCAATCACAAAATCCCAGTGCTATTACGAACATCATGACCGTGTAAAAAATAGCAACATCTCTTTCCTCTTTCATTCACATATATTTTTTATAACTATATATTCACGTTTTGGCAATACATATTTTTACTTATCCATATATAGGACTGCTACTCGCTCTAATTCGAACAAGCTATCAGAAGCGTGTACTACGCAAAAGGACGTCACCGTGGCGGTAGAGAGGTTATACCACACACCCGGACTTGGCATGGCGTAGCCCAGGGTTATATTCTATAAGCGCGGCCGAAGGCCGCCTATGCCGAAAGTTGGTATGGATTTTTAGCCTTTTTTGGTCGCGGCGATTTTAAACCTAATTTGAATTTATTTCACATATGGGGATTTTGTGTTGGGGATTATGAGTTTGGGGATTTTGATTTTGGGGAGTTTGATTTTGGGGATTTTGATTTTGGGGATAACGTGGTAGACCCATATTTTATAAATTCCAAAAAAAAAAATTCAAATTTTTTTTATGGTGCACCGCCAACTTCACGTGAAGTTAGCCTGCTACTTTTTGAAAACCACCTTAGACACCAGTTGGGAAAATAATTCTTGCACGTGAATTTGCGGTAAATTTGCCGTAGATAAGTGTTATATTTTATAAATTGGAAAAAGAAAATTTCAAATTTTTTTATGGTGCACCCCGACTTCACGTGAAGTTAACGTGCCACCCTATATATTCTAAAATATGGCCACGGCAAATCTTTTTGTTTCACGGATAATTCAGGGCAAATTTACGGCAAATTCTCGTGCAAGAATTATTTTCCCAGCTAATGTCTAAGGTGGTTTTCGAAAAGTTGCACGCTAATTTCACGTGAAGTTGGCGGTGCACCATAAAAAAAATTTAAATATTTTTTCGAAATTATAAAATATGCCATTTATCTACGGCAAATTCGTGTGCAAGAATTATTTTCCTAGCTGGTCGCTAAGGTGGTTTTCTGTGGGTGGCACGCTAACTTCACGTGAAGTTTGCGTGCCACTCTATATTTTCTAAAATATGGCCGCGGCAAATTTTTTTGTTTCACGGATAATTCACGGCAAATTTACAGCAAATTTCCCAATAGCTAATTTTTTTCCACGTAAAAGTTGTCTTGCCAACTTCAGAGATGTCGGTAGAAGAACTTTGTAGAGCAATTTTATAAGGTTCAAGGACACATCTACAGGACTCCATTAGAGTTGAAGTTGGATATTAAAGAAGCTTAGGAAGATTTAAGCAGTATGCTACTGCAAAATTTAGCCAAGTCGATACCCAATCGAATATAAGAAGCCATTAATAAAAATGGAGGACCAATTAATTGGTAAAAATTTAATAAATGAATAAATATTTAAAAATAAAGTTGGTGCGTTTAAACGAATATGCACATGTTCGTAGTAGTATTTTTGAATATGTGATGATAAGAGTACAACCACAGCAACAACGAAAACAGGGGTTTTAGGCCAGTCGAATTTCCGTTAGATTAACAAAGAATATGGGCTAGAATTTGTTCTTATCAATGCATAAACAAAAGAAAGCCAAGGTGGTAAAATTAAAATTAAGAGTGCGTTTAAACGAATATGTGCCACTGTATCTTTGATTTTGCTTTGTTTCGCCCATTCGTTCCATTAACCTTTGCTCGATCTATTGCCTATGACTTTGGTGGCATTTGTCGAGTCGCCTCCACCAGCACTCGCTTACTGCTGAGCCCTTTCTCCAAACTGAAGATGAGTGATACATCCTGGTTCTTATAGCGCATAATCCTTCTCTGCATATCGGTCCTGATGTCATGGTCAACTAAGTAGTCCACTCACAATATGACTTCATCAACAATCTCTGCCACAAAGAATTTGTGTAGGATCGTGACCTTTCCAATTAAGACCTCACATACCACTTCCCCTTGGACTTGGTTATACTCGCCAGAGACCGTAAGCAATCTTGCTCCAGGTAACGGGTTTACTCTCTTGTTGACCAAGTCAGATCGGATTAAGGAATGAGATGCGGCCCTATCTACAGTCAGTACACGTTCTTTGCCATCCACATTTCCTATGACGGTAAGACTGCTTGATTTCCTTCCAATTTGCAACACAGATATCACGGGTCATTCAATAGCTGGAGCTAGCTCTCGATCTTTACATATGACTCGCTCCTGCTCATCTGCTCCAGCTTTGTTCTTAAGATCACCCATGCTGTTGAAACGACTAGGATCAAGGACGCAATGACGTGCAATGTGACCTGGCTTCCCGCATTTCAAGCATTTGATAACTCTTTCTCTCCGCTTTTGCTATCCTCTCAGTGCCTCCAATATCGTGTTCACCCAGTCTGGTCTTTCTAACCCCACACGGCGTGCTTTGAACGCTGACTTACATTGAAGCGATGCTGTTTCCTGAATCAGAGTATTTGATACCGTTTCCGTGAATGTAGGTTTTGGGTTTGCGTATGTCACTCGCTTCGTTTCGATATCCCGTATTCCATTAATAAAGCTCTGGATTTTTACCCTTTCGGTGTATTCCACGGGTGCGTCCGCATTCGCTAAATGCCAGCCTTTCAACATCCGACGCAATGTTTCACCAGGCCTCTGGAAGCGGTTCAGTAACTCCATTTGGTATATCTGTTTCCTATGCTCGATTCCGTATCGCCTCTCTAGTGCGCCCATCAATGCTTCATAACTGTTCTGCTCTCCCTCGGGAATAGTCTGTAGGATTTCAGCAGCAGATTCTTTCAATGCCACGAATAGTGCAGCAACTTTATCTTCAGCACTCAAGTTGTTCACTGCTGCTGTCTTCTCAAGCTGAATCTTAAACACTCTCAAACTGAATCTTAAACACCTGAAAAGGAACAGAACCGTCAAAGGATGGTGTCTTTACCTTTGGATTACTCGCGGAAACTGCTGGGCGATTTAGTTGCAGCTCCTGTATACGGCCTTTTAAAGCGTCTACCTCAACCTCGATTTTGTTCTCAAACTGCATTATTTTTTCGTTCATACGGGTGTCTAGTTGTGCAGAGATCTGCGATGACACCTGTGCTGAAATTTGTCCCGACATTTCGGATATACGTGCGTCCTGTGCTTCAATCTTGGATGCTATTTTTGACGACATTTCGGACATACGTGTCTCCTGTGATTCCATCTTGGATGTTAAACGTGTCTCTTGCGATTCCAGTTGGGACGCCATATATGTCTTCTGTTCTTCCAGTTGAATTTCCATCTTGGATGTTATACGGTTCTCCTGGGATTCCAGTTGTGATCCCATTGTCGATGTTTGTGCAGATATTGCAGCCAAAATCATGTTCAAGTCTGTGCTCGTAACTGTGCGATGTTTCATTTTTCTCCTCCTGTTGTCTTATCGCCATCAAGATGAAAGACATACACTTCCACGTTAATTTCTTCTAATTCCATTGCCTCTCGTAGTCGTGTTTGTAGTTCGTATTTATTGCCAGTTGTGTTCAACCCACAGTTCTTCAACCACTTTTGAGCTGCTGGATCTTCAAATCCCTTAACTTGGCCATTTCCTTGATGTCCACCGGAATGTATTCAACAATTCCTCTTCTTATGATGCAAACATAAATGTATCATTTAGGGATTTGTATTAAATTTTTTTTATAATTTTGTTTTATGTTTTTGTCTAATCTTTTTTTTTTACTTTATTTAAAAAAAAAGTAAGCATAATGCGCTGCTAAACTCTTCTGACAATTGGAAGCACCTCATATGAATCGGTCCACACCATGTATATGCTTCGATATATATTGCAACGAATCTGGGGATTTCTGACATTTATGCAATTTGTGCTATGCTAACGTTCGAATCGCTGAACTGTTGAATAAATCACTCCAATATTCAGTATTGCGAACTGTTCTTTATTTAGATTACTTTGCGAGTAGTACTTCACAATTATACTTCACAACCAATAGCGTTTTTAAATCAAAACTGATTAATCATTCCTCAGTTGCGTTGCTTTTATACTCTCTGTTGCTTCGTCCGCATATTTCTACTAAGGTCTAGACGTTTCGCCTTCTAGAACTGTTGTATCTTCCGTTTGGAAATTGAGCTATACGCGTGTGTATGTGTGAGTAAAGACTTCGGCTGATGACTATATGTGTGTGAGTGAGTTATCTCTTAGTTGCTTTCTATGTTTGTGTATAAATGACTATTGATGTGTTCATGTACACAAGTGTAGCTTGCTTTAATGTTTTTTTTTGTTGTGCCTTTAGTTACTAACAGCTTAGTGATGCTAAAATTCACCACACTGCCCTCCACCTAAGTCGGATCGTCTCGATCAGACAAATTTTCTGATATAAACGCTGGCAGCCTTTCCTTTTTATTTCGTGGTTTTCCAATGGTCTGTATGCGGTAAACTACATCGTTGATCCGTTTTACAACTTTGTATGTGCCTTCCCAATTACACTGCAATTTCGACGACAACAACCTTCGAAAAACTTCCGAATTAATTGCTTTATCGTATCTGGCTTTCACCTTGTCTCTCATAATCTTGGTTAGTTGCCTTTCAAAGATCGTGTATTTCCCTCATCTCTTCGGTAAGCCATCAAGAATAATGATATGTGTGTATCCCACTCTTAATGGAACTTGTCCACTAATTTCCTTAAGTGCTCCTCCAAGGTTCTATTGAAACGTTCCACCATACCATCGGGCTGAGGGTGCAATGCAGTTGTTCGTGTTTTTCGAATGCCCAATGTCTTAGAAATTTCTTGGAACACAGCTGATTTAAAATTTCTCCCTTTGTCAGAATGTAACTCCATTGGAACAATATACCTTGCAACCCAATTGTTTTTAAACATTTCTGCTACTGTTTCTTCACTCTCCCATACTCGATGAAAGCAACCGGATATCAACTCTGAACTGTTCCACTGTGCCTAGTATGACTTCGCAATAGGACTCTCCGCTGACATCTCTCTATTTGGTCTTTCGTTTCGTTCGAGCCCTTGCATAACATGTGACAGATCTGTATCTTCTAGCTGACATTTCTTTAATTTTTGCTTGTCCCATTCATCCGTACACGTTACAGTCATTAGCCGGACATCTATAATGTCTTTTTAGCCTCAGCTTTTGAACAGTACTTGCATTCCAAACTACATGGTCTTCGTGACATTGCATAAGCATTTCTAAGGGTACTTACTACCTTTTCGATGCTCAATGGAAAAGTCATAGCTTTGTAGTCGCTCGATCCACCGTGCCAATTGACCTTCTGGATTACGGAACTGCAGGAGCCGTTTCAACGCTGCGTGATCTGTCCTGACGCGGCAATAGTTTCTTTCTGGTTTTCCAATTGATCGGCTGTAATATGCAACTACCTTCTCCTGTCCATAGACCTATTGTGATAAAACGCTTCCTACAGCATATCCGCATGCATCTGTATCCAGAATAAACGTTGCTCCTGTAATCGGATATGCCAACATTGGGGCAGTGCACAAACGCTATTTTAATGTATGGAAAGCCACTTCTTTCTCCTTCTTCCATTCAAAAGCTTTATTTTTTCTTGTAAGCTCGTGGAGGTTATGGGATACGCTGGCAATGTTTGGTACACATCGGCAGTAATATGTGCACATCCAAAGGAAACTTCTCAAGTCATGCAGGTTCTGTGGTATTGGCCAATCCCTTACAGCTTCTATCTTTTCATTCGCAATGCAGATGCCCTCTGTCGTTACTTTGTGACCCAAATAACTTCCTTCCTTTTTAAACAGAGAGCACTTTTTGGAACTAAGTTTCAGACCAGCACCAGCTATTCTTTGGAAAACCTCCTCCAAGTTCTTCAGCTGTTCTTCAAAGTTCCCTTCTAATACGATGATGTCGCCTAGGTACACTAAGCATGTTTTTCAATGTAGTCCTTTCAGTACCTGGTCCATGAGTCTCTCAAAAGTGCTGGTGCATTACATAGTCCAAAGGGCATCACTATAAATTGCCAAAGACCATCTCTGACACTGAAGGATGTTTTCTCTTTGTCTTCCTCCTTCACCTCCACTTGCCAGTAGCCGCTTTTCAAGTCAAGTGTGGAAACCCATTTCGTACCAGATAACGAGTCCAGAGTATAGTCAATTCTTGGCAATGGGTAGCTATCCTTTTTCGCAACGTCGTTCAACTTACAGTAGTCCACGCAAAACCTCATTTTTCCATCCTTCTTCTTAATAAGTACCAACGGCGAGCTCCATGGACTAGCTGATGGTTCGATGACGCCGCTGTCGTTCATTTCTTGTATAATTTGACTCGCAACCTGCCGCTTCGCCAGTGGAACACTACGAGGAGCTTAACGGATCGGCCTCGCATCTCCAGTGTCAATTTGATGATTCACAACGTTGGTGCGGCCTGGTTTGGAGCCAACTTGGTCAAATATGTTTGCGTATTTTAGGAGTAGTTGTTTTCCCTTACTCTGGTAGTCTTCCTCTAGCCTCTCTGTCCATGCAGTGATGGCATTTGAAAGACCAATCTTGCTAGTTGAAACATTTTCCTGGAGCTGTTCACAGTTAATAACTACTTCAGCCTCCTGGCATCTTCCCAATATAGCTCCTTTGGTCAGTTTGAGTGGTGACTTGAACTCATTGAGTACTCTTACCGGGCTGGGTCCGTCTTGTTTTGTGATAGCCAGGGGTTTTTCTACAAGTACATTCAGTGTTGATTTGTTTGCTGCATCGATAACCAACAATCTCTTTGTCCCACAATCTCCATCAACCTTTGCCCAGATTACTGCCTCCGATTTTGGTGGTATTTGCTGATTCTCCTCCACCACCACTCGTTTACTGCTGTAGCCTTTCTCGTAGCCTAAATTAAGTGGCACATCCATGTTCCTATATCGCATGGTCTTGCTTTGCATGTCGATCTTGATACCTTGGTCGATTAAGAAGTCCACTCCAATTATGGTTTCATCAACAATCTCTGCCACTATAAAATTGTGTAGTACCGTGACGTTCCCAATTGCTTGTTGTTGTTGTTGTAGAAATTTTTCGCCCCACCTAATAGCTGCGACCGATCACAAATCAATATCTTCTAACGGGAGTCCAAGGAAACTTGCTGTATGGACAGGGGTGGATCATAATGAAAGGGGTGTTATAGGCGTTGGTTCCACATTACAATTAAAGAGGTGGTTGGTGTCATGTGGGGACACATTGCAAGCGGGGCATACATTTTGTATGTCGGGGTTGATTCTGAATATGTAAGAGTTTAACCTGTTGCAGTATCCAGGACGAAGTTGAGACAGAGTGACTCGCGTTTCCCTGGGGAGTATGCGTTCCTCTTCCACAATTTTTGGGTATTTTTCCCTGAGTACTGCATTCACCGGGCAATTCCCGGCATAAAGGTCCGACGCCTGTTTGTGGAGTTCACCAAGGACCTGCTTGTGTTTTTTGTTTCATACGGCTGAGTTCTCAGGTGCCGTATTTCCTCAAAATGCTTACGGAGATGACTCCTTAAGTCCCTAGGCGGTGTTGGCTCATCAATCAGATGTCTGTTAGGATGCCCAGGTTTCTGGGTATTAAACAGGAACTGTTTGGTTAGCATCTCACTTCTCTCCCTGATGGGGAGTATTCTCGCCTCATTATGTAGATTGTGTTCTGGGGACATAAGAAAACAGACCGTGGCGGTTCTGAGCGCAGTATTTTGGCAGGCCTGTAGCTTCTTCCAGTGGGTAGTTTTTAGGCTTGGCGACCATATAGGGGGCGCGTAGCACGCAAACGGCTGGCCAATTGCTTTGTATGTGGTAATGAGCGTTTCTTTGTCTTTTCCCCAAGTACTGCCAGCAAGGGATTTGAGGATTTTATTACGGCTCTGGATTTTCGGAACAATTGCGGCTGCGTGCTCACCAAAATGTAGATCCAGATCAAACGTCACACCCAAGATTTTGGGGTGTAGGACAGTCGGTAGCGTAGTGCCATCGACGTGGATGTTCCAAAAGGGTCGACATTTGGGACGTCCATGTTGTGAATAAGGTCGCGGGGGATTTAGCCGGTGATAATGCTAGGTTTTGCGAGGCAAAAAAACTGGAGAGATCAGGGAGGTAGCCGTTTATTCTGCTGCAAAGCTCATCGATCCCTGGACTGTGGCCATTATTGTGCAGTCATCGGCGTAGGAAACAATAGTAACTCCTGCCCCCTGTTTAATTCTTCTTGGTTTTGATGTTTCATTTCTAAATTGGACCGATGCCTGCCGACCACCCAAATAATTTTCGGTCCACCTTTTAAGACATGGGGGAAGGGTACGACCTTCCAGGTCTTGCAGTAACGTACCATCGTTGACCGTATCAAAAGCTTTTGATAGGTCTAGCGCTACGGGTACTGTTCTATGGTGGGGATTTTGATTTAAACCGCAATTTATCTGGATGCTGATTGCATTTACCGCGGTGGTGGTGCTATTGAGCTTTTTGAATCCATGCTGATGGTAGGCTAGCTGCAAATCTCTCCTATGTTAGCTGGTTTCCCAGGCTTTAGGAGCGGGACCACCTTGGCCATTTTCCATTTTTCGGGTATGAGAAAGGTGGAAAGAGACAGGTTGAAGACATGTGCTAAATATATGAAACCCTCTTTGCCTAGGCTTTTAAGCATCGGCATGGCTATGCCGTCTGGGCCCACTGCTTTGGATGGTTTAGCATGACCGATGGCGGTGATGGTAATAGGTGACGCGCTGAACTTATGTTTATGTGCGTGTCTGTTGGCCCTCCGTCTATTTTTGTCGACCGTAGAATGCATTATATATTGTCGGCAGAAAGCGCTCGCGCATTTTTTCGCATCCGACAGCACTTTGTCGCCAAAGGCGATGGAAACTTTGTCATTGTGTTTAGACGGATTCGATAGGGACTTTACGGTGGACCAAAGTTTACCCACACCGGCAGAGAGGTTACAACCTCTTAGGTGCTCCTCCCATTTCGCCCGCTTGTGTTCATCCACAAGCAATCTGATGCGTTGGTTTATATCCCTTATTTGAGGGTCGCCGGGATCGAGCTGTCTTATAAGGTCACGTTCTCTCGCTAAACTTGCGGCCTCTGCCGGGAAGTGGGACCGAATTTCGGGAATTCTACCGGCGGGAATGAAACGAGCCGAGGCGGATTCAACGACCTTGCGGAAAGCACGCTCCCCTTGTCGGGCATCAGTTGGGAGAGGGAGGGCAGAAAAGCGGTTGTCTGTAAAGGATTTGTATTCGTCCCACTTTTCTTTTTTAAAGTTAATGAAAGTGCGTTTTTCTGCAACGATGAAGTCGGCGGAACGCTCGAGCGAAATAAATATAGGCAAGTGGTCGGATGCAGCGTTACCATCGGCTGCCAGTTGACGCCGTTTACTAGTTTACGATTGAAATATCCGGCGAAGTGTCACAGCTTCCTACCATACGCGTAGGGGCGTCTCCGTTTAATGTGCAGAACGTCGTTTCTTCTATTTGGTCCGCTAACATCTCACCCCTACTTTCCACCCGCAATTTTGAATGCCATAGATCGTGATGGGCATTGAAATTGCCTAAGATAATGCGATTGTTTCCAGTGAGTACGGCGCTGATATCAGGGCGGTATCCACTGGGGCGACAGGTGACAAGAGGGATGTAGATGTTGATGATTTCTAGGTTTGCATCGCCCGACCGGACAGATAATCCTTGGCGTTCTAAGACACTGTCGCTGCGATGTCGGGATCAAATATATGATATTGCACAGTGTGGTGTATGATAAACGCGGGGCCGCCTCCATTTCCCCTCTCGCGATCTTTTCTGTGGACATTATACCCAGAACAGGTCTGCAATGCAGATCTTGCTGTGAGTTTAGTCTCTTGAATCGCAGCAATGCGGATGTTGTGCTGTTTCATGAAGTCGACTATCTCCGTGATCTTCCCAGTTAATCCATTACAGTTTAACTGCAGAATTCTGAATTGCATATTGGGAGACGTCGTCACTCTGGGATTAAGTGACGGGAGACTACACGTGAGTTGTGAAAGGCCAGAACGCGATTGCTGTTGTGACCCTGGGACTAGACGTCCTTGGGTAAGCATTGGTGTACCCAGGGTATTTGATATGCGGCGCAATGAAACCCTTCGGGGGGTTGCCGTCGCGGAGACCAGAACATCTAGGAAAATGGCAGGAGCTGCATTGGGCGGATGTCGCAAACGTATATATTCTGTGCTGGCAAACGGTGCAAAGGGAGGTAGGGACCAAGAGTCTGTTTCCCTGACCTACACAATTGCTGCCGGAAAAGAGGGTGAAAGAAGACGGGGGCAGGCGCTGATGCTCGGTATTGCTCCCGACTCTACTACGGAGATTGTAGGTATGAGTGGGAGCAGCCGTGTGAGTTGGTGGGGCGCGAGCAACAGCGGGTACTTGTTGTGGCTTGCCGAGCAGCGGGGCTGCTGAAAGGTAGCGGGGGGCAAGAGAATATGGTGCAGTCCCACTGCAAGGGGCTGCTGGGAAGGTGACAATTTAGGGGAGGGATGCAACAAATTAAATGGGGTTACACTGAAATGGCAGTCCTTGGTCGAAAAATCCCGAGTCGCTCCGGTACATAGAACCGAAGGCCTTGGGAAGCGTTCCCAATTGCTTCTACACATGCTACTTCTCCAATTACCTGGGGGTCCTCTCCAGTGGCTGTACGCAATCTTGCTCCATACAATGTTCTTATCTTCTTGTTGACTAAATCCGATCGAATGATGGAATGAGATGCGCCCGTATCTACAGTCAGTAAACGTTCCCTTCTATCCACATGACCTCCGACAGTAAGATTGCTCGACCTTCTTCCAATTTGCGATATAGAGATTATGAGGCATTCAATTGCGGGAGCCAGTTGACGTCCCTTGCGGCTGACTCGCTTTAGTTTAACGATGGAGTGGATTTGGAGATTTGCTCATCTCCTTCAGCTCTGCGTCTACGGCCACCCAACATTGTTGGACCTATTAGGACAGGTGCTGCAATGACGTGCAATGTGACGTGGGTTTCGGCACTTGAAACATTTCATAACTCCGACATTTTTCTGTTGCGATCCCTTCAGTGCTTCCAAAATTGTGTCTACCCAATCTGGCCTTTCCACTTCCACGCGATGAGCTTTGTATGCGGGCTTAATCAAAAGTGACGCTGTTTCCCGAGTCAGTGCATGGGATACCGGTTCGCCAAATGTTGGCTTGGGGTTTGCGTATGTAGCTCGCTTCGTTTCCACGTCCCGTATGCCATTTAAAAAGCTCTGGATTTTTACCCTCTGGGTGTATTCCACGGGTGCGTCCCCATTTGCTAGATGGGACAGCCTTTAGATATTCGATGCAAACTCCTGCAAAGTCTCGTTCGCTTTTTGGTAGCGGTTTTGCAACTCAATATGATACATCTGTTTCCTATGCTCGCTTCCGTAACGTCTCTCGACAGCGGCCATGAATGCTTCATAACTGCTCCGTCCGTATTCCGGAATAGTCTGTAAGATTTCAGCTGCAGGCCCTTTCAATACCACGAACAGTGCTGTAGCTTTATCTTTAGCATTCCAGTTGTTTACTGTGCCGTCTTCTTAAATTGAAGCTTGAATACCTGGAAAGGAACAGAGCCGTCAAAAGATGGAATTTTTACCTTCTCATTGCTCGCTGGAATTGCTGGGCGATTTAATTGCAACTGCTCCAGACGACCTTTTAAATCATCGACTTCTGCCTGAAGTGGAGCGATTTTTGCATACGGCGCTTCCAGCTTTGATGTTACCATGCTCCTGTGCTTCTAACTGCGAAGACATTTGTGCCACCTGCAATGATAAGAGTTCCTCTTGTGCTTCCATCTTGGATGTTATGCGTGTCTCCTGCGATTCCAGTGGGGATGCCATATATGTCTTCTGTTCTTCCAGTTGAGTTTCCATCTTGGATGTTATACGTGTCTCCTGTGATTCCAGGTGAGATGTTTTACTTTCTTTTATACGTGTTTCCTGGGTTTCCATTTTGGCCGATATCTGTGATAACAAAGCCAATATCGCATTATTCTCGCTGCTTGCGACTTGATTCGAACTTCCGCTCTTCACTTCCAATTTTGTTGTCTCATCGCCATCAAGATGAAAGACATACTCTTCCACGTTAATTCCTCCTGATTCCATTGCCTTTCGTAGTCGTGTTTGTAGTTCGGATTTATTGCCAGTTGTATTCAACCCACAGTTCTTCAACCACTTTTTTAGCTGCTGGATCTTCAAATCACTTAACTTGGCCATTTCCTTGATGTCCACCGGAATGTATTCAACAATTCCTCTTCTGATACCAATTGCGACGAGTTCTGTGGATTTCTGATATTTATGCACATTCTGCTAATGTTCGAATCGCCAAACTGTTGAATAAATCACTCCAATATTCAGTATTGCAAACTGGTCTTTATTTAGATTACTTTGGGGTAGTATTTCACAATTATACTTCACAGCAAATAGCGTTTTTAAATCAAAACTTTATACTCTCTGCTGCCTCGTCCGCATATTTCTACTAAGGTCTAGACATTTCGCCTTATAGAACTGTTGCATCTCCTGCTTGGTAATTGAGCTATATACGTGTGTATGTGTGAGTAAAAACTTCGGCTGATGACTATATGTGTGTGAGTGAGTTATCTCTTAGTTGCTTTCTATGTTTGTGTATAAATGACTATTGATGTGTTCATGTACACAAGTGTAGCTTGCTTTAATGTTTTTTTTTGTTGTGCCTTTAGTTACTAACAGCTTAGTGATGCTAAAATTCACCACACTGCCCTCCACCTAAGTCGGATCGTCTCGATCAGACAAATTTTCTGATATAAACGCTGGCAGCCTTTCCTTTTTATTTCGTGGTTTTCCAATGGTCTGTATGCGGTAAACTACATCGTTGATCCGTTTTACAACTTTGTATGTGCCTTCCCAATTACACTGCAATTTCGACGACAACAACCTTCGAAAAACTTCCGAATTAATTGCTTTATCGTATCTGGCTTTCACCTTGTCTCTCATAATCTTGGTTAGTTGCCTTTCAAAGATCGTGTATTTCCCTCATCTCTTCGGTAAGCCATCAAGAATAATGATATGTGTGTATCCCACTCTTAATGGAACTTGTCCACTAATTTCCTTAAGTGCTCCTCCAAGGTTCTATTGAAACGTTCCACCATACCATCGGGCTGAGGGTGCAATGCAGTTGTTCGTGTTTTTCGAATGCCCAATGTCTTAGAAATTTCTTGGAACACAGCTGATTTAAAATTTCTCCCTTTGTCAGAATGTAACTCCATTGGAACAATATACCTTGCAACCCAATTGTTTTTAAACATTTCTGCTACTGTTTCTTCACTCTCCCATACTCGATGAAAGCAACCGGATATCAACTCTGAACTGTTCCACTGTGCCTAGTATGACTTCGCAATAGGACTCTCCGCTGACATCTCTCTATTTGGTCTTTCGTTTCGTTCGAGCCCTTGCATAACATGTGACAGATCTGTATCTTCTAGCTGACATTTCTTTAATTTTTGCTTGTCCCATTCATCCGTACACGTTACAGTCATTAGCCGGACATCTATAATGTCTTTTTAGCCTCAGCTTTTGAACAGTACTTGCATTCCAAACTACATGGTCTTCGTGACATTGCATAAGCATTTCTAAGGGTACTTACTACCTTTTCGATGCTCAATGGAAAAGTCATAGCTTTGTAGTCGCTCGATCCACCGTGCCAATTGACCTTCTGGATTACGGAACTGCAGGAGCCGTTTCAACGCTGCGTGATCTGTCCTGACGCGGCAATAGTTTCTTTCTGGTTTTCCAATTGATCGGCTGTAATATGCAACTACCTTCTCCTGTCCATAGACCTATTGTGATAAAACGCTTCCTACAGCATATCCGCATGCATCTGTATCCAGAATAAACGTTGCTCCTGTAATCGGATATGCCAACATTGGGGCAGTGCACAAACGCTCTTTTAATGTATGGAAAGCCACTTCTTTCTCCTTCTTCCATTCAAAAGCTTTATTTTTTCTTGTAAGCTCGTGGAGGTTATGGGATACGCTGGCAATGTTTGGTACACATCGGCAGTAATATGTGCACATCCAAAGGAAACTTCTCAAGTCATGCAGGTTCTGTGGTATTGGCCAATCCCTTACAGCTTCTATCTTTTCATTCGCAATGCAGATGCCCTCTGTCGTTACTTTGTGACCCAAATAACTTCCTTCCTTTTTAAACAGAGAGCACTTTTTGGAACTAAGTTTCAGACCAGCACCAGCTATTCTTTGGAAAACCTCCTCCAAGTTCTTCAGCTGTTCTTCAAAGTTCCCTTCTAATACGATGATGTCGCCTAGGTACACTAAGCATGTTTTTCAATGTAGTCCTTTCAGTACCTGGTCCATGAGTCTCTCAAAAGTGCTGGTGCATTACATAGTCCAAAGGGCATCACTATAAATTGCCAAAGACCATCTCTGACACTGAAGGATGTTTTCTCTTTGTCTTCCTCCTTCACCTCCACTTGCCAGTAGCCGCTTTTCAAGTCAAGTGTGGAAACCCATTTCGTACCAGATAACGAGTCCAGAGTATAGTCAATTCTTGGCAATGGGTAGCTATCCTTTTTCGCAACGTCGTTCAACTTACAGTAGTCCACGCAAAACCTCATTTTTCCATCCTTCTTCTTAATAAGTACCAACGGCGAGCTCCATAGACTAGCTGATGGTTCGATGACGCCGCTGTCGTTCATTTCTTGTATAATTTGACTCGCAACCTGCCGCTTCGCCAGTGGAACACTACGAGGAGCTTAACGGATCGGCCTCGCATCTCCAGTGTCAATTTGATGATTCACAACGTTGGTGCGGCCTGGTTTGGAGCCAACTTGGTCAAATATGTTTGCGTATTTTAGGAGTAGTTGTTTTCCCTTACTCTGGTAGTCTTCCTCTAGCCTCTCTGTCCATGCAGTGATGGCATTTGAAAGACCAATCTTGCTAGTTGAAACATTTTCCTGGAGCTGTTCACAGTTAATAACTACTTCAGCCTCCTGGCATCTTCCCAATATAGCTCCTTTGGTCAGTTTGAGTGGTGACTTGAACTCATTGAGTACCGGGCTGGGTCCGTCTTGTTTTGTGATAGCCAGGGGTTTTTCTACAAGTACATTCAGTGTTGATTTGTTTGCTGCATCGATAACCAACAATCTCTTTGTCCCACAATCTCCATCAACCTTTGCCCAGATTACTGCCTCCGATTTTGGTGGTATTTGCTGATTCTCCTCCACCACCACTCGTTTACTGCTGTAGCCTTTCTCGTAGCCTAAATTAAGTGGCACATCCATGTTCCTATATCGCATGGTCTTGCTTTGCATGTCGATCTTGATACCTTGGTCGATTAAGAAGTCCACTCCAATTATGGTTTCATCAACAATCTCTGCCACTATAAAATTGTGTAGTACCGTGACGTTCCCAATTGCTTGTTGTTGTTGTTGTAGAAATGTTTCGCCCCACCTAATAGCTGCGACCGATCACAAATCAATATCTTCTAACGGGAGTCCAAGGAAACTTGCTGTATGGACAGGGGTGGATCATAATGAAAGGGGTGTTATAGGCGTTGGTTCCACATTACAATTAAAGAGGTGGTTGGTGTCATGTGGGGACACATTGCAAGCGGGGCATACATTTTGTATGTCGGGGTTGATTCTGAATATGTAAGAGTTTAACCTGTTGCAGTATCCAGGACGAAGTTGAGACAGAGTGACTCGCGTTTCCCTGGGGAGTATGCGTTCCTCTTCCACAATTTTTGGGTATTTTTCCCTGAGTACTGCATTCACCGGGCAATTCCCGGCATAAAGGTCCGACGCCTGTTTGTGGAGTTCACCAAGGACCTGCTTGTGTTTTTTGTTTCATACGGCTGAGTTCTCAGGTGCCGTATTTCCTCAAAATGCTTACGGAGATGACTCCTTAAGTCCCTAGGCGGTGTTGGCTCATCAATCAGATGTCTGTTAGGATGCCCAGGTTTCTGGGTATTAAACAGGAACTGTTTGGTTAGCATCTCACTTCTCTCCCTGATGGGGAGTATTCTCGCCTCATTATGTAGATTGTGTTCTGGGGACATAAGAAAACAGACCGTGGCGGTTCTGAGCGCAGTATTTTGGCAGGCCTGTAGCTTCTTCCAGTGGGTAGTTTTTAGGCTTGGCGACCATATAGGGGGCGCGTAGCACGCAAACGGCTGGCCAATTGCTTTGTATGTGGTAATGAGCGTTTCTTTGTCTTTTCCCCAAGTACTGCCAGCAAGGGATTTGAGGATTTTATTACGGCTCTGGATTTTCGGAACAATTGCGGCTGCGTGCTCACCAAAATGTAGATCCAGATCAAACGTCACACCCAAGATTTTGGGGTGTAGGACAGTCGGTAGCGTAGTGCCATCGACGTGGATGTTCCAAAAGGGTCGACATTTGGGACGTCCATGTTGTGAATAAGGTCGCGAGGGATTTAGCCGGTGATAATGCTAGGTTTTGCGAGGCAAAAAAACTGGAGAGATCAGGGAGGTAGCCGTTTATTCTGCTGCAAAGCTCATCGATCCCTGGACTGTGGCCATTATTGTGCAGTCATCGGCGTAGGAAACAATAGTAACTCCTGCCCCCTGTTCAATTCTTCTTGGTTTTGATGTTTCATTTCTAAATTGGACCGATGCCTGCCGACCACCCAAATAATTTTCGGTCCACCTTTTAAGACATGGGGGAAGGGTACGACCTTCCAGGTCTTGCAGTAACGTACCATCGTTGACCGTATCAAAAGCTTTTGATAGGTCTAGCGCTACGAGTACTGTTCTATGGTGGGGATTTTGATTTAAACCGCAATTTATCTGGATGCTGATTGCATTTACCGCGGTGGTGGTGCTATTGAGCTTTTTGAATCCATGCTGATGGTAGGCTAGCTGCAAATCTCTCCTATGTTAGCTGGTTTCCCAGGCTTTAGGAGCGGGACCACCTTGGCCATTTTCCATTTTTCGGGTATGAGAAAGGTGGAAAGAGACAGGTTGAAGACATGTGCTAAATATATGAAACCCTCTTTGCCTAGGCTTTTAAGCATCGGCATGGCTATGCCGTCTGGGCCCACTGCTTTGGATGGTTTAGCATGACCGATGGCGGTGATGGTAATAGGTGACGCGCTGAACTTATGTTTATGTGCGTGTCTGTTGGCCCTCCGTCTATTTTTGTCGACCGTAGAATGCATTATATATTGTCGGCAGAAAGCGCTCGCGCATTTTTTCGCATCCGACAGCACTTTGTCGCCAAAGGCGATGGAAACTTTGTCATTGTGTTCAGACGGATTCGATAGGGACTTTACGGTGGACCAAAGTTTACCCACACCGGCAGAGAGGTTACAACCTCTTAGGTGCTCCTCCCATTTCGCCCGCTTGTGTTCATCCACAAGCAATCTGATGCGTTGGTTTATATCCCTTATTTGAGGGTCGCCGGGATCGAGCTGTCTTATAAGGTCACGTTCTCTCGCTAAACTTGCGGCCTCTGCCGGGAAGTGGGACCGAATTTCGGGAATTCTACCGGCGGGAATGAAACGAGCCGAGGCGGATTCAACGACCTTGCGGAAAGCACGCTCCCCTTGTCGGGCATCAGTTGGGAGAGGGAGGGCAGAAAAGCGGTTGTCTGTAAAGGATTTGTATTCGTCCCACTTTTCTTTTTTAAAGTTAATGAAAGTGCGTTTTTCTGCAACGATGAAGTCGGCGGAACGCTCGAGCGAAATAAATATAGGCAAGTGGTCGGATGCAGCGTTACCATCGGCTGCCAGTTGACGCCGTTTACTAGTTTACGATTGAAATATCCGGCGAAGTGTCACAGCTTCCTACCATACGCGTAGGGGCGTCTCCGTTTAATGTGCAGAACGTCGTTTCTTCTATTTGATCCGCTAACATCTCACCCCTACTTTCCACCCGCAATTTTGAATGCCATAGATCGTGATGGGCATTGAAATTGCCTAAGATAATGCGATTGTTTCCAGTGAGTACGGCGCTGATATCAGGGCGGTATCCACTGGGGCGACAGGTGACAAGAGGGATGTAGATGTTGATGATTTCTAGGTTTGCATCGCCCGACCGGACAGATAATCCTTGGCGTTCTAAGACACTGTCGCTGCGATGTCGGGATCAAATATATGATATTGCACAGTGTGGTGTATGATAAACGCGGGGCCGCCTCCATTTCCCCTCTCGCGATCTTTTCTGTGGACATTATACCCAGAACAGGTCTGCAATGCAGATCTTGCTGTGAGTTTAGTCTCTTGAATCGCAGCAATGCGGATGTTGTGCTGTTTCATGAAGTCGACTATCTCCGTGATCTTCCCAGTTAATCCATTACAGTTTAACTGCAGAATTCTGAATTGCATATTGGGAGACGTCGTCACTCTGGGATTAAGTGACGGGAGACTACACGTGAGTTGTGAAAGGCCAGAACGCGATTGCTGTTGTGACCCTGGGACTAGACGTCCTTGGGTAAGCATTGGTGTACCCAGGGTATTTGATATGCGGCGCAATGAAACCCTTCGGGGGGTTGCCGTCGCGGAGACCAGAACATCTAGGAAAATGGCAGGAGCTGCATTGGGCGGATGTCGCAAACGTATATATTCTGTGCTGGCAAACGGTGCAAAGGGAGGTAGGGACCAAGAGTCTGTTTCCCTGACCTACACAATTGCTGCCGGAAAAGAGGGTGAAAGAAGACGGGGGCAGGCGCTGATGCTCGGCATTGCTCCCGACTCTACTACGGAGATTGTAGGTATGAGTGGGAGCAGCCGTGTGAGTTGGTGGGGCGCGAGCAACAGCGGGTACTTGTTGTGGCTTGCCGAGCAGCGGGGCTGCTGAAAGGTAGCGGGGGGCAAGAGAATATGGTGCAGTCCCACTGCAAGGGGCTGCTGGGAAGGTGACAATTTAGGGGAGGGACGCAACAAATTAAATGGGGTTACACTGAAATGGCAGTCCTTGGTCGAAAAATCCCGAGTCGCTCCGGTACATAGAACCGAAGGCCTTGGGAAGCGTTCCCAATTGCTTCTTCACATGCTACTTCTCCAATTACCTGGGGGTCCTCTCCAGTGGCTGTACGCAATCTTGCTCCATACAATGTTCTTATCTTCTTGTTGACTAAATCCGATCGAATGATGGAATGAGATGCGCCCGTATCTACAGTCAGTAAACGTTCCCTTCTATCCACATGACCTCCGACAGTAAGATTGCTCGACCTTCTTCCAATTTGCGATATAGAGATTATGAGGCATTCAATTGCGGGAGCCAGTTGACGTCCCTTGCGGCTGACTCGCTTTAGTTTAACGATGGAGTGGATTTGGAGATTTGCTCATCTCCTTCAGCTCTGCGTCTACGGCCACCCAACATTGTTTGACCTATTAGGACAGGTGCTGCAATGACGTGCAATGTGACGTGGGTTTCGGCACTTGAAACATTTCATAACTCCGACATTTTTCTGTTGCGATCCCTTCAGTGCTTCCAAAATTGTGTCTACCCAATCTGGCCTTTCCACTTCCACGCGATGAGCTTTGTATGCGGGCTTAATCAAAAGTGACGCTGTTTCCCGAGTCAGTGCATGGGATACCGGTTCGCCAAATGTTGGCTTGGGGTTTGCGTATGTAGCTCGCTTCGTTTCCACGTCCCGTATGCCATTTATAAAGCTCTGGATTTTTACCCTCTGGGTGTATTCCACGGGTGCGTCCCCATTTGCTAGATGGGACAGCCTTTAGATATTCGATGCAAACTCCTGCAAAGTCTCGTTCGCTTTTTGGTAGCGGTTTTGCAACTCAATATGATACATCTGTTTCCTATGCTCGCTTCCGTAACGTCTCTCGACAGCGGCCATGAATGCTTCATAACTGCTCCGTCCGTATTCCGGAATAGTCTGTAAGATTTCAGCTGCAGGCCCTTTCAATACCACGAACAGTGCTGTAGCTTTATCTTTAGCATTCCAGTTGTTTACTGTGCCGTCTTCTTAAATTGAAGCTTGAATACCTGGAAAGGAACAGAGCCGTCAAAAGATGGAATTTTTACCTTCTGATTGCTCGCTGGAATTGCTGGGCGATTTAATTGCAACTGCTCCATACGACCTTTTAAATCATCGACTTCTGCCTGAAGTGGAGCGATTTTTGCATACGGCGCTTCCAGCTTTGATGTTACCATGCTCCTGTGCTTCTAACTGCGAAGACATTTGTGCCACCTGCAATGATAAGAGTTCCTCTTGTGCTTCCATCTTGGATGTTATGCGTGTCTCCTGCGATTCCAGTGGGGATGCCATATATGTCTTCTGTTCTTCCAGTTGAGTTTCCATCTTGGATGTTATACGTGTCTCCTGTGATTCCAGGTGAGATGTTTTACTTTCTTTTATACGTGTTTCCTGGGTTTCCATTTTGGCCGATATCTGTGATAACAAAGCCAATATCGCATTATTCTCGCTGCTTGCGACTTGATTCGAACTTCCGCTCTTCACTTCCAATTTTGTTGTCTCATCGCCATCAAGATGAAAGACATACTCTTCCACGTTAATTCCTCCTGATTCCATTGCCTTTCGTAGTCGTGTTTGTAGTTCGGATTTATTGCCAGTTGTATTCAACCCACAGTTCTTCAACCACTTTTTTAGCTGCTGGATCTTCAAATCACTTAACTTGGCCATTTCCTTGATGTCCACCGGAATGTATTCAACAATTCCTCTTCTGATACCAATTGCGACGAGTTCTGTGGATTTCTGATATTTATGCACATTCTGCTAATGTTCGAATCGCCAAACTGTTGAATAAATCACTCCAATATTCAGTATTGCAAACTGGTCTTTATTTAGATTACTTTGGGGTAGTATTTCACAATTATACTTCACAGCAAATAGCGTTTTTAAATCAAAACTTTATACTCTCTGCTGCCTCGTCCGCATATTTCTACTAAGGTCTAGACATTTCGCCTTATAGAACTGTTGCATCTCCTGCTTGGTAATTGAGCTATATACGTGTGTATGTGTGAGTAAAAACTTCGGCTGATGACTACATGTGCGTGAGTGAGTTATCTCTTAGTTGCCTTCTATGTATGTGTATAAATGATGATTGATGGGTTCATGTACACAAGTGTAGCTTGCTTTAATGTTTTTGATGTTGTGCCTTTATTTACTAACAGCTTAGTGACGCTAAAATTCGCCACAATATTATTACTAGCAAAATATTCTTATATTTTATCAATAAAAACCGAATTCTTCCTATCGAATGTGATATTTTTTTGATCATTTTATTCTAAAACTATAATATTTTCACAAAAGTACAACATTTTAAAATCAAGTTGAATAAGTTGTTCTTAACATTAAAAATGCTTATATATCTGATTAAGTACATGTGTATTAAGTTATTATTATTTTTAAATTAATTAAAGAATTTAATAATAATTAATTAATTTGTAAGTCATAAAATTTCCCGCGAGTGAAAAACCCCGCTTGCAGAAATACATAAAATCATTCTTGCAGTTTTGATAGGTTGGGGTATTCTGTTGAATGATGACCTCACCATTTCAATGCATCAAAGTTTTTATCGGGATTTACCTTACACGAGCAGTACCTTTGCTATTCATATTCTAAATTGAAATTTAGATCTTGATTTGTGGATTGAGGTATTATCGACTGCTGAAACAATTGTTGAGCTAACCATATTTCTTTCCAAAAGTATAAAATGCAAAAATTTTTTACTTCATGGTCTTCAATTAGATTATTAGTGAGAGGATACAAAAAACAAGATACCTACTTTGTGGTATGTGCTAATATTTGGAATCGACTTCTCCTCTATTTGATGCAAAATTGTACCTTTCAATGTTTGTGTGACTAATAAGCCTTCAACCGTATCTGCAAATCGAAAGGTACTCGTATACATTGTTTATTGACACATAATTTACTCCCTGTAGCTTTCGGGTTGTTCTATCAAACTTTTCAAAAAGTTCTACCAATGCATTTCTATATATTTCGTTCTGATTGGCCAATTAATCTTAACCCAATAGCTAAAGTTTATTTTAATAAATTAAGACGGAAACTCCAACGCGTTAATGAAGTATCTAACATGTGTTGTAAGTTCGATTTTTTGAAAAAACGGACCCTTGGGCCAAGTTCCTCAGTTTTTTCACATGCAGAGCGCTGAACACTGTTCAACAAACGATTAGCACAGTTAATTCTATTGAGGCTTTCTAGAGCTTTAAAATGTTTGAACCTCTATCTGTTATAAATGCAACATTTTGAATGTCTCTTAAATGAAACTCCTCTAAATTTAATTCCAAAACCGGGCCTAAAAAACATACCCATATTAGTAGGTATTTTGTTTGCTTAAACAAGCTCAACGTATAACTATATTTCGAGTTTGAGAATAAGAAGAAAACATTCTTATATATTTATGTTCAATGGTCTGTTCAATTTATACTTAATATTTAAGAATTCATGAGCTTAAGGCCAGGTTTTTCAGTAGTTGGTTAAGCTAAGCTTAGACTAAAATTGCTTAAACTCTAGTGAAATTTAAACTCCAGTTAAACTACTGAGCAGCTTTTCACTCACAGTTTAAGGCCGCCTGGGGTAGGCTTTTTGTGAGGCAACTTTGGGTTTTTATTATCTAGATAATTTGTAGATACGGCAATAACTGGATTTTGTTTACCCAACAAGCATGGAAAAAATGTCTCCAGCAAAATATATCTCGTTCCGGAGGTGATATCCAACATCATATTTAATTATTCTTAAATCATATAGTTCTCTAGTTGATATCACTTCATTCTCCAATCACTATCCAACCTTTAAGTAATTTTGGAAAATGTATAGTTCTCGAATCTCCAACGTCGAAACCTTCCTTAAGATGTCACTCTTAGCTTATTTTCCGACCTTAGAGATTTTGAGAAATGTATAGTTCTCAAATGAATATTCAACACATTTCTCCAGTTGATATCCTACATTTGATATCGAGTGGAAAACAAAATCTCCAAGGAGGTACCACCAAAACCAACAGCTATTTATTGTGAGAAATAAACACCTGGTTGATAGCAGTAATGAAGCGTTATTAATCAAAAATCAATTATACATATTTTATTTTATATTCGTGAAATAACTGTGGTATGGAATCTTTCATTCGAGTCCAGTTAGAGAACCACAAGTTGGGAATTAAATTTTTTAAAATTTTTTTAAGTAAAAGCATTTTTTGTTTTATAAAAAAGTCCCCCTTTTGCTGAGTACGCTATGATTCTCTAGCTGAGCCACTGTTTCGAATCAACTCTTGAGATTTTAGAATTATGCCTAGTTATCAACATGAGCTCTAATGGTACTCAAGCCCAAATGCTTGTTGGGTATATTCGACGCCATTTCCAACGAACGGAAATAACTGATAGGTTAACTATAGTTTATCCCTGCCAGATCGGTCACTTAAGCTCAGCTTGAACTTCAGTTAAAGTAGACTGAAATCTGCAGAATAAGGTTAAGCGTAGTTTAACTGACAAACTGAGTTGAACTTGTACTGAAAAACCGGCCTAAAACAGGCTTTTATAATTTAATATTCAATTATTATGTTTGTATGTACATGTCCAGGCATATTGGGATGGTACCATTTCGAAAACCGCCACGTAATCATCATCAGGCAATTTCGTAATGTTATCAAAGGTTTCTCTTAAACAAACTTAATTATTGAACATTCAATTATTATAAGCTGGTGTTAAGCTTATGAATTCTTATATATTAAGTATTTTTAGATATTGTTATTTGAAATAATTGTTTTTGTTTTTATCGGCCTATTGATAAATGATTCAAGGTTCGATTCGAGCTCAAGGCCAGAGCAATAATTTTTTTTTAATGATAATTATTGTTATTTTTTAATATTTCTAAATTTGAAAAATTGTATTTTGTTTTTGGAATAGTAAGTAGACAATTTTTCAGACACCTGCCACAGCTGCGCAGATAGATCCATTTCGAAGGGTGCTAAGCCTTCATCATCAGTACGCTTTAGGCACGCTGCGCTAACCATTTAGCTATACAGCGGTGGTTTGCTTGACTGGCAAATTTGCTACTTCTATTCCTTTTACCTACTATATTTATTCAGTGTTGCGCCAATTGGTGCAAATCACTGATAATGCTGGATTTTTTTTATTGTCAATTACTTTGTTTGACATTCCCAAGTGCTCATGGTTTATTAACAATTGTTTTTGTTTTTATCGACCTATTGATAAATGATTCAAGGTTCGATTCGAGCTCAAGGCCAGAACAATAATTTTTTTTTTTTTCTAATGACAATTATTGTTATTTTTTAATTTTTCTAAATTTGAAAAATTGTATTTTGTTTTTGGAATAGTAAGTAGAAAATTTTTCAGACAACCTGCCATAGCTGCGCAGATAGATACATTTCGAAGGGTGCTAAGCCTTCATCATCAGTACGCTTTAGGCACGCTGCGCTAACCATTTAGCTATACAGCGGTGGTTTGTTTGGCTAACAAATTTGCTACTTCTTTTCCTTTTACCAACTATATTTATTCAGTGTTGCGCCATCTGGTGCAAATCAGTGATAATGCTGGATTTTTGGTTTATTATTGTCAATTACTTTGTTTGACATTCCCAAGCAACACTGAATAAATATAGTTGGTAAAAGGAATAGAAGTAGCAAATTTGCCAGTCAAACAAACCACCGCTGTATAGCTAAATGGTTAGCGCAGCGTGCCTAAAGCGTACTGATGATGAAGGCTTAGCACCCTTCTAAATGGATCTATCTGCGCAGCTATGGCAGGTTGTCTGAAAAATTGTCTACTTACTATTCCAAAAACAAAATACAATTTTTCAAATTTAGAAAAATTAAAAAATAACAATAATTATCATTAGAAAAAAATTATTGTTCTGGCCTTGAGCTCGAATCGAACCTTGAATGAGTTATTTCAAATATATGAGTGTATGAACGAAATTGGTTTTGTGTGCGTGAAAACCCCTCAAAAGTACCTATGCATCATTTTGTCGTTTTATGATGCATGGGTGCTTTCACCACGTTAACATCGTCGTACATCTCGAATGACATTGCTGCCTTCTAAAAAACAAAGCAAAAATGTTTGGTGTTGGACGATTCATTTGAGGTGATTCCAATTTTTAGAGTGCACTGCATTATGCTTACTTTTACTAAGTAAGTGAAAATGAGATATAATAAGTTGAATAAAGATGTCAAAGGCAGTATATTATTTGGGTAGGTTCTTTGAAAAAAAGGAGTAATTTTGAAAATACCGTAACGTAATGGCCGTTAACCGCATTTTACTTACCGATGTTATATATTCATAAGTAATAATAGGCCAGTGGTCTCCAATTTAAAAACTGTGGCTGTGTGAGTAAAATTAAAATCTTATTGGTAGTGGTTAAGTTGTTGATGTAAAATCAATGAGGTAGGACGTATGCACGCATATTTGTTAACACACAAAAAGTAATTCGTAAATATGCCATACAAATACTACTTTATTGCTTGAGTCTAAGGAAAAATTTTAACAAAATAAATTGTCAACATAAAACCGTGAAAACATTTTGCGCATGAGCGGTTGTTTGCAAAATATCTTTTCGCATATGCGCCTCATCCAACGTTGCTACTCTGCTTGTTCAGCGACAACTAAAGACGAAAGAGAATAATAATATGTGTGAAGTGGCGCCAATAATTAAGGGCCCATTACTGATACTTAGCATAGACTTGACTTGACTTGAGAACTGTCACTTAGCGTTCTGTTAAATGCAAATTGCATGTTACTGATTACTCAAAACTTAGCAACACCTAACTTGACTTAGAAGTCTGTTGAATTTTGATTTTCTATGTAAGTTCTAAGTGAGGTTTACATTTTGAGATGCCATTTGTTTGTTTCCATTTCATTTTGTCATACAAATTGACATTTATTGATTATGATGCCAGATTGTATGCGCTAAGTGGAGTATAATCGTGGCTAGGTTGCCAAGTCTATGCCAAGTCAAGTCAAGTCTATGCTAAGTATCAGTAATGGGCCCTTTACTTCACTAACGCCCCGATTCTAGTGTGGTAACAACATTCTTCACCATCGTAACGAAATCATGTGGCAACTTTTACACCCTTTTGGTATTCTACCCATGAAAGTAGCCGGATAATTTATTACCCACAAAAGTAGGTGGTTACATTGAAATAACCACACAAAAACTGTTATTTAGAAAAAGGCAAAACTGGAAAATAAAGAATTGTAAGCGCAAATAAGTAAAGATAATAGTAAAAATATATAAATAGTTGGCGGCTACCGTGGTGTGATGATAGCGTGCTCCGCCTACCACACCGTATGCCCTGGGTTCACACCCCGGGCAAAGCAACATCAAAATTTCAGAAATAAGGTTTTTCAATTAGAGGAACATTTTTCTAAGCGGGGCCGCCCAGTGTCTGGCAAGCGCTCCGAGTGTATTTCTGCCATGAAAAGCTCTCAGTGAAAACTCATCTGCCTTGCAGATGCCGTTCGTGGTCGGCATAAAACATGTACATAGGACCCGTCCGGCCAATTTGTAGGGAAAATCAAGAGGATCACGACGCAAATTGGAAGAGAAGCCCGGTCTTAGATCTCTTCGGAGGTTATCGCACCTTACATTTATTTTTTTTTTTTACTTTTTCCCTTAACGTTTAAACTTCATATCAGAGCCTAGATTCAGTAAGTGTGAGTTTTGATCCCAGGCCTCAGGGGTTCTCCTAGTACCTACGGGAATAATTTTATACAAAACATTTATTCCGAAATCAAATCTCTTTTGCATTTGCTTCGTTCTGTCTTCAAGTTAAAATATTTCTTGTGCCAAGATATTTAGTTTTCAATTACCTTGCGTGGCTTAACACCACAATAGTCCTGGAATTCCTTAAACTCATTGAGCTGGGTGAGAAAGATTTAAATATCAACGTGCCAAACGAGAAGTAATGCATAGAATTTCTTTGAATAAGTTTTGAAAGTGTTAAGCTGGAGACACTGGTGCTTTATCGGTAACTGTATCGGTAACCTTTTAACAGCTGATTCGACCAACCTTATGAGAATCAATGCAATCGATTATTGGTGCCGCTAAGGTCGTAACCGTATCGTAGCCAACCAACTGGGTTTTGGTTTAGCGTCGTAACGATAAACAGCTGATTACGTTAGGGATACGGATACAGCGATACGACATACGGCACCAATGACTCCGGCTTTAGGCTCACGGCAGAGTGCTCGCTATAAGCTATGCTAGGCGAGAAGCAATTTTTCTTTTCATATATTTTACATAGTGTTGTATAACCGATCGAAATATCTAGCCGTTATTAATATTATTATAAAACAAGAGTTTTTTTGATTAGTCGCTTATTTCATCAACAATTTTCTTTTTAATGCCTGGCATAAATTATATCATAGGTTAAATGTTCTTGTTCTGGCACATTTTATTGACTGAGCAATTTTTTATGGTGAGAATTCCATTGAAGTAAATTCAAAATTATATGGGGGCTAGCGAAATTGTGGCGAATTTTTGGGCAATATTGTGAGTTTTTACCTGAGTGAAAAAGAAAGAAAAGTACCAATCGTGGCTACTGCCTAAAAAGGACCAAAATTGAAGAAAAGGGACCAGCGGACCAAATGGGGTTGGAAGGGGCCATGGACCAAAGTGGGAACCGTGAAAGCGAAGAAACCTACCCTACAAGACAGGTACCCGTTACCTAATCGATTACTTAATCGTTACCAATAACTTGGTCACCAATTATCGTCTTAATGACTTTTACATTGCTGTCGTGAAAAAGGTAACGCATGCGCTCTCTCAAAATAGTGTACGTTTGACTCGCTTTCTCGCTCTTACCTATTGTGTTTTGGACATTCCTTCTCGCTCGATGTTATTTACATTATTAAGTTACTTCATTAGGTATGTTTTCGTTATCGCTAACCAAAACATATGCAACAACAACAACACGGGTAACTGGCCTATCGGTTACCCGTACCGGTTACCTTCTGTCAATTCGCTTTTTATATGAATGAAACGCGTCCCTTTTGTTTAATTAATATAATTTTTATTTATGAATAAATTATGTATACAATGGTTTTTACAAATAATTTCCTTAATTTTCTAGTAAACCTTACATATGTGCATATTTATATGTACAAACTACATATGTAAAGACATAAACTCATTCGTAGTCGTGCCCTTTCTGAAACCATTTTGAGTTTCGAAGCTCACACTGATGGTGCTCAATTTTGCCTGCGCGGGTGGTGTTGTTAGTATCAGTTTGCATAGATATGAGTGTTGTAGATATAATACCGGAATATATGCAGCCCCATTTCGTGCTATCAAAGTCGATTTGCAGGTGATGTTGAGCCTTTGAACTTGAGCCTTTCCCATAATATGCGTGGTAGGGCCTTATATGTGATACTAAAAAGGCCGAGGGACAGTTGTCGCAGTTTTCTTGTAGTTTGAGCAAATGTACGTTCTTCTTACAGCCACAGCTGGAATATTGCTA
Source organism: Eurosta solidaginis (assembly GCF_040869045.1). Lineage (NCBI taxonomy): Eukaryota > Metazoa > Arthropoda > Insecta > Diptera > Tephritidae > Eurosta > Eurosta solidaginis. Next base: position 111,797,567 of record NC_090323.1, on the reverse strand, counting down.
TGCCCACATCGTCAAATCGAATTACCTAGAATGAAAAAGAAACGAATATCAGTAAGGATAGATAATAAGTTTTTAATATAACCGGAAGTGCTTAATAAATACAAGATACTCAAGGGGATTTCAGATAACCAGAATCAGGACCTGTAAAGTAAATTCAAGTGAACCTCCACCATGCCAAGGCACCTTCCGGTAGCGGGGGTACCCGAAGATTATAACAAGGGATAATTGATAGATGTTGGGGTAATAGATAGTAAATTAGGCGTGCTACAAAAACAAAAACGAATAAATTCAGATGACTGTTTAATCCATTATGCGAAGTTCTTTGAATGGATGTGCAAATTGAAACGGGCAAAGTACTGCTAAAACTGCTTTCCCCGAGTAACCCGGGAACGAATTGATATGACTACGTCTATTCTTCTTAAGCAGCAGTGCCGAGCACCAATTCCCTTTTGGACAGGAAAGTAAACGTTTGGTTGTCTGCAAGTTTATCGTATGCCAGTACAGAACATACTCGTTTGCTGGATCTGAGCAGTACATCTAATTTTCCCAGATTTTCTGGGCTCAGCGAGGGTATCCTCCTGAATGGTGCATGTGTACCCTGCTGCCTTGCCTGGCCGCTCACCCAACAACACCAGGCACGACGGAACTTGGCTTGCGACACCCAAAGTGCACTCACGCTTCTCATGGCTCCAGCGGGTTAGTGGGCTTAGAGTATACCCGTGGTAGCTATGCCTGTCGTAAGAGGCGACTAAAATACCAAATTGATTCAAGGGGTTTTGTAGCGCATCCTTCCAATGGGTTGCCAGCGCAATATATAGCCTCTCCAACCTAATTGTCAACGTCACCTACCCGTGGCGAATCCTGTTTCTTTAACAGCCGAGGCTCTGACGACCTCATGTTCCTTATGGATCTACATTTGAAGGCGCTTAGTTAGCTGACATCGCTTACTTAACCGGTGGATTCTAAAGTAAAAACCAAAACACAAAATATAGGTTAGGTTGAAGTGGCCGGTTCATGAGGATCTCACATAGACTGAATGAGTCCGTAGTGTTACCAGAAGTTTGTTTTAACGACCAAGCTGAAAACCCTATCAAGAACCAGGACCTATGTTATAAAAAAACTCCATCCTCTTGACAAATACTAGAAGCTTCCTAGGACTTAAGCCACTTTCTGCTTCTAGATCTGACAGCTTTATCACTCCTAATAGCTGGAGCCATAGCCTGGCAAGCGCAGGGCACAATATTTCTCAGGGGGCGCGGTATTTCTCGGGGGGCCCGCGATTTAGAGGTACTAAGACATTTTTTTTAATTCAGGAGAGTCTTTAGTTGTTCCATGTGGAAATTTTAAGCCGAATTTCAAAAGCAACGAATACTGATAATGATTTTTTACCTGGTCCCTCGAACAGTGAGGAGACAATAAAAACATCAAACAAAAATATATGTTCACATGAATCCGAAATCGTAGAGTTTTCGTGGTAACATTGATGAACGTCCATCTTCAAAAAGCCTTCCAACAATACCAACAACTCGGTATCAAAGTCTAAATTATTTAAACGACTTCGATATCGGTACCGTGAATAATGAGTTTTTGCGATCTGAAGAAGTCAACGAAATAATTCGTCGAGGTCATTAAAAGTGCCCTGTTATTTTTCCACGTGATTGTCATGACGAGGCATTTCCTACCTCGTTGTTAAACAGAATCTTGCCAAATGGAGAGAAAGTGGAGCATCACTGGTTGGTGTGGAGTGCCAGTAGCAATGCTTTTTATTGCCTACCATGTCGTCTGTTAAGCACCAATACTTTAAATCGACCTAAAATTTGTTGTCCTGGCGAATATTCGAAATTCCAGGTATGGAAGAAGCTATACGCTAAACTGCCATCACACGAAAATACTGAAGATCACATTAAATGTTATATTCAATGGCGATCTTTACAAAACCTAATTCGAAAGGAGGCTACAATTGATACACTTATCAATGAACAGCTAATCACTGAAAATAAAAAGTGGAAAGAAATTTTATATAGAATTTTGGACACTATTTTTTTTTTTTCAAAAAGCGAAAGGATGGACATTTTTTGGGCATCTAAGATCTCATAAGCCAGTATGATCCGATACTTAGAGATCATTTGGAGAAAGTTAGGATTTCACAATAGCAGCACAAACGTTTACAAGTTCACTATCTTTCCCCAGACATTTAGAACGAGTTTATAGAAATTTGTGCAAAGCATGTCAGTACGTTCATTTTGCGCTCACCCCGTTTCAATTCGAAAGCAACAAATTTACAATTCCAGAACAGATTTTGGTTTTCGTGAATTGTCACCAAAAAACTGCTCAGAAAATCGCTGATCTAATTTGCCATACATGATTGAAGATTGTCGTGCACAAGGGTACGATAACGGTGCCAATATGAAAGGAGCTTACAACGGAGCACTACGTCACATTCTCGTAAAAAACTCGAATGCTGATTACTCGCCTTGTGCAACCCGTAGCTATGATAGCGTTCTCTTTTCTAAATAAAGTGTTACGTCAGCGTTGTTGTTCTATTCTAAAAAACAGGCAACGCCTTTACGGGGTATTTCGTTTTTTTGTGAAAATTCTTGCCTGCTCGCAACGCAAAAGCGTTGCACTTTTACCCTGTATAAAATGGCGGTGTGGCAGTGCAACTTTGTGAACCTCTCAATTCGCTCTTAAGTTCCACATATACTCTGTTAATATGAGTGAATTTGGTGAGTTGAAATGTTCTTTGTATGCACTATAAATGTTGACCATTTTCTGGGGTAGGAATAACTCTATTGTTGTTGTTGTTGTTGTAGCGATAAGGTTGCTCCCCGAAGGCTTTGAGGAGTATTATCGATGTGATGGTCCTTTGCCGGATACAGATCCGGTACGTTCCGGTACCACAGCACCATTAAGGTGCTAGCCTGACCATCTTGGGAACGATTTATGTGACCACATTAAACCTTCAGGCCATCCCCTCCCTCCCCATCCCAAGTTCCATGAGGAGCTTGGGGTCGCCAGAGCCGCGTCTGTTAGTGAAACAGGATTCGCCGCGGATAGGTGAGGTTGACAATTAGGTTTGGGGAAGCTATATATTGCGCTGGCAACCTGCAGGGTTGCGCTACACAGCCCCTGGAATCTGATATTTTAGCCCCTTATTTTCTTCGGCAGCACTACACAACGATGTGACATCCTCAAAAAAAATGTACCTAGCTCTCTTCATAGTCTTTCAGCCAAAAGCCAAATTTGACTGCGCAAGCATACGGCGATGTTACCGGCATTCTCAAGTATATCAACAAGTTCGAATGTATCTTGCTGTCCTCAATTTGGTTCAAAACTCTACCATTAATGAAAGAAGCGTGGTCCTCCAAGCGAGAGACGCCACGACAGATGTTGAGGTCCGACATCTAGATGCCTTATTAGCTGATTTGAAGTTGATCAGGAACCAATGGGAAACAATTTTAAACGAATGCAAAACAGTTGCTATTCAATTGAACATCTCGCCAAAGTTTCCGGACATTCGAAAGAGAAAACCCAAAAGGCGTTCTAAAGATAATTTAAATGAGATGATTACGGCTGATTCAGAGTCTGATTTCAAAAACAATACATTCTTGGTGATCGTTGATTCGGTAATCACTGGCATTACTGAACGATTTGCAGCTATGAGAAATTTGAACGAAAAGTTTTCCTTTTTGTGGCAATTTAAGACATGGATGAAACTACGGTTTGGGCGAGCGCAGCAAAATTTGTCGAAAAATACAAGTCGGATATTTCTCAAAGCTTAGAATGTGAAATAGTTCACTTGAAACACATTTACGAAGCAAATTTTGATAAAGGTCTGTCACCATTGGAATTGCTAAATGCCGTCTATTTTCAAAATATGTATACAATTTTCCCCCAACTTTTGTATTGGTTTACGTACCTTTTGCACTTTACCTGTCACTGTATCTAGTGCAGAACGTTCCTTCAGCGTCCTTTCAAGAATGAAAGACTTTCATAGATCGTGTTCATCTAAAGAGCGAGTTTTAGAACACTCCACGCTTTGTGTTGCATCCGTTTTGGCAAGACAGTTAAATTTTGATATTATTATACAAAATTTTGCAGCGAAAAAAGCAAGTAAAGCCACTCTTTGATATCCGAACATTCTATATTGAATAATTAAAATTTATAATCATCATTAAATTTATCAGAAATGTATGAAAATGTTACCAAATAACAAGAAAAGATTATTTGAAATAATATGTGGCTGTTAAAAGAGAATTTTATTTCTACGTTACAATAAAATAAAACAAAGAGTAAATATTCTGTGTTAATTTTATTGTCAGCTCTTAGCCAAAAATCATTAGTTGATGTGGCAAAATTTTTTTTTTTGATGTAATCCATCAATAATGATTTATGAGGGCATTGAAGCCAGAGTATCCGGACCCAGAGCCAAAATATCAGTACCTCTAAAAGCACATACGAGCAGCTTTCAAGCGGAAGTATTCGCCATATGTTGGTGCGCTAAGCTGATCCTTCAGGGCTGCTAATCCAATGAAACAATTGCCATACTCAGTCAGACAGTCAGGCCCCACTAAAGGCAATTGTGGCGTTCGAAATAAAGTCAGCACGGGTCCTTGGGTGCACAACGTAGTACTGATGCACTGGGTCCCAGGCCACAGGGGAGTACAGGGTAATGAGCAGGCGGACTCTAGTGTTTAGTTTGTTGCGTCCCTCCCACAAATTATCATCCTCCCAGCAGATCCATGCAGCGGGTCTGCGCCATACTCTCCTCCTCCGGGAAGGTATCGAACCCAATCCGTGTCCTTCTCCTGACCCCGGTCATTAGAAATGGTTTTGCTGCATTTGCCGGTAAAGAATCTTTTTATGACGGCCATACTTTTGTCAGTGTGTCACGTGCAAGGAATGGTTGCATCGGACAGGTTGCTCTGGGCTTGATCCCAAAACCCGACGTCCTCGTAACTTTTACAAATCTTTTGTGGCTCCTTGTTGTTCACGCCCTCATTACATTATGAGAAAATACGGCACCTGAGAACACAGCCGTATGAAGCTGAAAAAAACAAGCAGGTCCTGAGTGAACTCCACAAACAGGCGTCGGACCTCTATGCAGGAATTGCCCTATGAATCCTGTACACAAAGAAAAAAACTAGCAGAGTAGGAACGCACTCTCCCTAAGGAAACGGGAGTCACTCTAGTCCAACTTCGATCTGCATACTGTAACAGGTTAAACTCTTACCTATCCAGAATCAACCCTGACATACAAAACATATGTCCTGCTTATAATGTGTCCCCACATGACAACAACCATCTCTTTAGCTGCATTGTGGAATCAACGCCTCTAACACTCCTCTCATTATGGTCCACCCCTGTTGAAACTTTCTGTTACCTTGGACTCCCGTTAGAGGACATTGATGACAATTTGTGATCTGTCGCACCTATTGTATGGGGCGAAGCACTGCTACAACAAGCGGACAACCCGGAAAGAGAGGCAGGAACTGCATGACCCATCGATCCAGAGCCGTTCCTGTCAGTTGGCTCACGGGGGCATTTATTAGTAGAAGGTGGGAAAAGAGAGAAGAACACTGGAGCAATACGCCAGGTTTGAGACAATCTAAGTTACTGTTAGGAAGTTATAGCACAAGTCGCTACAGGACAATAATAGACCTATCGAAAGATAACCGAAGAATCCCAAGAGCTATTCTTACAGGGCATTATAGACTGAGCAGCCGTATGCAGTAAGTGGGCATACTATCGAATAACACATGCCGATTTTGTGATCGATTAGCAGACGGCGGACCATATCCTCCAAGAATACGAAGCAATCGCAAAACGTAGGGCTAAGTTTATGGGCTCACCATGGCCAGTGCATTCCCACATTTAACCCCTCAAGCCAAGAACGCTGCTAGGGTTCATCAAAAAAGTCGGCTACGATGAGGTGCTGTGAAGGAGATGTGCAAGTCACTGTGCAATCCTCAATAAATTATCTATCTACGTTCCGGTAACAAGCACCATTGAGGTACTAACCCGACCATCTCCGGACCTATTGATATGACTACATTGAACCTTCTAGGGATTGAATATTAATAATGACCGCAATGCGAAAGTCTGCCAAAATTTACCATTCTCCTACATATATAACTTCCCACGTTTTAAATCAGTAATGAAAAGAGCAAAATTTACTAAAATTTTAACTGGTTGTGGGTAAGGTGTTGATATCCTCTCTTAACGCAATGTAATGGCAACGGCGACGCACGGAAAATAATAAAAATCCTATAAATCTACTGACCATAATTAATTAATTCCTCACTTTCTATGCAGTTGAATGCATACATACATATGGGTTTTGTTCTCCAAACGCTATTTAAAGAAATCAATTGGTATTTACATGAACTTCGAACTCTTTGGTATTTGCCTTTTTCAGTTGATTATCAACAAAAGCATGACAAATTATCACTAACAAATTCATACATGTTGTTTATATATTTAATATGGTAGGCAATTTACTTACCCTTTCTGGTGCGAAGATCCTGGACAATCGGGCCTGACTAGACGAGATTTATTTTGCTTTAACATAGCGTGCTTAACGCGAACCATATCATGTTAGGGCACAATTTCGATTATGCAACCAATCAAAGAAATGTTGTGCTTGTAATACTGCTATGATAGCAGCAGCAGCTACCGGTGGTGGCACATAAACAACAGTTGCATGCGGATCACTTGCATTTTTTGCTTCGGCTACCTATTCAATTTTAATTCATCTACTATTGCAATTTTTAATCAATATAAATTACCGAAGCAAATACTGGCAAACCAAGATGCGTAGTTCGACCCTTTTTTGGGAAAATACATCCAACCAATTTTGTACCGTTTTCCAAAGCATGTTGGTTGTGGAAAGTACCTTGTTTACCGGTAAATTCTTGGCAAATGACACGTGAATCTGCATTTAATTGCAGGTTTCTTGTTGTTTTGGCATATCCTGAGCTGAATCGCACCCCGGCAGAGATGATATATATTAGAATAATATAACATTATTTTTTATTATTTAAAAATACACATACGTATGAATGAAAAGCAGAAGGTAAATAATGTTGCTTTGGTTGTAGCGATAAGGACACTCCCCGGGAGCAATTTAGTATGACCACCTGAAACCTTCTAGGCCATCCCGTCGATTCTATACAACTTTCAGATTCTAAAAACGGATCTCGACACTCGTCTTTTGATACCACCTTTGTTTAGGTTGTGCACTGTCTTGAAAACGTTACCTTTTTTGGTTTTGGAAATCGAATCTTCCAATTCCAATTGGTGGCAAGAGGACTTGGCTGCCTCTAGTTAATGCGCCAGGTTAATTTAGAAGTGCCTAAACAGCTAACACACGTCAAACCTAAAAGCCCGTAGCACAAGCACTTTTTTAGTTAATTACCACAATTATAGTTTTTCATCGTTTTAAAATGTTTCCCGGAATAATTAATAAATTGTCGTATTAAGATGACGCTGTCATTTCGATGACAGCAAGAAACGTCGATGTGTTATTGGAGAGCGAAAAAAGCTTTGAATGTGTGGGTGAACTAGTTACCTCCGTAGGGTACCTGTCAAATATCTCCACAAACACTGCTGAGTTTTCCGGTGATGACAGCGTTACCACTTGGGCCAGAATCGCGGATAAAAGAATGGGTAACGATATTCGGTTACATAATATTCTGGGTACTATTTTACCGGTAACGCTCAGAATCGGGGCGTAAATGAGGACCGCTGTTATACATATTTGGTATGTTTGCACTAATTACATTCGCAAGTAGGTAGGTATAAGGGCCCATTACTGATACTTAGCATAGACTTGACTTGGCTTGAGAACTGTCACTTACAGTTCTGTTAAATGAACATTGCATGTTACTGATTACTCAAAACTTAGCAACACTTGACTTAGAAGTCTGTTGAATTTTGATTTTCTATATAAGTTCTAAGTGACGTTTACATTTTGAGATGCCATTTGTTTGTTTCCATTTCATTTTGACATTTTGTCATACAAATTGACATTTATTTAAAAATAAATTTTAAAGCTGATTATGATGCCAGCTCCTATGCGCTAAGTGGAGCATAATCGTGGCTAAGTTGCCAAGTTTACGCCAAGTCAAGTCAAGTCTACGCTAAGTATCAGTAACGGGCCATATACACTGCATGCAAGCAAAATCTTTGTATAGATGTAAGGATGGCCCGAGATTAGCCTACCTACGAAATTTTCTAAGATTTGAAAAGGCTTGCATTCGCCGTTTTGGCCTTGTTATTATGATTTAAAGGATACGTTTTTGCTGTTTCATTGTTTAAATTAATAGAAAATGTTAAATGTGGCACACTGAAATGTAGAAGTACCTAACCATTTGTACGTATTAAATGTTGATAACAAAAACATGCGTAAACTATATAAATGTATGTATTTAAAAACTCTTTTATTAATATTTAAAGTGCTTTCATCCGTGGGATATTGGTAAATTACGGCCTTGTTTTGTATAACACAAAGCTACGCGAGGAGTCACTTTCACCCAAGTGAAACCTAATTCGTATCATATAAGAGCATTCACTCACTTCAGTGACTGTTGGTGACTGCAGGTGATTTTCTTACGTTTTTAAACGGTTTTGTTTAGCTCAGGAATCATTGTGTGCGTCTGTGTACATGTAATAACATAGCTGTGTGTGTATTGTTTACAGCAAAGCACTGTTGCCATTGACCAGTTTGCACGCATGCTTATGCAAACATCAACAAACAAATACTGAATAAGAATTTCTAGTTCATTTATTTGTAACCTCCAATTTTAAACAATCATTAGGCATTTTTGTATAATAACTGCAATTAGTCCAAACATAGCACACAAAATATTTAATAGGCAACTCTCTCTTGTGAGAGCGATCAGCTGACACGTTCTTACGGAAAAAATTAAAATTGGTTTGATTTCTACGTTCCGGGCTACGTACGTATGTACGTTGAACGTCGGTGAGTTTTCGTTTAGATTTCACACTCATAAGATAGGTCGTGTCAGCTGACACGTTTTTTGTACGTACGTTCGTGGGTAAAGCGGCAATTACCCACCGACGTGTGCCGTACGTACACACGTTTGTCGTACGAAACACGTTGACCGAACCCTCAAGCCCGTAGCAATCAATGTGGTCGTCTGTGTACATGTACATAACATATTTGTGCGTGTATTGTTTACAGATAAGCACTGTTGCCATTGACCAGTTTGCATGCATGCTTATGGAAACATCAACATTTCCCAATTTAATATTTGATGTTGCAAAAGGCTGGAATTAATATTAAATAAATATAAATAGATTACATATTTATAATCTGAACTTTTACATAATTATTTCGAATTATTTTCACAATTTTTCAAACTTTAATTATGTGTTTTTGCACAAAACTGCAAACGGTCAAAAATTAGCGCACAAAAGTTTACTAGGCAACTCTGTCTAGTGAGAGAGCGATCAGCTGACACGTTCTTACGGAAAAAATCAAAATTGTTTTGACTTCTACGTTCCGGGCTACGTACATACGGGCGTTGCACGTCGGTGAGTTTTCGTTTACATTACACACTCATAAGGCAGGTCGTGTCAGCTGACACGTTTTTGGTACGTACGTTCGTGAGTAACTGCCGCATAACTAACTGCCGCTTGCCTCTGTAGCGAGCGAACAGAATTTTGTAATTGAAATGTATGCCCCTATTATGGTTAACAACTCAACTTAATTGGGTTGTAATTAAAACAACTCAACTTTAAGACAACCCAACTCCTGTTTGGTATTACGAATTACAACTTATTTCAGTTGAAGTTGAATTGATGTTGACAACCTAAGAAAGTGATAATTTGACAGATAAATGAACAGCTGATAAATTTGTGGCGGAAATTTAAGCATTTTCAAAAGTGATTATGTTATTAAAAACAAAACGGATATTATATGAAATCTATTTTATAATGGCGAAAATGTTGATGATTGATATGTCGCGAATACGAAAAACATTCGCGTGATCTTTCCAATCCCTTGGAACTACCAAGCACCAAGTAAGAAAATGCTCAAGTGACAAATGATGAGCTTCAAATGATTTTATTGCAGATTTGAAAGGAAGCATTTTGCTCATTACTAAACACAATTAATGACCATTTCCGCAAACGCGTTCGAGGGAAGGCTTTACCCCTATTTTAAAATTATGCGCCACACTCAGATTCCTTGCTGTTGGCAACTATCAAAAATGCTGTAGAAATGATTTTGGTGTTGGACTGGTTTTAGATATTACTGAGGAGCATATTTGTGCGAATTGGATTAAAACCCAAACAGCAAAAATTGGGACTCACCTTCGCATAATTTCACCTATTTTAGCTGCATCCGAACTACGGCCAGCCTCGTCCGACTTCGGCATGTCGCTCCATAAAGTCAAATAGTTATTCAAAGTAATTCTTCGTTTAAACGTTGTTTTTTCTATAAATGTATACAAAAGTGTTGATTATTGTTTGATTAAAAAAGGTTTAACTGCCGGCTTTAAATTTTTGGTTTTTTTTTTTTGGTAACGTTTTATTAGCCCTTGCGCAATCTAACTCTTATCAAAGGTGGTATCAAAAGACGCGTTTCGATCTCCGTTTTTAAGATTCGAATGTTTACAAAAACCGACAAAATGGCCCGAGAAGGTCCGAAATATGAGGCCTGAGCCACAGTTTTTTTGCACAGAACATCTTTCTGCGTTGGCGGCCTTTGGACGCGATTTGTAAAAATAACCCTGGGTGGGTCCAACGTCTTTCTGCATTAGTGTATACAAAAAGTCTAGCAAAATACACCAACCACATGCGAATTTGAACCGAAATGATATGACAGAAATTAAATTTTTAATTTTTGTTTTCGGATTCCTAAATCGGGGGTCGAAACGTGTCTTTTGATACCAACTTTGAAAATTTTTGATAAAAAATAGGTGGTGAACCGTCTTGTAAAACGTAACATTTTTTGAAAAGAACTGCAAAATTGTATGAGACAACTGCTAGTAATCAGTTGTAAGATTTTGACGTCTTTGACAACTATACGAACACAAGGTTGTAAACGGTAATGCCACAAAATGTTGTTAGACTAGACAACGCAACCGACATTTTTTTTTTTTTTTTTTGATCCGTTGAGTTGTAAACGGTAATAGGGGCATTAAGTAACTTCTCGATAAGCTACAAGCTTGAAACTTGGAATATAATTCAGAACCCGATGACAATCCAATAATATAAAAAAAAACTCCGATAGGTGGTGTATGGATCGAAATATTTTAAAACATCGTATTTGTGGTCTGATTTGGCTCATATTTGGAACACATAATACATACATGAATAGAAAGCGACCTATGAAAAAAAAAACGCCGCCAGGATCGAGATATTAAAAAATCGTATTTGTGGTCCGATTTGGCTCATATTTGGAACACATATTACATACGAGAATAAAAATCGCTTTGGGAAAAAACTCCCGCTAGGTGGCGCAAGGATCGAGATATTCAAAAAAATCTAATTTGTGGTCCAATTTGGCTCATATTTTGAACACATATTACATACAAAAATAGAAATCGATTTATGAAAAAAAACCGCTACGTGCGGCAAAGATCGAGATTTTAAAAATAATCGTATTTGTGGTCCGATTTGGCTCATATTTGGAACAAATATTACATACAGTCCGGCAGAAGTGACATCAAAATACTTTCGAGGAGGGACAAGCATATGTGGCGCTGAGTCGAGTAACGTCTTTGGAAGGATTATGTATTGAGAACTTAGATTGTAAAAAATTGTCAGGAAAGAGTCCTTGTAATAATGAGTCACTAAATGAACAAAATAGAATGAGAAATAATAGGCAATTAAATAAAAACTAAAAACTTGAAAAAAATAAATAAAAAAAATTTAAGTTAAACGGTTTTATAGAAAACAATACCTAGAAAATAATTAGGTAGGTCCCAGGTATTAGTCATCACACTCCTCATCAATCTAAGGCGTTGATTGTTGGACGCGTCAAATTTCTTAAGTAAGATCAACTGAACCTTAATCAGGTCATGCTATGCCTCACATTTTAAGAAATTTAACGCGCCCAACGCTGTTATTTAATTGTGTGATCAACGCCCTAGATTGATGAGGAGTGTGATGACTAGCAACTAGGACCTACCTTTTTATTTTCTAGCTTTTATTATTATTAGTATTTAATGTAAGTATTGTTTTCAATAAAACCGTTTAATTTTGTATGTTTGATGAACTTGAGACCGTAAAGTAAATAAAACACATTAATTTTCCTTTTAAAAATATTTAATTGGTCGATATTTCGCCTTCAAACTGAAGTCATCATCAGGACTAATATAAAAAAATTTAAGTTAATATATATATATATATATATTTGCAATCAAACAGAACTTACACGCAAAGATGTGCTTGATCGCCCTGATCAGGTGGTTGAAAAGTTATGTTCAAAAGGAATCAAATAAAAATATAAACCAATTTGAATACCATAAGTATAAATAAGTAAACAAAAATTAATAGCAACAATACCTATATAAAGAGAGCATAGAATAATAAGACAAAAAGTAAAAACGTATATATGTGTGTATCATCTTCATTCTTGTTATTGTGCTCCAGGTTATTGATAGCGGGATGTTTGCTGGAATATATATATTACGATGAGCTATGCGCAGCCTGAATTGTGTGATTTTGCTCTTTCAGCACCAAGTTTTGGTAAACACTTGCACATTGCTCAGTGTTTGATTTAAAATTCATTCTCCTGCTATTAGGGGTGTTCAAAATGTGAAGCATTTCCCCAATATATTTTTTTTGTTATAGTGTTTCTCGATATTCAAAATTCTAACGGGGTGATGTCCAGTATTATTGCAATGGGCGGACACGGCTGTCTTATTCTCCGAAGAATTGTTTCTTAACTTTATGTTCGACTTGTTGCCGGAAATTCTCGTCTTCAGTTTTTGCTTAGTAGTCCCCACATATACCTTGTTGCATATGTGGGACCCCTCACTAGAGCATGGGATTTGATAAATTAAGTCAGATTTCTTCAGCTTAGGAATCCTGTCTTTCATGTTGCCGTATACCTGTCTGAGGGTTTTATTATATGAAAACGCTATTCTGTATTTTTCCTGGTCATGTAAGTTTGAACTCTTAATTCTCTCGGCTATTCCAGGGAAATATGTTACTGGTTTGTAAATTTTTACATTTGTGTCACTTGACCTGGCGTTGTGGGTTCTTTTATGAAAATTTCGTACCAGTGTATTTATCAGTTCGTGGAGAAATTCATTTTGTGCTAACGTTTTCTTAATTATAGCTATGTTCTTCTTGTGAAACACTTTATCGCTTATCATAAGAACCCTTCTAATAAAATTCTTCTCGGTATTCAAGATTATTTTGCGTTCATGTTTTGAGTTGTAATTGATAAGCCTTCCGGATGCAGTTGGTTTCTATTAGAGATATAAATAAAAAAAAAAAAATGTAAGGCGCAATAACCTCCGAAGAGATCTAAGGCCGAGCTTCCCTTCCAATTTGCGTCGTGCTCCTCTTGATTTTCCCTACAAATTGGCCGGACGGGACCTACATGTTTTATGCCGACTCCGAACGGCATCTGCAAGGCAGACGAGTTTTCACTGAGAGCTTTTCATGGCAGAAATACACCCGAAGCGCTTGCCAAACACTGCCGAGGGGCGACCCCGCTTAGACAAATTTTCTTCTAATTGAAAAACCTTATTTCTAAAATTTTGATGTTGCTTTGCCCGGGGTGCGAACCCAGGGCATAAGGTGTGATAGGCGGAGCACGCTACCATCACACCACGGTGGCCGCCATTATTAGAGATATACACCGCCGCTAAACGCCGCCGCCGATTAGGGTCGTTTTTCGCACGCCGCCGCCGAATGTCAAAAATATCGGCGCGGCGGCGGCGGCGTCCGGCGCGTTACTATATTTTCTACTCGTTTAAGACTGTTTAGGCCATTTATTGTTCATGTCGAAAATTGGTCGGATATGGTCGAAAGTGGTGTCAACGGATGCGCATCACTGCCAGTTATAAGAAACTAATTGCGAAATTTAACTCTTTCTAACTGTTGAAAAGTTATTTAAAAACAAGTAAGGAAGGTTAAGTTCGGGTGTAACCGAACATTACATACTCAGCTGAGAGCTCTGGTGGCAACATAAGGGAAAATAACCATGTAGGAAAATGAACCGAGGGTAACCCTGGAATGTGTTTGTATGACATGTGTATCAAATGAAAGATATTAAAGAGTATTTTAAGAGGGAGTGGGCCATAGTTCTATAGGTGGACGCCATTTAGGGATATCGCCATAAAGGTGGATCAGGGTTGATTCTAGAATTTGTTTGTACGATATGGGTATCAAATGAAAGGTGTTAATGAGTATTTTAAAAGGGAGTGATCCTTATTTCCATAGGTGGACGACGTTTCGTGATATCGCCATAAAGGGGACCAGGGGTGACTCTAGAATGCGTTTGTACACTATGGGTGTCAAACGAAAGGTATTAATGAGTATTTTAAGAGGGCGTGGGCCTTAGTTCTATATGTGGACGCCTTTTCGAGATATCGCCATAAAGGTGGACCAGGGGTGACTCTAGAATTTGTTTGTACTATATGGGTATCAAATGAAATGTGTTAATGAGTATTTTAAAAGGGAGTGGGCCTTAGTTCTATAGGTGGACGCCTTTTCGGAATATCGTTATAAAAGTGAACCAGGGTTGACTCTAGAATGCGTTTGTACAATATGGGTATCAAACGAAAGGTGTTAATAAGTGTTTTAAAAGGTAGTGGGCCTTAGTTCTATGGGTGGACGCCTTTTCGGGATATCGCCATAAACGTGGACCAGGGGTGACTCTAGAATGCGTTTGTACAATATGGGTATCAAATCAAAGGTGTTAATATTATTTTAAAATGGCGTGGGCCTTAGTTCTATAGGTGGACGCCTTTTCGATATATCGCCATAAAGGTGGACCAGGGGTGACTCTAGAATTCGTTTGTACGATATGTGTTTCAAATGAAAGGTGTTAATGAGTATTTTAAAAGAGCGTGGGCGTTAGTTCTATAGGTGGACGCCTTTTCGAGATATCGCCAAAAAGGTGGACCAGGGGTGACTCTAGAATTTGTTTGTACGATATGGGTATCAAATGAAAGGTGTTAATGAGTATTTTAAAAGGGAGTGGGCCTTAGTTCCATAGGCGGATGCCTTTTCGAGATATCGCCATAAAGGTGGGCCAGGGGTGACTCTAGAATTTTTTTGTACGATATGGGTATCAAATGAAAGGTGTTAATGAGTATTTTAAAAAGGAGTGGGCCTTAGTTCTATATGTGGACGCCTTTTCGAGATATCGCCATAAACGTGGACCAGGGGTGACTCTAGAATGTGTTTGTACGATATGGGTATCAAATTAAAGGTATTAATGAGGGTTTTAAAAAGGAGTGGCCCTTAGTTGTATATGTGAAGGCGTTTTCGAGATATCAACCAAAATGTGGACCAGGGTGATCCAGAACTTCATCTGTCGGGTACCGCTAATTTATTTATATATGTAATACCACGAACAGTATTCCATCCAAGATTCCAGGGGCTTTTGATTTCGCCCTGCAAAACTTTTTCATTTTCTTCTACTTAATATGGTAGGTGTCACACCCATTTTACCAAGTTTTTTTCTAAAGTTATATTTTGCGTCAATAGACCAATACAATTACCATGTTTCATCCCTTTTTCGTATTTGGTGTATAATTATGGCATTTTTTTCATTTTTCGTAATTTTTGATATCGAAAAAGTGGGCGTGGTCATAGTCGGATTTCGGCCATTTTTTACACCAACACAAAGTGAGTTCAGATAAGTACGTGAACTGAGTTTAGTAAAGATATATCGATTGGTAATGAATTATCGCACTTTTTCGATTTTTCGAAATTTTCGATATCGAAAAAGTGGGCGTGGTTATTGTCCGATATCGTTCATTTTAAATAGCGATCTGAGACGAGTGCCCAGGAACCTACATACCAAATTTCATCAAGATACCTCAAAATTTCCTCAAGTTATCGTGTTAACGGACAGACCGACGGACGGACGGACATGGCTCAATCGAATTTTTTTTCGATACTGATGATTTTAATATATGGAAGTCTATATCTATCTCGATTATATATCTAATAAATTTATATGCTCACTTTGCATATTTTTTTTTTAATTATTAATGAACAATGAATTCAAATAAAATTACCCAAGGCGAACATGTTTTCAAATTGTCCTCAAGTGGTTAAAAAAAGCAAATTAACCAAAAAAGGTGCCGATTTAAAAAAAAAAAATTATATTGCGATTGGCTGAAAGAATAAGCGAAATCAGTGATGCAAAATCTATTAGTAGGTTCTAGGGGCATAAACACTTCTTTGAAATGATTCTTACCTCATACTTAATTTGAGGATATATGTACGTATAAGGGTTTGAAAAATCACTTGGGCTTACATTCAAACATCTGTTGTCTATTTGCGAAACTATACAATAGAGTCTGAAATGTTAATTTTAATTTTCACACTTAATCCTTCAACACCCAAGTCTCCCGGTTTGAGATTTCCTAAAGTTGGCGGTCCTATCCAAAACTAGTCCCTTGGAGTGAATCACATTGATTATAGCCTATCAATCAAGTTTAAATATCACCTACACGTTACGGCTCCTTTTAAAAATGTGAATATGTAGGCACATATATTTACCAGGTGAGCTTTGTCCTTCGCAAGAACACTCAAAGTGGTGAAGGAAAGTCTTTCCCACGACAGTCCAACTAAGGACCGTGTGTTCTACTACCCTAACGTAGTGGACAGTCGAACTAGTATGAAAACTGAAGCTATGCGATCATCCATAATGAGCTATTATACCATAAGGCCGGAAAACAGAAGTCTTAAAATCTGTCTACTTTCATTCTAAAATATCGTTTTGATTTAACGAAGACTATTGAAATCAATGTTGTGAACACAAGCGAGGCTGCTGCTTTAAGAACTTTTGACGATTTGTCAAAAATAACTTAGATTCATATAATTATTTATCATCAAAATTAATGGTATTTTTAAATCTCATATATAATGACAGCGATGCCATAGACACGCCTATTAATGATTTAAATTTATTGGATAGTAATAGTAGTGACTCTTTTGTTGTTATTCACCAAAATATACGCAGTCTTCGGCAAAATTTTGATCTTTTGGTCTGTCATTTTGAGTTGTTTAAAAACAAACCCGATTTAATTTTTGTTTCTGAAATATGGATATACTCTCATGAAATACGAGACTTTACGATACCTGGCTATACTTTTTATGCTAACACTAATTACCAATATTCTGCAGGTGGTGTTGGAGTTTTTGTTCGAAATATTTTCGAGTGTGAATATGTCGAGTATAACATTACAAGCGCAGATATATTAAAGATCTCCTTAATCATATCTGACAAAGTTTTTAATTTCATGTGTGTCTATAGATTACATTCGGTTTCTGCATAGACATTCTTGGAAGAGTTTTCAACTCTTCTTTGTAGCGAGAATTCAGGCAATTTCATTATTTTAGGTGACTTTAATTTGGATATCCTCAGACTGAGTGATACAACTAATAACTACCTAATGCTTATGGCTAATCATGGTTTAACATCATTCTTAAATGTATCTACTCGTAGTGTTTCTGGAAGCTGCATCGACCATGTTTTTGGTCGCAGCAGCTGTAGTACTTTTAAAAATATTTCCGGTATAAACCTTGACTTTAAAATTACAGATCATACTATGACTGGTATAGTAATAAATATTGCATGCCAAAACAGCATAAATAGAAGTAACACGAGCTCAAAATTAACCAAGATTAATTTCGGTTTGCTTAATCAAAGCTTACGGTTTGAGTCCTGGGGCAAAGTTTTTGCTGAGAAAGACGTATCCAATGCATACCACATTTTTTTAAATACCTTTATAAGCCACATTCAGGCTGCAACCTTCTCCGTCACTTCACATAGATCTGATATAAGGTTAAAGCCTTGGATAAGTAAGCAGTTGATGAAAAAGATTCGCCTTAAAAACAAGCTTGGAAGAAAGTGCACTAAAAATCCTTCGAATACAAGGCTTCGTAGTCGACATAGAGATCTTTGTAGAAGGTTAAGAAAAGAAGTACGATTGGAACGCGACAGTTTCTATCGAAATGAATTCAGGTCGTCGTTTGGAAACCCAAAAAAGGAATGGAATGTTATAAACAGCCTTTTAAATCAGAGTCCTAAATCAAATGACTAATCGGTTGTTTTATGCAATAGTGGCCCAAATATTTATGATCCCACAACTGCAGCAAACCTTTTTATAAGCTTTTATTTAGTTTCACTTTTGTTGTCTGTAATGGAATCTTGCAAGTTAAATTTGATACGCTTCCCGGTGTCCGATTGTTATAAGCTCTTATTTAGTTTCACTTTTGTTGTCTGTAATGGAATCTTGCAAGTTAAATTTGATACACTTCCTGGTGTCCGATTGAGCTGAAATTTTGCACACATGTATAACACCGATGACAATGCAATATTACTTTGTTAGAATTCGATAAATTAATCGATAACACAGTTATCGGTAAAGATTTGTATTTACTTTAGCATAACAGCCTAAGTCCCATACAAACCCGCCGGTACCTATCCGTGGATTGTGATATTTGGACGTGGTGAATCACGCGTGTCACGCGTGGTGAATCTGAACGCTTGCGAAAAGCGGAGACACAACCCTCTGTTGTATTTCTGTGTATAACCAACATAGCTGAATTTTTAAGGCTGTTTAACTCTGTAATCTTTTCTGTAATTTATTTTGCTTTTGGAAAAATTACCTATTTGAAAAAAACTGGCAGAAAAATATTGGCATAACAGCTTAAGTTAAATCAAGAATGGAAAAACTTGGAAAATTTGAGCAGATGTGGCAATTACGCGTGCCCGTTGAACGAAATATTGACAATCTATTGATAATCGCTAGGAAATTAGCGACATTCCATCAACTTAGCAGCACTTTAGCAATACTGCTGTTATTATTTGGCCGCTCAAACACACCCATATTAATTGTGCATTAAATTTAAAATATACAACTCAAAAATGACTCCAGTTGTTATGTCCGCAGCATTTATTTGGTGCAAATACAACATAATAATTTACACGGCCAAAGCCATAATAATTTGCACGGGTCATCAATTCTTTCTCTGATTCAAAAGCTGAACTACCAGCGCTACCGCCATCAGCTCAGTGTCATCATTGCCAGTAGCGCCAATAACACCAAACTCGTGCCTGACACACAAAAGTCGTTTCACTCAATAGCGCAAGTGAAATGTACTACGCACTCACTACTAAGTAACGTCAAATATTCGATTGGAGTCATTTCGTCAATGACCTACCATTGAGCTGGCACCGCATTGGCGCTGGCGCCATACAATTTACATCACTAAAATTGCACGAATGTCCAGGCTCATGACTTTGTTAATCCAGATGGTGAAAACGAAGAATCAAAGGAATGCAACCTTGCAAACAACAACCGCCATTTTCAAAGTGTAAAAATTCTGTGATACAACGTACGCTAACGCCGTTAGGCTGTTATCGGTAAGTGTTGCATACTTTTCTGCGCACTTGATTTTGTTTTACAGATTTTTGGCGATGGAATTTTAGCTAAGCGAAAGTAGAATTTTATTTTAAAACAGATTTAACCCACAGATGAGAGATCTGCAATAAGTAGTTGTAAACTGAACGCGGCATAGACGGAGTTAAGTTATTTAACACTGCTTGACATAATTTTATATGTGCTCTCTGTCAAAAATGCTTCAACTAACTTAGTCACATTTTATTTCGATTATGAATATGCCCCAATATATTCGGATTATGATATAATAAAATTAAAGAAAAAAATAAAATTAAAGAAAAAAAACTTTTTTAAAAATAAGCTTTTATTATTGGCTAATAAAATTAACTAAAAAGTAAGTTGGTGCATTAAAAGAAATGGATAGAATGAGAAACGTTACAAATAACTAAGTAAAGACTACGTAACTAATTTAAACAATATTTTACCCTACTAAAAATTTAAAAAAATTCCTATTTAAATTAAATTTAAGAAAAAGGCTTTTCTAAGAACAAGCTTCTATTACTTGTTAATAAAACGAACTAAAAAGTAAAAAATAAAATTAAAGAAAAAAAAACTTTTTTAAAAATAAGCTTTTATTATTGGTTAATAAAATTAACTAAAAAGTAAACAATAAATTGACTCTAAAGAAATATAACACTTTATAAGTTCATTGTAAACTTTAACGATAATTAGGCTTTTTCGTCTGCGAAAAAAGAATTCTATATTGTACATAATTATATATTTTTAACATTAAAACTTTACACCTAAATTATTAAACCTTACAGTTTATATCACAGTCCTAATTGTTCTAATAAAAGCGTGTTACATTGCGATAGTAAGAAAAGGAGATCCTAAATGTTCTTAATTATACCATCAAAATTCAACACGTTTTTTATTAGAACAATTAGAACTGTGATATAAACTGTAAGGTTTAATAATTTAGGTGTAAAGTTTTAATGTTAAAAATATATAATTATCTACAATATAGAATTCTTTTGTCGCAGACGAAAAAGCCTAATTATCGTTAAAGCTTACAATGAACTTATAAAGTGTTATATTTCTTTAGAGTCAATTTATTGTTTACTGTTTTGTTAATTTTATTAACCAATAATAAAAGCTTATTTTTAAAAAAGTTTTTTTTTCTTTAATTTTTAATAGTCACTTTTCAGAAATCGGGCAAACTTATACAACTATTTATACATACGGACTTTCAATGAATAACTCAGTTATTTCAAATTTAGGTAGTAGTTTTTTCTTTGAACCTTTTACTGGCACTGAACTACTGAAGGTAGTAAAATCGTTGGACAACTCCAGATCTTGTGGCTCTGATGGTATTTCAAATCAGGTTTTGAAAAAAATCGTTTTAAATTTGGTTGACATCTTAATTTATTTGTTTAACAAAAGCATGTACTCTGGAACTTTTCCTAACGATTTAAAATGTGCTGTTGTGTTTCCTTTATATAAAAAGGGGAACAAAAAAGATATAAACAATTACCGACCAATCTCTTTACTTTCTTCTATTTCCAAAACTTTTGAAAAGCTTGTTAAAAGTAGAATTCTTTCTTTTCTTAACAACAAACATTTTTTCAGCTCGATGCAATATGGATTTAGATCTGGACTCTCAACAGAAGATGCCCTGCTGAGCTTTTGTTCCGTTATTTATGGCGAGTTAGACAAAAAGCAGAACTGCGCTGGCCTGTTTATTGATATCACGAAAGCATTTGATATGGTTGATCACCAAATACTGTTAGATAAATTGTATTGCATAGGCTTTCGTGGTTTTATGTACAATTGGCTCAAATCATATTTATCAGGAAGAGTTCAGAAAGTAAAGGTTGGCAATTGTTTAAGAAATTCTGTGACAACTACCTTAGGAGTCCCCAAGTGTCTGTTCTAGGTCCAATACTGTTCCTTGTTTATTCGAATTCTTTATTTTCTTTGCCGGTCTACGGAAAGGTTACCGCTTTTGCAGACGACCTTGCTATAGCCTATAGTTCATCGAACTATCTGGATTTGGTAGCAGGTGTCAACTTCGATGCTCATTTGTTGAGAGTGTGGTTTGCTAAACATAAACTTATCGTCAGCAATAAAACTAAACTGATGTATTTCAATTTACATCCAAGAACCTCACCTGATATTGCCATTATATTCCACGCCACTGACTGTAGACGTTTCTCCCTTAGCAATATGTCGTGCTCTGGTACATCGTTTAATCATGAAACAAATTGTAGCGATAAGTGTTTCCCAATTGAAAGAGTTGATACCTACCAATATCTGGGTGTTTCTGTGGACCAATCCTTAAGTTTGTCAACACATATTTCTCGCCTGAAGGCATACATGCGATCTACTCTGCGCTATTTTTATAGTCTAAGGAATATATGTTCAAACGCAACGGACGCTTTATTACGCTTTGGTTCACTCTAAGTTTCAATATGGCATATGCTGCTGGGGTGGTGCGTCTTACAGTAAAATCCAGCAACTTCTTACTATTCAAAAATGTGTCATAAGGAAAATATGTAATGTGAACCGTTTCCACCACAGCATGGAGTTGTTTAGAGAGCTGAAAATTCTTCCAGTAAAACACATGTACTATTACAAGACTTTAAAAATATTCTTTATTCGTTGTGGGTATTTACACAGCCTAGTTACGGATAATTATAATTTGAGGCAAAACTCACTCGGACTTGTTGTTGTTCCCACTTCTCGTACTACCCATTATAATAACTTTTTTACTATCGTATCTTGTAAAGCTTTCAATACGCTACCTGCGTCTATACGTGTCATTAGAAATATGCGTGAATTTTTAAAACATATCAAATCATTTTTATTAGAGCAGTCACACGACGACATCAAAACTTTGCTGAACCCTGCCACTTAGTAATTTAAATTTAACATTGTTATTTTCTATTGGTATACATTTTATTTTACATTTTGTAACTTTAACTTCAACTTATTAACTATTTTCACCCCACACAGATTTGTATATATTCATTAATTTTTTTGAGATGGCATTCAAAACTAAAGTTTTAGATAACTTTATAGAATGCCTTACTTTTCTTTCAATTTCAATGTATTAATTTAAGTGCATGTAAACAATCATTTTGATTTGAAAGAAAATGAATAAATCTAATCTAATCTAATCTAATCTAATCTTTTAAAAATTTTATCCAGGGTCCTTGTAAAATTTTAATTATGTAGATGCGCCGAAGATTATACGATTTTTACCCATTACGCAATGATATCCACTTAGACTGCTTATGATTTCGAGGGCGGCATCTTTGGCCGAATAATCACTCCCTAACGTTTCAAGGTGTTTCTCTGGTGTAGCTCGGCAGCATAGCGCGACAAAAGCATCCGTTGGAAAATCTTTGGAGCTACACCTAGAGCTTCTAGGAAAGTGACGTCAACGAAGGTATGAGTTCGAAGTCGCAGTCCTATAGCTTCTGTGCTGGTATATGGTGTGAGGGTCAGGAGGCGTGGTAGAGACTGGTGGTCGGGATTGCTATTGTTCGCACATCGGAAATAGCTCTTAAAAACAGCCGAAACAACTGGAGGCGCCCTGTACCACGAGAGTCATGAGTATTAAAAGACCATTAATAGCAACCGTAAGTCGCCTTTGTGCGTGGCCGCCAAGGAGCCACAAGTGATTTAAAGGAATTGTGTTCGCGACGATTATTAGGAGTTAACCCTAGCCCACGCCGCCGCCGCCGGTATATAATAGAGCCTACGCCGCCGCCGCCGCCGATAAGGTGATCCGCGTAAACCTCTAGTAGATAAGGTAAATTTTCATCTTTTACTACATTTATCGTGAACTGAATGTTTCGGTTTTACCTATTGAGCATATTCATCATGTTGTCAATACCGTCTGTTCTGACAACAGCAAATAAATCGTCGACATATTTGGTCAAAAGACGAAATAACACTGGTCGACGGCCAAAATTTACCAGAGACGCCGTTATGAAATTCGTATGTAAAACCACCCCCTGATTTCGAAAATCGAGTTTATTTTTGATTCTATGGTACCGTTTTTGAGATATTTGCAATTTACCGTTACTCGAAAAAACCAAAAAGATGGCTCCCTTTAATTACGTATATATCACGAACGGGTCAAGCAATTGCAAACGAGTTTACAGAATCAAAAAGACGATAAAATTTGCTATAAATGCGTCATACATTAGTTTTTACTCAACCAGATAGTTTTCGAGATATTAGCTTATCATTTCAGGTTTTTGTTTTTTTTTTATGAAAAATATGAAAAAAATTACTTTTTGCGAGGGCAGCATTCCAAAACCACAACTTTCTTCCTAGATATTTTTTCTTTGCGTAAAGCTCCGTTTAATTAGAAAAAAGATAAGCTTTCATCGAAGAAATTCGATGCAAAACTACGTAAGTTATAAGCGATCAAATAAAAATACCAAGGTTGCGCAATTTCAACGTATACCTCAAAACGTTTGTATGGTATAAAGAAGAGTGAAATATCTAGCTATGCTCTGTTTCTATTTAGTTAAAAGTTCAATTTATGAATAAAATTACACATATTTTTACCTTTTTTTTTAAATTTATTTATTTTTATACTATATTCTAACAATCTTTATCATAATTTGATTTTACTATGTAGTCGAAATAATTATGTGTTCTACTTTGACGCTTATTCAGTTTAGGATCGGATTCTCTTATGAGATACCAGCTGTAATCACCCATCATTGCGACGTCCCAGAATCCTTGATATCGATTCTCAATTAATTTCATTTGCTGATGAAACCTTCCGCCATGTTCGTCCCTTTCGCGCCAAGATTTGCCGGAAAAAAGCTCAAATGTGAGTGCAGAAAGTGAATTTTTAAAGACATGTTTACGCCAGCAAAGAAAATATTAATTACGTAAACAAGTTATAGAATTTGAGGAAATTAATTTTAATAAGCCTTTAATATTTACCCATTTTCGCATAATTATTGATTAAGTCGTTCACTATCTGCTCGTAGTTAGGACTTTTGTGTCTACTGAGAAAAGAAGCAACGACCTTTTCAAAGGATTCCCACGCTGCTGCCTCAACTGATGAGAGTAGTCCTTTGAATTGATTATTGTTGATCAACTTTTTTATTTTTGGTCCAACAAAAATACCTTCCTTTATCTTGGCTTGAGAAATATCTGGAAAAATTGAAAAATTGTTTTCAAATAGTCGAATGCTTCGCCTTCATTGTCCAAAGCTTTAACAAATTTTTTAATGAGACCGAGCTTGATGTGTAAGGGTGGAAGTATGATTTTCTCTTTCTTGACAAGAGGGGCGTATTTGATGTTATCCACACCAACGGTAAACTCGACCCTTTCCGGCCAATCCTTTCTGACGTAGTGGTCCTTACGAGCTCGGCTATCCCACTTGCAGAGGAAGCAGCAGTGCTTGGTGTAGCCACTTTGTAGACCGCATAGAATTGCAACGACTTTGAGATCAGAACATATTTTCCAATCATGTTCTTCATATTTGATAAATTTGAGTAGTTTTTGCATTTCCTCGTAGGTTTCCTTTGTATTTACTGCATGTGCGATCGGGATAGAAGGCTTTTTGTTACCAATATGCAATAATACAGGGACTAATCAACATAAACAAGAAAACAAAAATCAAAGATATCAAAATTTTTAAGTTAAAATATGTATAGACATGTATGTATACATATATATGGGGTATTCCATCCCATTTCGACCAATTTTGAACCCGACCCCTTTAGAATTGGCTGAATGTTTTTCTTCTTTTTCTAGCTTACGAAAGACGTTTTTCAGAAGTTTTTAAAATTTTTTGATCCAACTCAAGAAAAGTTATGAATTAAAAAAAAAAAACACCGCTTTGTTTTCAAAATGCTATAACTTTTTCAAAAATTGACCGTTTGGGATGTTTTTTTTTTAAATATGTTTTTAAATGTACTTTTCGGAAAAAATTCAAAAAAATGTTTAAAATTTTTTTTTGTAATTTTTCAATTTATCGTGATTTTTCGAATTTCGCCCTTTTTTTCTCATAAAACACTTCAATAAATTCTGCAATCATACCCACTAATCCCGGAGGGGCCGAGAATTTTTTTTTTATTTAATTGAAAAAAAACTAAAAATTTTGTTTTGTATTTTTTCCAAAAAGTATATTTAAAAACATATTTAAACAAAAAATGATCCCAAACAGTCAATTTTTGAAAAAGTTATAGCATTTTGAAAAAAACACCGTTTTCCAACTCAAAATAAGTTTTAAATATTTAAAACGGTGTTTTTTTCAAAATGCTATAACGTATTCAAAAATTAACCGTTTCCGAAAAGTACATTTAAAAGCATATTTAAACAAAAAATGATCCCAAACAGTCAATTTTTGAAAAAGTTATAGCATTTTGAAAAAACACCGTTTTCCAACTCAAAATAAGTTTTAAATATTTAAAACGGTGTTTTTTTTTCAAAATGCTATAACTTATTCAAAAATTAACCGTTTGGGATAATTTTTTTTTTAAATATGTTTTTAAATGTACTTTTCGGAAAAAAATACAAAAAAAATGTTAAAGTTTTTTTTTTCAATTAAATAAAAAAAAAAAAAAATTCTTGGCCCACTCCGGGATTAGTGGGGATGATTGCAGAA
This sequence comes from Eurosta solidaginis, assembly GCF_040869045.1. NCBI lineage: Eukaryota > Metazoa > Arthropoda > Insecta > Diptera > Tephritidae > Eurosta > Eurosta solidaginis. The sequence goes on along the minus strand of NC_090323.1, from coordinate 111,771,353 downwards.
TTGATTGAAGTTTTTTATGAGAAAAAAAGGACGAAATTCGAAAAATTTGGAAAAACTGAAAAATTACAAAAAAAAACTTTAAAAAATTTTTTTGAATTTTTTCCGAAAAGTACATTTAAAAACATATTTAAAAAAAAAAGATCACAAACGGTCAATTTTTGAAAAAGTTATAGCATTTTGAAAACAAAAACGGTGTTTTTTTTTAAATTCATAAATTTTTTTGAGTTGGATGAAAAAATTTGAAAAACTTCTGAAAAACGTCTTTCGTAAGCTAGAAAAAGAAGAAAAACTTTCAACCAATTCTAAAGGGGTCGGGTTCAAAATTGGTCGAAATGGAATGGAATACCCCATATATATATATATATATATATGGGGACAAACAGAACTTACACGCAAAGATGTGCTTGCTCGACTGATCAGGTGGTTGAAAAGTTATGTTCAAAAGGAATCAAATAAAAATATAAACAAATTGGAATACCGTAAGTATAAACAATTTTAAGGTACCATATATGTAACCAAAAATTAATAGCAACAATACCTATATAAAGAGAGCATAGAATAATAAGACTAAAAGTAAAAACGTACATATGTGTGTATCATCTTCATTCTTGTTATTGTACTCCAGGTTATTGATAGTGGGATGTTTGCTGGAATATATATATTACGATGAGCTATGCGCAGCCTGCATTGTGTGATTTTGCTGTTTCAGCACCAAGTTGCAGTAAACTCTTGCACATTGCTCAGTGTATGATTTAAAATTCATTCTCCTGCTATTAGGAGTGTTCAAAATGTGAAGCATTTCCAAAATATATCTTTTGTTATAGTGTTTCTCGGTATTCTCAATTCTAACGTTTTCAAAATCGGGGTGATGTCCAGTATTATTGCAATGGGCAGACAAGGCTGTCTTTATGTTCGACTTGTGGCCGGAAATTCTGGTCTTCAGTTTTTGCTTAGTAGTCCCCACATATACCATGTTGCTTATGTGGGACCCGTCACCTGTGCATGGGATTTGATTAATTAAGTCAGATTTCTCCAGCTTAGGAATCCTGTCTTTCGTGTTGCTGTATACCTGTCTGAGAGTTTTATTATATGGAAACGCTATTCTGTATTTTTCCTGGTCATATAAGTTTGAAGTCTTGATTCTCTCGGCTATTCTAGGGACATATGTTACACTGAAAGAAATGGTGCTAGTAAAATCAACAAATCGGTTCGGTTGTTCTTGACTTAACGGAGATTCGGTGAAATTGATCGAATTATGGTTAATACAACCGAGTTCTTTGTGAAGCGAACAAATTAGTTTAGTCATTTCAACAGAAGAGAAATTGTCGCTCTTAAGTTAACAAAATTTTGTAAAATTGACAGATTCCCAATCAATCTAACTGATTTTCTGTTAACTCAACTGATCTTACAGGTCATTTCAACGGCGATCAAATGTCAATACATGAGCAAATTTCAAAGAGAATTTTACGCTCACTGCGCTCTCAACTTTGTACTTATTACGATGGTGCCACTTGTTAAAAAAACAACACCAAAATAAGAAAACCATCAAATCGAAAAACACACAAAATGGGAAAACAATAAAAAACTAGTTTTTCAGTTATCAATACAAAACGAAAAAACCCTTTTTTGAATTTACTGCGCAAAAAATTATGAGATACCGGGACACCTATTTATCGGGTACAATTTTGCAACTTCTAGTCCAAGCGAAATGCAAAATTGCGCCCCCTTGTTGGAAAAGTTTTGCTTGAATGAACAGGATTTTTCCAAAGTTAGTAATATTTTGTTCAAGTTTTTATGAATTTTCACTCACGCGAACGAATCTAATAGCTAATAAAAAAAACAGCCTTTTTTGATGTTGATGTTTCCGACAAAATAAAAGGTTGAGTTGTTTTGGAATCGTTTCAACTTAAAGTGTTACGAAAATTAAACTTGCCGAATTTCATGTAAACCTACGCCAGTGGTGAATTACCTTCCTGCGATTTGATTCTTTGCTTTTCTATAACTTACAAGTTCCCTTTTTAAAATGTTACGTTAAACATTTATACTACAAGTTTTGTTCGAAACAATCAAGTGTGGCAACTACATGCGAGAGAAGAAATTGGGAATGAGCTGAGCTGCAACTGAAATAATTGAGAATCAGTTTTGTGACACTATTTTCATTTCTATATTCATATGTATGTACATATATGTAGCAAGCATGCGTATTTATGTATTCACATATTTACGTATTTATATGGCGGCCGCCGTGGTATAATCGTAGCGTGCTCCACCTACCACACCGAAGATCCTGGGTTCACACCCCGGGAAAAGCAACATCAAAATTTTAGAAACAAGCTTTTTCAATTAGAAGAAAAATTTTCTAAGCGGAGTCGCCCCTCGGCAATGTTCGGCAAGCACTCCGAGAGTATTTCTGCCATGAAATGCTCTCAGTGAAAACTCATATGCCTGGCAGATGCCGTTCGGAGTCGGCATAAAACAAGTAGGTCGCGTCCCGCCAATTTGTAAGAAAAATTAAAAAGGAGCACGACGCAAATTGGAAGCGAAGTTCGGCCCAAAATCTCTTCGGAGGTTATCGCGCCTTACATTTATTCATTTATATGGCAACATAGGTACTTTCATACAAAGCTGTCGCAACTACTTTTTTTGTTCATTTGACTACTAAAAAGGTCAATTGCGAATCAACGATTTGTGCGCAGTTGATTCAACATCTTCTGCATATATCGATGGAGCAGTCAGCCAAGCGAACCCTCTTGAATATCGTCAAGGAGGGCTCGGGCAAAGGTAAAGTCATATCGTCCCGGAACATGGAGGAATTGAGAGAGAAGATCCCAATCTCTCAACTCCCAGGGGATAGTATCTCATCTCAGGCAGATAGTTTATGAAAAAAGGTATAAAGTAGAACTGGGAGACAGGGGTACGTGGGAGGAAAGCAGAATTGAGAATATTCATCAGCTAAATATAATAGTACGGTATACCGACGGCTCGAAGACGCCAGAGGGGATTGTATCTAGAGTCGTTGGATCCATAACCAAGATATCAACACCCCTGAGAGCATACCCATTCGCCATAAGCCAGTGCGCTGACCTGAACCTGCAGCGCGAATACTCCAATGAAACAATTGCCATACTCAGTGACAATCAGGCCGCCCTCGAGGCGATCTCGGCGTCTGGAATAAAATCAGCACTGGTCCTTGAATGTGTTGAAAAGCTAAATCAACCAGGAGCACACAACGAACTACTGTTGGCCTGGGTTTCTGGCCACAGGGGAGTTGAGGGTAATGAGCAGGCGGACAGCGTAGCCAAAGAGGCAGAAACGACACGACCTATGGGTCCTGAACCGTTCCTGCCAGTAGGAGATTAGAGGGCATTTATTAGTAGAACAAAGGGAAAAGAGGGACGAACCCTGGCGCAATATGCCAGGCCTGAGACAATCTAAGTTACTGTTAGGCGGTTACAACACAACTCGATATAGGGCATTAATAGGCCTCTCGAAAGATAACTTAAGAATCCTAACAGCTATTCTTATAGGACACTGTAGACTAAACAGTCATATGCAAAAGCTAGGTATATTATCGAACAACACATGTCGGTTTTGTGATCTATCAGCGAAGACGGTGGACCATGTACTCCTGGAGTGTGACGCAATCTCAAGACGTAGGGCTAAGTTTATGGGCTCACCATGGCCAGAGCATTCTCACATCAAATCCCTCAAGCCAGGTGAACTGCTAGGGTTCATCAGAGACGTCGGCTTGGATTGGGTGATGTGAAGCAGCTGAGGGCACAATAGACCAATGATCGCAGTGCGATCCTCAATTAATTACACTGGACCTCGAATTTCAACTTTTTCTCTTTACCAGAAACGCCGTTATGAAATTCGTATGTAAAATCACCCCCTGATTTCGAAAATTGAGTTCATTTTTGATGGTATGGTACCGTTTTTGAGATATTTGCAATTTACCGTTATTCGAAAAAACCAAAAAGATGGCTCCCTTTAATTACGTATATCTCACGAACATGTAGAGCAATTGCAAAAACCTTTTACAGAATCGGAAAGACGATAAATTTTCTATAAATGCATCATACACTGTTTTTGCTCAACCAGAAAGTTTTCGAGATATTAGCTTATCATTTCAGATTTTTGTTTTTTTTTATGAAAAAATGTGAAAAAAAATTACTCTTTGCGAGGGCAGCATTCCAAAACCACAGATTTTTTTCCAAATAAACTGAGTTTGAAGGCTGTCTATGAACAATCGCCACTCTTTTGAATCAAATGTTTGACCAAACTCTTTGAATAAACCAGGAATGTCGTCGCAGTAGCATATACTGTCTTTCTTGGTATAGTGTTTGGAAAATGATTCGTGACGAGTTCTACAATATATCACCTTAACATCGGATGACACAAATTTAAATTGTTGCATACGAGAAGTTTGGATCTCGGCCTTTTCCCTGGATAGTTCCAAATCTCTTATCCAATCATTAACTTGTGCTTGTGACAGAACGTTTCTCTCGTTTCCCATGCGAAATTCAGTACAACTTGATTCCCCGCACTCAGACATTACTGTTGACAATGGAACTGGATCCGCAACTGCCGTTGAATGTAATACTGGTAATATCACTGTAGGTACGCTGGCATAGGTTACTCTTCTTGATCTTCCAACGCTAAGTACTTTTGTTTGACAAATATAACACTCTATTGAATGGCAAGTAGGTTCTCTCCATATCATTTGTGTATCAAATTTTATTTGTTGTCCTGATTCCGACTGAATCAATTCTACTCGACACTATGTACACAAAGTGTTCAGTGTCCACGGTTTTCAGCATTTTTAGGCTCAATGTCAAAATACTACCTGCTTTAGATGTAGGCTTTAAAAATTTTCTGTGTCTTATAATTTTGAAAATCTACCTGCATACTTACCCATAACGGACGGAAATACATGTTTATAACTACATGCCTACAGCAGGTTTCGAACCCAACCACTCTTCCTTTCGATGCAACCACTCTACCTACTATAAAACAATTCGAGTATTAAAAGTACTATTTGATTTATTTAAAGCAAAAGTATTATCATTGTTATGGTGTTATTCGTTTATCCGGATAATATCCCACTTGCACTTTATACCTTTAATATTTGTATGTATACATACATTGAAGTTGCGCAACCTGGGTATTTTTATTTGATCGCTTATAACTTACGTAGTTTTGCATCGATTTTCTTCCATGATAGACTATCTTTTTTCTAATTAAACGGAGCTTTACGTAAAAAAAAAATATTTGGAAAAAAATCTGTGGTTTTGGAATGCTGCCCTCGCAAAAAGTAATTTTTTTTCACATTTTTTCATAAAAAAAAACAAAAATCTGAAATGATAAGCTAATATCTTGAAAACTTTCTGGTTGAGCAAAAACAGTGTATGATGCATTTATAGAAAATTTATCGTCTTTCCGATTCTGTAAAAGGTTTTTGCAATTGCTCTACATGTTCGTGAGATATACGTAATTAAAGGGAGCCATCTTTTTGGTTTTTTCGAATTTGCAAATATCTCAAAAACGGTACCATACCATCAAAAATGAACTCAATTTTCGAAATCAAGGGGTGATTTTACATACGAATTTCATAACGGCGTTTCTGGTAAAGAGAAAAAGTTGAAATTCGAGGTCCAGTGTAATTAATTGAGGATCGCACTGCGATCATTGGTCTATTGTGCCCTCAGCTGCTTCACATCACCCAATCCAAGCCGACGTCTCTGATGAACCCTAGCAGTTCACCTGGCTTGAGGGATTTGATGTGAGAATGCTCTGGCCATGGTGAGCCCATAAACTTAGCCCTACGTCTTGAGATTGCGTCACACTCCAGGAGTACATGGTCCACCGTCTTCGCTGATAGATCACAAAACCGACATGTGTTGTTCGATAATATACCTAGCTTTTGCATATGACTGTTTAGTCTACAGTGTCCTGTAAGAATAGCTGTTAGGATTCTTAAGTTATCTTTCGAGAGGCCTATTAATGCCCTATATCGAGTTGTGTTGTAACCGCCTAACAGTAACTTAGATTGTCTCAGGCCTGGCATATTGCGCCAGGGTTCGTCCCTCTTTTCCCTTTGTTCTACTAATAAATGCCCTCTAATCTCCTACTGGCAGGAACGGTTCAGAACCCATAGGTCGTGTCGTTTCTGCCTCTTTGGCTACGCTGTCCGCCTGCTCATTACCCTCAACTCCCCTGTGGCCAGAAACCCAGGCCAACAGTAGTTCGTTGTGTGCTCCTGGTTGATTTAGCCTTTCAACACATTCAAGGACCAGTGCTGATTTTATTCCAGACGCCGAGATCGCCTCGAGGGCGGCCTGATTGTCACTGAGTATGGCAATTGTTTCATTGGAGTATTCGCGCTGGAGGTTCAGGTCAGCGCACTGGCTTATGGCGAATGGGTATGCTCTCAGGGGTGTTGATATCTTGGTTCTGGATCCAACGACTCCAGATACAATCCCCTCTGGCGTCTTCGAGCCGTCGGTATACCATACTATTATATTTAGCTGATGAATGTTCTCAATTCTGCTTTCCTCCCACGTACCCCTGTCTCCCAGTTCTACTTTATACCTTTTTTCATAAACTATCTGCCTGAGATGAGATACTATCCCCTGGGAGTTGAGAGATTGGGATCTTCTCTCTCAATTCCTCCATGTTCCGGGACGATATGACTTTACCTTTGCCCGAGCCCTCCTTGACGATATTCAAGAGGGTTCGCTTGGCTGACTGCTCTATCGATATATGAGAAGATGTTGAATCAACTGCGCACAAATCGTTGATTCGCAATTGACCTTTTTAGTAGTCAAATGAACAAAAAAAGTAGTTGCGACAGCTTTGTATGAAAGTACCTATGTTGCCATATAAATGAATAAATGTAAGGCGCGATATCCTCCGAAGAGATTTTAGGCCGAACTTCGCTTCCAATTTGCGTCGTGCTCCTTTTTAATTTTTCTTGCAAATTGGCGGGACGCGACCTACTTGTTTTATGCCGACTCCGAACGGCATCTGCCAGGCATATGAGTTTTCACTGAGAGCATTTCATGGCAGAAATACACTCGGAGTGCTTGCCGAACATTGCCGAGGGGCGACTCCGCTTCGACAATTTTTCTTCTAATTGAAAAAGCTTGTTTCTAAAATTTTGATGTTGCTTTTCCCGGGGTGTGAACCCAGGGTCTTCGGTGTGGTAGGTGGAGCACGCTACGATTATACCACGGCGGCCGCCATATAAATATGTAAATATGTGAATACATAAATACGCATGCTTGCTACATATACATACATATGAATATAGAAATGAAAATAGTGTCACAAAACTGATTCTCAATTATTTCAGTTGCAGCTCAGCTCATTCTCAATTTCTTCTCTCGTATGTAGTTGCCACACTTGATTGTTTCGAACAAAACTTGTAGTATAAATGTTTAACGTAACATTTTAAAAAGGGAACTTGTAAGTTATAAAAAAGTAAAGAATCAAATCGCAGGAAGGCGTAAGTTTACATGAAATTCGGCAAGTTTAATTTTCGTAACACTTTAAGTTGAAACGATTCCAAAACAACTCAACCTTTTATTTTGTCGGAAACATCAACATCAAAAAAGGCTGTTTTTTTATTAGCTATTTGATTCGTTCGCGTGAGTGAAAATTCATAAAAACTTGAACAAAATATTACTAACTTTGGAAAAATCCTGTTCGTTCAAGCAAAACTTTTCCAACAAGGGGGCGCAATTTTGCATTTCGCTTGGACTAGAAGTTGCAAAATTGTACCCGATAAATAGGTGTCCCGGTATCTCATAATTTTTTGCGCAGTAAATTCATAAAAGGGTTTTTTCGTTTTGTATTGATAACTGAAAAACTAGTTTTTTATTGTTTTCCCATTTTGTGTGTTTTTTCGATTTGATGGTTTTCTTATTTTGGTGTTTTTTTTTTAACAAGTGGCACCATCGTACTAAGTACAAAGTTGAGAGCGCAGTGAGCGTAAAATTCTCTTTGAAATTTGCTCATGTATTGACATTTGATCGCCGTTGAAATGACCTGTAAGATCAGTTGAGTTAACAGAAAATCAGTTAGATTGATTGGGAATCTGTCAATTTTACAAAATTTTGTTAACTTAAGAGCGACAATTTCTCTTCTGTTGAAATGACTAAACTAATTTGGTCGCTTCACAAAGAACTCGGTTGTATTAACCATAATTCGATCAATTTCACCGAATCTCCGTTAAGTCAAGAACAACCGAACCGATTTGTTGATTTTACTAGCACCATTTTTTTCAGTGTAACATATGTCCCTAGAAGAGCCGAGAGAATCAAGACTTCAAACTTATATGACCAAGAAAAATACAGAATAGCGTTTCCATATAATAAAACTCTCAGACAGGTATACAGCAACATGAAAGACAGGATTCCTAAGCTGGAGAAATCTGACTTAATTAATCAAATCCCATGCACAGGTGACGGGTCCCACATAAGCAACATGGTATATGTGGGGACTACTAAGCAAAAACTGAAGACCAGAATTTCCCGCCACAAGTCGAACATAAAGACAGCCTTGTCGGCCCATTGCAATAATACTGGACATCACCCCGATTTTGAAAACGTTAGAATTGAGAATACCGAGAAACACTATAACAAAAGATATATTTTGGAAATGCTTCACATTTTGAACACTCCTAATAGCAGGAGAATGAATTTTAAATCATACACTGAGCAATGTCCAAGGGTTTACTGAAACTTGGTGCTGAAACAGCAAAATCACACAATGCAGGCTGCGCATAGCTCATCGTAATATATATATTCCAGCAAACATCCCACTATCAATAACCTGGAGTACAATAACAAGAATGAAGATGATACACACATATGTACGTTTTTACTTTTAGTCTTATTATTCTATGCTCTCTTTATATAGGTATTGTTGCTATTAATTTTTGGTTACATATATGGTACCTTAAAATTGTTTATACTTACGGTATTCCAATTTGTTTATATTTTTATTTGATTCCTTTTGAACATAACTTTTCAACCACCTGATCAGTCGAGCAAGCACATCTTTGCGTGTAAGTTCTGTTTGTCCCCATATATATATATATATGGGGTATTCCATTCCATTTCGACCAATTTTGAACCCGACCCCTTTAGAATTGGTTGAAAGTTTTTCTTCTTTTTCTAGCTTACGAAAGACGTTTTTCAGAAGTTTTTCAAATTTTTTCATCCAACTCAAAAAAATTTATGAATTTAAAAAAACACCGTTTTTGTTTTCAAAATGCTATAACTTTTTCAAAAATTGACCGTTTGGGATCTTTTTTTTTTTAAATATGTTTTTAAATGTACTTTTCGGAAGAAATTCAAAAAAATTTTTTAAAGTTTTTTTTTGTAATTTTTCAGTTTTTCCAGATTTTTCGAATTTCGTCCTTTTTTTCTTATAAAAAACTTCAATCAATTCTGCAATCATCCCCACTAATCCCGGAGTAGGCCAAGAATTTTTTTTTTTTTATTTAATTGAAAAAAAAAACTTTAACATTTTTTTTGTATTTTTTTCCGAAAAGTACATTTAAAAACATATTTAAAAAAAAAAATATCCCAAACGGTTAATTTTTGAATAAGTTATAGCATTTTGAAAAAAACACCGTTTTAAATATTTAAAACTTATTTTGAGTTGGAAAACGGTGTTTTTTCAAAATGCTATAACTTTTTCAAAAATTGACTGTTTGGGATCATTTTTTGTTTAAATATGTTTTTAAATATACTTTTTGGAAAAAATACAAAACAAAATTTTAAGTTTTTTTTCAATTAAATAAAAAAAAAAATCTCGGCCCCCTCCGGGATTAGTGGGTATGATTGCAGAATTTATTGAAGTGTTTTATGAGAAAAAAAGGGCGAAATTCGAAAAATCACGATAAATTGAAAAATAACAAAAAAAAATTTTAAACATTTTTTTGAATTTTTTCCGAAAAGTACATTTAAAAATATATTTAAAAAAAAAAAACATCCCAAACGGTCAATTTTTGAAAAAGTTATAGCATTTTGAAAACAAAGCGGTGTTTTTTTTTAATTCATAACTTTTCTTGAGTTGGATCAAAAAATTTTAAAAACTTCTGAAAAACGTCTTTCGTAAGCTAGAAAAAGAAGAAAAACTTTCAGCCAATTCTAAAGGGGTCGGGTTCAAAATTGGTCGAAATGGGATGGAATACCCCATATATATGTATACATACATGTCTATACATATTTTAACTTAAAAATTTTGATATCTTTGATTTTTGTTTTCTTGTTTATGTTTATTAGTCCTGATGATGACTACAGGTTGCAGTCGAAATATCGACCAATTAAATATTTTTAAAAGGAAAATAAATGTGTTTTATTTGCTTTACGGCCGCAAGCTCATCAAACATACATATTTAATCATACTAAATAAGGCCAACAAAATCTAGAAACCGTTTAATTAAAAATTGTTTTTAATAATTTTTTTCGTATTATATAGCGACGCAGTGTCACGAATACTCATTTTAGCTGTCAAAATATTCACTTGCTTCTGGGTCGCGTTTTATTTTATTTTTTGAGTAAAAATTGAAAAATGTGGACATTTCGTGAAAAAAAGATTGGAGCCTCCCATCGACCGCCGATAAAAGTTATATTCGTTCAATGTAGGTGCGTATTTCGCCAAATTTTACGGGAACAAAAAAAGTTGGCGAAACTTATAAAAATTATAAACAGGGACCCAAATTGTCATTCCTTTTGTAATAACAGTCCTTCAGGAAAAGTTATTTCCGGACTTTGGATTTTTTTTTTTTTAATTATAAAATTTTATTTTATTTTATTTTTAAAGGACAGAATAAAAGTCCGGCCCTATAACTATGGAACGGCACATCGAAATGAAACGAATTTTTTTATACCGAATCGTTCTTGTTTCAACAGAAATCGGTGCATCAAATTTCAAGGCAATATCACAATTGGATCAAACTTTCTGGCGAAAAAACAGAATCCAATATGCTATGGAAAAGTATAAGTATAGTAACAAGAGAATTGGTTATGGTTTTTCGTTGACAGATTTCTAGTATTAGTAACAATAATTCCAAAGTATCTCTACAGGTTTCAAGTCCAGATATTTAGGAGAATCGATTGGTAAAAAACTCGGATTTTGGATGAACCATGCCTTAGTCACGGGACTTTTATTCTGTCCAGATTTAACTTTTGTTTTCGGACTTACAAAATAAATGCCAGTATTTTAGTTTTATTGGGGGATTTTTTTGAAAAGCATCCGAAAAATAAAAAGGATGCATGTTTCGTCATGAAAATGCTATGGGTATTCCCGGGATCGTATACACTTTCACCTAGGATAATTTTTGAACCAGACATTTCCAACTCACAATAAAAAAAGATTATAACTCTTTATATATCTTATCTTATAACTTATATTATTCCTATGAATAGGAGTATTGAATAGTTGACTAAAAACTAACATCAAATGAAATACCCTGCCAACTATGACTATCCACTTTTAACCACTTTGCCCTGAAATTCCAACACCGTCAAAAATTTCGGTGTAAAAAAATTCAAGTTTTTAGGATATTTTTCAGGGTGGAAAAATTTTCCTATAAATTTAGTGAGTGCGAATGAAACAACATGAGTGTCTTGTTTATAAAAATCCCAAAAAAGGGAAATAAAAAAGAAAAAATATTTGACGCCCCATTGACGTTAAAAATCTTTAAAAATTCAAGCGTGATTTCTACAATTTTGTTAAAATTTGTGAAAAAATTGTGAAAAATACAAACAAAAAAGTGATAAAAGAGTGCTTTTGAAAAAAAACAAAATGAAAAGAAAACTGTTGACAACCATTTACGATAAGAACTGCCGTATTCATCTTTTTCATCGCCGCCATACATTTTGTAAGTACTCAAAAAATGTGTCTTAATATATTATGATGTCCAACAAAATATAGAGATGCAACTGCGCTGACGCATCTATATATTATGATTAAAACCAAAATAAGTAAGTGTTATGTCTCTGACAAAGATCAGGAGGATTGTGTGGTGTCACCATAATAAACAAATGAACATGCGCTTGTGCATTTATGTGTGATGGTGTACACCAAAAGCAGTTCAGTGCTAAGTCCCTGACAAAGTTCAGGAAGATTTTATGATGTTATCATAAAATATATATGTGCATGCGCATGTACATATATGCATAATAGTGTATGTCGAAAACGGGTTCAGTGCAAGGCCCCTGACAAAGTTCAGGAAGATTTTATGATCTTATCATAAAATATATATGTGCATGCGCCTGTACATATATGCATAATAGTGTATGTCAACACGGGTTCAGTGCAAGGCCCCTGACAAAATTCAGGAAGATTTTATGATGTTATTATAACATATGTATGTGCATGCGCCTGTGCATATATGCATAATAGTGTATGTCAAAACGGGTTCAGTGCAAGGCCCCTGACAAAGTTCAGGAAGATTTTATGATGTTATTATACAACATATATGTACCTCCGCTTGTACATATATGCATAATAACGTACGTCGAAACGGGCTCAGTGCTAGTCACCTGACAAATTTCAAGGATGATTGTATCTATTGATGATTGTAATCTATATATAAAAGAAATTGGTGTTAGTTACACTATTTATAACTCAAGAACGAATGAAATGATTTGGCTTAAAATTGTTGGAGAGGTAGTTTAGAACCAGAAGACGGACAGAGGATACTTTTTATCCCGTTCTGGCTAAGGTCTTGAGGACATGTATTTGAGGTATGTGTTTGTACAATATGGGTATCAAATGGAATCTGTTTATGTTTATTTTTACATATTACAACTTTACGTATACTGACCTTCACCAATATTACAAACTTAATGAGTCAAATAATTCGAGGGGTTACAAAGTGAGCAGTGGCACTCTCCGTCTCCTCCCGCCATCCGCCCTCTTTTAATTGTTTTTATTAACACGCTTTTATTAGCTTTATCTGTATGTTTGTTTGTAACTCTTCATTCGCTTCAACGCACCTGCTGCCTTATTAACATGCTTTTATAATTAGCTTCACCTTATTTGTAGTCCCGTCGGGGTCATTTCGTGGCTTTCGATCATTTGGTTATCAGCTCATTTAGTTATTTTTTTACTCTATTGCAAAAATAAAATACATTGACAGACAAATTTTGTTTAAACAGATAACCTGATAAGCAGGCTAACGTGAATAGCCCGTAGGTTTAATTTTCTCTTTGCGGACGGATCCACGGGTAAAGGATAGTAAAATATATATTGTTAAGAGATATATTTGTAGGTAATTAAAAGACATTTAGTGATCGTAACATACTAATTAAAATGCTTTATTACTTAAACTTTTTAAAAAGGAAAAGCTGATAACTTAAATTTTGTTGGAACAATTGCATAATGCATACATTTGTCATAAAGAAAAGAGCAAAATTGAGCTTTCAAGAGAATTTACCAGTGATTCCAACGTTATTTTTTTTTGTGCAAATAAAAGCTTTAGGGGTAATTAGACGTCAAAAGTTCAAACCATCGTTTTTTAAAATTGAAATATATTCAAAAGTTGTTAACGGATTTTAACATGATTACAACTCCGAAGTAGCTTATAAAAATATCTTCGAATTTATATATATTTATTTAACCACTGAAATCCCCACTTACTAAAAAATTGCAAAAACAATTTAACTTTTTATTTTCAGTGCTTTTGAGGAACACACTGCAGAACACAACAGCACAACAACATAACAGGATAACACCGACAAAAATTCATTTAATTATTATTATTATTATTAATATCACTACTATTACTATCAATACTATTAATATCACTACTATTACTATTAATATTTTTATTATTATTAATTATAACGATGAATAAGAGAACATTTTCAAATTTAATGAGTAGGGAAGAGGCATATTTTGAGGGATTAAAAGAAAAATTTAGGAAATTAAATGAATCATCTGGGCAAGATACCGAAAATTTACCATCAACTAACAGGGGAAAATTTTGTTAGATCGAAATGAAGTACCATCAACAAGTAGAAGGGTGGTGTCTCATATTTCATCTCCCAATGATGCACCGTGCGCTGGTGGGGAACTTCATTACTGTTATGACAGCGATCGTGAGTATGATAGCGATAGTGAATATGAGAGGTATTTATTTGAAGATAGTGAACTAGACGAGAGTGTAGACGAGGTAGGACCCACGAACATGACGGGAAGGGTACGTTTAGCGTTGAAAGGTTGGGTATTTAGAAATAAAACATCCCAGAATAGTCTTTCTGACCTTTGCACTCTTTGGATGGAGCAGGACTTAAGGGATTGCCAGTAGACGCTAGAGCAGTTCTGGGTACAAGCAGGGAACTAGTAAGTAGTCTATTTCAGAGGGCGGGTTTTTGCATTTTGGATTTGAATATAATTTTTACTTTAAAGAATTAGATTTTCTCGAAAGTTTAGAACGAATTTCAATAGATGTGGGGATAGATGGGCTTAAAGTTTTCAAAAGTTCTAACATTATGGCCAATTTTGGGCCACGTTTTAGATTTCCCCAATTCGGAACCATTTATGATAAATTGTTATTCAGGGATGAGTAAGCCCCCAGATGTAAATGATTTTTTAAAAGAATTTTGCGAAGAGATAGGCACTTTAGCTCAGAATGGGGTGAAAGTTGGATCTAGACAATTGTTAAAGGAATTTAGTGTTAGGCTATTTACTTGCGATTCACCAACTCGGGCATTTATAACTGGGGTAAAGGGTCATACAGCAAAAATAGCTGCCCGAAATGTTTGCAAATGGGGCAACACTTAGATCGGGTGTGTCTATCACAAGAAGTGAGCGAGCTAAGAACAGATGATTCATTTAAAAATAGGCTAGATTTGTCATTCCATAGGCAGAGGGAGATTTTGGTAGAATCCGTAAATATTGGAATGGTTTCTCAGTTTCCCTTATAACCCATGCATTTAGTGGACTTAGGAGTAACTAAAAAACTACTCCAGTTGCTTAATAAAAGAGAACGTAACGAGAATGAACGAAAAATTGATGTATCTGAATAATTACGTTCCCTCTGAGTTTTCTAGACGAAGCCGTGATCTAGACCAATTAAACAACTGGAAATAGATAGAATACCGGCAGTTTTTATTGTACTCTGGCATTTTCGTTTTGAAAGACTGCATACCGGATAACCTTTATTATCACTTTCATTTGTTGCATTGCGCTATTCGACTTCTCTCCTGTGAGAAGTTTTGTAAAGTAGAATCTAATGTTGCGAATTAAATGTTAAAGGAGTTTGTTAAATTATTTAGTAATTATTTTGGCGCGAATTTAATTAGTTTCAATGTCCACGGCCTTTTGCATTTAAGCGATTTCGTAAAACAATTTGGTCCGTTAGATTCTTTTTCAGCATAAAACTTGAGAATTATATGCAATACATAAAAAACTTATTCACAATCCTTCTAAGATACTGCAGCAATTGTTTTTAAGAATAGAAGAAAGACGAAATTTAAAAAAATGATAAATTTATTATAAATTTTAAGAATGATAAGGACAGTTTCTTCTTAATTAGTACATTGGGTTCTATAAAAATTGTCAACCAACAAAACGAAAATAGTTTGGTAGTTCAAGTTTTAACAAAAGTTGGGAACGCTTTTATAGAGCCCCTTGTGTCCTCATCTGGATTAGATATTTTAGTAGCTGAACTTATAGATGAGGACATACACATTATAAATAAAGAAGATTTAGTCCTTAAGTATTATTCTATACCTGTAGGTCCTAGATTTATTTTAATTCCGTTTCTACATAATTTATTTTATACAATTTTCATAGGTTAAATAAACATGGAATTTATATCTCAAATGGATGAGGAGCCAGGAAGTAGCCAAACTAAAGGTAATTTCTTATCTGATGTATATATGTATTATTTTGGGCTATAGCGCGTATATGTAGTAATATGTAGTACTTCCATATTGACTGAATATAGAAGTATTATATATTCATAGATAGTCATATGTTAAAATCACCATCGCTGTAGAATTACATAGACATTTCATCGAGGTTTATTACTATTATCAATTTTAGGACCTCGACGTTTCGAGGTGACGTAGTCTTTCGCTCACCCTACTGTCACCCAACAACCAGCCGCAAACTCTGGCACAGAATTGGCCGAATTGTTGCAGAACGTTTGTTCCGCAGTTTGCCGGATAGAGGCTCAGCAAGGCGAAATTCTTAGTAGAATTACCGCAATTGTGAAATCTCTTGCTGAGAAGGTCCGTATAATTTCTACGTAATGTTTAAGCTTTAGTTAATAAAACTCTACTTTAATTTCAGATGCCCGAACGCACCGAGGTACAGGCCCAAAGCGTATTACTGAGAGGGTGTAAGGTGCTCTCCGCAAAGACGCAGCGCAGCGTGGGGCGGCTCACAGGCGACGTGCCCGATGACGAGCAAAATGTGCTGCAAAGCTTGCTCCCCATGTCGTCGGAGGAAACTCTGAGTAAGGTGGAGTAGCTCCTTACAAATTAGGCGCACGCAGTTGCTATGGTGAGGACTAAATTTTCTTCATTTAATAAACGTTTATAATTTGTTATCATTTTTTAGACAGATATTATTTATAAACTGAAGGCAAC
This sequence comes from Eurosta solidaginis, assembly GCF_040869045.1. NCBI lineage: Eukaryota > Metazoa > Arthropoda > Insecta > Diptera > Tephritidae > Eurosta > Eurosta solidaginis. Next base: position 111,754,734 of record NC_090323.1, on the reverse strand, counting down.
CAAAGGGCCAATAGAAAAGGTTCTGCAACACATATTTGCGGATGAGTTGGTGTGGCAGGGCAAGCATTCCAAAAAAGCCCAGCGCCGCTTAAGGTAGTGGAGCTTGTTATATGCAAATATGGATCTTTTTTATCTATGTAACATTAATGTTTATATACTAACATTTTATTAATTTATCATAGCTACATTTGCAAGTGTGCATGCCGACAAACTATTCTCTGTTAAGCATTTTGTTAGTTTTATTCACAATAGATATAAGCATGTTAGGCGTAGCGGAAGGAAAAATAAATAAATGTAAGGCGCGATAAACTCCGAAGAGATCTAAGGCCGAGCTTCTCTTCAAATGTTCGTCGTGCTCCTCTTGATTTTCCCTACAAATTGGCCGGACGGGACCTACATGTTTTATGCCGACTCCGAACGGCATCTGCAAGGCAGATGAGTTTTCACTGGGAGCTTTTCATGGCAGAAATACGCCCGGAGCGCTTGCCAATCACTGTCGAGGGGCGACCCCGCTTAGACAAATTTTCTTCTAATTGAAAAACCTTATTTCTAAAATTTTGATGTTGCCTTGACCGGGGTGTGAATCCACGGCATACGGTGTGGTAGGCGGATCACGCTACCATCACACCACGGTGGCCGCGAAAGGAAGGAGTAGGGTTTAAGTCGATCAGGGTGTTATGGAAGCCAATGGTCATCGGAATCGGTTTCTTAATTTCGGCTCCGACGATTATTGGATTCCATAACACCCCTGTATATAGTACATTTTGTACGTAATAATGGCTAATTTAATAGGTGTAAAAATGAAAAGTCTCTTTTAGGTAAGTTTTTTTTATTTATTTTTGGTAATTTGCATTTAAAATATAGTGTAATATATAACAGGAAACATTTGAATGGATATTTTTAAACTTGCGTAAAGTTTGCAACTGTTTCATTAAATTTTTGAAAACTCGTTACAAAAGCTAAGCCAAAAACTTAAATTTTGTTTAACTGATTTCATAAGTGTGAATAAACAGTTGTCAATTTTTTGCAAGTTTTGAAATTTTGCTTATACGTTACACTATAGTTTAAATGCAACTTACTAAAAACAAATAATAGCACCAATTAAAAGTTAATAATTTTCAAATTTGTACCAAATAAATTAACCATTACTAACAACATAAATGAATATCTCTTTAAGGCTTTTAGTTATAATAACATTTTATTTAATATGTATATATATTTTAGACTGCCGTTGTAAATAGTAGTTTGTAGTTTCACCATTTTCTATTACTATTTAAGTATTTCCGTTTCCTTTTTAATTTTTCACATAATTAACGTGGCTTTTATAATTTATTTATTTATTAAAAAAGGAATATAAACAAAAAGGCAACTCTTAGAGACCAATTGTACAGCGAACAACGGAACATTCATATGGCGTAGCAGCTAAAGGCTTGCACTGATATGAATGTTGGAGATTCGAGTTCAACGCTCAGCTGATGAAGAAGTGAAATTCAGAAACATGTCCTAGTAACCATCGCCGTTTGTAAACTTACAATTTTTCTCTAATATCAATTACAAAAACCATTGTATAAAGCAATATGAGCAAAGCTCGCTAATTAAATACATATGATTTATTGTACATATATAATTAGTTTTAATATATTTTTAATAAAATATTATATGAATTAAAAAAATATAACAATTATTTAAAAAAGTTCTAATTTATTTGTAAAATTATTAATATGTGTATTCTAATGTGGAACTAACATTTTCTAAATTGTTTAATTTTTTTTGCTTTTCAATCGAAATTTTTTTCTAAGCGAGCAGAAAAAGTTTTCAAGCTTTAGATAAAAAACGTCATATATATTTTAATATTTAATTTTTATAACTTTGAAGCCTGGGTTTACGCTTCTAATCTTTAAAATAAGCAAACTAACACTTGGCTTGGTTTGATTGAACTCTAAAAAGGGAAGATGAAGTCTTACAAAATTATGTTGAATTTTTTTACAAACTTTGAATTTTCTTTTTCTTTTTTCTCAGCAACTGACTGGCAAAATTCAAAAAGCTATTATTTAACCCGAGCTCTAAAAAAAGGAAGATCAAGTTTTTAAAAATTGTGTTGAATCAATAACTACTTTTGGCTTTTAATTTTATTTCAGCATTGCAAATATTCACCCCAGCACTAGTGTCTTTCGTTAACCCGAGCTCTAAAAAGGGAAGATTCAGACTTATAGCATTTTCTTTTCTGGCAAAAGTGCTACGCTTTTTGTACGCCGCGCAAGGGTTATAAATAAATTTTGTTCTATTCTAAAAAGCAGGTAAAGCCTTTACGGGGTGAAAATTGTTGCCTGCTCGCAACGCAAAAGCGTTACACTTTTACCTTGCATAAAATGGTGGTGTAGCAGTGCAACTCTGCTAAATCGGCTGATCGTGAAAATTTATTTTCGTAACTTCAAATAAAAGCGAATAAAATTGAAATGAAGTGACTAATTGCTAACGAATTTTTATTATCATTAACAGCGCGTTTGTGAAAATCAGCTAATACACGGGGTAGCCATTTGTGTTCTTTGCATGCACTATAAATGTTGAAAATTTTCTGGGGTAGGAATAACTCTATTAAGGCTTTAGCATTTACTTAGGAAACAATTTATTTCAGAAAAGAAAACGCTATTAGACAATTTTGTTGAATTGATTTCTAATTTTGACTATTATTTTATTTTCTTGTTAGCAATAAAATATTTCAACCTTTCTTCGCAGGATGCAACCATAACTTTAGTAAGCAGAGTTTTAGAAAAGGTAAATAAAGCCTGTCTCTGAAAGTTATATTGAATATTTAACTAATTTTGACTTTTATTTTATTTTTCTTTTGTTAGCAATGAAATACTTCAACCTTTCTTCACAGGATGCAACCATAGCTTTAGTAAGCAGAATTTTAGAAATGGTAAATAAAGCCTGAATCTATATCTAATTTTGACTTTTATTTTGTTATTGTGCCAGTAGCAAATATATCTTTGAGAGCATAAGGAACAGCATGACAACCACTTACGCTGATATGGATCTGCTGGGCACGGAGAAAATATTTTTTTTTTTTTCATATTAGTTTAACTTATATAGCTAGAAATAATGTTAATAAATTGTATCAAGTTGTAACGAAAGTGAATATTTTTTCACTCATTGTAAACAAGTAATAAATGCTAGTATATATCAAAAGAAATGTAATTTGATTAATTTTCTTTCAGTACTACTATCGTTTAAATCTATATCCGATTTTTTTAAATTTTTGGAAAATAAGAGATACATTTTATAGCTAGGGAAAACTTGGTAAAATTTTGTAAAATTGTAAGAAAAGTGTATGTTTCTTACTCCTTGCAAATGAGTTTCAAGTTTAAGCATATACCAAAAGAAATATAATTAAATTATTGTACTTTTGATAGTACTGTCAATCGAATCAGAAAGTTTTTTCCAAAATTTTGTATATTTTAGAAAAACACCTCTGTAGAAAGAAATTTGTTTGCAAAATTATACAAGTATTTTCATTCATTGTGGCTTTTTGTTAAAAATAACTGAATGGCTCTCTGATAAATATCAATGTTTATTAAATCGAGTGATCAAAAAGCTAATGGTTCCATTATTAAATAATAAAATTATCACAATAATCCTTAGTTTTAATTGATTTGAAAAATTTAGCTTATTGATTGATTGGTTTTTAAATGAATTGGCCTTTTAGAAGCTCGACCTAATCAGCTTTGATACTTTATCAATTCTCGAATTAATTACTTTGATAAATAAACAAATGTCATTTTAATGTCAAAAATCCGAATATTACGCTGCTATTCAAAATTATTTTATTTCAATGTTATTTGTATTTCTTTTTTAATTTATATAAAAAATATTAAAAATTTAAAGTAAATACTTAAAAAAAATTGAGTTTACAAATAATTATTATTTGTGCTATTTAATAACTTTAAGACGGTTTTATCTTAAAATTTATGTGCGAAGAAGACAAATATTACGTAAAAAGTCCTTTTAACAGCTGTATTCTTAACATTTTATTATAAAACGGCCTTTAGAACAATTTTAAAAGAATTTTTATATTAAGGAAATTGGTTTTATTTTTTATATTATTAAATAAACGTTTTCATTAAAAATTAAAAAAAAAAAGTTTGAAGTTTTTTTTAGGTATTTTTTGGGTATTTTGGTAAACATTTTGGGCATTTTTTAGACATAAAATTTTTCCCATACAACAGTGATGTGATGATCATTATGTGCTTCAAGTTTGTTTGACAGTTCCAACAAACGATGATTGGACAACGCGGGTTGTAATGACGTTAGATTTTGTGTCTGTGCTCTATATTTCAAGTCATTCAGCTTATGAAGAAGATGGATTAGTTGTTCTTCAGAATCCACCTTGGTGATTTCAGCAAGTCTGATGTAGGATGAACTCAGACTATGGATATTAACTCATGTGCTTGAATTTATACAAAGCGATGTTTAAGCGGCTGTTCGATTTCATTGCCACTGAGTAGAATATTCTTTGTTCTTTTTCGATTTGTTCTTAAAACAACTCAGAAATCGAGCGACCATAACGATTTTCTTACATACATACATTTGTGCATGTTTGTTGGTATGTTTTATTATATATTATCAGGGCTGCTCAAAAATGTTTGTATTGAAGTGCAAATATTAACACAACTACAAAAATTATAAGCTAAAAACTAAAATATTTTTTTTAAATGGAATTATTTCTTTGTAAATAATATTGTAATACAGTTCAAGTAATTTTATGTCTACATATAATAATACAACAAACAGAATATATATTAAGTTAAATGGAGTAAACGCAGTAACAAGTTCATAATGTGTATACTTAATATTGCCTGTCACAACTTTATTTGTATATTTTGATAACATCTTCAATGTCTATTGGTGCACTATATGTGGATAATTGTATAACGGCTTCTAAATGGTCTTGGGTTCAAGGATGTTCTTAGACTCGTTTTGATTAATTTAAGGCTGGAAAATGCTTCCTCACATATATATGTACTACTAAACATAAACAAGTATTTTAACATTTCATTTCTTAAAATCGGATACTTGTCTTTGCTCGTACTATTCCAAAAATCAATGCCTTGTAATTTTGTTTCCTTAAGGAATGAATCAGTTTGTAAATTGCACAATTCCATCTGAAACTGTGGACTTTGCGATAATATATCATAAGTCATGGGACTGTAAAAAATTGGTAAAATTTGTTTAATTCCGTCGAAATCCTTGAATCGGCTTTGAAAACTTATTTTCAAGCTTTCTAAGCTGCTTTTCATGTAACTAAAATCAAAGTCTACATTTTCATACTCATTCAAAATTGTACTTAAACAAGAGAAGTGGAACAATTTTTCTTTTTGTAAGTCGGCCAAAAATATGTCAATTTTATATATAAATCCACTTATAAAATCGGCCATCTCAAATATAGTTTTATTTTTTCCTTGTTACGATAAGTTTAAAATGTTTAAGTGGTGGGTAGTAACTTAAAATTTTCTGAAGATATAGCTTCTATTAAGTCCGGGTCTTTTAAATTTAATATAACGAAATATAGTATTTCATTTCTTATTTCAAAAAATCGTTTTAAGCATTTTCTTCTGCTCAGCCACCTTACTTGTGCAAACATTACCAAATTACCATATTGACATTCGCATTCGTCTAGAAATTTCTTAAATTTTCTATGTGTAAATGCCTTATGACCTCTTATATTTTTTAAAATTTGTAATACTACATCCATAGTTTTAGTGGCATGCTTCCATTGAATGCATAAGTTTTCTAGGTGGATTATGCAGTGATATGCAGGTACCTCTATTCCGCTTTTGATTAGCTCACCAAGAAGACCATTATTCTTACCAACCATGCCTGGTGCTCCGTCTACACATATAGCACATTGTTTTGTCAAAGCAAGATTCTCATTGAACTTTTTATAAATAGCGTTGAATATATCTATTCCTCTGGTATTTTCCAAAAGTGGCATGATACCAAATATCTCCTCGCTAATTTCAAAATCATTATCAATAATGCGTATTCCTAAGCATTGATAAGTAAGATGTTAGTAAAAACAATCTAGCTGGGTGAAATTTTCTGAAGTATATCAGATTTTTTCGATGGTGAATTTTTGTTTGCGGGTTAAATACATATTTTTGCCAAAATTTCACTGAAAAGTAATTTTTTCACCCGTGATAGCATTATATTATGCTTCAAAACTACGTACCTATCAAGAGCTGGCTAGTATCTGCTACGTCACAAGACTTATCAACTGCAATTGAAAAATATCTGAGTGCATCCAATTTCCCTCTCAATTTATTATTTAAATGTTGGTGTAAATTCTCAATTCGACGTGTTACTGTTTGTTTAGGTCAGGACCTAAATATTTTTATACTGCAAACACGGCCACTCTAATACATAGTTTGTTTAGTGCAAATACATTCATACATACTTTGATGTACTGCACACCCACATACATACACGTTCATGTATGTTCACATATATGCAACACTAACACGGGTAACTGAGTTTTCCATCGGATAACAAATATCCCTTGGAAAACCCCCGCACGATCTCCGGTTTTACAACACGGAGATCACTTTCCATTTTTCTGTTCAATTTCAACCACGAAGGAAGAAGGTCAACTGCTGCGGTCCCGCCACATCACAATTTATGCCAAGGTAAGTTAATTGTACCAACTTAACAAATAACAAATCAATTTATATTATACAATACTAATATTGAAATTATTTGTTTTCTTTTCCTTTCAATTATATTGGACCTCCGTGCACCGAGCGTTCTGCGAGGTCAACATTTGGTCCTGTTTCACCGAGAGAAAGTTTACAAGCGACCAGAGCAGATACAGTCCACATCACAAAAAAAGCATATTATCATCTTTACCTTTTGGCACAACAAACAACACCTTCGAGATTTTTAACAAATTTCAACAAAAACCACCACCACACCACAGAAAGCGACAAAAACAACGCAACAACAAACAAGGTACGTGGTTATAATTTACAGCGCACAATTTTTTTTTTTTTTTTTGGGTGAACATTTATTTTAAGTGAATTAAGTGTTAAAAAGGCCTTTTGTCTATCAGCATTATCCCCCCACCCCCGGAAAGGTTCTGCTGACACAGCTTAAGGTAACATAGTGCAGAATTTTTAGTAGAAATAATTTTATTTTAACTTAAACTGCACTATTTTCGGTTTCACATATATATACATCCGCGCATACAAAATTACACTACAAGAAAAGGATAGTGAAAATTTGCTTTTGTTGCCCTCCTTTCTCTAGCTCTCTTTTCAGTAACTTAGCTAGTTATACAAGTCGGTGGAATTTTAACACCTATTATTACGCAATTGAGGGGTTTCACCTTAATTGCGTTAACACTTTGCTAGGTATACGAGTCGGTGGGTTTCTACCATCAAATCTATCAAAACGCAACTGAAGGTTTCTACCTTACTTGCGGTACTTAATTACATAACCCTAGCAGAGCAGAGAGGGCAACAAAAGGTTTTACCTCAAAAGTATACATTAAATCTTCCGGATTTCTATCTGTATACATATCCTAAGTAAAAATGGATGCATACATACTTTCTGCTGAGGCAATTGTAGAATTCGAATCAGATATCGGTAACGTGATCTCGATAAACACACTCTTTCCTTTCAACAAGAAGAGTTAAAAAATATGTGGGTAAAAACCAAAAACGCTTATGACGCGTTAATCTCCGAGGGTTTGTCCAAAGAAGAAATTAGAGCCATAGAAAAGAAGCATAAGCTTTCTATGGCTAGTTATTTTAAATGTATGTCTGCTATGTCGGCTCAGACAGGGATCGTTAATAAAGCAAAAACAGAGAAAATTGACCAGCCTGCCCAAAAACAGACTGATCGCAAACACCGTCTTCGCCTACCTCCATGTGATACCGAAGTCTTCAAGGGTGACTATTTGTCTTGGCCAACATTCCAAGATATGTTTACCCCCATTTACATTTCGAACGACGATATTTACCCGATTGATAATCTATATTACCTCAGTCAGAAAACAAAGGGGGAGGCCAACGAAATTGTTAGCAATGCACCTGTCATAAATGAAGGGTTTGAAATAGCGTGGAAGAACCTCACTGAAAGGTATGAAAACAAGCGTAGTTTAGTTAAGGGTCAGCTCGACACTGCCTTCGGAATAAAACCTATTGAAACGGATTGCGGTAAATCTATTACAGATTTATCTATTACAGATTTGTGCGCCGAAAAATTTCCCGAAACCAGCCTTTCAATTTGGGCACAGTCTTTAAGGAACAAAACGGACATAACAAAATGGGAGGACATGAATAAATTCCTATCCGATAGATTTCTTGCGTTAGAAAACGTATCTGGTCACAGAGGTTGTACCATGGGTACATGCATGCACTTTATTCACCCTCACATAAACACAGTTTCCCCTTGTTTTTGAAATTCTTCTACTTTTGCTTTCTTTTAAATTTTCATACAGAACACCCGGTAGTTCTCAACACTATTTTAAGATTAACATCCTTCAATCATCAGTTCGAACATATGATTTTCGATACGAAAATTATCGGTAATCTATATGTCAATTACTACCTCATGGGTCTCGGCCTTATGTCCGGCCCGAAAATCGTTCTTTTCCTGAAGAACCATCGTGCTTAGCAGATCGTAAGTGTGGAAGCGTAGTTAGTAAACCAAGTGTCCAATTTAACTCGAAAAGTTAAGATAAATCGCGAGTGCTAATTTAACTAACTCACTTCCCACCATCACTACTTCCCCTGCAATCAAATTAAACCCAACTTAAAGAAATTGGTAAGAATGGCTCTAAAACTTAAATCAAAGTTATGTGTTGTGCTAAAAGTGTCTAAAGTGAAATCCCTCTTTTAGGCTACCTAACTGAGGCCCTCCAAGCGCAGCCTGAATAACGTGCGCAAAAGTGTTGTTGCGGCCGGAATCAATCACCAGTTGAATGCCCCAAAATAATGCCCAAATGTATGCCGGCAAATAGTGGCCGAATCTGACCATACGCACCCAATGCGAAGCCTTATCACTTACAACAAATTCCGGTTCCAGTAAAAATTTAACCTTAGCCTTCAAGACAATTTTCCTATGTATCCTACATACTTATATCTAACTTGTCAATTTTCAACGTTTATATAAAAAGTTAGAATACAAGTGAGCCAGTGGAAAAGGCGGTTTTCCACTTTATCATTAAGTTCTAGTGATTCGAGATCGCTAGAAACGGACCTAGAAACAAATCCTAGTTAATTCAACAAAAAAAACAATTTACCTACAACCATTTATATAAGGAATTGTTAAGAGGGTTTTAGCTTTGATAATTGTAAACCCTAAACATGTAAAAGTTAAGTTTATAACCAGCGCAGTTTTACCCGATAGTGGAAAAGGCGGTTTTTCCTTTCAGATCCGAAATCACCAGAGACCAGAGTTAGAAGACCCGCATTACAATGTAAAAATAAAAGCCAGGGATTTGGATTCCAGTTGCATGTAGATGTACATGCGCATACTTACCTTGTCATAACCTACAATGAACATCTTCAATTATACTTACTACTAATTTTATCTTTAGTTCTTGAATATTCGTCTCCTGAAAACATGAATTATACTTACCTTTAGAGTTACCTGTTAGTCTAAATAATTATACAAAGCAAACCTAAGCACAAAGGAATGAATTTGCCATAATACCTACTCTCACTGGTTTGGCTTAATTCTTACGCCTATGTAACCTTTTGAATAGAGTAAGAAAATAGTTATTAATAATTAACTTCATTTCAAATAATTATACCCTAGCCAAGAAGGGAAGAAGAAGAACATCCTAATAAAAGGATTTTTTTTGAAGAAACTACAATAGAACCATCTTCCTAGGTTCCTACATATCTAAATAATGTTAATTGAGTTTGTAATAACCTTTAATCAAATCGTTATACTTACCTTTGAACCATGAACTGAACATTAGGATACTTTTATTGTAACTATGTTATTGCATTTCAACAACATAGCTAATCCAGAGAATTTAAACACAATGAGAAGGCGTTTTTGCTAGATTCCAACTTTTTTGCATGTGAACACGTCTTGCACTTCACCACATTGTATAAATTCTCTGGATTTTCTCTTAATATGATTTCTTTGTGGGAATATAGATATTTAGTAGGATTAATTGAATTTAAATTTTATTACTTGTAGCAATATATTTGCTTGTTTTATGATTTAATATGAATTTGAACTTAATTGATATAATAATAGCAATATATTTTCTTGCTTTATGTTGATGCAAATTGCAGAAATTTTGCTTATTTATTTACAAACAAAAACCTATTCATATACCCAAAATATGCCCTTTCATGAAATGTATGTAAATTAATCATACATTTATGAATTATCCCATCCCTTTTTGTTAATAAATTAAAATGTTAGGAAAATGTATGCAAATTGAAATATGCATGCAAATAGTGTTTTGCCGACGGCATTTGCACACTTGGAATTTCTGTGCACACGAAATCCATTGCATATTTATAAAACGTTAATTTGCATAAAATGTATGCATATTAACCATGAAGTGTGAATTATTAATAAATTGAAAAATTGAAATAAATAAAATATTTGATAACAATTGAATAAATAAAAAAATATTTAGTTATTATTTGGACTATGGGTGGGAGGGGAGGTACCTATAAAGAAATTTCCTAAAGCATTTTATATGTGTTATTCAGTACAATGATGTAAGTACCTATGTACTTGAATATTTTCAAAGGCAGGTTTGATAAGCCAAGTCAAACTTAAATACATTTGACCTGCCTCAAATCAGCCCTTAAATATGTAAATAAGACCAACAATACACAAAAGGCATGTGCCTGTTGATCAGATGTTGAGCATTGTATCATTGAATATATATGTATGAAAATACAAACCAAAGCAAAAAAGTACAAATGTACATACATATATACATATTCAATAATACCAATTAAAGGCGTTATGAAGCGACCAAATCAATTATGGGAATCCGCGTATACGGCCATGGATATGTAAATATCAATGCTCGTAGCAATTAGCCGACGAAATACAATAGACACGAGCCAAATTATGTGTCGTCGGTGGTTAAAAGTGTTTCCGTTTATACCTTTAATAACTCACAGCTAAAAGGATAGGATAGGATAGGATAGGTTAGGTGGTAGCTGCCCTGATAAGGATAGCTCACTTGGACAACACGAAGGTCCGTTGTGATACCACATACACCAAAAATAACGGTGGCCTAGATCCAGCTACTTAGAGAATCGTTGGGAAGCAACGATAAAGCTCCGAATGATACCGATCTCAACTTTGGATATATCCTCGGGAGATCCAAGTGAGTCGCGACCGAAGTACTTTCGCCTAATTCTGGCAAAAGCTGGACAATCAAGCATAAAGTGATTTGGTGATTCCACCTCATCATCCTCCATACAGCTGCAGCAGGATGGAGTTTCCAGTATATTGAGACGTACCGCATGGATACCCATGGGATAGTGCCCTGTCAAAACCCCAATGACCATTGATAGGTGAGCCTTAGTGAACCCAATTATTTCAGCAGACCTCCTGCCATCCACTTTCGGCCAGAAAGATCTTGCTACCCTGCAAGACGTGGTATCCGCCCAACGTTTGCTGAGCTGATTCGAGGCCCAGCTATGGAGGAGCAATCCACAGGTGGCCAGCGGGATCCCGAAGTCCCTACAGCCATCTTCATCCGGTTCAGTTGTACCGATGCGGGCTAAGAGATCCGCTTGCCAGTTACCCGGGATATCACTATGGCCCGGGACCCAGATAATCTTAATTGTAAAATAATTCGATGCAATCGCAAGCGAGGTCAGGCACTCCCAGACCACCCTCGATCGCACTGTAGTTGAGCTCAAGGCCTTGATAGCCGATTGGCTATCAGAGTAGATGTTAAATTCCCTAACCGTGGTAGCACTGGATAGCATTCCATCCACCGCATCCTTAATCGCAGCAATTTCCGCTTGGAATACACTGCAGTGATCAGCCAACTTAAACTTGCGGCTTAAATTTAGCTCTTGACAAAAGACCCCCCCCCCCCACCAACCTTTCCATCCAGCTTTGACCCATCCGTGAACAAGTTAACCGGTCCCATGCCCCAGATAATTCCTCTTCCCCAATCCTCTCTCTCTGGAATAACTGGGGTGAAGGTTGTATAGGGAGCTGTTATCGGCATACAGTAGTCCGTTCTGTCCGGGATGAAGTCGAAACTGGTAAGAAGGCTAGAGTGTCCGCGGTCAGAAAGTCTATATCCCATATCACGAAGCCTGACCAACGACCTTGCCGCGGCCGCCTTTCCCGCAATATCTACTGGGTATATGTTCAGCATGACGTTCAGTGCCAAGGTAGGCGTTGTTCTGAGAGCGCCACTGATACCGATCAGCGCCGTCCGTTGCACTGACACTAACATTTTGGTGGTGCTCGCCGTGTCCAGTGCTTTCCACCAGACCAGCACCCCATATAGCAGAATCGGTTTGACCACCATCTCATAAAGCCAGTGTACTATTCTTGGCGAGAGTCCCCATCTCTTTCCGATAGCTCCTCTGCAGCAGTACAAGGCAAAGGCGGCCTTTCTGGCCCGATCTTCCACATTGGGTCTCCAGGACAGTTTCTTGTCCAAAACAATCCCCAAATATTTAACCCTATCAGAAAGTACCAACGGTACCCCTCCAATGGAGGGAGTTCTGAAATCGGGCACCTTATATCTTCTTGTGAAAAGGACCAATTCCGTTTTTCGCGGGTTGACCGCCAATCCACATGATTCAGCCCACCTAGCCACAGTATCCAGGTAGCCCTGAAGAACATCGCGCAGGGCGCCCAGAAATTTGCCTCTGACTAGGATAGCGAGGTCATCTGCATAGGCAACCACCCGACAACCATTGGCTTCCAGCTCCACAAGAAGCTCGTTGACTACCACAACCCAGAGGAGAGGAGATATGACACCCCCCTGTGGCGTGCCCCTGCACACCTTCCTCTTAATTATGGCCCCTCCCCACTCCGCTGCCACAATTCTGCCGCATAGAAGTTTGCTAATAAATTCAACCAGAGCCGCCTCGACTCCTAAACCCACCAGAGCTCTTTCGATTGACCCCGGTAAGACATTGTTAAAAGCTCCCTCGATGTCTAGAAAGGCACCCAGAGCATACTCTTTGTGTTCTAGGGACCCCTCTATTTGCTTTACAATCGAATGGAGAGCCGTTTCCGTCGATCTGCCCTTGCAGTACGCATGTTGTGAAGCCGACAGTAACCCCCGAGGTATCCTTTCCCGTAGGTACAGGTCAATCAACCGCTCAAACGTCTTAAGAAGAAACGACGAGAGACTGATTGGCCTGAAATCCTTGGGTGATACATGAGAGCTTCTGCCGGCCTTCGGAATGAAAATAACCCTAACCGTGTGCCAAGACTTCGGGATATAGTTAAGCCTGAGGCAGTTAGTATATATGATGGCCAACCAGCGGCAGGAAATCCCCAAAGACCTTTGAAGCTGCGCAGGAATGATTCCATCGGGGCCCGGAGACTTATAGGGCTTGAACGACCCTATAGCCCAGGTTATCTGACTTTCCCGTATTGGAATGGCAGGCACTTCTGCATGGCCAACGACCGCCGACCATGCAGGCGAAGATCCCTGCGCAACTGGGACATCGGGAAAATGATTGTCCAGTAAAAGCCTTAGGGACTCCTCCCTACTCATCGACCAGTCCCCACCATCATCTCTCAGATACCCCAGAGGAGCGGGGTTCCTAGAGAGTATTTTTCTAAATCTCGCGGATTCATTGCAGCCTTCTACGTTTTCGCAGAAGCTTCGCCATGCATCTCGCTTGGCTATCCTTATTTCATATTTATAAATCCCCAGACTCACCTTATAGAGCTCCCAGTCCGAGGGTAATTTACTCCTCCTGGCTCTGTTGAAGAGCTAAAAGGGGAATTTATTATAAAATTAAAATAAACGAATTTATTGCTCTTTTGCGAAATAATGTTATATTTCTTCGCAAAATTACTTTAATTTATTTCGCCGCTCCCATATATTAATTTTTATCTATGAAAATAATGTAAAATTCTTACTTTGTACTGACATGTGATAAACAAGTCAGCATATACAGTATGACGTCACAGTGCGAATTCGGGCCAAAAACGGGTAAAACACCACTCTTATGTAGCAACTGCAACACACTTGCTGCAAATTTGGCTGCGTGACTGCGCGAACAATTTTTCGGCAGAATATGATAGGGGGTTTCAAATAGCAAATAAAAATGTCCATAAGCTGTGACAACTCGGCAATTCAGGATATGAGAAAATTATTTGCAATAATTCATATGAACAATGGATGGAAATTTTTAGATTATATTGCTAATATGTTAGTGGACATTTACTAGGCAATATCTGTGCATGTTTATTTGCATTTTTTACTACCATATTAGTACTTTCATACAGGCTTATAAATAGTTTGGTATTATTTCATAGGAAAAGTGCGGGGTTATGAAAGTAGTTATGCTCGTCATAATGAATACCCCCAATATGCATCGAAGTTGGAATTTATAAAATCGTAAAAATTTGTCTTTTGACGATTTTATCAAATGCCATGTTGCCGAATTCTATCACCAATTCGGACAACTTAAGAAGAAGCATTTATGAATGAAAAATAAAAGGAAGCTAGTTTTCAGGATTTTGCGACTTACATACAAAACATGAGCATACATATGTACATATGGATGTGTGCTTGTGCGTATGGTTGGATGGTTGAAGTGAATTTTGTTTTGTTTGCCAACATGCGAATATAAAAATATTTCTTAGCTTACATATGAACATAGATTTGTACATATGCTTGTGCGTAAGAATAGTTTTTGTAGGAAGTGGTTGATTGAAACGGTTTGTCTTTTATTTGAACATGTGAATGTACAAACATTTGTTAGCTTATGCATGGATATATTGGTATCAATGAAGTGGGTGGGAAATGGGGGTGTAGGCTGATCTTTAGTTTAGGAATATATGTGTGTACATATATACCAGTTTAGGTTTGTTTATACCCACTCACCAATTTAGGTGATTAAATTTTCAATTTCCCTACATATCAATATAATTTGATTACTCTTTCTGACAAAATAATGAGTTACCATACAATTGAACAAAAGAAATAATCAAATGTGAATACTTTAGATGATCAAACGCTGAATATATTTTTTCAACCACATTTTGGAATAATATTTGAATCAAATGTGTTTACTTTAGGAGATCAAAAATTTATAATAATTTTTAATTCAGCTTTCTGAATCTTTTTTGACTATATTTGTTGACTGAATAATGTATTTTATACTTAATTTTTGATTTTTGATGGCCTTGTTTATTTAAAAAATGTAGGGTTTTGTGAGCTCAAGGCCTTGCTTTAAATAAAACACTGTGTTAGTATTCACACATTTATTTGGTCGATATTTCGACTTCAATCTGAAGTCATTTTCAAGACTTTTTTAAAAAACACAACATGAAAAGAAAATAAAGAGAAATATATAATTTATATCACATACATATATACATTTATAACACTAGACCGACTTACTTGCATGTAAATGCCTGATCGACTAATCAGGTGTTCTAACAAAATAATAGGAAGAAGGTGGAAAAAGGAAAGTAAACAATTAGAGTACCGCAAGTATAAACAAATCTTAAGGAACCGTAT
Organism: Eurosta solidaginis; assembly: GCF_040869045.1. Taxonomy (NCBI): domain Eukaryota; kingdom Metazoa; phylum Arthropoda; class Insecta; order Diptera; family Tephritidae; genus Eurosta; species Eurosta solidaginis. The sequence continues at coordinate 111,739,010 of NC_090323.1, read as the reverse complement.
AAGTAAACAAAATGTGCCTACGCATATCGGAATTTAGTTTCAAAGCAGCAACAACACACAGGGCAAATCACAAAAGGTTCATGGAGAGCGCCACAGCCCAGCAAATATCCCGCTGCGAACGAGATTGCGGACAACAACTAATGAAAGGGGGGGGAAGATATCATGCACATTTTGCTTTGTTGCATTTTGTCTTGTTTTTCTTAAAAATGCTTTGTGTATGATTGTTGTTTTGTAATTTTGTTTACTTATACGGTTCCTTAAGATTTGTTTATACTTGCGGTACTCTAATTGTTTACTTTCCTTTTTCCACCTTCTTCCTATTATTTTGTTAGAACACCTGATTAGTCGATCAGGCATTTACATGCAAGTAAGTCGGTCTAGTGTTATAAATGTATATATGTATGTGATATAAATTATATATTTCTGTTTATTTTCTTTTCATGTTGTGTTTTTTAAAAAAGTCTTGAAAATGACTTCAGATTGAAGTCGAAATATCGACCAAATAAATGTGTGAATACTAACACAGTGTTTTATTTAAAGCAAGGCCTCGAGCTCACAAAACCCTACATATTTTATACTTGTCAAAATATTTCTTTACATCGGAGCTGCTCAACCCCTATACACTTGTAGCACTTTTGTTTTTGTTTTGCCCTGAATCATAGGCACAGATTCAAATTCACACTTTGAATATAAAAAAAAAACAAGTAAGGACAGGACTGTCTTCGTCTGTGCCGAAGACTTCAACCTTCCAACCATCATAATTTATTTACAAAAAATCAGAGAATTAAATTTGCAATATACTTGCTCTGATCAGAGAATTTTTTCGTAACAGACGAACAGAGAAAATCGTTAAGAAATTTTCTGTTACGTCTTGCACCCTGTTAAGTTAACATGAATTTGGGGAATAGTGGTGAAGTACAAGACGTGTCACATGCACATGGATGCCAAAAAAACGCCTTCTCATTGTGTTTAAATTCTCTGGTACTACATAGTCTTCTGTTTTAGCTGCGCCTGTTATTAATGCTGATAATGGACAGTGGGCGAAGGAGCCAGAAAAACGGCTTAGTAATAATAATACTGCGAATAAAAAGAAACAAATACGTGTAAGAGGTACAAATTCTTGCACCGACCTTTTTGTTGCGGCACGGTATAAATGGCTACATTTAGCTTCTTTTTCTCCGACCGTATCTGAAGATGATATCAGAGATTATGTGGCTAAACAAATTAATTTAGATAAATCTTCCTTATCATGCTCTAAGCTTGTAAAAAGAAATGTTTCAGTATCAACTCTCCATAGAGTTAATTTCAAATTGGGAGTTCCTGAGTCATCTTACGAGAAACTGTTGTGTTCTGATATTTGGCCGAAAAACGTAACGGTCAAACCCTTCCAGTTTTTTCGGAAGGCTCAACAAAAAGCGTAGCAAGGAGTACTCTCCAGCCTGCAAACAATAAAAGTGGACTAAAAATTTACTTCCAAAACATATCCGGCATGAGAACCAAGTCTGATATTGTGCACAATTTCAGTACGCATATGGATTATGACATCTTCGTTTTCGTCGAGACGTGGCTTAATATTAGCTTTTTTGATAGTGAGTTCTTTGACTCGCATATATTTAACGTATTTCGTAAAGATCGAGACCCAGAAAAAACTGGTCGCCGCCGGGGCGGTGGCGTTCTAAATGCTGTCAAGTGTCAGTTGCATGCATTCTTAGTCCCACTCAATAATGGGGACTCTTTGCTTGATCAGATTTGCATCTGTATAAATGGGTCTACTACGCAAGGCTCTCTATATCTTTTGGCGTCGTACGTGCCGCCCGGCAGTACATTTGAGCTTTACAAGGCACGTGCCGATAATATTGTATATTTGGCCCTAAACAACTTGAACGATAATCATCTCTGCGTGCTAGGTGACTTTAACCTTTGTAATATTCATTGGTCGAATAACTCTTCTAACTATGGTCTCACTCCTAATAATCTTGTTTCAAATCATGAATTGTACTTTATCGATAATGTATTTAGTCTTAATTTATGTCAAATTAATGAATATTTCAATGCCCTTAACAGGCTTCTAGATCTTATATTCGTAAGTGATAACATTTTTTGAGAAGTTAGAGAGTGTGTGAATCCAATTATTCATAAGGACAGGCATCACATACCTCTGATTATAAAATTTAATTTTTATTATTTTTACCCGGATGCTCCTGAGTACAGACTAACTTTTAACTTTTCCTAGTGTGATTTCGACTCTTTTAACAATTTCTTGTTTGAAATAAATTGGGAGGAGTTACTTAGGAGTCTTGACACCTCAGAAAGTTTTTCGGTTTTTAAAAATATTTTGCTCAACCACTGCTTGGATAAGATTCCGGTACGAAAGAAAAGACCTTACAAATTGCCGTGGTACTCAAAGTCCCTTGAGTAAACTGAGGAATCTGAAGAACAAATATCTTAAAAAATTTAAATGTACCAAGAATCACACATTCTTTGCTAAATATAGGCACTATTTAAGGACTTTTAATAATTTGAATAGATCTCTCTACAATAATTATATTCGAAATATTGAGGTTAACATAAAATCTAACCCCCAATCTTTTTGGAACTTTATAAAATCTAAAAAATCTTGTGCCAGCGTGCCTAAAGGGGTTTTCCTTGATGGCAATTCTGCACAAACCCCAAGTGATGCAGCCAATTTATTTGCAGATTTTTTCAAATCAAATTTTACTCTGGATGTTAACAATCAACCGCATGATTTTTCAATCAACCCGGACACTTCCCTTAATTTTTGAGATCTCTGCTTTTCTTCTGAGGATATAAGTAAAGCCATTGATAAACTTAAATCCTCCTCTCAAACAGATGTCGACGGGTTTTCACCCGTCTTGCTAAAAAATTGTCCGGCTTTGATTAATCCATTGAGACTGATATTCAATAAGTCTCTTATATCTGGGACTTTCATTGATGAATGGAAGCTCACTTCCATAACGCCCGTTTTCAAGAGCAGTAACAAGAATGATGTCCGAAACTATAGACCTATATCCAAGCTATCTACGATTTCAAAACTTTTTGAACATGCGGTCAATGCAAGTTGAGCTTTGCTGTTAAGTCTCTCATTTCTCCCTATCAGCATGGATTCATCGCTGATAGGTCAACAGTTTCTAATCTAGCTGTATTTAGTGAATACTGCATTGACTCCTTTTCAGCAGGTTCCCAGGTGGATTGCATTTTCACAGATTTTTCAAAAGCTTTCGATAGGGTGTCTCATAGTGTTTAATTAACAAATTGCGCCATATCGGGTTTCATTCTTCATTTCTGCCGTGGATAAGTTCCTACTTATGCAACAGGCATTGTGTTGTTACTATTGACGGCGTATCCTCCAGTCCCTTTATAGCGACATGTGGTGTTCCCCAGGGAAGTATTTTAGGTCCCTTACTATTCGTTTTATTTATTAATGATATTGCTAGTTGTTTTTCATTTGCTAAGTGTTTACTGTATGCTGATGATTTAAAGTTATTTTCAATAATTAGGGCACCGGAGGATGCCGTTATGTTACAAAACGAAATCAATAAGCCACATCTGTGGTGCGAGAAATATCGTCTCTCTCTGAACACGTCTAAATGTTTTCAAATGACCTTGTCTAAGTCCGTTAACATTTTGAATACAAGATATAGTATATCTAATTGTGATCTTCAATCCGTTAGTGAGATTAAGGACCTTGGCGTTATCTTTGATACTAAGTTTTCTTTTACCAACCATATAAATTACATAACTTCCAAGTCATACTCCATGCTCCCTATACTATCAAACTGCCCTATACTTCTTTTATCAGGTCTCGTTTAGAATTGGCTGCTTTTATTTGGAGACCAAGCAATCTTACAGCTATAAACAGAATTGAGAGAATACAGAAAGTTTTTCTGAAATACGCCCTTCGGCCGTTAAACTTCTCAGAATCCATCCCTTCTTATTCGGCTCGTCTTGTGCTCTTAAGTTTGAAGTCTCTTGAAAGTCGTAGATCCATACTTTGCTTATCCTTCACGCATGACATTATTAATGGGTCCATTGACTATCCATATTTGTTGGAAAAGATTCACTTCAATGTCCCGCAACGCACTCTCCGGAATTTTTATCCTTTCTATGGTGATAACTTTAGAACCAACTATGCTAATAATGCCCCTATAAATCGCGCTATTCGTGAGTTTAACTCCCTGAGTAGCACTCGCTTTGGACTTGTCACTCCCTAAAGCTAATTTTTTGACAATATTGTATTCAGTTCTATAATTGGATTCATACGGAGCCATAAGTAGATTGTTCTTAATATTTTTAAGTAAATTGTATATTCTAGTATGTAAGGATTGTAATCCAAAGGCTTAAACAATAAATAAATAAATAAATAAATAAATAAACTATTTTCTGTCCGAGGGGTCTTCAGCCCAATCTGCGCTTTGATTGGTTTACTAGTTTTCACGTATTTCAGCTTAACATTGGACGTCGCATGTAGGTACCGTAGTATGTGTTTAGCCGCTGTCATGTGTTCTTTATGAGGATTTGCATTTCTCTGTAACAACTTGCAAACAGAGTAAAGAATATCTGGTCGTGACGAAATTGCTATGTACATTAGAGAACCGATGATAGACTGGTACTCGTTAGTTTTAACGCATTCGCACTTATCACTGCTGCAGTTTACTTGGTAACTGACCTCTAATGGTGTAGCAACGGGCCGGCATTCACTCATACCAAACTCCTACAAAATGTTGTTTATATGCTGCTTCTGCCCCAAATATATCGCACCACTTTCGTTTTCCCGCTCGATCTCAAGTTCCAAAAAATGATGCACTGGACCTTTATCGATTATCTGAAAAACATTTGCAATCGTTTCTTGAAGTTTCGTTTAACTCACCAAGGTTCGAACAAGCTATCAGCAAATCGTCGACGTAAACTGCGATATTTGTACTAAATTTGGATGCCTTGCTGTATAAACATGGTTCACTCTCACATGCTTTGTAACCCATATTTTTTAGAACTGAGTCCAATTTCTCATTCCAGATACGCCCTCATTGTTTGAGGCCATAAATAAATTTTTTCAGTTGAAGTACTCTTCCTGTCTAATCGTTAAATGCCTCCGGTTGGGCCATATATACGTTTTCATGCAAGTCTCCATTGAGGTACGCTGTCGACACATCTATTTGGTGAACGTGAAGTCGATATTCCGCTGCTATCCTTGCGTAACGCACGACTGGTGAGTACGTTTCTGTGTAGTTCACACCAAACTTTTGGCTACATCCCTTGGCAACCAACCGGGCTTTGAAACGTTCAATTTCACCACATTCGTTCTTGTTTAACGAAAATATCCATTTGCAATCGATTACTCTCTGCCCATGCGGAAGATCAACCACCTCCAACGTATTATTTCGTACCAGCGCCTCGTACTCCTCTTGCATCGCCGTTTTCCATTCACCCGCCTCGTTGCTTGACACTGCCTCACATACTGTCATTGGTATATTAACATCTGATTTTCGTAATAAGCTCACTATATGATCCTGCTTCCTCAGCCCACTCTTTATACCTTCTCTCAAGGTATACCGCTGTCGACCTGCTTCAAAATTATCAGAGCCCTCTTCTTCCGTCGGAAACTTATTCATTGGTGATTCAATTGTATCGGAGTATACTTCTTTTGTTTCTGTATCACTGCTGACCGTTTTTATACTTTCACCTTTGTTTAAATCTACTGGATTCATTACCTTATCAGCGCTGTTACTCAAAATCTCTTCTTCTACGTTAATAACTTCTTTTGGCTCAATATTTTCAATAAAATATACGTCTCGGCTCAATATTACGTTGCGTTTTATCTTGTCATAAAGACGATATGCTTTTGCGTTTTCCGAGTATGCCACCATTGTATACTCTTTCCCATTGCTACGGAATTTCTTGGTTTGCATTTTGTCGGGAGCTATGGCAGTAGAACCAAAAATTCTCAAGCAACTAACGTCGGGTTGCTTGCCCATCCAAACTTCCTATGGCGTTGTATTCAACAATGCTTTTGTAGGTGATCGGTTTGTTAAGTAAGCTGCACATGTAATGGCTTCTGCCCAAAAACTTTCATCCATAGCTGCACTTACCAACATTGTGCTAGCCATTTCTACCAAAGTTCGATTAAACCGCTCCGCAACGCCGTTTTGTTGCGCAGTGTAGGGGACCGTCAATTGCCTTTTGATGCCATTACTTTTAAGAAATTTGTCAAATTCAACATTCACATATTTTGCCACATTATCGCTTCTTAATGTTTTTAATTTTCGGCCCGTTTGACGCTCAGCCATACTCACGTAAGTTTTAAATACATCTAACACCTCGCTTTTACTTTTGATAAAGTAAACGTGAACATATCTACTTCTGTCATCAATTATAGTAACAAAATACATTGCACCACCAATCGAACATTTGTTTATAGGCCCACACACATCAGTGTGCACTAATTTTTTTAACTCTGTTGTTTTTGTTTGAGAACTCTCATATGGCTTTGCATGACACTTGCTTTTCATACAATTTATACAACTTTCTACTTCTGCTGCAGCATCAAACTTTAATCCACGTACTAGTTGTTTATTTTGCAGTTCTCGTAAGCTTTGCAAATTTATATGTCCGTAGCGTGCATGCCATTTCATAAGCTCATATTTGCCACTGTTAGAGAAAAATAACTTTTTGCTGGGCATCTCACTCAAAAACAAATTCTTAAATGGAGCCGCTCTGATTAACATTTTACCTTCGTGCATAATAAGGGCACAATCTGTACGAAAAATTACATTACATCCATTTGCAATAACTTTTCCAATTGATGCGAAATTACATTGCAGCTCGGGTACGTACAATACTTCCTTCAAAATGAATTTGTTTCCAGTCATATTCAACACGACATTTCCACGGCCACTCGACTTTAATGTTTTACCGCCGGCGATCACAAATTCTTCGCTGTGTGACTCAAAGCAATCAAACATATTTCTATGAGCACACATATGAGCCGAAGCTCCACTGTCTAAACACCATGAAGATTCACTGATGCCATTATTGACTGCAACAAATGCTGCGAATGAACTTAATCTAGAGTGATTTTCGCGATTGTTCTTTGCGTGTGTGTTTTCTTTGCTTTTCTGGTTACATTGTGCTGCGTAGTGTCCCTTTATTCCGCATATGTAACACCTAACGTTATTGGTTCTCATATCCCTCTTTTCCTATTGATATTTTTGTCTTCGCCACGTGCTACAAAAACTTTAGTTTGAACACTCTCAAAGTTCTGCTCATTGTTCTCACGTAGACCAAATTCTTCCACGAGTTTAATTTTCAAAACTTTAAAACTTGGCAACTGGTCACGCTATTCCAGCGCTACAACAAAGTTTTCGTACGAACTTGGTAGGCTGGCTAACAGCATTATTGAACATAGCTCCTCTTAGAGTGTGATACCGTTTTCCGACAATTTATCAGCTACATCGCTAAAACTCTATATAAGTTGTTGAATGCTGTCACCTTCCTTCATCCGGAGATTTAATAATTTTTTGTTACTTCGGCACAGGACTTATTGGTTCGTTTGTTTCTTTCAACACTTTCCAAATTTCATTAGCAGTAGTACATTTCTTCCCAATGTTAATTTGCGAAGCACTTACGGACAATATTAACACTGACATTGCTTTGTCGTTCTTGCTGTTCCATTCCGCTAAACCCTCGTCGGATTTTGGTTTCACAAACTCACCAGATGTTACCTTCCACATCTCTTGATGGATTAAGACACTGCGAATCAGCACGCACCACGTATCATAATTGCTTCCATCTATTTTGTCAATATTGTACATCGAACTCGCCATCTTATTCATATCTCGAATAATAAAATTATCAAATCAAATTATATATAAATTTAATATGGGTAACGACTGGGCCAATAACCTATTGGAATATTTTACGAAACAGTAAGTAAGACCAACTTATCCGCTTGAGCGAAAATATGCAACTCATCTTTATTCATACAAAATGGTAGATATACAGTAGAAAAAGCTTGAGATAATTCACGATAGAAAAGAAACAGGGGTGCTTTTCAGCGTACTTATATTAATGTTTTTACAATTACATTGATGGAAACATTAGCAGCAAATCTCAATTTAGGGAACCCAAAAACCTATTTATGGACCGATTCCACGATTGTACTGGTTTGGATACGAAAGCCCCCTTGTTCGTGGTCAACTTTCTTAGCACACCGTATCACGAAAATCGTCGAAAAGGCCGGAAAGGATAATTGGCGTAATGTGGATTCGGGATCAAATCCAGCCGATATGGCTAGCAGAGGACTCCCAGCACATGAACTGGTCAACAATTCCTTGTGGTGGCAGGGACCTTCTTGGTTACAAGAAGACATCTCGAAATGGCCTACACAAGATATAACTTACAACACAACCATCGAGGAGAAACGAGTGCAAACACATGTAGTAACGACCAAAACGGATTTTGATATTCTGGATAGATTTTCGAACCTACCAAGAGCCTTAAGGGTGCTATCTTATGCCTTGAGATTTCTCGAAAGAACTCATCCAAAGAAAAAAGATTATTTTAATAAAACGTCGTATCGGGTTTCATCAGATGAAATCGAAATCGCTACGCAACGCTTAGTTAAGATGTCGCAACAACAGTTTTATTCCGCAGAAAACAAAAATCTGAAGTCAGGCAAGCTAGTAGATTGTAAAATCGAAGTGCTTCCTCTTGACCTTTTCTTAGACAAGTATGGCATTATAAGGACTGGTGGTCGAATCCGCGCGGCTCTAGACCTACCATACAATGAACGCCATCCAATAATCCTACCTTACACATGCAAATTTTCTCGCCTTATAGTTCAGTTTATCCATGAAATCTCTTTACATGGAGAAAACCAACTAATGTTGAGGCTTATTAGGACCCAATACTGGATTCCTAAGGTTAAAAATATGATATAATCCATCATTTACAATTGTACGGTCTGCACAATATATAAAAAACGTGTACAAACCCAACTTATGGGTAACCTTCCCAAGGCTCGCACCACATTTTTCCGACGTTTTACTAATTCAGGGGTATATTTTGCAGGACCGTTCGACATAAAAAGTTATAGAGGTAGAGGGTGTCGAATTTCGAAAGGTTATTTATATCTGTTTGTCTGCTTTAGTACGAAAGCCATACATTTGGAAGCCGCAACCGACCTTAGCACCCAATCCTTTCCCGCGGCATTTTCCAGGTTTATCGCCAGGCGAAGATGTCCGAAAAATATCTATCTGGCATCCTGTTACATGGCCCATGCTGCGGAGGTTCCACCGATGGAGTGCAAGAGGCTAGTACAGGACGAAGGGAGCAAAGGGCGGTTGGTCATAGGCGCGGATGCAAATGCGCACCACATTGCGTGGGGAGGAGCAGATACGAACGAAAGAGTCGAATCTCTATTTTGTTACATCCTGCAAACCAATTTGCAGATAGCCAACAGGGGAAATGTCCCTAAATACATTGGTCCAACATCCAGCAATGTTTTGGATATTACACTGAGCTCCGAACGTGATATATCAAGGTATGATTGGATGGATCTTGATAGACCATCCTTCTCCGACCATGCGTATATCCGCTTCAGCATCCCCTAAAGAGGGTAGAGAAGGGAGGAACCTTTAGAAACCCTAGGTGAACAAACTGGACTAAATTCCAGAAACAGGTAGAAACGAAACTGGGACAACCCAAAGAGGTTGCCAATGTGGAAGAATTGGAGGAGTCTAATGAATTCCTAACTAGGACATGAAATTTCCAGGACGAGGAGAATCTCATGGAAAAGTTTCTGTACGGACATAGAGTGCTCCCGCGAAACAGTACGGTTGAGAAAAGTCCTAGCAAAGGGAAATATAGTCGAGGGACTTATACAGAAAGAGAACGGGGAATGGTTACGTAATAGTGAGGAATCCCTTGAGATGCTTCTCGATACACATTTCCAGCCAGCAGACAGCACTCACACTTCGATCACGGAGCGGGTAGTGCCGGGCTTGGTGACCGATACCAAGATCGAGTGGGCAGTGAACACGTTTTCTAAGTTTAAATCGCCGGGCCAGATGGTATATTCCCGGCCATGCTACAAGTTTCAAGTAGGGCGGTCGTGGAATTGCTTAAAATAATATTCGATGGGTGCATAAGACTGAATCATGTACCGCACACTTGGAGAACTGCTCGTGTAGCTTTCTTACCAAAGGCGGGAAAGATCGGTCACTTGTATGCCAAAGATTATAGATCCATTAGCTTAACATCATTTCTCTCAAAACCTTTGAGAGGCTGATAGATGTGTACATAAAGTCCAACGTGGATCAAAAGCTGCCCTCCACAACACAACATGCGTACACCAAAGGCAATTCGGTAGACACCGCATGGCATAGGGTGGTAATAAGCGTAGAGAAAGCCCTGGAATATAAGGAATATGCTCTAGGAGTCTTCTTAGACATTGCCGGGGCTTTCAGTAATGCCTCTAAATGGGCGATTATGGATGCTCTTAATTACATTAAAGTACATCCAGCCTTAACCAGATGGATCGGCTGCATGTTAAATTGCAGGAAAATTACGTCACAATGGGGATTGTACGAGGCAACTAAATCAGTGGACAGGGGAACGCCGCAGGGAGGGTGCTATCACCTCTGCTGTGGACGCTGGTCATCAACCAACTGCTCAGGCTATTTGATGAGGGACCCGTAAAACTTACGGCTTACGCGGATGACGTTGCAATTGTCATAAGTGGAAAGTGCATTCCAACGATTAGCTCTTTGATGGATCGGGCGCTTCGGGATATCCATACCTGGGCATCACATGTCGGGTTGAAAGTCAACGCGGATAAGACGGATATGGTCTTGTTTACAAAGAGGTACAAGGTCCCAAATTGGATCAGGCCCAAGGGAGGAGGGGTGAGCCTACAGGAGAAACCTTGCACAAAGTATCTAGGAATTATCCTTGACAGTAAGCTGTCATGGTAGCTCACCGTGGTGGAGAGAGTGAAGAAGGCTTCAACGGCAATTTATGCAGGTAAAAGAATGCGGGGGTGTACGTGGGGCTTATCGCCCTCTCTTTCTCATTGGGTTTAGACGGCGATTGTAAGCACTATCCTATACTATGGAGTTCTTGTTTGGTGGAAAGCCACACAAAAAGCAACCTACCTCAAAAAATTACAGGGGGTATGCAGACTATCAATACTTAGCATTACGGGAGCCCTGAAAATAACCCCGACAGCTGCACTGTATGCCATTCTGTACATTCCACATGTAGACCTGGTAGCAAAGAACATAGCGTTAACAAATGCAACCAGGCTCGGTGCCTCGGGGCAGCTTGAGCGCCGACCATACGGCCATAGTAGTATAGCGTCATCAATCTTAAGACGAACGGACTACCTGATTGCCTATCTGCGCTTCGAGGGCGATGTTAAGGCCACAATAGAGGTGGACGGTTGGCGCAAGGATGCTCAAATGGCGGACGAGGCGATACATGTGTACACCGATGGTTCCAAATTAGTGGAAGGAGTAGGGTCTGCGGTATACTTTGCTAATCCGGAAATAAACAGATCCCACAGGCTGCCGGATTACTGTAGCGTTTTCCAAGCGGAAATAGTAGCCGTAACCAAAGCAGTAAAAACCCTGGAAGACAATAGCAGAAGCTGCAACCGCGTTAACTATTATATTGACAGTCAAGCAGCAATTAAGGCAATAATCTCGTATACCACAGCATCTAAATGCGTGTTAGAGTGTAAGCAGCCCTGGAGAGAATCGGGACAGGGAGATGCATACATCTATATTGGGTCCCAGGGCATGAATTAGCTAAAAAGGACGCATCCCTTGAAGCTTGCTCCGTAGACGTCCCAATTAGACTGGGCGAAATTAAGCGAAGGCGAGAGGTGCACATGATCGACCAAGCAGGAAAGGCGTGGGTTCAAGCGCGGGGCTGTAAAGTGTTGAAGATTACTTTATTTATTTATTTATTTATTATTTAAAGTCGACGACAAACTATGGTCGACTGCATAATATAAAAGATATATGAATATACAACTCAAAAGATAAAATTTAAGATATATCGAGATTTCAACAATGTTATATTACAAACAAAGATATATTAATGAACATTACTCTTTAATTTCAGAATATAATGATAATAAGAAATATGAGCAGAAATAAGATCTTATACTGGCGGAATGCATCAGATTCCGCTCAGCATGATTTCGGAATGCAGTGGACTCCAATCTTCCTGTTGGAATGCATCAAGATTCCAATCAGCATGCCATGGGAATCCGGCAGTGCTAAGAGTAGTGTAATGAGGATATGCCATCACAAGGCATAAAAAAGTAACATGACCTGTGTTGTTGGAATGCACCGGATTCCATTCAGCTCGATGCATGACCCATAAGATTATACTGCCGGAATGCATACGATTCCGGTCACTGACTCATGAAAAAGCATGTTTTTTACGTTGTTGGAATGCACCAGATTCCAATCAACACAGTACTGTCTTGTTCCTTCTTAATGATACATGTTGATAAATGTTCCTCCATCCTTAAACGAGATAGTTCCTGTTTTTTATGGAAGAAATAAAATGCCGGCAAATTGAATTAGCTTGTATCTTCTAAATTAGATAGGCAAGTATTGCATTACGTATAGTGGCAAAAGTACATTCAAGACTGATACAGCTTTATAAGTCATTGTAGTGCGCGCACCAGATAAGAAGAGGATTATTTTTAGCAAAGTTTCGTCGACAAAGGGGTAAATAGAAAGGAACGTAGTGTCTGGGTACTCTAGGGGGAACCGCATAAAACAAGCGGCTGAGAAGGACCGCAGAATCAATTTCTCCAATAATGAGCTTATGGATGAACAATACCCCCAGTAATATTCTACGATTTTCCAGAGTGGTAAGTTAATAAGAAGAAGTCTACTTCTGTATGGAGGAAGGTGGAGACTTGAGTCCCAATTAAGGCCGCGCAATGCAAATATCAAAAATTGCTTTTGAACTGACTCAAGACGCTTTATATGCTTTTGAGAAACAGGGGACCAAACGCATGAGCAATACTCGAGTATTGGACGAACCAGCGATGTGTAAAGAACCTTAGTGAGGTACGGATCATCGAACTCTTTAGCCCATCTTTTAACAAATCCAAGTAAACCCAACGCTTTGTTGGCAATAAATGAAATATGCATGTTAAAATTCAATTTCGGATCAAAAAGGACACCTAGATCATTTGCAATAGATATACGCTCCAAAGGCGTACCATCTATAACATAAGGTTTCAATACTGACTTCACTCGGTGAAATGTCATATGCTTACATTTAGAGCAATTTAAAGCTAGTAAATTTGTTGTGCACCAACATTGGAACGAGTCCAAGTCGGCTTGAAGAAGATCCAAGGAACTCAAATCGGTAGGACAGTAAGTGTAGCAAAGTTTTACATCATCCGCATACATTATAATATGGGAATATAATATTGTCTGTGGCAAGTCATTAAGGTCTTACAACCTTAGACTAACAAAGTTGCTTCTATCATTAAAAAGAGAGGACTGTAGACTCATGACGGGTATTCTGACTGGACACTGCATTCTGGCGTCACATGCCTTTAAATTAGGCTTGGTCAGTGATAGCAGATGTAGGAAGTGCGGGCTGGAGGAGGAAACGATCGAGCACGTTCTATGATCTTGCCCTGCGCTTGCCAGGCGAAGACTCCAGCTATTAGGAGTGATACAGTTGTCAGATCTAGAAGCAGCAAGTGGCTTAAATCCTAGGAAGCTTCTAGTATTTGTCAAGAGGACGGAGTTATTTTATAACATAGGTCCTGGTTTTGATAGGGTTTTTCAGTTTGGTCGTTAAAACAAACTTCTGGTAACACTACGGACTTATTCAGACCATGTGAGGTCCTCATGGACCGGTCAGTACAACCTAACCTAACTTGCCTCCATAGTCAATAGGTGGCATAAATTAAAAGCTTTGCATCAAACCTTTTGCAAAAGATGGAAAAGAGAATATCTCTTAGAAATGCAAAAGCAGGTTAAATGGAAACGCCCGAAAGCAAACATAAAAAGAGGGGGTTTCGTCGTCGTGAAAGACGACAATGTAGCTCCGAACGAGTGGAGGCTTGGAAGAGTGGTCAAACTCCACCCGGGATCAGACGACCTTGTACGAGTTGTCGACATCACGACTGAAAAATGTCAAATTACAAGGCCATTTGCCAAAATGGTTTTACTTCCACCAGCCAAGGAAACAAGTGGAGAGGTGTCCACCGATGACCAAACCGATCCTTAAATTAGGTCATTCCATTTCTTTAAAATATATAATGCCACTTCGAATTATCGGCATAAAATAAAAATTTTATCAAAAATTAAAAACATTAATTAACTACGAGCCAAACTACAAATTAAAATAATTTATTTAATTTTTTAAATAAGTTTATTTATTAATTTAAACAGGGTCTACTGATACTAATACTATATCGTAGCGCACGACCTTCGCATTCTCGTTGCAACCAAAATCTGAACAGCAAGAATTTCAATAAGAATTGACCTACCGCTTACTCGCTCTCTGTTGTAATAATAAACTGGTCATAGTGTACAAGTACAAGTGTGTTGACTTCTTTCTGACAGGCACTCGCTTAAGTGGGCATAACGGGAAAATCTGGGTTGCCATTGTTGTTTCGGTTGAAAAAGGTCAATTAGGGTTCTGTGCGGGGACGTAAAAGATTGAAGCAGGGTTTATGTAGTCACAAAAGTGTTGCTCCTGTTCCACAGCATTATAATTTTATATCATGGCGAAAAGTGTTCAGTTCAGAGTTATTGATTTTCATTAAAAGTTTAATTTATTACGGAGGGTTGCTCCTTTAATTGTAAAAAGCAGAGAAAACGTAGAGTTTTTCAAATTATTGTGAAAAACTTTTTAATTTGAATTTCTATACCCAAGTTCACTATGAAAAACTGAAAAATGTACACTTATTGAAAACTCATTTGCACACACAATTTACACTTTGAATTTAATTGTGTTTGTATGCAAAAAATTTTGAAACTAAAAACAAAATTTTCATTTGTCAGAAAAAATAAAGAAAAAACTGCCTAATGTCAAAAAACCCTATCGAAATACAAACTGGCTTGTTTGTTTTTAATGAACTACGTTGAATTTTTCTTGTATTTCGTTAGTTTTTTCAAATATAGTTCACATACTTTCACTAGTATTGAAACCTTATTGGCTCCCTCGACAAAAAATATAAGAGAAAATACAAGAAAAATACATAGAAAATAAAGTAGCGTCATATAGGAGTTTGATTTGTTTGCAATTACAGCACCATTATATTTGCAGGAGGCTTTCACAGCTACAAAAATTAAGGCGGATTTAAACAGACGCTTTGGTTGTGTTGCATTCATTAATTCATCTGTCGGGCGAAGTATCGAAAAATTTACATAAATACTTTGGTTGCGTGCCTACGCTAAACTATATTTCAAAAAACTAACGAAATACAAGAAAAATACAACATTTCATTAAAAACAACCGAGCCAGTTCGTTTTTCGATAGGTTTTTTTGACATTCGGCCGTTTTTTCTTTATTTTTTTCAGACAAATGAAAGTTTTTTTTTAGTTTGAAAATTTGGTGCATAAAAACACAATTAGAATCAAGTTTCTAGTGAAAAAAGTGAACCATTAGAGAAAGAAATAATTTGCACGTGTTATTTGCATTGTTTTATTGTTAAAAATGTTAATGTAAAAATAAAATGTAAAACATAAACAAAAACATGACAAACTCGCTAATTATGGGGGAATAGTGGCCTCGCTTTTTCATGATAGAAATTTTTTTTGTGTTTTGAAGTTCCGATAAAGTTTCGTTAGTTTTTTTAGCTTGAAATCCAAGCAAAAATAAAGTAGTGTCATATATGATTTTGAAGTGACCAAAGCGTTTTATATAATTTTGCCCTTATGCATTTGTGTAAACAGCCTTAGAAGTGAAATTTTTCCATGTTACACGTGTGGCGCTTTATATTTTGACTCTAATTTAAATAAATTTTGCTTTCCGTATGTTTCCGCATTGTTGCAGGCTACAAATCTAGTATTCTTATTTTCGCGGAAATATATGAAACTATTACATCTGTAAATACTACAAAGTTTTATTTAACTATTAAATGCAACTCAGCTTGAAGTACTCTTACGTACCAAAAATGCAACTCTAGACCTGAGATTTGCATCAGGTGAGCGAGGCTGTTTGTAGTTTTGACGTTTATCGCTTAGTTGACACACTTGGTATAGGTACACAATGAAACTGGTTTTCGCTATGAAACAAATATTATACAAGAATAGTGAGGTTACCGCTAGCTTACTCTATTTATTCTACCATGCATTATACTCTCCCAGAAGTCAACGTTGTTCACCGCAAACATTAGACTCTATTCGGTGAACATTATTATCATTATGAGAAATAATTCCAATAAGAAATGGCCGTTATCATGCAAACAGATAGCTCTCCCAGCAATAACCCACTCTTACATTGCAAGAGATGGCTATGCCGTTAAGTATTGTACTAGTGATGTTAAATTGTGCATCACTAAATCTTACATTGCAAGTGATGATGATGTCGCAAAGTGTTGTACTCGTGATGTTAAAGAGTGCATCACCTTCTCCTACACTGCAAGTCATGGTGATGACGTTATGTATTGTACTCGTGATGCTATAGAGTGCATCAGAAATCAGATCGAACTACATGGGTGGTCATTGTGACTTAACTCCTCCCCTTCTAAATTAGGAACATCCTCGGACCTCGATTTCTTGTATTTTGGTATATCTTCACAATTAATGTACTTAATACCACATCATTAAATTGTGCTTGAAATCCCTCCTCGGAGAGAATGTTACTGCAAGAGGAGCAGCTCAATTCGGTTAGAAAATTTAATGCGTAGTACTCAACCAATGGTGGCGGTAAGAAGAAATTTCCTGCATAATGTTTTTGATTGGCAAACTCGTGCCATATTACCTTTAGCTGTTTCTTTAGCAGTAAGCGGTAAAGGTTTCGTACTATTTTTCTTACATACATAAATATTGCTTACATTACATACATATTTCTTTCAAAACTGAATTGTTGAGTACAAAATCGTTATATGTACATTAGGCCGGGTCGATTTGTGGGGAGGCAAAAAAATCGCCCATTGCTCTGTGAAAATCATATTCTAGGGATCAAAATAAGAAATTTTGCTGAAGGAACCATACCTCTAAAACGAATCAGAATTCGTTTTAGAGGTATGGTTCCTTCGGCAAAGTTTCTTATTTTGATCCCTAGAATACGATTTTCACAGAGCAATGAGCGATTTTAAAATCGACCCGCCCTAATGTGGAGGTATGGTTCCTTCGGCAAAGTTTCTTATTTTGATCCCTAGAATACGATTTTCACAGAGCAATGAGCGATTTTAAAATCGACCCGCCCTAATGTACATACGTATAAAAATTAAACTTCGTGAAATGCTCAGTTTACGGTCATTCGAAATCTTTGCTACGGACTCATGCCGGATTAACTCAATTTATGAAGCATCATTTTACTTATTTTCTTAAATTCATAGTTGGGCATTATTCCAATACGTTTTGATTTAGATAATAATTCGAATGAAATTTTGTTGTAACAAAATTGTTAAAAATTAATTTATTCCTGAATAAATTGTTTTTCAATAAATGATTTGATAGATAATTTATAGATAATTTATTTTTTTGATTGAATTTTTCAAAAACTCACAGTTTACTAATTTAAATTTTAAAAATTATTTTGTGTGCGCGTGAGCTTTTGAAATGTTACATATTTATAATTCAAATAACAAAAAAACTAATTTATTCGTCATTAGAATGAGTTTTTATCGACCATGTTTGCATTCATGTTAAATCAAATATGATTGTAATTCGGATACAATTCAGACCGATTTCAAATTGTCTTTATGGACCACCCTCCCTTTAATAAGAACCGTAGTTTTCTACCGTGGTGTGATGGTAGCGTGCTCCGCCTATCACACCGTATGCCCTGGGTTCAACTCCCGGGCAAAGCAACATCCAAATTTTAGAAATAAGATTTTTCAATTAGAAGAAAAATTTTTCTAAGCGGGGTCGCCCCTCGGCAGTGTCTGGCAAGCGCTCCGATTGTATTTCTGCCATGAAAAGCTCTCAGTGAAAACTCATCTGCCTTGCAGATGCCGTTCGGAGTCGGCATAAAACATGTAGGTCCCGTCCGGCCAATTTGTAGGGAAAAATCAAGAGGAGCACGACGCAAATTGGAAGAGAAGCTCGGCCTTAGATCTCTTCGGAGGTTATCGCGCCTTACATTTATTTTATTTTTTAGTTTTCTATTGGCTGCTCTTCGTAAAGGGGGGTTAATTTGTTGCCAAGTCTGGTGTTTCTCTTTACCATAACTTTGTCGCCCACTTTAAATGAGCGTTCTACCCTACCCTTGTTGTGGGTTTCTAGATCTATTTGCTGTGCGTGTCTCAAACGTGCCGATACTTCCTTACTTATATTTGTGTCGTCGGCCGTAGGTTGAAATATGTCTATTGGCCTTTTGTTAGTTACCGAATGAATTTTTTTATTGTATTCGATGGTCGGCAATAAAATTAAATCCTGTGTGTCGTCAATAGCCCTTTTCAATTTCATGCATCTGGCAATCTCTATCAATGTACTGTGAAACCGCTTCATTTGCCCATTAGATGTACTGTGGAGTGGTGGAGCATTAGCAACTTCAATACCGAAACTGTTGGCAAGAAGGTATCTGACGGTATTCGAATTTAAAGACTTCTCATTATCGCACTAAAGAACCGCAGCGTTAGGAAATATGTTCAAAAGTTGTATGAGTTGGGACTTAATGTCAACAATTGCTCTGGATGGTATAGTTTGCACAACCGCAAATTTGGAAAACTTGTTCAAACAAGTTAGAAAATATTTTGAATCTGTGGAAAAAATATCAACGTGAAGGATTTCTCCTAAAATTGCTGGGATTGGTGTTTTTGCTATTATATGATTTTGATGACGTCTATTATATTTCGATCTTGAACAGATTTTGCAGTTTCCGACCGCTTCTTTTGCTCGCTTTTCCAGTTTTGGAAAAAAGTAATCATTCAAAATTTGTTTTACGTTTTCTAGTGCGGCGCGATGAGCGCGGTTATGTTCTGTTATTATGATTTCAAGTTGGTCATTTGGGTCAAAAATATCGGTCCTAAATTTCTTGGCATATTTAAACTTGGTATTTGGGAATAATTTTACTATATCATGTTGGATGTAGGCTAGAATACAAGGTCTTCAATAATACCTAATAAAGTGTTTTTGTTACGAAATTGAATTACATGTCTTGTTCTGTTTCCAAATATAATGAAAGTCGGTATAGATGGATTGTCAGACTCTTCAATAATAATCTGATTTTTGAAGCAATTTACAGGTTTTTCAACCGTCGGAATGGTATAACTCAATGACTGTTCGCTATGCATAGTTGCACAGTCGGAATTTGAGTTTTGTTCCAACATGTTAACCTGTTGTCAGCAAGATTATTTTCTTTTCCTGGTTTGCTGCAGTTTCGCATTGTGCTCATCGACAAATGCCTTCCAACGGTTTAGTTTCGCATTTGGATTTCTATCTGAAACTGCAAACGTTAATGGTTGGTGGTCGGTAAAGATGTTTAAGTGGCTTACACCATACAGGTAATTTCTAAGGTTTTTTAATGCCCATACAATAGCCAGAAGTTCCCTTTCATTTGTTGCAAAATTAAGTTCATTACCCTTCAAAGTTCTAGATATCATAGTAATTGGTCTTCCTTCCTGAGATAAAACAGCTCCTAGGCCATGTTGGAAGCATCTGTTTTTAAGTCAAAAGGTTTTTTAAAATCAGGGTAAGCTAGCATTACATATTCAGATATCAAAATACGTTTCAATTTATCAAAAGCTTGGAACTGTAAAGAGTTTAATGTTATTTTTACTTTTTTTGACTGATTAGCACTGATTTTCCCGTTTTCACCTTTAGGATGTCGGTCAGAGGTTTGGCTATGCTGGCAAAGTCTTTAGTGAAGCACCTATAATAGCTTGCCAGTCCAAAGCATGATCTTAAGCTGTATAAGTTTTCCGGGGACGGGAAGTTTAGCATTGTATGTACCTTGTATTGGCATGTTTTAATGTCTCCCCTTGATACAAAAAACCCCAGATATTCGATTTCATTTTAAAAAAATTGGGACTTTTCTACTTATACCCTCATGTTAGCATCATATAAGCTTTTTGGAACCCAGTTCACGTCTTCAATATGTTGCTCTTCTGTTTTTGAAAATATTACGATATCGTCTACGTAAACATTGCAGCTTTTACCTATTTGTTGCCTTAGCACATCGTCTATAGCCCTCTGGAATATGCTAGGAGCGTTTTTTAGGCCGAACGGTAGTCTGCAAAATTCATATTTTCCGCTGCTTACAGAAAAGGCCGTGTTCTCTCCCTCTCGTTCTGCAAGTTCGATTTGGTGGAAACCCGATTTTAAATCAATCGTTGAAAAATATTGTGACTGACCCATGTTAGACAATATCGACATTACATTTGGTATTGGATATTTGTCGTCAATGGTAACTTCATTTAACTTTCGAAAATCTACAACCAAGCGTTTCTTCCTGTTGCCTAACTCGTCAAACCCTTTTTTGTCTACGACCCAAATTGGATTATTGGATGGGGATCTGGAAGGTCTAATAATGCCATTATGTAGAAGTTCTTTTATTTCATTTTTCACAAAATCCGCAACACCTAATGGGTATGGGTAAAACCTAGAATAAATGGGCTCTTCATGTTTTGTACGAATAGTTGCGACTACGTTCGTATTATATGGTAAAGACTCGTTTGGATCAGCAAACGCGTTTGATCGTTTCCTAATCATTTTTAAAAACTTGACTCACTGCGAGCGGTACATTATCATGTTGAACTTGTAAAATATGTATGTTTTTACATTTAGTAAATAATAACCTTTCTTTTCCAAAGTCGTGAGTAATTTCACCTTTCTTCAGGTCGACTATGGCATTAACCTGCGTAAGCAGATCAAGCCCGATTATAGCATCAAAATTGTTCAAAATTGGTAAAATAACAAAATCAGTATTTATTCCGAATAAGTTTATTTTACACTTTTTACTTACTTTAGTCTCGCCATGAACTGACTTAACTAAAAACGGTTTAGCTAATGGCACAATTCCCTTTAGCTCTTTAAAGGGCCTTATATAACTTTTTGAGCCCCCCGTATCTATTAACATTTTTATAACTTTCTGCTCGGTCCCTATTATTCTGCTAACCCAAGGGAGCAGGGTACTTTCCCTAAAAAATTTATCTCTTCCGCAATATCCTCAATTTCGTTTTGTACTTTTTCGTCGTAAGAAACTTTATCAGCATTATCTTGTGTAATGTGATTTATTCTTTGAATTTTAGGCCCAGTACTCCTATCGAAATCGGACCGGCGCTTAGCTTGCGGTACTTGATTACCAGGATTCTGTGGAAATTGTCTTTGTTTAGAACTCTGGAAATTGTTTGGTTTAGTATGCTCTAGGGTCTGGTACGGTGGATTTTTGAGCTCATAATTCGATGAGCGACGGAAGCAAGACGTTGACGGATCTATATCCATAGGTTCGGATCTCTACTGTCTATTGTTGTGAATAGAACCATGTTTTTGCTGCCTATATTAATTATTTTGGTAATGGGGATTTTTATGGTTATTTAAATTATCTAGCTGATTAGTGTTATTTTCAAAAGGTATTCTGTCAGAAAGTTGGTTTTTGTTATTGTCATCAAAACGCCTTGCAAAATGCGTGGCGAACGTGTAGCGTTCGTGATTCGCTTCTAGCTCCTGAGCAAGTGCCAAAGCAGATGGTAAGTAAGTTGGCCGTGAAGAAAATAATATGTCACAAGGATGTTTTCTCAATCCTGAAATGAAAACGCGTAACGCATCCGTTCTGTATTTTTCATTTATTGAATTCGCTAGGTGGCTTTCGTAGGTCATTATTGTTTTATGGGTAAGAAGAGTGAGCTTTCTCTCCACTTCGTCATAGAATTTTAAACCCGTCAGACTCCCTTGCCTTAAAATACTAAGTTCTTTTTCGATAAGATAAACGGGTCTTTTATCAGCATAGGTAAAGTCTAGCCCAGCTATTATGGCTTTGAAATTTAATACAGTATTAAAGGAAGGTAGAGCTGTGTCTGCAAGGCCCCTAATTATTGCGACTGCTTGATAGTGCTTTGCACTTCCGTCATACCTGTCATATAGTTTGTAGGCTATGTGCGCCGCTTGCCTCCATGAAACATAATGATCTTGTTTTCCGTCAAACTCGGGCACCGATTTGACAAGGTCAAGGGTTTCGTCGCAATGGACATTTCCTACAATTGTCACCTCTTCAAAGGGTTCTACGTTTTCAGTCAGCGTAGTAGCAAACTTCTTAGTCAAGTCGTATAATTTTTTGTCAAAATCTTCCTTCTGTGATTTTAGTGCAGCTGATACCGCTGCCGTAACTATAGCCGTCAGCTCGGTAGTGTCCATATTAATTTCATATTTGTCTTTTAAAACTAATTTGTCAAAAAGGTGGGCTAGTTCAGAGTCGCACATAAACTTCAAGTACAAAACTCGGTTTTAAAGGTTTTTTACATAAACGAATACGTATTAGTTTAATGGGAAAAAATTTAGAAAATATTTAAAAAAGAAAAATCAGGAAAAAATTCAATAACGTATTGAAATAGAGTTATGATTTTTCTAACTATTTAAATGTTTCTTAAAAAATACTGAGCATATCACTTACATGCTGTTATTTTATAATAATAATAATAATAATAATAATATTTATTTAGTCTTGAAATTATTACATTTCTTACAGACTAGTTACAGGTAAAGATAGACTACCAACTAATTTAACAGGTCATTTAGTAGCATTTTAAATCTTTTTTCACAGTAGGAGAAGTCCAAAACTGAAGAATTTTGGAGCAAGTTAAACTCTTTTAGAGCTCTAACAACAGGACCATTGGCCGAATAATTGGTCCTCGCCAGCCCAACGTAAAATGTGGCATGATTCCTTAAACAAATACTAGGAATAAGAAAGAATATACGTTCAAGTAAAAAAGGGGCAGCCACCCCAGATATTAAATTAAAAATGAAAGTGAGAGATAGGAAGCTTCTCCTACAATTTAATGTCTTGAGATCAATAAGCATACATCTAGATTCATAAGCCGGAACCGGAAGATCAAAATGAAGGGGGCGCAGAGCGTACTTTATAAAGACTTTCTGAACTCTCTCCAAACGACTTATATGACAGGAATAATATGATAGTCAATATAAACGTGGTTTCTCAAGAACCGTTGCTAGGTAGCCGTAATTAGTTTGCCCTTCAAATGTCATCCAAGGTAGTCTCATTTAATTTCGGCTTAGTTTACTGTACTTCACCGTTATATGTAGATTGCCATAACACGAAGATGTTATAACATAAAGCTCCGGTGTTTTAACCTTATTGCTATTTTAATGTGGTTTCTCAAGAACCGCTGTTATAGAGCTGTAGTTGGTATACCCTTGAAACGTTAACCAAGGTTGCTCAATTTAAGTTAATTTTTTACTCCACCACTATAGATTACAGTAGCACAAATGCAATAATTTTCCGTTGTTTCAATTTTGTTTTTGCTTCAATATTAAATTTAATATACGTAGTGACTTCCTAAACACAGTTGGTTTATCATTTTTGTAGTAATTTTTTCCAATGTCACCAAAGGTCGAAAGTTAATATCTTCTTTTAGAATTTGTTACAATCAGTCCAATTAATTATTTGTGGACAGCTTTTTCCACCATGAGTATCAATTTCAAAGTTTTACAACTTCTCGCGCCCCACGTTGGGCGCCAATTAAAATAACTTATTTAATTTTTTAAATAAGTTTATTTATTAATTTAAACATGGTCTACTGATACTAATACTATATCGTAGCGCATGGCCTTCGCATTCTCGTTGCAACCAAAATCTGAATAGCAAGAATTCCAATAAGAATTAGCCTACCGCTTACTCGCTCTCTGCTGTAATAATAAACTGGTTTCCGCTATGAAACAAACATTATACAAGCATAGTGAGGTTACCGCTAGCTTACTCTATTCTACCATGCATTATACTCTCCCAGAAGTCAACGTTGTTCACCGCAAACATTATACTCTATTCGGTGAACATTATTATCATTATGAGAAAGAATTCCAATAAGAAATGGCCGTTATCATGCAAACAGATAGCTCTCCCAGCAATAACCCACTCTTACATTGCAAGAGATGGTTATGCCGTTAAGTATTGTACTAGTGATGTTAAATTGTGCATCACTAAATCTTACATTGCAAGTGATGATGATGTCGCAAAGTGTTGTACTCGTGATGTTAAAGAGTGCATCACCTTCTCCTACACTGCAAGTAATGGTGATGACGTTACGTATTGTACTCGTGATGCTATAGAGTGCATCAGAAAGCAGATCGAACTACATGGGTGGTCATTGTGACTTAACTTACACAACAATCTACAAACAGTTTATCACGTTTACGTCCATAAGCTGCAGGAAAATAAATTCAGTTCGCCATTTTTATTTCAAAAATCTACCATCTTTTTTTCATCAAAATGTAGCTAAATACAAAACGGTTTGATAATGTTTCAATTACATGGTACAACTACAATAACTTGACAAAATTTCACGTCAAGTTGGTGTAATTGGACAACTACAATACATAAGAATTTTTTTCTTATTAAATTCCAATATTTTTCATTAAAAACCAAATTCGCAAGTAGGTATAAACCTCACATGCAATCGGGTATGAAGCCACCACTCGTTCAGAGTATTAATAATGCGTATCATTGAAATAGCACACAAATTTACATATTTATTTTAAACTGGAATAGAAAATAATATTTTTAGAGTTTAATTGCTCTTTCTCATTTCTCATAATAACTTACAGCATTTTTTGTAGGGTATTGTGAGACACAGCAAATGAACCAAAAACAATACAAATAACGTGCTTATTTTTCACTCAAAATAACACAATTGTGCACAAAGCATTTAATTCCGGATTTCCTAATCAATTAAAATATGCAAACCTGATGAACGCACTCCATTAATTAGTCCTTAAGGTTTTTTCTTGCCTACTCTTTGTTGTTACTGCCTGTGCAGCGACCGCTAACACTGCAACATAAATCCCTTCTTAGGTGTTACTTTCAGCATAGTGTATATACATATTTACAAGCAATGACATCATTTAATTGGAATAATCTGAAAAGAAAAATAAATACAAGTCAGTTAAATCATACAATTAATGTAAATTACAAAATTCCTCTATGTTTACCGGCATGTTTATTATGTAATTACATTTCGCTTTTGTCATTTACATGACATTTCATCTACGCGGTATGGTATTGCCATAGCGAACATTTTTTTCACACCAATATGGGTGTTTTAGTGGAACATGATCCGTTCCAATTTTTTTTCACTGTTTTTAATTACTGATTTCACGAATACTTTATTGCAAAATAAGTACGAATTGGAAGAAAATGGTTTAAAACTCGAAAGGTTTGAATTTTTTCGTAATAAACATTTTTCAACTACAATATTTTCACCGAAATCCACAAATTTAGTTGGGAAATGCGAAACTTTCTTGGGTGGCAGGAAATTTTGTGACAAATTAAATCACAAAAATAAAAACCAAATTATAAATTTTCGATCAGATTCGAATATAAAAATTTTTATTTATTGTATTCAGTAGAAATTATGAATTGAGCACTCGCAAGTGTAATTTATTAATTTTCTACGTATGATTCCAATGCAGAAACACGAAATTTAATATAAAGAGATAGGATGTACTCAGGGAGCATTTAGAAAGTGATCAATAACCCGTTGATAAACAGTTGTGCGCTCACGCGATCATTCTTTTTCGCTATTGCAAATGCATCACTGCACGAACTTTGGACAACCTATATGCAGGTCCCTGCACATGGGCGCTTATAGCAGAGGGTCAATACTAATATAAAAAATTTCATATACATATGCCATTCAGCGTTCGCCACCCAACCAAAATTCATTTTTTTAAATAAAACCAAAAATTTAAATTCAAATATAATATAACAAAATAAATCCAATCTGGCACGGAGACACGTCCTCTTCGTCTGGATATAACATTTAAACTCATAAAGTTAAAATCTGGAACAGAGACTTTGCCTCTTTGTCCAGATGGAAAATTAATTGTCACATAATATAACAAAATAAATCCAATCTGGCACGGAGACACGTCCTCTTCGTCTGGATATAACATTTAACCTCATAAAGTTAAAATCTGGAACAGAGACTTTGCTTCTTTGTCCAGATGGAAAATTAATTTACATTCGTCGAAATCTGGAACGGAGACGTCCAGACTACGAAAAATCTCGGAACACAAAAGAGATAAATGCAAATAAATACAGTCCAAATATGTATACTATATAATGTGCGTTGAATTATAACCCGTTCTTGTTTTCAGGTTTAATATGTTGCTTCTTTTTCCTACAGCGGCTACTATATTCAAACAAGTCCGGACGTGATCAGCCAACAAATTTTCATTCAATAATACAGACATATTGTATCTAGTTTTAAGTAATACGTGCGCGTGACCGCGTCAGCATGACCTTCCTTCATTTCAAGATGTTGCTTACCGCAAGGGGGCCGGCATGTTTAGGTCAGGACCTAAATATTTTTATACTGCAAACACGGCCACTCTAATACATAATTTATTTAGTGCAAATACATTCATACATACTTGTATGTACTGGCCATCCACATGCATACACATTCATGTATGTTCACATATATGCAACACTAACACGGGTAACTGAGTTTTCCATCGGATAACAAATATCCCTTGGAAAACCCCCGCACGATCTCCGGTTCGACAACACGGAGATCACTTTCCATTTTTCGGTTCAATTTCAACCACGAAGGAAGAAGGTCAACTGCTGCGGTCTCGCCACATCACAATTTATGGCAAGGTAAGTTAATTGTACCAACTTAACAAATAATAAATCAATTATTATACCATACTAATATTGAAATTATTTTTCTTTTCTTTTCCTTTTAATTATATTGGACCTCCGCGCACCGAGCGTTCTGCGCGGCCAACACTGTTGATCGGGATAGTTTAACCCTGTTTATTTCGCTTGCGATTGCCCTTCCATTTACTCCAAAACATGAAAACATCTTTTGGCATATTTCTTTTATTAAACGTCCATCGGAAAAGGGCTTCAAACTTATTGCTATATGAGCCGTTTATTTTGAAAGTGGCATAACTCATTTCACGTCGTTTAGGTTCAGTGGTAATTTGTTTGTATCTCTCCTCGCCTCCAGTTTTTTAGAGTCCAATATCCAAAAGATGCAATTCTTATTATTATTTTATAATTGTAGAACCATCTATATATGCATTCGTTCAAAAATAACAATGCATTTAAGACCATGAGTTGGAAATGACTTATGCCACTTTCAAAAAAAACGGCTCATATGTAAGCTTGTCGTGTACAATGCTTTCAATGCGCACATATGATAATTATCTTTGGTGTATAAAATTCTGACATGATTTGAAGGACCTTCTTCTTCAATAACATCAAGTATTCTCCTCGCATCATACTCAAGAAACTCTTCTTTTAAGGCTTTTACCTTTTCTAGCCTTTCTTCATCCCCTTTGACCATTTCAAAAAAGTTTTGGTGACACGTGAAGAAATGTCGTTTCAACTGGTATTTCGAAATTTTTTTCATAGTTAAAAAGCACAACACACATTGTTCTTCGCACTCAAAATTTTCGCAAAAAAGGAACTCATTCTCCCATTCTTTATTAAAGGACATTTCTATTACTCGCTATTAATTTCAAAATTCGTACACACCAAACATATGAAAACTTCTTGTTATACATTTTTTTTCAGTGCTGTCACATTTTTTATATTTTTTCATAGTAAATTTGTTTTTGTAAATTTTTACATTATATCGAGGTGCTCGTTCATCATATGAAATTGTTTTTGCTTTGGCCTTACATATGAAAATCAAAAACTTCCATAAGAATTTTATTTATATGCGAGGTCATACGGGAGTGCTTTGAAATTTTTTTTTTATATTCAAAGTGTGAATTTGTATCTGTGCTTTCAGGGCAAAACAAAAACAAAAGTGCTATAAGTGTATAGGGGTTGAGCAGCCCTGTATATTATTATATATTTCATTTTCGTTCTATGCCAACGAGTGCAGGTTCATTCTGTGAAAATAAATTTATAAGTTTTTATTCTATCCACTAAGAAATATAAGATACCTGCATTGCACCTGCCGGTGCTAGCGGGCACCACCCTGACGCTGAGGGACTCTGCCAAATACCTAGAAAAAATTTTGGATAGGAAACTATCCCGGAGGGAAAACGCTCAGAAGCAAGAGTGAAAGAAAGCAAGGATTCGCCTTCGTCGGACTATTGCGCTCCGACTGTCTTTTTCTATATGAAGTACGAGGTTGTTATCCCAGACAGGGATTATTGGTTGAAGGAGCCGCCGGACCTGAGCGATAGTTTGCAGATATATACTGGCGGTTGAGCACCTGAGAAAAGCTGTTAATGGCTATAACGAAATTTGTGTTTACTCTGACAGCCAGGCTGCACTAACAGCGCTGGTATCGGCTTCAGATAGGTCCAGGACAACAGAGAAGTGGCGAAAATCTCTTAACGAGATCGCTGAGCAAACTTCCCTTAGTCTGGTATGGGTGCCTTGATATACTGGCCAATGAGATGGCTGACGAACTTGCAAGAGGGGGCACATCCCTTCCGCTTTCGTCTTGGAAGGTATTAAGCATGCCGCTCGCTACCTTTAAGCTCACTTTGAAAGAGATTTTCCTTAGGAAGTGGGCGTGAGATGGTGCAATCTTGAATCCTGCTACCACACTAAGCTCATGTGGCCTAAATAGGACACGAGAAGCAGCAGAAGTCTCCTTTTTCTTGGAAAGGGGGACATATCTCTGGTGGTTGGATTTATAACCGGACATATAGCAATCGGGAGGCATGCACAACCTATAATGATTACTGCAGGAGCTGCAAAGACGAAGAGGAGATAGAAACAGTCAAGCATTTTCTGCACTTTTGCACAAGAGGAATAAATTTCTGGGATCTCCCTTCTTTGAAGATCTTTGTGATCTGGCTAAATTGGGGCCTAAGAAATTCCTGATGTTTGCTGAATCGACCTGTTGATTTGAGTAGGGGAGAGATCCACGTGGTAAAACAACGGGATCTTTATGGGCTTAAGTGCACTGGTGCTCGCACCGGTGGCCACTCTAACCTAACCTAATCTTGTTCTCAAAAATCTTCTGATTATCTCTATATGAGATTATGCAAAAATTAAGTGTAAGTATTTACTGTCAACATCTACAATAGTAATTCTATTGTGGCCATCTCACGTGATGATGAAGGCAATTCGGTACTCGAATGGCCCAGTAGGGCATAATTGACATGAGCGCTACAGTGCATGGCTTTCCAGCACTTATATATCCCTCTTCGATACGCTTTGCAGATTTTGAGATTTGGTTATTGTAATTTCGGCTAGTTCGCCTACTGGTTCTGGGACTGGGGCTTTGCCCTCCCACTTCTTCCTCTTAAAAGCAGGCTTATCAGGCACAGCCGATCCGAGTGTAAAATTGAAGATTGCTCGCAGTAAAGTTTTCGTCAGTGGACTGTTCGCGACATTCCTCCACCGTTTCACGGGCCCATGCCAAGCGATCGTTCTCATCGTTGGTTGGGCCAACCACTGAACCACATCGCTGCATAATTCTTAATGGTTCCCTATATTTTGAGAGGGTTCTCTTAAGCTCCTTACCTCGTTCGTCCCGTTCAAACGTTAGTTCCTTGTCCTAGCTAGTATACCGCGTCCGAATTACGTTTATAGCGATTTCATCTTCACCGGCTTGCGACGCCATCGCCTTTTCCTTCTCATCCTTTCTTTGTTTTAAAGTTTTTAAGTTCGTCTTGATCGTGCGACTACTTGCTCGCGGGCCCAGCGGTCTAATGTTAAAAATGGGGATAAAAATCGTCACCATTGTGTGGTAAGACCGTCTTTATTTCTCGATGTGGCTCCGTTCAACACAGCCGAAAATACCCTCTGGCTGCAAATCAACCAGTAGGCACGGTCCGCATAACATCCTGGATTAGGAGGTTGGCAGTTCTTGGTCACTATCAACCTGCCGCCCTTCTATGAAGCGAAACGGCATAAATGCAGGCACAAACCGCTCAGCCCCATAGTTGGGCGCTATGGAGTTCGGCCAAGCGTGAACGACAAGGCTCCTGCCACATTTTGGGTACATTTGTTATATTACCTCACGCAATTCACCACAGCCAGGCGTAATAATAATGCCTAGTCCAATGGACAATTTTGTCAGATATAAGGTGAGTACAATGTAACATTCAGATTGGTATTAAAATTTGAAATTTCACCATAAAACTTTATCATCCCTTCGCTCATGCCTAAGTTAAATATCTCCTGTGCCGAATATATACTCGCAAGTTGTTTCCGGCTGTCGTAGTGCGCAGGGTGGTTGTTGTTGTTGTAGCAGTGCTTCGCCCGATCGAATAGGTCTGCCAATCACAAATTGTCATCAATGTCCTCTAACGGGAGTCCGAGGAAACTTACTGTTGAATGCAGGGCATACATTTTGTATGTCGGGGTTGATTCTGGATAGGTAAGAGTTTAACATATTACAGTATCTAGATCGAAGTTTGGATAGAGTGACTCGCGTTTCCCTAGGGAATGTGCGTTCCTCTTCCGCAAGTTTAGGGTATTGCTCTTTGGATTCACCGGGCAATTCCTGACATAGAGGTCCGACGCCTGTTTATGGAGTTCACCAAGGACCTGCTTATGTTTTTTGGCTTCATACGGCTGTGTTCTCAGGTGCCGTATTTCCTCATAGTGCTTACGGAGGTGACTCCTTAAGGCCCTGGGCGATGTTGGCTCATTAATCAGATGTCTGTTGGGATGACCAGGTTTCGCGGTATTCAAAAGAAACTGTTTGGTTAGCATTTCATTTCATTCCCTTATTCGGAGTATTCTCACCTCATTATGTAGATGGTGTTCTGAAGACATAAGGAGAAAACCCGTTGCGGTTCTAAGGGCAGAATTTTGGCAGGCCTGTAGCTTGTTCCAGTGGGTAATCTTTAGGCTTGGCGACCATATCGGGGACGAGTAGCATGCAATTGGCTGGTCAATTGCTTTGTAAGTGGTAATGAGCGTTTCTTTATCTTTTCCCCAAGTACTGCCAGCAAGAGATTTGAGGATTTTATCACGGCTCTGGATTTTCGGTACAATTGCGGCTGCATGCTCACCAAAATGTAGATCCTAATCGAACGTCACACCCAAGATTTTGGGGTGTAGGACAGTCGGTAGAGCAGTGCCATTGACGTGGACGTTCAAAATGATCAACATTTGGGACGTCCATGTTGTAAATAAGGTCGCCGATGATTTAGTCGGTGATAATGTCAGGTTTCGCGAGGTGAAGAAACTGGAGAGATCAGGGATGTAGCAGTTTATTTTGTTACATAGCTCATCGATCTGTGGTCCTGGGCCTGTGGCCATTATTGTGCAGTCATCGGCGTAGAAAACGATAGTAACTCCTTCTGGTGGGGAAGGTAGCTTTGATATGTAGAAGTTAAACAAAAGTGGGGACAGGACACCAACCTGTGGCATCCCTTGTTTAACACTCCTTGGTTTAGATGTTTCGTTTCGAAATTGCACCGATGCCTGCCGCCCACCCAGATAATTTGCGATCCACCTTTTAAGACTTGAGGGAAGGGTAGACCCTTCCAGATCTTGCAGTAACGTGCCATGGTTGACCGTATCAAAAGCTTTTGATAGGTCTAGCGCAACGAGTACTGTTCTATGGTGGGGTTTTGATTTAAAACGCAATTTATCTGGGTGTTAATGGCATCTAGCGCGGTGGTAGTGCTGTGTAGTTTTCTAAAGCCATGCTGATGATCGGCTAGTGGCAAATTTGCCTTGAAATGGGGCAGTAAAGTGGCTCCAAGCGTCATAGCTATTGGCGACAGGACAGATATCGGGCGATATGACTCTCCTATGTTAGCTGGTTTCCCAGGCTTTAGTAGCGGGAACACCTTGGCCATTTTCAATTTTTCGGGAATGAGAAAGATGGAAAGAGACAGTTTGAAGACATGTGCTAAATATTTGAAACCCTCTTTCCCTAGGCTTTTAAGCATCGGCATGGCTATGCTGTCAGGGCCCACCGCTTTAGATGGTTTAGCTTGAACGATGGCGTCCTCAACCTCTTTGGAGGTGATGGTAATTGGGGACGCGCTGAATTTATGTTTGTGCGCATGTCTGTTGTCCCTCCGTCTAGCTTTTTCAACCGTAGAATGCATTATATATTGTCGGCAAAAGGCGCTCGCGCATTTTTTCGCATCCGACAGCACTTTATCGCCAAAGGCGATGGAAATTTTGTCATTGTGCTTGGACGGATTCGATTGGACCAATTTATTCGGAATTTACGGTGGACCAAAGCTTACACACACCGACAGAGAGGTTACAGCTTCTTAGATGCTCCTCCCATTTCGCCCGCTTGTGTTCATCCACAAGCAATCTGATGTTTTGGTTTATGTCCCTTATTTGGGGGTCGCCGGGATCGAGCTGTCTTATAAGGTCACGTTCTCTCGCTAAATTTGCGGCCTCCGCCGGAAAGTGAGGCCGAATTTCGGGAATTCTTCCGGCGGGAATAAAGCGAGCCGCTTCGGATTCAATGACCTTGCGGAAAGCACGTTCCCCTTGGCGAGCATCAGTTTGGATAGGAAGGGCAGCAAAGCGGCTGTCTGTAAAGGATTTATATTCGTCCCACTTTCCTTTTTTAAAGTTAATGAAAGTGCGTTTTTCTGCGACGATGAAGTCGGCGGAACGCTCGAGCGAAATAAGTATAGGCAGGTGGTCGGATGCCAATGTTACCATCGGCTGCCAGCTGACGCAGTTTACGAGTTCTGCGCTCACGGTTGATATATCTGGCGAACTGTGACAGCTTCCTACCATACGAGTGGGGGCGTCTCCGTTTATTATGCAGAACGTCGTTTCTTCTATTTGCTCGGCCAACATCTCTCCTCTGCTGTCCGGCTGCAAGTTTGAATACCATAGGTCCTGATGGGCATTGAAATCGCCTAAGATAATGCGATTGCCGCCAGTGAGTAACGCACTAATATTAGAGCGGTATCCACTGGGGCAGCAGGCGGCAGAAGGAATGTAGATGTTGGTGATTTCTAGGTTTACATCGCCTGACCGGACAGATAAGCCATGACGTTCCAGGACATTGTCCCTGCGGCTGATGTCGGGATCAAATATATGATATTGCAGGGTGGTAGCGACCTCCGCTTACTACCCAGAAGATCCTGGGTTCAAGTCCCGGGCAAAGCAGCATCAAAACTTTAGAGACAAATTTCTGCAATTAGTAAAAAGTTGTTCTAAGCACGACACAAATTGCAAGAGAAGCTCGGCTTAAATCTCTTCGGAGGAGTCTTGTATCTATTTTTAATTATTTTAGTTGCTATAAATGATTTTCCCCTATACATTTTTTATGCTTCGAATGAAATGCAGGGCTGGGTTTTTGGAATTAATAAAAGACTGGTATCTCGGGATTAATACAACTGTATATCATCTACATACTTACATAAATTTCGATCCTTACATTTATTTAATTTTCTTTTTCGATTTTAGGAAAAATGCCAACACATATCCTGGTGATCATTATGTGCGAGTAGCTTTTAGTGAAGCCTCAAAGGAAATCGATATGGCTATCAATAATACCATTGAAAGTCTTTTTACCAAACGTCATATAAGCTCAAATGGATCTCCCAACTACGCTAACTTATTGCGAGTGTTCCGATTTCCTAGTGGTGAAGCGCGGCAACTTGCTAGGGCAGCTGAAATTTATGAACGGACACTTGTAAATATAAGAAAACACATTGCAAGAGGCGAAAACTTAACTGTACATAGCCAAAATTATGAGTTTCGAGAACTGCTTTCACGTGAACATTTGCATTTAGTTGCTGAACTTTCCGGATGTGTCGAGCACCGTGAGAAACCAAATTGCACTGATATGTGCTATCATTCGAAATATCGAAGTATGGATGGGACTTGTAACAATCTAAAAAATCCGTGGTGGGGTGCATCCCTTACAGCATTTACACGTATTGCAAAACCAATTTACGAAAATGGTTTCAGCACACCGATTGGATGGACAAACAATTTTTTGTATAATGGGTTCTCGAAACCAAGTTCTCGTTTGGTTTCAACTTCAGTTATTGCGACGAAAGATGTTACCCCAGATGAAAGAATAACACATATGGTAATGCAATGGGGTCAGTTTTTAGATCATGACTTGGATCATGCGCTGCCATCAGTAAGCTCGGAGAGCTGGGAAGGCATCGATTGTAAAAAAACATGCGAATTTGCACCGCCTTGCTTTCCAATCGAAGTCCCCCCAGGCGACCCACGTATAAAAAATCGGCGATGCATTGACGTTATTCGTACAAGCTCTGTGTGTGGTTCTGGAATAACTTCAATATTTTTTGAGGACATTCAACATAGAGAGCAAATAAACCAACTTACTTCTTATATCGATGCTTCCCAGGTCTATGGCTACAATCATGAATTCTCATTGGAACTGCGAAATATGACGACAGACGATGGACTTTTAAGAACGGGTGTTCACTTCCCAGGACAGAAATACATGTTGCCATTTGCTGCTCCCCAGGATGGTATGGATTGCCGACGTGACCTTAATGAAAACACGATGAACTGCTTTGTGGCAGGGGATATTCGAGTTAATGAACAAATCGGTTTGTTGGCCATGCACACCATTTGGATGCGGGAGCACAATCGTGTTGCCACAAAATTACGTGATATAAATCCACATTGGGACGGCGATACTATATATCACGAGTCAAGAAAAATAATTGGTGCCCAAATGCAACATATCACTTACAAGCATTGGCTACCGTTGATTGTTGGAGAAAGTGGTATGCTAAAGTTGGGCGATTATCGGGGATATGATCCTAGCATAAATCCTTCAATTGTAAATGTATTTGCTACGGCGGCATTGCGTTTTGGTCATTCCATAATCAACCCTGTATTACACCGGCTTAATTCCACGTTTCAGCCTATACCACAGGGCCATCTTCCCTTACACAAAGCATTTTTTGCTCCATGGAGGCTTGCATATGAAGGAGGAATAGATCCACTTATGCGTGGAATGTTCTCAGTTGCCGCTAAATTAAAAACTCCCTATCAAAACCTCAACATGGAACTAACTGAGAAACTATTTCAAACCGCCCACGCTGTCGCTTTAGATCTAGCCGCTCTTAATATTCAGCGAGGACGAGATCATGGACTTCCAGGATACAATGTTTATAGACAATTTTGCAATCTCACACCTGCACTTACATTCGAAGACCTACATATGGATATTAAGAACGAAGGAGTACGTAAGAAACTTAAAGAACTTTATGGACATCCAGATAATATTGATGTGTGGGTTGGTGGTATTTTAGAGGATCAAATAGGGGGTGGGAAGGTGGGTCCCCTATTCCAGTGCCTACTTCTAGATCAATTTCGAAGACTACGTAATGGAGATCGATTTTATTACGAAAACCCAGGAGTGTTTCTTCCACTACAACTAAAGCAAATTAAAAAAGCAAATTTAGGACGTGTTCTCTGTGATAATGGTGATGAAATAACGGAAGTATCAACTAATATTTTTTTACTACCCGAGGTCCAGGGCGGCTACAAAAAGTGTTCTGACATATCAGAGATAAACTTAAATTATTGGCAGGATTGCGGCTCTTGTAGAAGCTTACCACCACTATTGGACGACGATGCAGGGTATATGCTTGAAAACCATTTTCAAACAAAAGATATGAGTTCTGTACGAATGAACAGTTTAGAAGCGTTGGTATCCAAAATCCAAAAGGAGCTGGAGGACTACAAAACAAGAGTTAATAATATCGAAACTGAGCACCGGCATTAAGAGAAAAAATTACAAATCGCTGTTTACACACGAATACTTTTGTCTTTGGAACTCGGACGCGCAACTTGCCTTGAGTTGTCTTTTTTCGTTTCATAATTTTCTTTAATCCTCAATATTTATTTTAGAATTGCTCCTTTTTTGCGCTTTAATAGTTAATATTCGATTTTTATTTGAAATATTTATTAAGTGCTTTATTTTTAATTTTTTAATGAATAAATAAAAAAATTGTTTAGAAAAACATTTAAAGGAAATGCCAAAATACTAGCCGCATGCAAATGGAATGCGCAAAACCAAAAGAGAAATTTCCGATAATTAGCAATAAAACTACACTTCAAAAAACGCGAGTAATCCATAAATAGTGTAAGGAATACTCTTTTAGGAGTATAGGAGTGCTCCAAAACTAATAGGATGTGCTCCAAATAATATTGCGATGACCTAGGAGAGGAATCGGTGATTCCACTCTCGCTTTGTGTGTGAGTATTCCTTAGAGTACATACGTGAGAGTACTTTCCAAAGTATTTTCACTGTAGTACTCCAGGGAGCACCCACAGAGGATCATTTGCCAGAGTACTCCAGAAAAACTACTCGATGGAGTATCTGCGGCACAGTACTCTCCAAACTGCTCCTGAAATATTACTCCATGGAGTACCGACAAGAGATTATTTGCGTAACTGCTCTCAAAACATTTCTCTACTAGCAAAAGAGTACTCGTTAAACCACCCTCGATGGATTACCTAATGGAGTACCTACAGGAGATTACTTAAGAAAGTACTCTCAAAGCATTACTCCTTGGAGTGCTACGGAAGAGTACTTTTAAAGTCATTGCTAGAGAAGAAGCCACCCAAAATAAAACATAAAATTTATAAAAAAAAATCATATTAGTTTCTTTATTCACGCAAATGCTAAATAACATAAGAATATTCGTAGTATAAATTAATAAAATATAAAATATATAATTCCATAACTTCTGATCCCGCGGCATAATTTGGAGCGTCGCATTTTGTCCATTTTTCAATCTACGCGCAAACTTTTCCCTCTCCATTTTTTGAATACGTCTTTTGTGACGTGCGCTGTATTCCATACTTTACCTTTATATATTTAGTTATAATTATTTTATTTTTCACCAATAAAATTCTCTGTCTTTTAAATTAAATTCACTCCGATAATTCTTTCCGACACAATTACTCTTTGAATATTTCTCTATACTATAGTATGTACAGAAACGATATAATATAGAGACATTGCATGGACGAAAAATCGTGTGAGGCAAGCTTCACGAAATTCGAGTGGGTCACATTCACCACTTGCCACAGCAGAATTTGTTAAACTACCACTGCATGTATTTGTTATTTAACAATTATTTGTACACTTTTTATTCAGCTACTGTTTTCAAAATTCCCATTTTTACACTCTTAAACTACAATCGGTGTATTTTGTGTGCTTAAATTATGTTAAAAATCGTGATAAAATTTATGGTGTGGTGGAAGTGACCTACTAGAATTTTGTTACGCTCCGCTGCTTTCCACCGAAATTCGCGCATGCAACGTCTTTATTTTCGATAATTTTTGGTATGTATACATAAAACCAGTTGCACCGTTGCATTTTATCAGAGTTGCCATAGTAAAATTTTATTATCAGTTATTTGCATGCAATATTTTACTTCTGGCAACTCTGTTCGATCGTCATCGTGTCGTGATCACGGTCGTTAAAACACGAGCAATGATCGGCTGATGGTAGCCCGCAAACGCATTGCAAAGGAGTATTGTTAGAGTACTCCAACATGAAAAAAATGGAGCACGTAATCCAAAAATTTTTGCAGGGTATTCGTTTGTGTATCAGGGTATACATGATAAAGACACCTAAATATATCAGTGATGCTCAAGCACATACAACAACATTTTGCGCTTGTGTTAATAAATAAGAGACTTCAGCGACACACCCAAAAAAAACTCGCATTTCTCTACTTGCCTTTATAAATTACGTACTTAGTTTGAAATAAAATATAAGAATGCACTATTATACTCGTATTATAATAGCGACAATACTTTGAAGCATGTCAACTAAAACAATTATTGCTTTTATCCAAAAAAAATATGTACCTTGTTTGATAAACAATACTTTGGTTTTTAAAAAATTTATAACCATGAAAAAAATTGCAAAATTCTATATTTCAACCCTTTTTATTGTGAATTGGAGAACTTTATACTTTAAGCGCAAGCTTTTAAATTTTTTGATAGAGCTACCACTTATTTCGGCAATAATTTACAACAGGGGTTTGTTGGCCATGCACACCATTTGGATGCGGGAGCACAATCGTGTTGCCACAAATTTACGTGATATAAATCCATATTGGGATGGCGATACTATATATCACGAGTCAAGAAAAATAATTGGTGCTCAAATGCAACATATCACTTACAAGCATTGGCTACCGTTGATTGTTGGAGAAAGTGGTATGCTAAAGTTGGGCGATTTTCGGGGATATGATCCTAGCATAAATCCTTCAATTGTAAATGTATTTGATACGGCGGCATTGCGTTTTGGTCATTCCATAATCAACCAAGTATTACACCGGCTTAATTCCACGTTTCAGCCCATACCGCAGGGCCATCTTCCCTTACACAAATCATTTTTTGCTCCATGGAGGCTTGCATATGAAGCAGGAATAGATCCACTTATGCGTGGAATGTTCTCAGTTGCCGCTAAATTAAAAACTCCTTATCCAAACCTTAACCTTGAACTAAATGAGAAACTATTTCAAACCGCCCACGCTGTCGCTTTAGATCTAGCCGCTCTTAATATTCAGCGAGGACGAGATCATGGACTTCCAGGATACAATGTTTATAGACAATTTTGCAACCTCACACCTGCACTTACATTCGAAGACCTACATATGATATTAAGAACGGGAAGGGGGGTCCCCTATTCCCGTGCCTACTTATAGATCAATTTCGAAGACTGCGTAATGGAGATCGATTTTATTACGAAAACCCAGAGGTTTCTTCCACTACAACTAAAGCAAATTAAAACAAGTAAGGACGGGGCTGTCTTCGACTGTGCTGAAGACTTCATACCTTTCATGAATGGGGCTAAACAATAATCTTATCCCGTTTGTAATCTCCAAATAATCGGATGTATAAAATATATAGTGAAAAAATTTACATACCTAAACGATTTTTAAGATAAATATAAAATACAAAATGGCAAAAAACCCCCTTATCTGAACGATCGGTTGTATGGGATATATATTATATATAGCTCCGATCAAAATGATTTTTATAGGAAATCTTCTATGATATATTAGAATATATATCACCAAGTTTAAATTGCTAAAAATCTTTCTATCTGAATTATCGGTTGTATGGGATAGGTATATACTATATACATATAGCTCCAATCAAAGTGTATTTTTCAGGAAATCTTTTATGATATATTAGAATAAATATCACCAAGTTTAA
This sequence comes from Eurosta solidaginis, assembly GCF_040869045.1. Taxonomy (NCBI): domain Eukaryota; kingdom Metazoa; phylum Arthropoda; class Insecta; order Diptera; family Tephritidae; genus Eurosta; species Eurosta solidaginis. The sequence goes on along the minus strand of NC_090323.1, from coordinate 111,699,509 downwards.
CGTTTTTATATTGGAAATTAAGGGAGAAATGGCTAAAAATCGTTCTATCTGAACGATCGGTTGTATCGGATATATTTATTTTTTCATGAAATCTTCTATGATATATTAGAATAAATATCACCAAGTTTAACGTTATTATATTGGAAATTAAGGGAGAAATTGCCAAAAATCTTTCTATCTGAACGATCGGTTTTATTGGATATATACTATATATAGCTCCGATCAAAGTGATTTTTTCAAAAAATCTTTTATGGTATATTAAAATATATATCACCGAGTTTCACGTTTCTACTTTCCAAACTAAGGGAGAAATGGCCAAAAATGTTTCTATCTGAACGATCGGTTGTATGATATATAACTATATATAGCTCCGATCAAAGTGATTTTTTCAGGATATCTTCTATGATATATTAGAATATATATCACCGAGTTTCACGTTTATACTTTTACTAAATTGCGGCAGGAATGACCAAAATCGTCTTATCTGAACGATCGGTTGTATGGGAGATATATGTTATAGTAGTCCGATCCTACCAGATCCGACAAATGTCTAATATAATACAAAGATACATTCTTGTGCCAAATTTCATTGAGATATCTTAAAATTTGAGGGACTAGTTTGCGTTCAAACAGACAGACGGACGGACAGACGGGCATGGCTATATCAACTCAGTTCGTCGCCCTGATCAATTCGGTATACTTAAGGGTGAGTCTATCTTCTATATTTCTCAACGTTACAAACATCGGACCAAAGTTAATATACCATTTCATGTTCATGAAAGGTATAAAAACAAATTTAGGACGTGTTCTCTGCGACAATGGTGATAAAATAACGGAAGTCTCAACTAATATTTTTTTATTACCCGAGGTCCAGGGCGGCTACAAAAAGTGTTCTGACATATCAGAGATAAACTTAAATTATTGGCAGAATTGCGGCTCTGGTAGAAGCTTACCACCACTATTGGACGACGATGCAGGGTATATGCTTGAAAATCATTTTCCAACCAAAGATATGAGTTATGTACGAATGAACAGTTTAGAAGCGTTGGTATCCAAAATCCAAAAGGAACTGGAAGACTACAAAACAAGAGTTAATAATATCGAAACTGAGCACCGGCTTTAAGAGAAAAAATAAAAAAATCGCTGTTTACACACGAATACTTTTGTCTCTGGAACTCGGACGGCCAACTTGCCTTGAGTTGTCTTTTTTCGTTTCATAATTTTCTTTAATCCTCAATATTTCTTTTAGAATTGCTCCTTTTTTTGCGCTTTAATAGTTAATGTAATAACCTACCAATTCAATCTATCTAATATATATATTATAAATGGGAAAGTTTGGATGTTTGGATGTTTAGATGTTTGGATGTTTGTCCAGACGTTTGTCTTTGTGACTCAATCACGCAAGAACGGCTGGACCGATTTGGATGAAATTTTGCACACATATAGCCAATAGTCTAGAAGGATCTACTAGCTATATATTTTTGAAAAGGGGCGTGATCCCCGCCCCCTAGGAACAGTTATAATTTAATTATTATATTTTTTCGTCTTTGCGACTGAATCACGCCAGAATGGCTACACGGATTTTGATGAAATATGGGACACAGACAGTAGTCTACTAGCGAAATTTTTTTCGCACATGGAAAGAGGGGTGGGGTCCCACGACCTCTTCGAGCACTTACTTTTTAATAATTTTTACACATTATAACTTTACGTATACTGGCCTTCACCAATATCACAGACTCAAGGGGTCAAATAAGTCGAGGGCGTACAAAGTAAGCAGTGACACCCTCCGCCCCCTTCCCCCCTTTATCCTCCACTCTGGTGTAAAATCTATAAATTGTTATAACTCAATATAAATTTTCTCCTAAATCAATAGTTTTTGGTATCAGGCACATACAGATCGAGATCTAGACAATTTTGGAGGAACGATCAGTGGTCCTCTCCTTTTACCCCCGCCATCCGCCCTCCTTCAATTGTTTTTATTAGCACGCTTTTATTAACTTTACCTGTACGTTTCTATGTAACTTTTCATTCGCTCCTGCGCCTGCTGCCTTATTAACATGGTTATATAATTAGCTTCACCTCATATGGAGACCCTTCCAGGATCATTTCTGGATGGTTTTCGGGATCGGTCTGGGATCCCGCCGGGGTAATTTCGGGACTTTTTCGGGACTATTTCGGGATCATTTTGGGATCCTTCCGGGATCATTTCTGTATAGTTTTCGGTATCCGTCCGGGACCCCGTCGGGGTTATTTTGGGACATTTTCGGGACTATGCCGGAATCATTTCGGGATTATTTCGCGATCATTTGGGGACCCTTCCGGTATCATTTCTGGATGGTTTTCGGGATCCGTCCGGGATTCCGTCGGGGTACTTTCGGGATCATTTGCGTACCTTCGAGAGATAAATTCTTGATGGTTGCCGGGATCATTACTGGACTTTTTCGGGGTTATTTTGGGTCCCTTTAGGCATCATTTCTGGATGGTCTTCGGGATTCGTCCGGCATCCCGTCGGGGTCATTTCGGCACTTTTTCGCGACTAATACGGGATCATTTGGGGGCCCTTTCGGCATCATTTCTGGATGGTTTTCGGGATCCGTCCGGGATCTAGTCGGGGTAATTTGGGGACTTTTTCGGGATCATTTGGGTGCTCTTCCGGCATCATTTCTGGATGGTTTTGGGAATCCGTCCGGGATCTCGTCGGAGTCATTTGGAGACTTTTTCGGGATCATTTGGGGGCTCTTCCGGCATCATTTCTGGATGGTTTTCGGGATCCGTCCGGGATCCCGTCGGGGTCATTTCGGCACTTTTTGGCGACTAATACGGGATCATTTGGGAACCCTTTCGGCATCATTTCTGGATGGTTTTCGGGATCCGTCCCGGATCTCGTCGGGGTCATTTGGGGACTTTTTCGGGATCATTTGGGGGCTCTTCCGGCATCATTTCTGGATGGTTTTCGGGATCCATCCGGGATCTCGTCGGGGTCATTTGGGGACTTTTCGGGATCATTTGGGGGCTCTTCCGGCATCATTTCTGGATGGTTTTCGGGATCCGTCCGGGATCCCGTCGGGGTCATTTCGGGACTTTTTCGCGACTATTACGGGATCATTTGGGAACCCTTTCGGCATCATTTGTGGATGGTTTTCGGGATCCGTCCGGGATTCGGTCGGGGTCATTTCGGGACTTTTTCGCGACTAATACGGGATCATTTGGGAACCCTTTCGGCATGGTTTTCGGGATCCGTCCGGGATCCCATCAGGGTAATATCGGGACTATTAGGGAATCATTTGGGGACCTTTCCGGCATCATTTCTGGAAAATTTTCGGGATCCGTCCGGGATGCCGACGAGGTCATTTCGGGACTATTTCGGGATAATTTGGGATACCTACCGGCATCATTTCTGGATGGTTTTTGGGAGTCGTCCGGGATCTCGTCGGAGTCATTTGGAGACTTTTTCGGGATCATTTGGGGGCTCTTCCGGCATCATTTCTGGATGGTTTTCGGGATCCGTCCGGGATCCCGTCGGGGTCATTTCGGCACTTTTTGGCGACTAATACGGGATCATTTGGGAACCCTTTCGGCATCATTTCTGGATGGTTTTCGGGATCCGTCCCGGATCTCGTCGGGGTCATTTGGGGACTTTTTCGGGATCATTTGGGGGCTCTTCCGGCATCATTTCTGGATGGTTTTCGGGATCCATCCGGGATCTCGTCGGGGTCATTTGGGGACTTTTCGGGATCATTTGGGGGCTCTTCCGGCATCATTTCTGGATGGTTTTCGGGATCCGTCCGGGATCCCGTCGGGGTCATTTCGGGACTTTTTCGCGACTATTACGGGATCATTTGGGAACCCTTTCTGCATCATTTGTGGATGGTTTTCGGGATCCGTCCGGGATTCGGTCGGGGTCATTTCGGGACTTTTTCGCGACTAATACGGGATCATTTGGGAACCCTTTCGGCATGGTTTTCGGGATCCGTCCGGGATCCCATCAGGGTAATATCGGGACTATTAGGGAATCATTTGGGGACCTTTCCGGCATCATTTCTGGAAAATTTTCGGGATCCGTCCGGGATGCCGACGAGGTCATTTCGGGACTATTTCGGGATAATTTGGGATACCTACCGGCATCATTTCTGGATGGTTTTTGGGAGTCGTCCGGGATCCCGTCGAGGTCATTTCGGGACTTTTTCTTGACTAATACGGGATCATTTGCGGACCCTTTCGGCATCATTTCTGGATAGTTGTCGGGATCCGTTCGGGAACCCGTCACGCTCATTTCGGAACTATTTCGGGATCATTTTGGGACCTTCCCAAGATCATTTCTGGATGGATTTCGGGATCTGTCCGGGATGCCGTCAGGGTCATTTTGGGACTATTAGGTGATCATTTGAGGGCCTTTCCGACATCACTTCTGCATGGTTTTCGGTATCCGTTCAGGATCTCGTCGGAATAATTGCGGGACTTTTTCGACGATTTCGGATCATTTGGGGTCCCTTCCGGCATCATTTCTAGATAGTTGTCGGGATCTCTTCGGGATCCGGTCAGTGTCTTTTCGGAACTATTAGGAGATCATTTGAGGACCTTTTCGACATCATTTCTGGATAGTTTTCGGGATGCTTTCGGGGTCCCGTCAGGGTCATTTCGGGACTTTTCGGGATCATTTAAGGATGGCTTTCAGGATTCATCCGGGAACCCGTCAGGGTAATTTCTGGACTTTTCCGAGACTTTTTCGGGATCATTTGGTGTCCCTCCCAAGATCATTTCTGGATAGATTTTGGGATCTGTCCGGGATCCCGTCAGGGTAATTTAGGGATGCGTTCGAGATCCCGTCAGGGTCCTTTCGGGGATCATTTCTGGATGGTTTACGGGATCCGTCCAGGATCCCTTAAGGGTCATTTCGGGACTATTAGGTGATCATTTGAGGACCTTTCCGGCATCACTTCTGGATGATTTTCGGTATCCGTTCGGGATCCCGTCGGAATCATTGCGGGACTTTTTCGGAACATTTGGGATCCCTTCCGGCATCATTTCTGGATGGTTTTCGGGATTTGTCCGTGATCACGTCGGGGTTATTTCGGAACCTTTTCGGGGCTAATACGCGATCATTTGGGGATCCTCTATGGGTCGTTAGTGACTTTTTCTGTTTTATTTCGGGATCATTTGGGGACCCTTCCGGCATAATTTCATGATGGTTTGCCGGATCCATCAGGGTCATTTCGGGACCATTTTGGGATCATTTGGGGACCCTTCCGAGATCATTTCTGGATCCGTCCGGGATCCCGTCGGGGTCATTTCGGGACTTTTTCTCGACTAATACGGGATCATTTGGGGACCCTTTCGACATCATTTCTGGATAGTTTTCGGGATCCGTCCAGGATTCGGACGGGGTCATTTCGGGACTATTTCGGGATCATTTGGGGTACCTACCGGCATCATTTCTGGATGGTTTTTGGTATACGTCCGGGATCTCGTCGGAGTCATTTGGTGACCTTTTCGGGATCTTTTGGGGGCTCTTCCGGCATCATCTCTGGATGGTATTTGGGATTCGTCCGGCATCCCGTCGGGTCATTTCGGGACTTTTTCTCGACTAATACGGGATCATTTGCGGAGCCTTTCGGCATCATTTCTGGATAGTTTTCGGAATCCTTTCGGGATCCCGTCAGGGTCATTTCGGGACTTTTTCGGGATCATTTAAGGATGGCTTTCAGGATTCGTCCGGGAACCCGTCAGGGTAATTTCTAGACTTTTCGAGACTATTTCGGGAGCATTTTGGGACCTTCCCAAGATCATTTCTGGAAGGATTTCGGGATTTGTTCGGGATGCCGTCAGGGTCATTTTGGGAATATTAGGTGATCATTTGAGGACCTTGCCGGCATCACTTCTGGATGGTTTTCGGTATCCGTTCAGGATCCCGTCGGAATAATTGCGGGACTTTTTCGGGATCATTTGGGGTTCCTTCCGGCATCATTTCTGGATGGTATTTGGGATTCGTCCGGCATCCCGTCGGGGTCATTTCGGGACTTTTTCTCTACTAATACGGGATCATTTGCGGGCACTTTCGGCATCATTTCTGGATAGTTGTCAGGATCCGTTCGGGATCCCGTCAGGGTCTTTTCGGAACTATTAGGATATCATTTGAGGACTTTTCCGGCATCATTTCTGGATAGTTTTCGGGATCCTTTCGGGGTCCCATCAGGGTCATTTCGGGACTTTTTCGGCATCATTTACGATTGGTTTTCAGGATTCGTCCGATTGGATGATTTTCGGTATCCGTTCAGGATCCCGTCGGAATCAATGCGGGACTTTGTCGGAATCATTTGGGATCCCTTCCGGCATTATTTCTGGATGGTTTTCGGGATTTGTCCGGGATCCCGTCGGGGTTATTTCGGGACCTTTTCGGGGCTAATACGGGATCATTTGGGGATCCTCTAGGGGTCGTTTCGTGACTTTTTCTGTATTATTTCGGGATCATTTGGGGACCCTTCCGGCATAATTTCTTGATGGTTTGCCGGATCCATCAGGGTCATTTCGGGACCATTTTGGGATCATTTGGGGAACCTTCCGAGAGCATTTCTGGATCCGTCCGGGATGCCGTAGGAGCCATTTCGGGATTTTACTTTTCCGGGATAGTTTTTGGACCCTTCCGGGATCATTTCTGGATCTGTGCGGAATCCCATTTGGGTCATTTCCGGACTATTTCGGGATCATTTTGGGACCCTTCTGGGTTCATTTCTGTATGGTTTTCACGATCCGTCATGGATCCCCTCGGAGCCATTTCGGAACTTTTTCTGGAGTATGTCGGGATAATTTAGGGACCCTTCCTGAATATTTTCTGGATGGTTTTTGAGATCCGCCCGGGAGCCAGTCATGGTCATTTCGGAACCTTTTCGGGATCATTTTGGAACACCTTCAGGGACCATTTCTGTGTGGTTCTCTGGATACGTCTAGAATCGTGTCGTTGTCATTTCTGGTTTTTTTGGGACTATTCCGGGAACTTTTGGAGACCCTTTCGGGGCATTTCTGGATGGTTTTCGGGATCCGTCCGCGATAACGTGGGGGTCATTTCGTAGCTTTTTCTGGATAATTTCGGGATCATTTGGGATCCTATCAGGTTATCAGCTCATTTAGTTCTTTTTTTACTCAATTACAAAAATAAAATGCATTAGACAGAAAACAAAATTTTAAACAGATAACTTGATAAGCAGGCTAACGCGAATAGCCCATATATTTAAATTTCTCCTTGCGGACGGGGCCGCGGGTAAAGGCTAGTAAATTATAAGTCAAAAGTTATTAGTATATTTGGTACTTTATTCATCAACGAGATGTTCACTGTTTAAATGTCTACAACCAACTAACTACTCTCTCATTCGGCCTGTATGGTATGGCTCTCGTTCTCATTGTCAGTTCTCCACATCCCTCCTTTATTAACAAGCTTCAAGCGCAACTTGGAGTTACCAGCTGGAGGACTACTTCCGGGTCGATCGGGATAAGTTCCCTAGGTGTTTCTGATGAAGCTTCCGTTAATGGTGGTGTCATGTGTGTATATAAAGATGTCGGTGCTGCTGAAAATAAAGATGGGACGGTGTCTTTAGGTGAATTAGTCTATCCAGGAGTAGTAGTTGTATCCTACGATTGGGCTAAGGTTTCAGATGGCACTTTTTTTATATGGCTTATATTTCGACGTATACGTTTCCCATCTGCCGTGACTACAACTTCATTTCCATACCGTTCCAAGACTAGGAACTCCGTTGGATCAAACGTTGGTGTCAGCTTATTCGAGAAAACGACATTTCGAAGTAGTACCCTATCTCCAGGAACTATATCAGATGTTTTGGCTCTTCTTGCCGTATCGCCTTTCTCTTTCCCTTTTTGCTTATTTATCAAGTCTAAATCCCTTGCTTCCGAATCCAGCATGTCATTTGTTATATCCTGTATTCCAGGAATTTTATCCCGAATAATGGGATTGAACATGAGTTCTGTTGGGGCTGATCCCGTAGTGCCATGTGGGGTGACGTTATGTATTAAGATAAATTTCTGAATTTCCTCCTTGTAGTTATTTCTGTTGGTATGAGCAATTTTCAAGCGTTTCACTAAGGATCTCTTCATATTTTCGACCTCACCATTCGCTTGGGGCCAATAAGGTGGCGTGGTGATTAGCGTAATGTTGTTGTTTTTGCAATACTCTCTGAACTCATTACTTACAAACTGCCTACCGTTATCTGCTCTAATAGCTTTGGTTATTCCCAGACGACAAAATATTTCATCTAAAATTTCGATTACAGCTTCAGATGTAATTTTCCGTAGAAACTTTATTTCCTGAAAACGTGAATAATAATCTATCATGACGAGTACGTATTCATTATTGGGTAGAGGCCCCAATAAATCTGTAGCAACACTTTGCCAGGGACAATTAGGAAAAGTGTGCCTCTGCATGGGTGCTGGGTTATTTGGTCTGGAAACTACAAAATAATCTCTACAGTTTTTTACATATGCCTCAACCTCTCTGTCAACAAGAGGCCACCAAATTTTGGCTCGAACCCTTCGCTTCATGGCGGACTCACCCGGGTGTCCCTCATGTGTCTGTTCTAGAATTTTTCTTCGTAAAGCTGTTGGTACTACAATGCGAGTACCTCGTAAGATGATATAACCCACTGTTGACAATTCATGTCAAAACGGATAATATTTGTTCCGGCCGTCAGAAGGCCACGAATCGTTCTTAATATATTCGATGGTGTCAACGATCTCTTTCTCCTGAGAACTTTTTTTAGAAATCTCGGTGATGGTCACCGCAGATGGGGTTGAACTGCAAACTATATGGAAAATTGATTGTTCTCCCTTCTCGTCATAGGATTTCGTTTGCTCGATTTTGCATAATCTCGAAATAGAATCGGCAATATTTTCTTTTCCCGGACGGTAAATAACTTTAAATTTATACGGTTGAAGTCTTAACAGCCACCGTTCAATCCTGGCGGGTGGTTTCGAAGTCGGTTTAAAAATAGCTTCAATGAGCTTATGGTCAGTGACCAGTTCAAAATCCAAACCTAGTAAATAATAACAAAATCTCTCTGCAGCCCAAACTAATGCCAAACTTTCCTTTTCGGTTTGGGAATACCTTTCCTCAACTTCCGAGAGACTTTTACTGGCGAACGAAATTATATATGTGCTTCGTTATTAGCGTCAAATTGAATAAGAACCGCACCGAGAGCTACTGGACTCGCATCTGCTATTACTCTAGTTCAATTTGCTGGATTAAAATACACCTTTTTAGTTCCTCAAATCCTTTTTCCTGTGAGGCACCCCACTCAAATTTAGAATGTGACTTTAGCAAGCTTCTCAGTGGTTCCGTGATATGAGCCATATCTGGAACAAATTTTCCTACGTAAGTAATCAGGCCGAGAAAACTCCTCGTTTCCTCTTTTGTTTGTGGTGCTCTAAAATCTAAAGTTGTTTTTATTTTGGATGGGTCTGGAAATATGCCTGCGTCTGATAGCACGTGCCCCAAAAACTTAAGCTTTTTAACACCCCAAAGGCATTTCTCTTGATTAAGTAAAATATTATTGTTCTTAAAAACTTCGAGTACCTTTTTAACAGATGTATTGTGTTCTTCTTCCGTGTTACCGTATATAATTACGTCATCAATGTAGTTTAAACAATTTTTACAGGGGGATAATAGTTCCTCCATAACCCGTTGAAAGATCTCGGGGGCAGAGCTAATGCCAAACATAAGTCTTTTGTAGCGGAATAATCCCTTATGCGTTATAAATGTGGTAATTTCACGACTAGATTCTTCAAGCTCCAGTTGATGGTAGGCCCATTTGAGATCCAAGCGGGAAAGAACTTATCTTCCTTTAATTTTGTCATAAAACGCATTTATCCCCCCTCTTTAAAAACAGCAACAATTCGCGATATCCATGAACACGGTCCGATGACCGGCTCAACGATATCTTTGGTAAGGGCTTCATTCAACTTGTCTTCGAATTTTTCTCAAGAGCAATTGGTATACGGCGCATCGGTTGCTTAACTGGTTTTACGGACTGATCAACTGATAATTTTACCTTAATATTGGGTATTTTAGGAAAAGGCTTTACTTCTTCAACGCTGTTCACACTCATACCCAACTTGAACACTTTAAGCTGGATGGCAGTATCGCGGCCAAGAAGTGATTGCTTGCCATCTTTAATAACGTAAAAAGTATCTATACTTTCTGAATGCTTTATTACCGCTATTGGTGCCTCGAAAACAAAAAGAACTTCTAAAAGCTGACTCGCTGCATATGCTTTGAGCCGGTTAACTGATTGTGTGCGAATGTTCCACATTACTACTTTTCTACAACTAAGTTCGTCCCAGGCTTGCTGACTAAGCAAATTGAAACGAGACCCTGAGTCGATAATCATAGCGATTTCGCAACCTCCGATATGACATTTAATCATTTCGTTTACTGACTCCGAATTGTCTACCTGAAGGCAGTCATGCTCGTACGAGCTATCCGATAAATTGTCTCTATTTTCCTCAATGCACTTTACTTTTGACGGCTGAAATCGACGTTGTTTTGATTTGCTAACCCCTGACTCATGTTTTCGTTTCAAACTTTTTGTTTTGCATTTGCGAGCAAAATGTTCCAATAGTCCACATTTATTACATTTTGATTTCTTTGCCGGACAGTCAATATTAAAACTTGCATGCCAACCCTGCCACATCTAGAACATTCAGCCTACTACTTCCAGCCTTGAAAGATGTCGAAGATACCTTGTTAACTGTTTCGTTCTCTTGCTTGGGAAACATACCTTGCGATTGCTTCTAGATTTGTTCATGAATTTGGCACGCCTCAATGATTTCATTCAAGCTTTGCTCTTTTTCAAGAAGGCCTTTTTTTAATTCTACACTAGCCCAAGGGTCAATAATTTTATCCTTTAATGATATATCTTCAACTTCTCTTTTAGTTTCTCCGAAAGAACATTTGGACGCTTGGTGTCGTAAACGCATCAAAAATTTGTTAAAACATTCGCCTTCTTGTGGGTTAATGCTTCTAAACAGGTGCCTTTCGAATGTCGAGTTTCGCTTGGGTGAAAAGAAATCATTGAGTTTTCCTATCAACACATTAAAAACATCACTTTGGTTTTCCGTGTCAACTTCTATTAGTGCTCCAGGAATATTAAAAATAACTTCCTGTAGTTGGGGCCCGCCCAAATGAAGTAACTTACTTCTTTGCTTCACTGTATCTTTGATATCTTCTGATTGAAGATATAAAGTAAATGATCTCACCCATTTCTCCCACTCACTCCGCAATATCGACTTATCAATCCTATCGCAAAGGAATGGCCTCATTTCAGTCATATTGTCTTGTCAAATTTTCCAATCCGATGTTCGCCAATTTAATGGACTGCACACTTGCTACTTATTAAACCAATTGAATGGACAACAAACTCGCTACTTATTGGACCAATTGAATGGATCGTACTCTTTTACTTACAAACCCAATTGAATGGACTGCGCACTTGCTTTGTAATTTGCAATTTTTCCTATAAGTAAGAAAGTGCCGAACATAACCTTTATTTCACCAATATCGATTTTCAATTAAATGGAATGAAGCTTTACCTTTATTTTCGTTCTCCTTGCTTCCAATTCAATGGGACGAAATTTTACCAATTAAATGGTGGAAGTGGATAATTTTTATTTCTTCCACTTTGTTTTCGTTCTGCTTGCTCGGTATACACACTTGCATATATACACCGTCTTCGCTATACAAATCGAGTTGCTGTGATTGCCTTTGTTTTACTCGTTACTTGATTTTGGCAACCAAAAGCAAAACAAAATTGTGTGATGTAATCGTTTTCGCTGCGCAATAAAGAAAATTCCACATGTTATTTTACTTTCTGTGCAGTACATGTAAATAAAATATTTATTCGTATTATTATTAAATTTTCTGTTCATGATCCCGTCCTCGTCGCCACTGTAATAACCTACCAATTCAATAAATTATAAGTCAAAGGTTTAGTATATTTGGTACTTTACTCATCAACGAGATGTTCACTGTTTGAATGTCTACAACCAACTAACTACTCTCTCATTCGGCCTGTAATGGTATGGATCTCGTTCTCATTGTCAGTTCTCCACAGTTAATAGGGGGACTCATGTAACCGTATAAATGCCTTATAAAGTGTGTAAACGTATAAATTTATCTAGTTTACGCAGGAGCTGTCAAATTTTGTATGAAAAATCATTTACACGATTTGTATAAATTTACGCGCACATTTCATTGTGTAAACGCGGTAAACTCAAAGGAATGCTACCTTGCAGACGTTACAGACGGCATTTTCATCAAAAATCTCCAACATCAGCAAGTAAAGGCGTTTTAGTTTTGATTTTACACTTAATCTTGGTATTTTTTAATTTGTATAACAATCAAAAAAATTTTTTTGGAAATAATACAGCTGGAAAACAATCAAGTTTATCAAGAGTATTACTAGGTGCGTTCATATAACCGCGTGTGTAAATGGATATAATTTTACACCTTATAAGTTTATATGCTATCATGAGTCCCCTAATATTCGATTTTTATTTGAAATATTTATTAAGTGCTTTATTTTTAATTTTTTAGTGAATAAAAAAATTGTTTAGAAAAACAATTAAAAGGAAATGCCAAAAGACTAGCCGCGTGCAAATGGAATGCGCAACACCAAAAGAGAAATTGCCGATAATTAGCAATAAAACTACATTTCAAAAACGCGAGTACTTCATAAATAGTGTAAGGAATACTCTTTTAGGAGTATAGGAGTGCTCCAAAACTAATCTGTATTCATACAAAAAATGTGCTCCAAATAACATTGCGATGACCTAGGAGAGGAATAGGTGATCCCACTCTCGCTTTGTTTGTGAGTATTCCTTAGAGTACATACGTGAGAGTACTTTCCAAAGTATTTTCACTGTAGTACTCCATGGAGCACCCACAGAGGAGCATATGCCAAAGTACTCCAGAAAAACTACTCGATGGAGTATCTGCGGAACAGTACTCTCCAAACTGCTCCTGAAATATTACTCCATGGAGTACCGACAAGAGATTACTTGCGAAACTGCTCTCAAAACTTTACTCCTTGTAATACTAGCAAAAGAGTACTCGTTAAACCACCCTCGATGGATTACCTAATGGATTACCTAACAGGAGATTACTTAAGAAAGTACTCTCAAAGCATTACTCCTTGGAGTAGCTACGGAAGAGTACTTTTAAAGTCATCGCTAGAGAAGATGCCACCCAAAATAAAACATAAAATTTATAAAAAAAAAATCATATTAGTTTCTTTATTCACGCAAATGCTAAATAACATAAGAATATTCGTAGTATAAATTAATAAAATATTAAATATATAATTCCATAACTTCTGATCCCGCGGCATAATTTGGAGCGTCGCATTTTGTCCATTTTTCAATCTACGCGCAAACTTTTCCCTCTCCATTTTCTAAATACGTCTTTTGTGACGTGCGCTGTATACCTTTATATTTGGTTATAATTATTTTATTTTTCACCAATAAAATTCTTTGTCTTTTTAATTAAATTCACTCCGATAATTCTTTCCGACACAATTCCTCTTTGAATATTTCTCTATACTATAGTATGTATACATAAAACCAGTTGCGCCGTTGCATTTTATCAGTGTTGCCATAGTACAATTTTTTTATCAGTTATTTGTATGCAATATTTTACTTTTGGCAACTCTGTTCGATCGTCATCGTGTCGTGATCACGGTCGTTAAAACACGAGCAATGATCGGCTGATGGTGGCCCGCAAACGCATTGCAAAGGAGTATTGTTAGAGTAATCCAACATAAAAAAAATGGAACACGTAATCCAAAAATTTTTGCGGGTATTCGTTTGTATATCGGTGCATACATGATAAAGACACCTAAATATATCAGTGATGCTCGAGCACATACAACAACATTTTGCGCTTCTGTTAATAAATCAGAGACTTAAGCGACACACCCAAAAAAAAATCGCATTACTCTACTTGCCTTTATAAATTACGTACTTAGTTTGAAATAAAATATAAGAATGCACTATTATACTCGTATTATAATAGCGACAATACTTTAAAGCGTGTCAACTAAAACAATTTTTGCTTGGATAACTCAAATATGTACCTTGTTTGATAAACAATACCTTGGTTTTTAAAAAATTTATAACTATGAAAAAAATTGCAAAATTCTATATTTCAACCCTTTTTATTGTGAATTGTAAAACTTTATACATTAAGAGCAACACTGAACCAAAAATCGTACGCTATATTAATAAAAATGATTTATTGATTGATTTTACATAGTCACAATTTACATTTTATTGTCTGTATAAAATATTTTTTAAATATCTATAAATGCATTTATTATTTTTAATAAACGGTTATTAAAAAAGTTTATTAAACATTTCTGTGACGTATTCTCTAACTGTCTGTCGGTTGAAATACGATTTAATAAACAATTTATTGTCAGAATTAAATATTTATTGAATACAATTAATATATTTATTGTTATCATAAATAGCGTAAGTATAAGTAAGTGTTCCAATAAATCTTTAATTGTGAGTATAAATAGTTAAATTGTGACAATAAATAGTTTATTAAATGTAATTAATTTCCTTATTAAATGAAATTAACACGCGGTAATGACGAACAATAAGAATAATTCTTCAGTGAAAAGCGAACGAAGCAGCAGTAATCAAAAAAAGTGAAATTAAAGTGACAAATTAAATAAAAAAGTTTAAAGTTAAATTAAAATTGAAGCAATAATTTTAATTATAATAATAAATAAAAAAAATAATAATAAAAAAGCATTTGTTTCCTAAAACATTGTTGATAAAATGATTTGTTTCAAATGTACAAAAAAATTTAGTTCATGTGCTTTTCTTTTTCGGCATTTTAAGACTTTTCATGGCTTAAAGCATTTTAACGAAATTCGTTGTGTTCAGCCATCATGCACATGCATAAGCACGCAAATGTTAAGGCTAACTCAAAGCAGCTGTATATGACTACCAAAATTCCTGCAGAGAGTAGTAAAGGTGATGATCGCTGCAAAATGCTAGGTAAATTATAAATTATCATTAATGGTATTTTGTTTTTGTAATACTGAAACTGATATGTATAATTTTTTAGAACCTGAAGAAAATGCAGAAATTGTAATAAACACAATAATACTAGGTTCAAACACACACCAAATTGGCAATTTATACTGTTTGAGCAATTTATTACGCAATTTGTCATATAATAAATTGTAATAATAAATTGCCAATTTAAACAAATTGCGTAATAAATTGTTTCAACCTGCAAATGCAACATTGTAAAGTGTGTTTATTGAGTATATTTAAACGTCACTTACGCATGGCTGAACTATATGGTTGGCTCATTTCATCAGCTGATTTTATGTCTTTCATTTCACTGGAGTAGGGACTGTCAAAAGAAGATGGCAAAATCAAAATGAAAACAAAACACTGAACACATTTTCTTACAACACACAAAAAAATTTCAAAGTTTTATGTTTTCATTCCATTCCATTCAACTAATACCAACACGCGCATTTTGACAGTCTCAACAAAGATATGTTGTTACTGTAGAGATGAGCCAACCAGCTATCAAATTACTATTGTGTAAGCTAAATAGAGTTGTATGAACACCACTCAATTTAAATCGAAATGGCTTCAATTTATTTTTCTGTTTGAACATAGTATAAAGCACTACACTCTATCTGCCGAAGAATTTGATAGATATTGGAAGGCATACAGCAAACATAGGCTGTGCAATATTAAAACTGCAGCAACAACGATGGAGGTGTTTGAAAGTTGGCCGGAATAAAAATTGCCATCCGGATATAGACTTGTAAGTGTTTTTATTATATTATTTCCTTGTCATTGAATGAATATTTTTCTAATAATTTATTTGATTTATATTATAGATTGAGATAGACTTTACAGTCCTTTTTCCGGCAGCGTCTTCGATTTTAAATACTTGGGACCAACAAAAGTTGTATACCGTATTGATGTCAGAGGGCCATTTAAATAACAAGACTATCAAAGATATGCTGAGCGACATTGAAAACTTGAATAAAAGTAAAAAATTTGAAAAAACAAAAAAAATCGGCATCTTATTAATTTTTTTTATTTTCTCTTTTATTTTCAGCTAGCTAAGAGGCCTGCCTACTGTGGGCGCTGCACGGTTGCCTTGTGCCGTGGCAAAAAATTATTAGAAAAGGAGTAGGCGGCAAAAAAAGAGTAACGCGAATTACAATAAGAGATTCACAAAATGCATTTGTTATGATACGTCCATCAATCGAGGCTCTTGAAGAGTCCATCAGAGTTTTAGTTGAAGAAAAAACCCCTATTCAGCCCTTCATTATCATTATCGGCAAGGATATAAAGAATGTGAATGAGATATTTGTCTATTTCGACGGTATAAAATTTCCTTTTAAAAGTGTAGTAAGAGCTACTGACATATGTTTTAAAGTATATCATGTTTTTAATTTGGAATACCAAAAATCATGCGAAACATTTTGGACCTTCATAGAAATGTGTTATTTTGAAATGCCTGTAAAGTCAAATTTTCCGAAAGTAAACATTTTAAGTAATGCAATTAAAATTATTAAATAATAAAATAACAGTAAATACAACTACAAATAATAACATAGTCGAAAACGCAGTCTTTTTATTTATATTCTACAAAAAATATTAATAATAATTAATCAAAAATTTATTGAATTCAATAAAATATTAATAGGCATAGCGAACTTTTTATTAAAAATTTATTAAATTTAATAAAAAAATTAATTAAATTCAATAAAATATTAATAGGCTTAGCGAACTTGTTATTGAATCTGTGTGAAAATTTAATTAATTATTTTTATTAAAATTAATAAATTGTACGTCCTGCCAATAAATACGTAATAGAATTCAAAAAATAAATTTAATAAATAGTTTTATTAAATTTAATCAACAATGTGTATTGTGACAATTAAATAAATTATTAGCTAATTTTTAATAAAATTTTAATTGTGACAATGTACTTTTTTATTGATTTTACGTACCTTTTTGGTTCAGTGAAGCTTTTAAAATTTTTGATAGAGCTACCACATATTTCGGCAATAATTTACAACAGGGGTTTGTTGGCCATGCACACCATTTGGATGCGGGAGCACAATCGTTGGGCGATTATCGGGGATATGATCCTAGCATAAATCCTTCAATTGTAAATGTATTTGATACGGCGGCATTGCGTTTTGGTCATTCCATAATCAACCAAGTATTACACCGGCTTAATTCCACGTTTCAGCCTATACCGCAGGGCCATCTTCCCTTACACAAAGCATTTTTGCTCCATGGAAGCTTGCATATGAAGGAGGAATAGATCCACTTATGCGTTGCCGCTAAATTAAAAACTCCCTATCAAAACCTTAACCTTGAACTAGCTGAGAAAATATTTCAAACCGCCCACGCTGTCGCTTTAGATCTAGCCGCTCTTAATATTCAGCGAGGACGAGATCATGGACTTTCAGGATACAATGTTTATAGACAATTTTGCAATCTCACACCTGCACTTACATTCGAAGACCTACATATGGATATTAAGAACGGGAAGGTGGGTCCCCTATTCCCGTGCCTACTTATAGATGAATTTCGAAGACTGCGTAATGGAGATCGATTTTATTACGAAAACCCAAGGGTGTTTCTTCCACTACAACTAAAGCAAATTAAAACAAGTAAGGACGGGGCTGTCTTCGACTGTGCTGAAGACTTAACACCTTTCATGAATGGGGCTGAACAATAATCTTATCCCGTTTGTAATCTCCAAATAATCGGATGTATAAGATAACAAATATATAGTGAAAAGATGTACATACCTAAACGATTTTTAAGATAAATATAAAATACAAAATGGCAAAAAACCCCCTTATCTGAACGATCGGTTGTATGGGATATATATTGTCACGGATATTAGCATCACTAAATTATCCCATCACTAAGGCGATGCTAAGGCCATGCCAAGCAGTATTTACGTTAATAATTAAATCAAGTATACACATATATAAGGCAGCCCAGAGAGATGTCACACACAGATGCATTTACTTATATGCCTATGTGCGCAAACTACAAACATTCACATCAATAATTCAATCTTTATGTATCTACTTAAACGAATAAATAATTGCGTCTACACATATGTACACATTCCGACGAGCAACATTTACATACAAGGCAGCAAGAGATGAGATGTCACACACCGATGAATTTACTTATACGCTTATGTGTGTGCGGGAGACTGTAAACTACAAACACATGCATATACCTTATCTGAGTTGTCACAAGAGTGAGCAATAATTTGTGCACGTAGTTGTGGCTGGCGATTTTGTAGCCGAAACAACTAGTAAGTTCTGGAAATCGAAGAGCCTAGAAGTATGCAGCGTAAACTATAAAAGCGGCGCCAGCGAGTAAGAAGTAATTCAGTTTGATTTGAGTTGATCAGCAGTTACGACTAAGAAGATATCTAGCGAGCAATACCAGTATTATTTTGATTAGTGGAGTGTCATTTGAGCTATCAGTTTGGTTGTTAAGCTATTCGTTGCACAGTTTGAGTGTTATTGTGAAGCATTTTAATAAAGGTCATTTTTCCATTATTCAATATTGGAGTTATTTATTCAACAGTTTAGCGATACGAACCTAGCAAAAGGGGCAAATAAGAGGATTTGCAGAAAATTCGTTACAATTGGTGTCAGAAGAGGAATTGTTGAATAAATTCCAAAGGACAACAAGGACATGGCAAAGTTCGGTGAATCAAAGATCCAGCAACTAAAGAAGGAGTTGGAGACCCGTGGATTGAATACAAGCGGCGTTAAACTTGAACTTCAGGCACGGCTACGAGAGGCAATGGAAGCAGAAGAAATTGATGTGGAAGAGTATGTCTTTCACCTTGATGGGGAGGAGACAACAAAAATTGAAGAGAAAAACGAAACATCGCAGACGGTTACCAGCACAGATTTGAACATGATTTTGGCTGCAATATCTGCTCAAACATCGACAGTGGCTTCTCAACTGGAATCGCAAAAGACAGATATGTTACTTTTTTATGCCTTGTGATGGCGTATCCTCATTACACTACTCTTAGCACTGCCGGATTCCCATGACATGCTGATTGGAATCTTGTTGCATTCCAACAGGGAGATTGGAATCCACTGCATTCCGAAGTCATGCTGAGCGGAATCTGATGCATTCCGCCAGTATAAGATTTCGGCATAAGATCTTATTTCTGCTCATATTTCTTATTATTATTATATTCTGAAATTAAATAGTAATGTTCATTAATATTTCTTTGTTTGTAATATAACATTGTTGAAAGCTCGATATATCTTAAATTTTATCTTTTGAGTTGTATATTTATATATCTTTTATATTATGCAGTCGACCATAGTTTGTCGTCGACTTTAAATAATAAATAAATAAATAAATAAATAAATAAATAAATAACATCTCAACTGGCATCTCAACTAGAAGAACAGAAAACGTATATGTCATCACAGATGGAATCCCAAGAGACACGAATAACATCGAAGATTGAAGCACAAGAAACGCGAATGTCAGAAATGTCGACACAGATTACATCCAAGATGGAAATGCAATTGGAAGAACAGAAGACATATATGGCATCCCAACTGGAATCGCAGGAGACACGCATAACATCAAAGATGGAAGAACAAGAGGAGCGCTTATCATTGCAGGTGGCACAAATGTCTTCACAGTTAGAAGCACAGGAAGCAAGGGTAACATCAAAGCTGGAAGCGCAGGATGCAAAAATCGCTCAATTTCAGGCAGAAGTCGATGATTTGGAGCAGTTACAATTAAATCGTCCAGCAGTTTCAGCGAGTAATTCAAACGTAAAAACACCATCCTTTGACGGTTCTGTTCCTTTCCAGGTCTTTAAGCTACAGTTTGAGAAGACCGCAGCAGTGAACAACTGGAATGTGGAAGATAAAGTTGCCGCACTCTTCGTAGCATTGAAAGGACCAGCTGCCGAAATCTTACAGACTATTCCAGAATACGAACGGAACAGTTATGACGCATTGATGGCTGCTGTAGAACGGCGATACGGAAGCGAACACAGGAAACAGATATTTCAAATAGAATTGCAAAACCGCTACCAAAAAGCTAACGAGACCTTGCAGGAGTTTGCTTCTGACATTGAAAGATTGGCTCATCTTGCAAATGCGGATGCACCCGTGGAATACACGGAAAGAGTGAAGATTCAGAGCTTTATAAATGGCATACGAGATGTGGAAACGAAGCGAGCTACATACGCGAACCCAAAACTGACATTTGCTGAAACGGTATCACATGCATTGACTCAGGAAACTGCCTCCCTATTAAGTAAACCAGCATATAAGGCTCATCGTGTAGAAGTAGAAAGGCCAGAATGGGTAGACACAATTTTGGAAGCACTGAAGGGATCACAATAGAAAAATGCCGGAGTTATTAAATGTTTCAAGTGCGGCAACCCAGGTCATATTGCACGACATTGCAGCACCGGTCCCAATAGCTCCAACAATGTGGGTGGCCGTAAACGCAGAGCTGAAGGAGATGAGCAAATCTCCAAGTCCACTCAATCGTTAAACTAAAGCGAGTCAGCCGCAAGGGGCGACAGCTGGCTCCCTCAATTGAATGCCCCATAATCTCTATCTCACAAATTGGAAGAAGGTCAAACAATCTTATTGTCGGAGGACATGTGGATGGAAAGGAACGTTTACTTACTGACTGTAGATACGGGTGCATCTCATTCCATCATTCGAGCGGATTTAGTCAACAAGAAGATAACACCATTGCATGGAGCAAGATTGCGTACAGCCACTGGAGAAGACAGCACGGTTCTAGGAGAAGTATCATGTGAAGTCGCAATTGGGAACGTCACGGTAGTACACAATTTTATAGTGGCAGAGATTGTTGATGAAATCATAATTGGAGTGGACTTCTTAATCGACCAGGGCATCAAGATCGACATGCAAAGCAAGACGATGCGATATAAGAACATGGATGTACCACTTAATTTCGGCTACGAGAGAGGCTACAGCAGTAAACGAGTGCTGGTGGAAGAGAGTCAGCGAATACCACCAAAATCCGAAGCAGTCATCTGGGCAAAGGTTGATGGAGATTGTGGGACAAACAAATTGTGGGTTGTCGAAGCAGCAAACAAATCAGCACTGAACATACTTGTAGGAAAAACCCTGGCTATGACAAAACAAGATGAACGTGTTCCAGTAAGAGTACTCAATGAGTTCAATTCACCACTCAAACTAACTAAAGGAGCTATTTTGGGAAGATGCCAAGAGGCTGAAGTAGTTATTAACTGTGAACAGCTCCAGGAACACGTTTCAGCTAGTAATACTAATCTTTCAAATGACATCACGGCATGGACGCAGGGGCTAGAGGAAGCATATCAGAGTAAGGCAAAACAACTGCTCCTAAAGTACGCGAACATATTTGACCAGGATGGTTCTAAACCAGGCCGCACCAACGTTGTGAAACATCAAATTGACACTGGAGATGCGAGGCCGATCCGTCAAGCTCCACGTAGTGTTCCACTGGCGAAGCGGCAAGTTGTGAGTCAAATTATACAAGAAATGAGCGACAGCGGCGTCATCGAACCATCAGCTAGTCCCTGGAGCTCACCGGTAGTACTTGTAAAGAAGAAGGATGGAAAAATGAGGTTTTGCGTGGACTACCGGAAGTTGAATGACGTTACGAAAAAGGATAGCTACCCATTGCCAAGAATTGACGACACTCTGGACTCGCTCTCTGGTACGAAATGGTTTTCCACACTGGACTTGAAAAGCGGCTACTGGCAAGTGGAGGTAAATGAGGAAGACAAAGAGAAAACAGCCTTCAGCGTCGGAGATGGTCTTTGGCAATTTACAGTAATGCCCTTTGGACTATGTAATGCACCAGCTACTTTCGAGAGACTCATGGATCAGGTATTGAAAGGACTACATTGGAAAACATGCTTGGTGTACCTGGACGACATCATCGTATTGGGCAAGAATTTCGATGAACATCTTAAGAACTTGGAGGAAGTTTTCCAAAGAATAGCTGGCGCTGGTCTGAAGTTAAGTCCCAAAAAGTGTGCGCTGTTTAAAAAGGAAGTAAATTATTTGGGTCACAAGGTAACGACAGAGGGCATCTGCACTGCGAACGAAAAGATAGAGGCTGTAAAGGATTGGCCAAGACCACAGAACCTACATGAATTAAGAAGTTTCCTTGGGCTGTGCACATATTACCGCCGATTTGTACAAAATTTTTCCAGCGTAGCCCATAGCCTCCATGAGCTTACAAGAAAAAATAAAGCTTTTGAATGGAAGAAGGAGCAAGAAGTGGCTTTCCAAACATTGAAGGAGCGTTTGTGCACTGCCCCAATGTTAGCATATCCGATTCCAGGAGCAACATTTATTCTAGATACAGATGCGAGTGGATATGCTATAGGAGGCGTTTTATCACAACTGGTCGATGGACAGGAGAAGGTAGTTGCATATTACAGCCGTTCGATTGGAAAACCAGAGAGGAACTACTGCGTTACGCGGAGAGAGCTGTTGGCATTGGTAGAGTGCGTTAAACATTTTCACAAATACCTCTACGGCCAGCGATTCCGTGTCAGGACAGATCACGCAGCTTTAAAATGGCTACTGCAGTTCCGTAATCCAGAAGGACAATTGGCACGGTGGATCGAGCGACTACAAAGCTATGACTTTTCCATTGAGCATCGAAAAGGTAGTACCCATGGAAATGCCGATGCAATGTCACGAAGACCATGTAGTTTGGAATGCAAACACTGTTCAAAAGCCGAGGCTAAAGAAGACATTATAGATGTCCGGCTAATGACTATAACATGTACAGATGAATGGGACAAGGAACAGCTAAGAAAGTGCCAGCTAGAAGATGCAGATCTGTCACGTGTTATGCAAGGGCTCGAACGAAATGAAAGACCAAACAGAGAAGAGATGTCAGCAGAGAGTCCCATTGCGAAGTCATATTGGGCACAGTGGAACAGTTTGGAATTGATATCCGGTTGCCTTCATCGAGTATGGGAGAGTGAGGATGGTAAATAAAAGAATAAACTGATAGTTGTTCCCAGAAAGAGGATTCCTGATGTGCTCAGCGAGCTGCATAATGGTCCAAGCGGAGGTCATCTTGGAATCACGAAGACGCTCGAGAAGATTAAACAGAGATTCTATTGGGTTGGTTGCCGTCAGTCGATCACTGATTGGATTGCGAACTGCGAGGTTTGCAGCAGAGCGAAAGGGCCCAGAACACGAAGTCATGGCCAGATGAAGCAATATAACTCAGGTGCGCCATTTGAAAGGATCGCTATGGATGTCGCCGGTCCATTTCCTACTAGCAACGGCGGAAACAAATATGTACTGGTAGTTATGGATTATTTCAGCAAATGGCCAGAGGTATACCCAATCCCAAATCAAGAAGCGGAAACGGTAGCAGAAGTTTTTATAAACAATTGGGTTGCAAGGTATGGTGTACCAATGGAGTTACATTCTGACCAAGGCAGGAATTTCGAATCAGCTGTGTTCCAGGAAATGTGTAAGTCATTGGGCATTCGAAAAACACGGACAACTGCATTGCATCCTCAATCCGATGGTATGGTAGAACGATTCAATAGAACATTGGAGGAGCACTTAAGGAAAGTAGTGGACAAGTACCATAAAGAATGGGATACCCGCATACCATTATTCTTGATGGCTTACCGATCAGCAGTGCATGAGGCAACGGGCCAAACCCCTGCAAAAGTAATTTTTGGCAATGACCTTAGAATGCCAGCTGATTTGAAGTTTGGGATAGATGCCAATGCGGAGAGAAATGTCAGGAAATCCACTAGTGATTTGGAAGAAGAGCTAAGAGAAATACATGATCTGATAAGGCAACGAACAAAGATTATGAGTGACAAGATGAAAGCCAGATATGATAAAGCAATTAATTCAGAAGGTTTTCAGGAAGGAGATTTGGTGCTGTTATACAACCCACAACGTAAAAAAGGTTTGTCCCCGGAATTTGCAGTGTAATTGGGAAGGCCCATACAAAGTTGTAAAACGGATCAACGATGTAGTGTACCGCATACAAACCATCGGTAAACCACGAACCAAAATGAAGGTGGTCCATTTGGAAAGGCTAGCAACGTTTAGATCGAGAGATTTGTCTGATCGGGACGATCAGACTTAGGTGGAGGGCAGTGTCACGGATATTAGCATCACTAAATTATCCCATCACTAAGGCGATGCTAAGGCCATGCCAAGCAGTATTTACGTTAATAATTAAATCAAGTATACACATATATAAGGCAGCCCAGAGAGATGTCACACACAGATGCATTTACTTATATGCCTATGTGCGCAAACTACAAACATTCACATCAATAATTCAATCTTTATGTATCTACTTAAACGAATAAATAATTGCGTCTACACATATGTACACATTCCGACGAGCAACATTTACATACAAGGCAGCAAGAGATGAGATGTCACACACCGATGAATTTACTTATACGCTTATGTGTGTGCGGGAGACTGTAAACTACAAACACATGCATATACCTTATCTGAGTTGTCACAAGAGTGAGCAATAATTTGTGCACGTAGTTGTGGCTGGCGATTTTGTAGCCGAAACAACTAGTAAGTTCTGGAAATCGAAGAGCCTAGAAGTATGCAGCGTAAACTATAAAAGCGGCGCCAGCGAGTAAGAAGTAATTCAGTTTGATTTGAGTTGATCAGCAGTTACGACTAAGAAGATATCTAGCGAGCAATACCAGTATTATTTTGATTAGTGGAGTTTCATTTGAGCTATCAGTTTGGTTGTTAAGCTATTCGTTGCACAGTTTGAGTGTTATTGTGAAGCATTTTAATAAAGGTCATTTTTCCATTATTCAATATTGGAGTTATTTATTCAACAGTTTAGCGATACGAACCTAGCAAAAGGGGCAAATAAGAAGATTTGCAGAAAATTCGTTACAATATTATATATAGCTCCGATCAAAATGATTTTTACAGGAAATCTTCTATGATATATTAGAATATATATCACCAAGGTTCACGTTTTTATATTGGAAACTAAGGGAGAAATGACCAAAAATGTTTCTATCTGAACGATCGGTTGTATGGTATAGTGTTAACTACTTTGTATTCTTTACTTTAATTTTTAAAAATAATTTTTATTGAGTTATCGTGTTAACTTAAAATTTTTGAATAACTTCAAAAAAAGAAAATTCTAATTAGTTTGAAAAAGTAAATAAAATAAAAGATTTTTTTAAAATATCAACTTGAATGTTGATATATTGGTGATCCTACCAACGATTCTGCGCAAATATTTTATTTCATTAATGACTGTAATGATTACGAAAATTTCCATTCGCTAATTTTTAATTAAAATGCATTTATTATCTGCATCTATATCTGTCCGTGCTTGTATATATAATACCTCGTGCTTGTGATAAATGATTTTTTGAACAAAAAATTTCCCAATTTTAAAGTAACTACTCCGTCATATTTACAACGACTTAAATAGTTGTGCGAAACAGACTAAACGAACAGCTATCAGTTTGTTTACTTAAAATCCAATTTGGAAATACATTCGGCATCAACAAAAAAACAAAAAATTATGAATTTAGTGATTATAATACGAAGCTATAATTAACTTTAAAAGTATTTCGTTTTGAAAGTGCCTAAAACATTTACTATTGTGAAAATAAGTGAAAGTCCATAGACATTCGTAGATGTGACTGTGTTGAAACACCCGAAAACGGAAACCAAATTTTAGCAGATTTGATGAAAAAATAGTTTAACCAATTGTTAAAACTTTTAAAGAAACAATAAAAAAATTAAAAAGTAAAATCATAGTACCATAATTGTAAATCGCACATTGATTTTTAAAAAAAATGAAACTTAAATATACTTCAATTAATAAACAATATTTTGTGCAAATTGCATATAACAGTCGCTGTAAATTCTATATACGAAACAAAAACAAAAAATAAGTGCGGACAATCAAATAAAAACATAAAGTACTTATAGGAGAAATTTACTAGTAGACATGCTATAAATTGTATGCAACATAAATAAAAATAAAATTTTTCTACGAATCGTTAATTAATAAAGAACTCTAAAAAACAACATACTACGCCTAAAACAATAGTTAAGTTTTCCACTTCACTACAACAAGAACTATTACAACAATTTTACGCAAAATACACACAAGAACGGATTTAAAGTATAAGACATCACGATGAAAATGATGAGATTTATAAAGAAAACAACAAAGCCATTGCATAAACAGCAACAGCAATGAATTTAATTGTTATGACGTCCAAAAAACCCCATTTATTCCCTCAAAATCTCTACAATCATCAATCAAATACTTATTAATTTGAATATTTTTTTACTAATTTAATTTTATGTAAGAATAATTTTTTTTTAATATCATATTACAAATTTTCCAATTATAATTTAAATTAAAATTTTAAACCTTTTAAACTTTCAAATTTATTTTAAGATTATTTTTATATTTTAACAATTTTAACATAAATTATTTAAATTTACTTATTTTTTATATAAAATTAAATATTTTATTTAAATTGTTAACTCCCTTTCCAAAAAAAAATCTTAAATATTTTCAAATTTTCAAATTTTTCATTAAATTTTTTTTTTTTTCATATGGTTCTACGTTCACAAATACGAACCCGTAAGTTTACAAATTCGGAAAATCAAAACAACAACTATTCAAATAACACAATGACTCACAGTACAACTCAAAATTCCAACATTAATACAACACAAAACAACATCTCTAATATAACACAAGATACTTCAACACAAGATAACTTTACAAATATTTCTTCTACTAAATCTATTAAATTACCACAATTTTGGCAAGAATCTCCCGATGCCTGGTTTTTGCTTGTTGAAGGACAATTTGAAATTAACAATATCAATGATGATAATTTAAAATGTTCTAATTACTCTTCAACGAGATATTATATCTAAAATTATAGATGTTATTAACCCTCCTCCTCTTTTTAATAAATATGATACAATCAAAAAAATTCTATGTGAAAGATTTTCTCTTAGCGAAGAAAAACGATTAGAACAATTATTTTCAAAAACTGAACTTGGTGATCGTTCACCATCTGAATTATTCAGATTTATGAAATCACTTATAGGTTCTGACTCCATAGTTAGCCAAGAATTACTCTTTAAATTGTGGATTCGTAAATTACCACAAGAAATACAAATTCATTTGACTTCCAATAATAATCAAAACAGAGATGAATTATTATTTTAGCTGACAAACTTTTTGATTTAATCAATAAACCTCATTCTTCCAAATCTCCTGTAGTCTCAAGTATAAATAATAATATTTTAGAACAATGCGTTAAAAATTTAACTGAATTAACTACGGCTATTTATCAAAATTTAAATAAAGTTTCTAATGATATTAATCAATTACAAATCCGTTCAAGATATAAAGATAGAAATAGATCTAAATCTCGAAATTTTTCAAGATCAAGAAATTTTTCAAACAATCGTAAATTTAATTCACAAACAACTATTTGTTGGTATCACAAAAAATTTAAGAATAACGCTCTTAAATGTATACCCCCATGCAATTTTAATCAAAATCATAATTTAAATTGCGAACAAAATTTAAACTGAAACGATCCATTAAGACGGTGACGGATAATGGAACTATTATTAAACCTACTCGTCGCCTATTCATATTTGATAAATTCAATAAACTAAATTTTCTTATCGATACCGGCGCAGTTGTATCAGTTATTCCTTTTTCTAAATTTAAAATTTATAAAAGAAATTCGGATCTTACTTTGACCGCAGCAAACGGTTCTTCAATTGAAACTTTCGGTACAAAACTACTTAAAATTGATTTAGGTTTAAGAAGAGATTTTGAATTTCCATTCATTATTGCGAACATTGATACACCAATTTTAGGAGAAACTTTTTAGAAAAATTCGGAATTATTGTCAATATTAAAAATAAAGAAATAATAGATTCTACTACAAAAATTAAAGTTGCTGGATCTTCTGGATTTTCTGATATTTTCTCACTCAAAATTCCTATTGTCGAAAATAAGTTTTCAAAATTACTTAATGAATTTCCACCTATTACCTGCGAACCAGATTATACTAAAAAAGTTAAACACCATACGGTTCACAGGATAGAAACAAAAGGTATTTTACCATTTTCGAAACCCAGACGTCTTGATCCAATCAAACTTAAAATTGCTAAAACTGAATTTGAATTTTTAGTTAAAAGTGGTATATGCAGACCCTCAAACTCTCCTATTGCATCTCCACTTCATCTCGTTCCTAAAAAAGAACCAAATGATTGGAGACCTTGCGGAGACTATCGAAGACTTAATTTTATTACTACACCAGATCAGTATCCTTTACCACATATTCACGATTTAACAATTGATTTAAAAAACAAACAATTTTTTTCCAAAATTGATCTTGTGCGTGCTTACCACCAAATTCCAATGGCAGAAGAAGACATTCATAAAACTGCAATAACTACCCCTTTTGGAATGTTTGAATTCGTAAGAATGCCTTTCGGTTTACGAAACAGTGCTCAAACTTTCCAACGCTTTATTAATGAAGTATTTTCTGATTTCGATTTTGTATTTACATACATTGATGACATTCTTATTGCCAGTGATAATGAAGATCAACATATAAATCATTTAAAATCAGTTTTCAAAAGACTTGAAGAATATAATTTAAATATTAAACCTTCAAAATGTACTCTCGGTGTAAATAAATTAAATTTCTTAAGTTAAGAAATTTCAGGCGAAGGTATTAAACCATCTTTAGATAGAATTGAAATCATAACAAATTTTGAAAAACCAATTTCTATAAATAAATTACAAAAATTTTTAGGTATGATAAATTACTATCACAGATATATTAAAATGTTAGCAACAGAACTTAGTCCCCTTCATGAAATGTTAACACATGCAATTAAAAACAAACTCAAACAATTAAATTGGACAAATGAAACCACAACAGCTGTCGAAATGTTAAAAAACTTTTTGCGAAAAATACTTTACTTACACATTTCGACAAAAATGGTACTTTATCATTAGCAGTAGATGCATCAAATGTTGCTATTGGAGCAGTTCTTCAACAAACTAGCAATAATATACTAGAACTCTTGGCTTATTTTTCAAGAAAATTAACTACAACAGAAACTAAATATTCAACATTTGATCGTGAACTTTTGGCAATTTATAATTCAATTAAACATTTTAAACATTTTCTTGAAGGTAGAACTTTTACAATTTATACTGATCATAAACCTTTAATTCATGTTCTAAATTCTAAAGTAGATAGATCTCCTCGTCAACTACGTCATCTTGAATATATTGCTCAATTTACAAATGATATTCAATATATAAGTGGAAAAGACAACATAGTTGCCGACTTACTTTCCCGTATTCCAGAAATAAATGCAATTTCAACTCAAGATATAAATTTAGAAACTTTATATAAAGAACAGCAAACTGATACATTTTTACAAAAAACCATTTCTGATCCAAATTCTAAAAATAATTTAAAAGAAATTCATATTCCAGTTATTAATTTAAACATATGGTGTGATGTTTCTCTACAACCTTTTCGACCTTATGTTCCACATTCTATGAGAAGAATTATATTTGACAAAATTCACTCATTATCTCATCCAAGTATAAGAACAACTAGAAAATTAATTCAAAATAAATATTATTGGCCTAACATGCGTAAAGAGATTAACGATTGGACTTCATCTTGCATCAATTGTCAAAAATCCAAAATTTCAAGACATACTAAATCTCCTATCCAAAAAATTCAAATACCATCAGGCCGTTTTGAACATATTCATATGGATATTGTTGGACCTCTTCCAGTTTCAAATGGAAATTGTTATATTTTAACAATTATTGACAGATTTTCACGTTGGCCTGAAGCTTATCCACTTAAAGATATTTCAACAAATACTATAGTAAAAACTTTTATTCAAAATTATATACCACGATTTGGTAAACCATTGAATATTACAGTATATCAAGGTTCACAATTCACCTCAAAATTTTTTACGGAATTAACTAAACTTTTAGGTTCTCATAAAATTCATACATCTGCTTACCATCCCCAAGCAAACGGCATGATAGAGAAATTTCATCGAACTTTAAAAGCAGCAATTATAGCATCAAACGACTCGGTTCATTGGTCTGACATTTTACCATTCATTCTACTTGGTTTACGAACTTCTATTAAAGAAGATTTAAAATGTTCATCTGCTGAACTTGTTTATGGCCAAACACTTAGAATACCTGGTGAATTAATTATTTCAAATAGTAATAAAGAACATGATTTTTCTAATGACGCTCTCCATAAAATAAGAGAATATTTTTCACTTGTTCGTTCTAAAGTTTTTCATCATAATAAAGAAAATTTTTTCGTTCCTAAACAATTAGAAAATTGTGAGTATGTTTTTGTTAAAGTTCTTCGTAAATCTAATTTAGAATCACCTTATGAAGGACCTTTTAAAGCTATCTCTAAGAAACATAAAACATTTACAATTCAATACAAAAATACTATTAAAAATATTTCAATTGATTTACTTAAACCAGCAAACATACTTATTAACACTAATTTAAATACAAATACATTAAACAACAAAAAACAAAAAAAGGTTACATTTAATATTAATTAATAATTTGTTTGTTTCAAATTTTCTTGGAGGCGGAGTAAATATAGTGTTAACTACTTTGTATTCTTTACTTTAATTTTTAAAAATAATTTTTATTGAGTTTTCGTGTTAACTTAAAATTTTTGAATAACTTCAAAAAAAGAAAATTCTAATTAGTTTGAAAATATTTAAACTCAAAAGTAAATAAAATAAAAGATTTTTTTAAAATATCAACTTGAATGTTGATATATATGGGATAGGTATATACTATATACATATAGCTCCGATCAAAGTGATTTTTTCAGGAAATCTTTTATGATATATTAGAATAAATATCACCAAGTTTAACGTTTTTATATTGGAAATTAAGGGAGAAATGGCTAAAAATCGTTCTATCTGAACGATCGGTTGTATCGGATATATATTATATATAGCTCCGATCGAAATGGTTTTTTCATGAAATCTTCTATGATATATTAGAATAAATATCACCAAGTTTAACGTTTTTATATTGGAAATTAAGGGAGAAATTGCCAAAAATCTTTCTATCTGAACGATCGGTTGTATGGGATATATACTATATATAGCTCCGATCAAAGTGATTTTTTCAAAAATCTTCTATGATATATTAAAATATATATCACCGAGTTTCACGTTTCTGCTTTCCAAATTAAGGGAGAAATGGCCAAAAATCTCTATCTGAACGATCGGTTGCATGGGATATAACTATATATAGCTCCGATCAGTGTTTTTTTCAGGATATCTTCTATGATATATTAGAATATACATCACCGAGTTTCACGTTTATACTTTTACTAAATTGCGGCAGGAATGACCAAAATCGTCTTATCTGAACGATCGGTTGTATGGGAGATATATGTTATAGTGGTCCGATCCTACCGGATCCGACAAATGTCTAATATAAGACAAAAATACATCCTTGTGCCAAATTTTATTGAGATATATCAAAATTTGAGGGACTAGTTTGCGTTCAAACAGACAGACGGACGGACAGACGGGCATGGCTATATCAACTCAGTTCGTCGCCCTGATCAATTCGGTATACTTAGTGGTGAGTCTATCTTCTATATTTATCAACGTTACAAACATCGGACCATTTCATATTCATGAAAGGTATAAAAAGAAATTTAGGACGTGTTCTCTGCGATAATGGTGATAAAATAACGGAAGTCTCAACTAATATTTTTTTACTACCCGAGGTCCAGGGCGGCTACAAAAAGTGTTCTGACATATCAGAGATAAACTTAAATTATTGGCAAGATTGCGGCTCTTGTAGAAGCTTACCACCACTATTGGACGACGATGCAGGGTATATGCTTGAAAATTATTTTCCAACAAAAGATATGAGTTCTGTACGAATGAACAGTTTAGAAGCGTTGTTATCCAAAATCCAAAAGGAGCTGGAGGACTATAAAACAAGAGTTAATAATATCGAAACTGAGCACCGGCATTAAGAGAAAAAATAAAAAATCGCTGTTTACACCCGAATACTTTTGTCTCTGTAACTCGGACGGGCAACTTGCCTTGAGCTGTCTTTTTTCGTTTCATAATTTTCTTTAATCCTCAATATTTCTTTTAGAATTGCTCCTTTTTTTGCGCTTTAATAGATAATATATTTGATTTTTATTTGAAATATTTATTAAGTGCTTTATTTTTAATTTTTTAGTGAATAAAAAAATTGTTTAGAAAAACATTTAAAGGAAATGCCAAAAGACTAGCCGCGTGCAAATGGAATGCGCAACACCAAAAGAGAAATTCCGATAATTAGCAATAAAACTACACTTCAAAAAACGCGAGTACTCCATAAATAGTGTAAGGAATACTCTTTTAGGAGTATAGGAGTACTCCAAAACTAATCTGTGTTCATACAAAAAATTTGCACCAAATAACATTGCGATGACCTAGGAGAGGAATAAGTGATCCCACTCTCGCTTTGTTTGTGAGTATGCCTTAGAGTACATACGTGAGAGTACTTTCCAAAGTATTTTCACTGTAGTACTCCATGGAGCACCCACAGAGGATCATATGCCAAAGTACTCAAGAAAAACTACTCGATGGAGTATCTGCGGAACAGTACTCTCCAAACTGCTCCTGAAATATAACTCCATGGAGTACCGACAAGAGATTACTTGCGAAACTGCTCTCAAAACATTACTCCTTGGAATACTAGCAAAAGAGTACTCGTTAAAACACCCTCAATGGATTTCCTAATGGAGTACCTACAGGAGATTACTTAAGAAAGTACTCTCAAAGCATTACTTCTTGGAGTAGCTACGGAAAAGTACTTGTAAGGTCTTCGCTAGAGAAAAATCCACCCAAAATAAAACATAAAATTTATAAAAAAAATCATATTAGTTTCTTTATTTACGCAAATGCTAAATAACAAGAATATTCGTAGTATAAATATATAAAATATTAAATATATAATTCCATAACTTCTGATCCCGCGGCATAATTTGGAGCGTCGCATTTTGTCCATTTTTCAATCTACGCGTAAACTTTTCCCTCTCCATTTTCTAAATAGGTCTTTTGTGACGTGCGCTTTATTCCATATTTTACCTTTATATATTTGGTTATAGTTATTTTATTTTTGACCAATAAAATTCTTTTTCTTTTAAATCAAATTCACTCCTATAATTCTTTCCGACACAATTCCTCTTTGAATATTTCTCTATACTATAGTATGTATACATAAAACCTGTTGCGCCGTTGCATTTTATCAGAGTTTCCATAGTAAAATTGTTTTATCAGTTATTTGTATGCAATATTTTACTTTTGGCAACTCTGTTCGATCGTCATCGTGTCGTGATCACGGTCGTTAAAACACGAGCAATGATCGGCTGATGGTGGCGCGCAAACGCATTGCAAAGGAGTATTGTTAGAGCACTCCAACATAAAAAAAATGGAACACGTAATCCAAAAATTTTTGCAGGGTGTTGAAGCGACTTACGTCACTTAAAGTCTTCGCGTGACCTGCGCTCATGCACCCATGCATCCCTGCAAAAAATTCCTTTACAAGCATCCCTGCTGTAATTGGAACTTCGAATGCGACATTGGAATTGCTTCCAGTGTTGCATAGTATATAGTCTATTGTCACTTAATTTTCGATCTCTTTCATCAACTACCATCGTCGAGGACACATCATAGTCAACGAAGTATTATTTTGAGCAAATCACCACCGTTACATCAAGACGACCAAGATTAAGAAGATAAATCTTCAGCGTCAGAACATCGACGCCAACGTGATAAGTATCTCATATAAATCCATACATTTTGTACATTTTTCCCAAAATCCCAAAACTCCCGGTTCCATTCCTCTGACTTCGATATATATACATACATATGTGCATAGGTTCGCTCATGCACATATATAGCTATCTACAGCAACATCAATCATCGTTTATATATTTTTTCCATTTACCTAAATTGTTACCTATTTCATGAATTCGAACATTTTCTTAAGTCGATAGTTACCTAGCTTAACTTTCATCATTGAAGTTTAGTTTACTTTAAATTTAATTCATTACATCTTCCTTTGTTAGTTCATAATTTGTTATTGTTAAAAAAAACCCTGAATTAATTGAAAGGAAGTTGTACCCATCAATTCGGAATACATACCCTGCGTGAATATAATTCCCAATTTGCATTCAGGCACACCCCTAGTGTTCAACATGGTCCTTGCGAGCCAAATTTGAATGGCAACACCGCATGTTCGAATTCATGGAAATTAGTACAATTTCCAACACTGCATCCATTTGACAAGTGTCTCTTCCTCTTTTCTTTAAACTTTGGCAGCCATCGCGGGAAGCAGCAGAATTAGAAAGCAAAAAAAAAAAACAAAATTCAACCAAATTCATAAAGTAAAACAGAAAAATTAAAAAAGTGAACTAGAGGTGAAAGTAAACCAAATAAAAATTGCTAAAGTACTGTTTGTGAATACAACTAAAATTTAGAAGCTAATTAAGCAAACAAAGGCAAATTGAAAGCTGCGCTGCCCAACGAGGGATCACATATGTACATATATCTACCGAAGCGAAAAAGCCAGGAATATAGTTGGAAAGGCGTTTCTGGAGTACCTACGCCCAACGAGGGATTCTTTACAGTAGTATGCCCCAAAGCACGTAAGTTTTACAAACTTATTTTGACAAGAAAGTGCGAATTTTCAGTTACCGTTTTTTCAAACGGTAAATGTATATATGTATGTATGCAGTTATATCAGGTTCACTGAATAACGGAAAGAAACATACATATATACATATTCTCGCCAGCGTTGCTCGCTGGGTACACATTTCTTGTGCATATTCATATCTTTGATGGTGAAACTTGCTGCTTGCGCCAGCGCTAAGCCCACCATATAGCTAGTTTGGTTCACACGTATAAAAAATCAACCCCTTAGTTAGGCCTCAGTTTTCACCTACAAATCCCTTACTTTTGCATAACCTTCAACTAAAGTAAAAATAAAAAAATTAAAAAAAAAAATTCATTCGACGGACATGAATCAGTCAGTTTTCTTCCCAAAATTCCTTAGTATTTACCAGTAAATTTCTCAGTTAGTGAAAATTCTGGAATTTATAAAAGTTTGCGATTGCATATAATTACGTTATATGCAAGCATATCTGGCATAACCTAAAAGGATTAGGTAAGCATATGCTATCGAGAGTATACTCGTGGTTTTCAGTCGGAATACCTGGAGTATTGTGAGATGAAGTAGAAAAATTACCAAATATTTTAAAACCCAGGAAATAATAGTGACGTCTGAAAATATACTTGCGGTCATACTTAGCCGTTCAGTGCCACCCATACCTGCCTGCTTCATTTGTGTTAAGGTTACCTTGCGGTTGTAAAGCCAACACCCGAGCACACATCGAGTGCCTCATCCACAACAAATCTACGTTGGCATCGGATCGTCCGAAGGAACGATACACAGAATATTCAAGGACAGTGGGGATTGGAAGCGCTGCTTGCGCCAGCAGAAGCTGCTCAGTCAGCAAGCGATTTGTACCTTTTTGCAAAAAGTTACTTTTGCAAAAGTTACTACATTTTTTTGGTTTCTCGTCACCAGCTAAGAGTAAAAAATATCAATATCCAGTATTTGAACTCGACCATCGTCAAATCTTGTTTATTGCTACAAATCCATCTAATTTATCGTTTTGCACACGTATATTTAGTAGATAGATTGCTTTATATAACCACGTATATAAATGCCTGGCAAGCTACGCCATTCTGACTAGCTAAACATATTTTCTGTCCATTCTAAGCGGTCTATCTTTGGGTGTAACAAAAGTACCTAATATTTCAGTGCGTTCAAATAATTTTGTTTATTTTAAACGATTTCGACTCCGCGGTTGGCAGACTTCAAGTTTAATAAAGTCAAGAGTTTTCATTCAAAGTTTTTTCAAACGAGCGTTATCATGTCCACTAATTCACCAATCATGGCTGATTTCATTTTCGATTCAAACAATCTTGTGTTTTTCTGTACACAATTTGACAAAGAAGATCCCGAGGATCAGACGGACACCCTACTTGAAGTTAAACTTCAAGACCTTAACGCTCTTAGGGAAACCCTTCAAATAATTTACCGAAAAGTGTGTCTGGCTGACGATAAAATTGTTCCGGCTGATTTTAAAGAAGAAGCAACTTAAAAATTTCAACTATGCACGGAGAGCTTCTACATTTGTAAGTCGCAGATCATGGATCGACTAAAAATCTTTCAAGGCAACACATCTAGTTCAGCCAATACCAATCGACTTTCCATGCCTTTGGTTGAAACTCCTACTCCATGTATTAAAATCCCACCCTGTGACACACAGACCTTTTACGGTAGCTATGAAAAATGGCCCTCCTTTCGTGACATGTTCACAGCAGTATACCTAAATCACCCTAAGCTAACTCCAGCACAAAAACTGTATCACTTGCGGAACAAAACCAAAGGCAAGGCAGGTGCCATAGTCAAGCAGTACAGTCTATCGGATGAAAATTTCTCTCTAGCTTGGGAGGCGTTAAGAGCGCGCTTTGAAAACAAACGAATTCTCATTGACAAACAGTTGAAAACCCTATTTAATCTCCCGTCTGCCAACTCGGAAAATAGCGAAGCTATCCAAAAAATTCAATGTACCATAAACGAATGTCTTTCCTGCCTCAAACCTCAAAGGGTCTCGGTCCCCGACTGGGATCCCATTCTTGTCTACCTATGTTCCACCAAGCTACCTGACGAAACCCTATCTATATGGGAACAGTCGCTTAAGACACGAAAAGACCTTCCCAACTGTGCCCAAATGGATGAGTTTCTAACTAGTCGCTATGAAGTGGTGGAACGTCTACACCGGTATAAAACCACAAAAACCCGAAATTCAGTATCATCAAAACCCTCATCAAAAATTCAATCGTATCATTCGCAGGAAAAACTGTCCCTCAAATGCAAACTATGCGAGAAAAATCACTCCTTGAGATTCTGCACCGAGTTTAAAAAACTTAGTGTTCCTGATCGCATCAAGTTCATTGAACAAAACGGTTTCTACTCCAACTGCTTGGCTTACAACCATCTCCTCACCGATTGCCACAGTGCATTCAAATGTTTCCATTGTAAGAAGTCCCATCATACCATGCTGCATCCGACTTCTACTCCTAAACCGCTTTCCAAGGGACCAGTTCAGAACCAAAACCCAAAAGCAAAAAAACATGCAACCGCCTTGTTGCATACGGAAACATCAGAGGCCAAATCAAGTAAACCAAGACATCCTATTTTTGATATTACAAGCTCTAATCGATCAAGCATCTCAGAAAACCTTCATCTCTGAAAAGATTCAAAGTCGGTTGCAGCTCCCTACCGATCGAGGTAACTTTTCCATTAGTGGTATGGGCGGCAAGATTGTCGAAAACTCAACGCGTGTCTGCAATCTTACCCTTGTCGCCAAACGGCATAACATTCGTATTAGCACCAAAGCGATTGTTCTCCACAAACTCACTAGCACGTTACCTACGTTCCAAATCAAAAAACCATCTGCCTCGGGAATTAAGGCTCTCGACCTCGCCGACCCATTTTTCTTCACACCTTCTCAAATCGATCTCTTAATCGGTAGCGATTTAATACCAGAACTTTTACTTCCGGGTGTCAAACACAATGTGCTGGGTAGTCTTCTCGCACAAAATACCATATTCGGATGGTACTTAAGTGGGCCTTTAAAATCTACCGAATGCTCCGCATTCCACACCCATGTCGTGGACGATTCCAACGAAAGTCTCAATTCACAACTTAAAAGATTTTGGGAGTTAGAGGAAGTATCGGAGAGTCATACACCCTTCGAAGCAGATACCTTTTGTGAACATCTATATCACAATACCACCTATAGGCAATCAGATGGACGATACGGCGTTAGATTACCTTTCAAATCAGATTTTCCATCGAGCCTCTCCCTTGGTCCATCGCGTTCCCAAGCAATGTCGCAACCATTCGCATGGAACACTCGCTTAATAAAAAACGAGAACTCCGAGATGAGTATAATAAAATTATGGAGGAATATTTATCACTTGACCACATGAAGCATAGTACTTCCACGGAAATTCATAAAAATGATTGTTATTTTTCATACTACTTACCCCACCACTCTATCGTAAAACCAGACAGTAAATCTACCAAAGTTCGGGTGGTTTTTAATGCTTCAAAGCCAACAGCATCAGGAGTTTCTCTTAACGACACACTTCACATAGGTCCTTCTTTACAATCAGATCTCATGCTTGTCATTTTAAATTGGCGATTGTACAAATACGTATTCAACGGCGATATTCAAAAAATGTACAGACAAATTTTATTGCATGAAGATGATCAACAGTTTCAACGAATTCTCTTTCGCAGAGGAAACGAGGTCAAACTGTCAGACTTCGCACTAAAAACGGTAACCTTCGGAGTTAATTGCGCGCCATATCTGGCCGTACGCACACTACACCAGTTAGCAAATGATTCCCAAACTTCCCATCCGTTGGCTAAGAGAATTCTCACCGAAGAGACCTATGTCGATGACATACTAACTGGGGGACACGATCTTCAAGGTTGTCTATTGGCTCAATCTGAACTCATTCAATGCCTTAATTCAGCTGGGTTTCCTTTGAAGAAAATAACTGCTAATCATTCTGAACTTCTACGTCATATACCAACCGAAGACCTACTAGATTCCGATTTTCTCAAGATTGATTCCTCAAGCTCAAGCAAATGATTCCTTTTCATATTCCACGGAAATCATTCCAATAGCTACAGAGGCAACGAAAAGGCAAATCCTATCCTCGGTATTGAAACTTTTTGACCCCGCAAGGTGGCTATCGCCCATTATAATTCAAGCCAAAATACTGCTGCAGCAAATATGGTTAGAGGAAACTGGATGGGACGAATGCGTAAAACCACAGTCGCTTCAAAAATGGAATCAGTTTATTTCGGATCTTCCCAGTATTGGAGAAATACAAATCCCTAGGTGGACGGAATTCACACCAAGTCATAAAATTCAGATTCACGGATTTTGTGATGCCTCCGAAAAGGCATTTTGCGCATCCATCTATATAAGAACTGATAATCGTAATACAATAGCTTCACATCTTCTCTCCTCCAAAACTAAAGTAGCACCACTTCAAACCGTAAGCGTCCCACGCTTAGAGCTGTGTGGTGCCGTTTTGTTATCGAAATGTATCAAAAATGTTACAAAGCAACTTCCTCTAGGAGATTCGGAAATTTTTTATGGTCAGATTCTTCCATAGTCCTTTCCTGGTTAGAAAAAGCTCCTTGTACGTAGAAAGTATACGTAGCCAATTGCACTTTGCAAATCATTCAAAATGTTGGAAATATCAAATGGCGACACGTATCCACGAATCACAATCCTGCTGACCTGGGTACACAGGGTTGCCGTCCGCAAGACCTACTAAATAAATCAGTCTGGTGGCATGGACAAACGTGGCTTTTGAAGCCACTAGAGCAATGGCTAACATCGCACCCAAAAAAGGTCGCTTCTCTCGAAGAACGCAAAGTAGAAGCCTTTCATTCCACGGAAACTGAATCAGACATTCTCGATCGTTTCTCTTCTTGGCCCAAAACCTTGCGAGTTATTGCCTATATGTTTCGCTTCATCCATCGTATCAAACCAAATCCAATACAATCCACTTCCGAAACAGTAGTCCTAACTCAAAAGGAAATCCGTTGGGTAAAAGTGCGACTTATAAAGCTCGCCCAAGAAAGACATTATCCCAAAGAGTATAGAAAATTTAACTAATAAACAACCAATTTCCAAGAAAAGCTCACTGCTGACTTTGAACCCTCTCTTAGATAAAAATCAACTCCTTCGAGTAAACGGCCGGTTGGCAAATTCCTTTATCCCCGATCGCGTAAAGCCCCCAATCATCATTCCGAAAGCTTCACGGCTCTGTTTTCTGTTCCTCCAGTTTTTGCACAACTTATTGATGCATGCCGAACACCAATAGATGATCAGGACCGCGAGGCAGGAATATTTTAAACCCAGACTTAAGTCAAAAGTGAAAAGTTGCATACGTAGTTGTAAAACATGCACTATCTTCAAACAAAATTCACGTTCACAGATCATGGCTGCTCTACCACCAGAGCGATCCAACTTTTCCCTCCCATTTACCTATATCGGAATTGACTTTGCAGGTCCCTTCGATTTAAAATCATCCCCACTGCGAAACTCACATGTTCTTAAAGGTTACGTCGATGTGTTCGTCTGTTTTTCAACCAAGGCCATCCACCTACAACCTTGCTCGGATCTCTCCACTAAAGCATTCCAAGCTACCTTCGCTAGATTCGTCGGAAGACGCGGCCTGCCCCAGTGTCTTTTCGGATAATGGGAACAACTTCGTCGGTGCCAGTCGCGCATATCAACGAGATTTCAATCAGTTCATCAAAGAATCATCATATGACGTCAGGGCCAAGTACTGTATACATGGCTTCGAATGGAGATTTCTACCTTCTAACGCGACCCACATGGGCGGCCTCTGGGAGGCCGGAGTCAAGAGTTTCAAACTACATTTCAAGCGAGTTGCAGGAAGCCATAAATTCAACTTCGAGGGGCTTGCAACCGTCCTTGCGCGAATAGAAGCCGTCTTAAACTCTCGACCACTTTCACCCATGTCTAGCGATCCCCAAGAGCTGTTAGCCCTAACACCAGGTCATTTCTTAAGACCTCTTCTTGCCACACCAGAACCCCACATCGACAATTTGTCACTTCAAAACCGTTGGGAGAAACTTAAATTAGTGCACCAACAATTCAGTCAGCGTTGGAAAGATGAGTATCTTAAGGAGTTGCACCAAAGATATAGGTGGAAAGTTCCACAGAAAAATCTATCCATCGGGGAGTTTGTCGTTATTAAAAACGAACTACTTCCTCCAAACGAATGGCGATTAGGCCGCATCGAGAA
The DNA here is from genome assembly GCF_040869045.1 of Eurosta solidaginis. NCBI lineage: Eukaryota > Metazoa > Arthropoda > Insecta > Diptera > Tephritidae > Eurosta > Eurosta solidaginis. The sequence goes on along the minus strand of NC_090323.1, from coordinate 111,658,320 downwards.
AATCTATCAGGGGTCAGACGGGAACGTGCGAATAGCCGACATACGAACTCAACAGGGAATCATAACTAGACCTATCGTTAAACTTTGTCCGCTTCCTATTCAACCAGAGATACCTACGCAAAGCTGACAACCACACCTATCATATCTATTTAGACACTTAGCCATAAGCCTATCAAGATCCTTTACTAAATTTCATCTCATTTACAGGCACCGAGTTGACCGTCCCGGCCGAGGCGGGCGAAAACAACTTGCACCAGTGCAACGGGGCCGGCGTGTTGAAGCGACTTACGTCACTTAAAAATTCCTTTACAACCATCCCTGCTGTAATTGGAACTTCGAATTCGACATTGGAATTGCTTCCAGTGTTGCATAGTATATAGTCTATTGTCACTTAATTTTCGATCTCTTTCATCAACCACCATCGTCGAGGACACATCGTAGTCAACGAAGTATTATTTTGAGCAAATCACCACCGTTACATCAAGACGACCAAGATTAAGAGGATACATCTTCAGCGTCAGCACATCGAAGCCAACGTGATAAGTATCTCATATAAATCCATACATTTTGTACATTTTTCCTAAAATCCCAAAACTCCCGGTTCCATTCCTGTGAATTCGATATATATACATACATATGTGCATAGGTTCGCTCATGCACATATATAGCTATCTACAGCAACATCAATCATCGTTTATATATTTTTTCCATTTACCTAAATTGTTACCTATTTCATGAATTCGAACATTTTCTTAAGTCGATAGTTACCTAGCTTAACTTTCATCATTGAAGTTTGGTTTACTTTAAATTTAATTCGTTACATCTTCCTTTGTTAGTTCATAAGTTGTTATTGTTAATAAAAACCCTGAATTAATTGAAAGGAAGTTGTACCCATCAATTCGGAATACATACCCTGCGTGAGTATAATTCCCAATTTGCATTCAGGCACACCCTAGTGTTCAACACAGGGTATTCGTTTGTATATCGGTGCATACATGATAAAGACACCCAAAATATATCAGTGATGCTCGAGCACATACAACAACATTTTGCGCTTCTGTTAATAAATCAGAGACTTAAGCGACACACCCAAAAAAAACTCGCATTTCTTTACTTGCCTTTATAAATTACGTACTTAGTTTGAAATAAAATATAAGAATGCACTATTATACTCGTATTATAATAGCGACAATACTTTAAAGCGTGTCAACTAAAACAATTTTTGCTTGGATAACTCAAATATGTATCTTGTTTGATAAACAATACCTTGGTTTTTAAAAAATTTATAACTATGAAAAAAATTGCAAAATTCTATATTTCAACCCTTTTTATTGTGAATTGTAGAACTTTATACATTAAGAGAAAGCTTTTAAATTTTTGGATAGAGCTACCACTTATTTCGGCAATAATTTACAACAGGGGTTTGTTGGCCATGCATACCATTTGGATGCGGGAGCACAATCGTGTTGCCACAAAATTACGTGATATAAATCCACATTGGGATGGCGATACTATATATCACGAGTCAAGAAAAATAATTGGTGCTCAAATGTAATATATCACTTACAAGCATTGGCTACCGTTGATTGTTGGAGAAAGTGGTATGCTAAAGTTGGGCGATTATCGGGGATATGATCCTAGCATAAATCATTCAATTGTAAATGTATTTGATACGGCGCCATTGCGTTTTGGTCATTCCATAATCAACCAAGTATTACACCGGCTTAATTCCACGTTTCAGCCTATACCGCAGGGCCATCTTCCCTTACACAAAGCATTTTTGCTCCATGGAGGCTTGCATATGAAGGAGGAATAGATCCACTTATGCGTGGAATGTTCTCAGTTGCCGCTAAATTAAAAACTCCGTATCAAAACTTCAACCTTGAACTAACTGAGAAACTATTTCAAACCGCCCACGCTGTCGCTTTAGATCTAGCCGCTCTTAATATTCAGCGAGGACGAGATCATGGACTTCCAGGATACAATGTTTATAGACAATTTTGCAATCTCACACCTGCACTTACATTCGAAGACCTACATATGGATATTAAGAACGAAGGAATACGTAAGAAACTTAAAGAACTTTATGGACATCCAGATAGTATTTATGTGTGGGTTGGTGGTATTTTAGTGGATCAAATTGGGGGTGGGAAGGTGGGTCTCCTATTCCCGTGCCTACTTCTAGATCACTTTCGAAGACTGCGTAATGGAGATCGATTTTATTACGAAAACCCAGGAGTGTTCCTTCCACTACAACTAAAGCAAATTAAAACAAGTAAGGACGGGGCTGTCTTCGGCTGTGCTGAAGACTTCATACCTTTCATGAATGGGGCTGAACAATAATCTTATCCCGTTCGCAATCTCCAAATAATCGGATGTATAAGATAACAAATATATAGTGAAAAGATGTACATACCTAAACGATTTTTAAGATAAATATAAAATACAAAATGGCAAAAAACCCCATATCTGAACGATCCGTTGTACGGGATATATATTATATATAGCTCCGATCAAAACGATTTTTACAGGAAATCTATGATATATTAGAATATATATCACCAAGGTTCACGTTTTTATATTGGAAACTAAGGGAGAAATGGCCAAAAATGTTTCTATCTGAACGATCGGTTGTATGGGATAGGTATATACTATATACATATAGCTCCGATCAAAGTGATTTTTTCAGGAAATCTTTTATGATATATTAGAATAATTATCACAAAGTTTAACGTTTTTATATTGGAAATTAAGGTAGAAATGGCTAAAAATCGTTCTATCTTAACGATCGGTTGTATCGGATATATACTATATATAGCTCCGATCGAAATGGTTTTTTCATGAAATCTTCTATGATATATTAGAATAAATATCACCAAGTTTAACGTTTTTATATTAGAAATTAAAGGAGAAATTGCCAAAAATCTTTCTATCTGAACGATCGGTTGTATGGGATATATACATATAGTATAGCTCCGATCAAAGTGATTTTTTCAACAAATCTTCTATGATATATTAAAATATATATCACCGAGTTTCACGTTTCTACTTTCCAAATTAATGGAGAAATGGCCAAAAATCTTTCTATCTGAACGATCGGTTGTATGGGGTATAACTATATATAGCTCCGATCAAAGTGATTTTTTCAGGATATCTTCTATGATATATTAGAATATACATCACCGAGTTTCACGTTTATACTTTTACTAAATTGCGGCAGGAATGACCAAAATCGTCTTATCTGAACGATCGGTTGTATGGGAGATATATCTTATAGCGGTCCGATCCTACCGGATCCGACAAATGTCTAATATAATACAAAAATACATCCTTGTGCCAAATTTTATTGAGATATCTCAAAATTTGAGGGACTAGTTTGCGTTCAAACAGACAGACGGACGGACAGATGGGCATGGCTATATCAACTCACTTCGTCGCCCTGATCAATTCGGTATACTTAGTGGTGAGTCTATCTTCGGACCAAAGTTAATATACCATTTCGTATTCATGAAAGGTATAAAAACAAATTTAGGACGTGTTCTCTGCGATAATGGTGATAAAATAACGGAAGTCTCAACTAATATTTTTTTACTACCCGAGGTCCAGGGCGGCTACAAAAAGTGTTCTGACATATCAGAGATAAACTTAAATTATTGGCAGGATTGCGGCTCTTGTAGAAGCTTACCACCACTATTGGACGACGATGCAGGGTATATGCTTGAAAATCATTTTCCAACAAAAGATATGAGTTCTGTACGAATGAACAGTTTAGAAGCGTTGGTATCCAAAATTCAAAAGGAGCTGGAGGACTACAAAATAAGAGTTAATAATATCGAAACTGAGCACCGGCATTAAGAGAAAAAATAAAAAATAAAAAATCGCTGTTTACACACGAATACTTTTGTCTCTGTAACTCGGATGGGCAACTTGCCTTGAGTTGTCTTTTTTCGTTTCATAATTTTCTTTAATCCTCAATATTTCTTTTAGAATTGCCCCTTTTTTGCGCTTTAATAGTTAATATTCGATTTTTATTTGAAATATTTATTAAGTGCTTATTTTTAATTTTTTAGTGAACAAAAAAATTGTTTAGAAAAACATTTAAAGGAAATGCCAAAAGACAAGCCTGTGCAAATGGAATACGCCACACCAAAAGAGAAATTCCGATAATTAGCAATAAAACTACACTTCAAAAAACGCGAGTACTCCATAAATAGTGTAAGGAATACTCTTTTAGGAGTATAGGAGTGCTCCAAAACTAATCTGTATTCATACAAAAAATGTGCTCCAAATAACATTGCGTTGACCTAGGAGAGGAATAGGTGATCCCACTCTCGCTTTGTTTGTGAGTATTCCTTATAGTACATACGTTAGAGTACTTTCCAAAATTCTTTCACTGTAGTACTCTATGGAGCACCACCCACAGAGGATCATATGCTAAAGTACTCCAAAAAAACTACCCGATGGAGTATCTGCGGAACAGTACTCTCCAAACTGCTCCTGAAATATTACTCCATGGAGTACCGACAAGAGATTACTTGCGAAACTGCTCTCAAAACATTACTCCTTGGAATACTAGCAAAAGAGTACTCGTTAAACCACCCTCAATGGATTACCTAATGGAGTACCTACAGGAGATTACTTAAGAAAGTACTCTCAAGGCATTACTTCTTGGAGTAGCTACGGAAGAGTACTTTTAAAGTCATCGCTAGAGAAGAAGCCACCCAAAATAAAACATAAAATTTATAAAAAAAAAAATCATATTATTTTCTCTATTTACGCAAATGCTAAATAACATAAGAATATTCGTAGTATAAATTATTAAAATATTAAATATATAATTCCATTTTTTTTTTTTTTTAATTCCATAACTTCTGATCCCGCGGCATAATTTGGAGCGTCGCATTTTGTCCATTTTTCAATCTACGCGCAAACTTTTCCCTCTCCATTTTCTGAATAGGTCTTTTGTGACGTGCGCTTTATTCCATATGTTACCTTTATATATTTGGTTATTATTTTATTTTTGACCAATAAAATTCTTTGTCTTTTAAATTAAATTCACTCCTATAATTCTTTCCGACACAATTCCTCTTTGATTATTTCTCTATACTAGCCGCGTTCTATTCTAAGCGAGTGCGAAAAGAACGCCAAACTCGGTTAAAATTTCCCTGCAGGTATTTAACAACACTGGTAACATTTCAGCTGTCAAAATCATCTGTTGTTTATTATTGACGATTTCTTTGTTATTCATATTACTATAATGTGCGATAATGAAGATGATTTTATGTGCGAAGAGGACGAAGATTATGGATTGGTAAGTTTAGAGGGATGAAAAATTGTTCGGTGGGCTCTTCCCATGCACTTCCTAGTTGGCCAATAACCGGCAAAGTGTTTTTGCAGAAATATTCAGAGGATAGCAACTCCGAACCAGATGTGGATCTCGAAGACCAATATTACAATAGTAAAGCGCTAAAGGAAGAAAATCCTAATGGAGCGCTGGCTTCGTTTCAAAAGGTGCTTGACCTGGAAGGAGGTGAAAAAGGAGAGTGGGGATTCAAGGCGCTTAAGCAAATGGTTAAGATAAATTTTAAATTGGTAATTATATGGATGAAGTGAAGAATTCCCCAACATTTTAATAAACACTTGTATTATAGAATAATTATAATGAAATTATGGAAAGATACAAACTTCTATTGACTTACATTAAAAGTGCTGTTACGCGTCATCACTCGGAAAAATCCATCAACTCCATCTTGGACTATATTTCCACATCCAAAAATGTAAGTCATACTAAAGATGGAAACTACCATAAATTTTCAAATTACACACGTTTTATTCTAGATGGAAATCTTACAAAAGTTCTATGAAACCACACTGGATGCGTTGAAGGATGCCAAAAATGATAGTCTTTGGTTCAAAACCAACACCAAATTAAGAAAACTATACTTTGATCTTGGCGATTTTATTAAGTTACAAAAAAATACTCAAACAACTGCACCAATCCTGTCAAACAGATGATGGTGAGGATGATTTGAAGAAGGAGACGCAATTGCTGGAAATTTATGCGTTAGAAATTGAAAGGTATACGGTGCAGAAAAACAATAAAAAAAACTAAAAGCTTTGTATGAACAATCATTGCATATTAAATCGGCAATACCTCATCCCCTTATAATGGGCGTAATACGTGAGTGTGGCGGAAAATGCATTTGCGAGAAGCTGAATTTGAAAAAGCGCATACTGATTTCTTCGAAGCATTCAAAAACTATGATGAATCTGGCTCCCCACGACGCACAACGTGCTCAAAATATTTAGTTTTGGCGAACATGTAAGTAGAGAAAAATATCTTTTATGAATACACTGCTAAATTGGATACTGTTGCCTTCGGGAATTTACCTAATTACTGGGAATGTCATTAGCGGTTGTATGAAGTTGCATTTGATAACCGCACTATTTACAGGGAGTTTTTTTTTAACTCTTATTCACAGAAGCTAAATTAACTATATTCAAAGTTATGAACGATAAGCGAGCGTTATTGTAACGATAAGGACATTTTGTGAGATTTCCCAGTTGGTTAAGGTGCTTAGAACTCTTCCGGCGGTAGGCATGTCTTTCTTTTCTGAGCCAATCGGGCTGGTACAATGTGTTTATCCGACAAATAATTGTCCATACTAGCAACACTTCCTTAATCTCTCCTCAAAATAATCAAGGAATCGATTCCAAACAAGTATCGAGGGAAACTACTCTTTACTGCTACTTTTTATAGAAGGCAATTTATTAGCGGAATGCAATATTATCAACATCAAATATATTTTTTGGGGAATTTTTATATTGGAACTTAGAAGTGCCAAGAGCTGCAAATCTTTAAATCGAATCATAGAAGTTTGAAATTGTCGGGGCAAAATTTGACAAGAGTAATATTGCCTCGATACTGTGTCCATGTATACGATACCTAGGAAAGTACTTATAAGAGGTAATCGACTACTTGGTAGGTGGTGAGGTGAAAAAATTTGAATAAAACTTCCTTTTTTAGCATAACTCATTCAATAAACATCCATGTCGTCGGGACGTTGTCGTTGTAGAATAGTTTTATACAAAAGTTTTGACTGTATATCGCTATTTGACATCTTCCTTTAATCTTTCTAGTTTTATATGTTTCGGTGCCTTATTCCACATACAAATAACAAATCTGTTTAAACACTCATCAAAGGTATTGTGGATAATTTGATAGGGGATTGTTGTGTATACATTCATGATTGTAAGAGGATTTTCCCCGTATAGACGTGGTTGTTGTTATTGCTGTTGTAGCAATGTTTCGCCCCACCTAATAGCTGCGACCGATCACAAATTGTCATCAATATCCTCTAACGGGAGTCCAAGGAAACTTGCTGTTTCGACAGAGGTGGACCATAATGAAAGGGGTGTTAGAGGCGTTGGTTCCACATTACAATTAAAGAGATGGTTGGTGTCATGTGGGGACACATTGCAAGCGGGGCATACATTTTGTATGTCGGGGTTGATTCTGGATATGTAAAAGTTTAACTTGTTACAGTATCCAGAACGAAGTTGAGCCAGAGTGACTCGCGTTTACCTGGGGAGTATGCGTTCCTCTTCCGCTAGTTTTGGGTACTGTTCCCTGAGTACTGGATTCACCGGGCAATTCCCGGCATAAAGGTCCGACGCCTGTTTGTGGAGTTCACCAAGGTCCTGCTTATGTTTTTTTGCTTATTGTTGTTGTTGTAGCAATGCTCGCCCCACCTAATAGCCGTGACCGATCACAAGTTGTCATCATCTCTCCAGTTTTTTCGCCTCGCGAAACCTGGCATTATCACCGACTAAATCTGCCGCTACCTTATTTACAACACGGACGTCTCAAATATCGACCATTTTGATCGTCCACGTCACCGACTGTCTTACACCCCAAAATCTTGCGTGCGACGTTGGATCAGGATCTACATTTTGGTGAGCACGCAGCCGCAATTGGTCCGAAAATCCAGAGCCGTAATAAAATCCCCCAATCCCTTGCTGGCAGTACTTGGGGAAAAGACAAAGAAACGCTCATTACCACATACAAAGCAATCTTTTACAAGTTCGATTTATGTTTTATATGTCTTTTTATATTTCTTTGCAGAAAATGAGCAAAACACACAGGCACATTCAAAAATATCGTAAATAGCGCGCGCAAAGGTGCGGTGGAAGGTATTAAACATAAAGTTGCCAAGCCTTACAAAAAATTATAAAATTATGAAAAACTGCATAACGAAAAAAATTTATACCCATATACTTACTTATATTTGTACATTTTAAAGTTATCTTGCTGTTAAACTAATGAGTTATGAATCAAAAATGATAAGCAGAAAATAAAATTAAATAACATTATATAAACTGTAATAAATGCAGTCCCATATAATTATTTAAATAAGAGATTAAAATTAGTTAGCAACTACGTAAGTATATGTGGATTAGAGGTTTACGGAGTAGCTCCTTACGGAGGGATTGCCCCTCGTTCACTTACTCCAGAGAGGCTTCGAACATAACCCCGGTCTTTGGAAGTGCAGCGTCTGCTGAAAAAAATGGTCACACTGTTGTCGGTATATCTCGGGGTAGCTCCTTAGTGGTCACGCACAAAGGCGACTTACGGTTGCTATTAATGGTCTTTTAATACTCATGCCTCTAGTGGCACATGTAGCTTCCAGATTTTTCGGCTGTTTTTAGGAGCTACAATTCCCGATATGCGAACAGTAGCAATCCCGACCACCAGTCGCTACCACACCTCCAGACCCTCACACCATATGACAGCACGGATGCTATAGGACTGCGAATCCGAACTCATACCTTCGTCGACGTCACTGTCCTAGAAGCTCTTGGTGTATGATATAAGAGCTCATTATGGATGACCGCGTAGCTTCAGTTTTCATACTAGTTCGACTGTCCACCACGGCGGCGGCGTTTATCGGCGGCGCATATCTCTAATGTGGATACAATATTTGAACCGTTTATTGAAATTGGCACAAGTAAAAAATCATTGAACTTATTGCAATTTTGGTAAGCCACAGTTATTTGCATTCAAGCAAGCATTCTTAAAACCGTATTCGAAAAAATTTAACTAAACCATTGGCAAAAATATGAAATTTCTTTTTTAGTTTTTTTGTTAATAATAATACTGACATATGAGTCCAGTTGATAATAAAATAATCGTAAAATTGAACATGTTTATAATCCAGACTGAACTCTACATAGAGTAACCTACCTTTACCGGTAGTTAATAATCAATCTAAATAATACATAGAAAAATGTACTTCTGACACTCTACAAAAAAACGGCTCATCTGTATGGTTATGCGCTGTTATTAAAAATACTTTTATATTGTTTCACCTGATTCACCAAAAAAGCTAAATAAAATGTGTTTTTAAACAAAAAAAAATACAAAAACTTTAAGGCAACTTTTCACTCATTTTATTCACTTTCTTTCATAACAACATAACAGCATAAACATTTCATACATTTAGTAATTTTTTAAATTAATTCGTTCTTCAATTTCATAAAATATAAGGCAATTTACAGATTCTATCTGTTTAAAATTTTTTTAAAACCACCAATTTCATAAAAAAAACAACCGTTTAAACATATCATACTTCTAGTAGAAATTAAAATTAATTTGTACTTCAATTTCCTAACATATAAATCAATTTAAAAGGAAAGGTAGTGTTTTATGCACACGTTTTTAAGATTAATAAACATCAAACATTTTAATAAGGAACTTACACCTGCGAACAGAAAAATAGCAGTCTCAATTCTTAATAAATTTCGTCACTTAAATCCTTCTTTTATTTCCGATACTTCACGAAAAAACTTCCATGATTTTTTTTTTAACTGAAGCTATGAAAAACAACATCTAAAGCTTTTTCGAAAAGGTAAAAATTTACCGAAATTTTGAACTTCTTATTTATGGTTCTATGCATTTTTGGAGTTTGTAGCAAAATCAATTTTAGTATAACAAAGGACATGCATGCTATAGGTCTCCAAAAATTCTCGTTGATTTTTGATGGTGTTTGAGATTTTCTTCTATTCAATTTGTGAAACAGTTTTTTATGAAAGAAAATCTGAAAGACTTTTCGGTAAAAAATACTCAAAAATCAATGCGAAATAAAAATTGTACTTTGTTCTACTAAAATTGACTGGGCTCAAAAAAGTTTTAAGAACCCCAAATAAAAAGTTCAAATTTAGGTAACATTTTCTCAAATTTTTGAAAACGTTTTTGAGAAGGATTTGCAAAGTTCATAGAAGCTTTTTCTTGAAATATCGGAAATAAAAAAAAAGTATTTAAGTGACGAAATTTGTTGAAAATTGACACTGCAATTTTTCTCTTCACAGTTTTATGCTCATCACAAGTATTAAAAATTTGACTCAAATTTTTTGAAAGTAAAACTAAGCTTAATAAAAAGATATTCAGTCCAACAAATTCCATAAAGTCCAAAAAACTTAATCGATATTACTCTAATAATTAAACATATGTTTGGCTCGCAAGTAAAATATAAAGATGTGTAAGTTGAAGTAATCTAAATTGGACTGTAGCACACTGTTGAAGTAGTGGAAGTACTGAAAATGTTTACATGACCACATAAGGCGCTCTACTTGATTTCGAATAGTTTATAAACTCATTAATACACAAATTTTCAAACCATCTCGAAATGTTTTCTGTATTGGTTCAAACACAAAACGTGTTCTAATACGTCGGTCGCTATTGTCGTGTAAACATGGTATCAGAAAATTAAAAAAAACGTCTTATTTCATAAATGGTTTGAACTACTACTACTTATAAATTTTATTAAAAACATATCAGAGAATTTGTTTTAAAAACGCTCAGAATTTGTTTCGAAAAACCTTATCTGAGCGCGAATGCAATACATTTTCATATGAAACAAATTCTGAGATATGGCGTTTTCGAATAAAATTTATAAGTACACGACAATAGCGACCGACATATTAGAACACGTTTTGTGTTTGAACCAATACAGAAAACATTTCGAGATGGTTTGAAAATTTGTGTATTAATGAGTTTATAAACTATTCGAAATCAAGTAGAGCGCCTTATGTGGTCATGTAAAAATTTTCATTACTTCCACTACTTCAACAGTGTGCTACAGTCCAATTTAGATTACTTTAACTTACATATCTGTATATTTTACTTGCAATATGTAGTACTCGCCATTGTTATTTGCCCCCCAATTTTTCTAACAGGGCAACTTTTCGTTTTTCCAGCTCAAATTCCCTTTCAAACTTTTCTTTTAAAATTTCTTTGAACTGATGTATGGCTTCGCTTCTAGCCCTTTTCTTGTCTTCCACTTCTGCTTTTTTTAGTTCAATTTTTTTTTTCATAGTATATTTCGCGAGCAGTACGTTTTTTGCGTCCGACTGAATCAGATGAAGAATTATAATGTGAAGAAAATGAAAAGGAATTCGAGCAGGAAGGAGAAGGAGATAACGATGAATGTGGCGCAGCCGGTAATTCTACTGTCGATGTTGATGGAAGTGGAGAAACCGCTGATGATGGTAGTTGAGTTGGCGATGAGATATCTACCGACACCTTCTCGAATGGCCTGAGACCCACGCAAACTGTATGGTCGTTTTTAATAATGGGTGTATTTCCAAAAATTTCATCCATGAGCTCCATATACGGAGCAAAACATGGACTTGCACCTGTGCTGCGATTGTTGTCCCGCGCCGCCTTATAAGCCTGAAGGAGTGTTCTAATCTTTGACTCCAAACACACCGGAGTTCTGTCTGAGTCCTAAGAGGAGGAAATATATACTTTAAATTTTAAAAATAGAAGTATTACATATATTTTCATAACATACCGAGATACCCAATGACACCATGTCTTCCAAAACATTGGCGTAGGCCACTCTCTTCTTTTTGGGGTGCTCGAATTCTGCTTTTCGAGCCAGATAGCATCTCAGGAATCCCGTTGTTTCTTCACGGGACCATCTTCTGCGTTTTTTATCCTCAGACCTAAATAAAGATAAAGGGTAATATTTTTTTAATAATTATTAGTAACATTTGCTGAGGAAAAGTGAACAGCTAAGTCGCAGCACAGCTGAACAACATTTTTGAAATCTGTCCAGCAGGGGTATCACCGAGCCTGGTAATGCATTGTACAAACGGGCCCTTGAAGTTGTCCACATGTTGTTTCTAAAATTTTCCGAAAGACATGCTGATGTTTGGCAAGTTCCAGGTTTGCAGTGAAAAAGGGGAGCAGTGTAGCTTCTTGACTACTAGCTATAAGAGATCGGGCGATATGACTCTCCATCGTTAGTTGGTTTACCAAACTTTAGTAGCGGTACCACCACAGCTTTCGACAGTAGCGAAGACTTTAGAAACCGTTATGCTCCCTCATTTTACGACGAATTTCGATTAGACATAGCTTCCGCAAAATGGACAGCACTATCACCGCGCTAAACGCCATAAACACGAACTGAACCAGCAAAAAACTCATCATAGGACAGGGATCATGGCACTTTACATGGCAAAAGGTATTGAAACATTCAACCAGGGAACACTACTCGAAGAAATAGAAGGTTCTCCCCCCCCCCCCCCCCCCCATCTAAAAAGATCGGCCACAAATTATCCTAGTGGTCGAAAAGCGTCGGTTAAACAGGGGATATCGCAGGGTGGTATTTTCCCCACTTGTTTAATTTCTACATATCAAAGCTGCCTTCCCCACCAAAAGGAGTTACCATAATTTCCTATGCCGACGACATCACAATAATGACTTGAGGGAGTGCCCCCAATATAGGCGAATTAGTTTCCAAAATCTCCCGTCATTCTGGTTCCGTCTCCTCGCACAATCTGGTACTGTTTACCGGCCAAGTCGACGGCCACGCTGTTTACGACGTGAAAGCAACAGATGACGCAAATATTTGACGTTCACGTATGGCGTTGTACCATTCGACAACACTCTTACCTTCAAGGCCTCCGAAATTGTCTCTAAAGTACAACACCGCAACAAGATCCTCAAGTCACTTGCCGGCAGCACCTGGGGGAAGAACAAAGAAACGCTACTATCAACTTACAAACCATTTGGCCGGCCGCTCATGGCCCTCACGTCACCAGTCTCAGCGCCTGACTTAAAAAACACACACTGGAAAATGCTGCAGGCCAGCCAAAATACTGCGCTTATAACTGCTACGGAATGAACACAATTTAACTGCCGGACAGAATTTGACACTGTGCCGTGGACGAACGTGGTAACTATGGATGGATGGAAGGGCACAATATGCATTGTGATTACAAATCCTATCTAAAAGATCATTTGCAAACTCACGCCGCATCTTGAAATATGGATGCCGCTAATTTAACTACACAACAACTACAACTGAGGGCAAAATGCGTAATATATTACCATTTAAATCTTCATAACTTAAATACCTATGATTTTCCTCCATTTTGTTCCAAAAAAAATGTTCCTCCACCAAAGAAATGACTACTTTGCGTTTTATTTAATTGTAAAATGAAATATTTTTACAATTTTTGTTTTGTTTTGTTTTGCGCTTTTTGAGTGAAGTTGGCTGCGATAGTTCTAAATGTCAAAAAATTTCCTTGGTGTATTTTAAACCTCATTCACAATAGACCAATTTTTTCAATTTTCAACACTACCTCTCAACTCGGTTATTGATTAGCCGACTTCGCGAGGACTGGATAAAATAACCGAGTTAGTTTTGTTGCTTTGAATGTAATTCGATGAATAAGCGAGAGTTCTTTTCGTGCTCGCTTAGAATAGAAGGCGCCTACTATAGTATGTATACATAAAACCAGTTGCGCCGTTGCATTTTATCAGAGTTGCCATAGTAAAATTTTTTATCAGTTATTTGTATGCAATATTTTACTTTTGGCAACTCTGTTCGATCGTCATCGTGTCGTGATCACGGTCGTTAAAACACGAGCAATGATCGTCTGATGGTGGCCCGTAAACGCATTGCAAAGGAGTATTGTTAAAGTACTCCAACATGAAAAAATGGAACACGTAATCCAAAAATTTGTATCGGTGCATACATGATAAAGACACCTAAATATATCAGTGATGCTCAAGCACATACAACAACATTTTGCGCTTGTGTTAATAAATAAGAGACTTCAGCGACACACCCAAAAAAAACTCGCATTTCTCTACTTGCCTTTATAAATTACGTACTTAGTTTGAAATAAAATATTAGAATGCACTATTATACTCGTATTATAATAGCGACAATACTTTAAAGCGTGTCAACTAAAACAATTTTGCTTGGATTACTAAAATATGTACCTTGTTTGATAAACAATACTTTGGTTTTTAAAAAAATTATAACTAAAAAAAAAATTGCAAAATTCTATATTTCAACCCTTTTTATTATGAATTGTAGAACTTTATACTTTAAGCGCAAGCTTTTAAATTTTTGATAGAGCTACCACTTATTTCGGCAATAATTTACAACAGGGGTTTGTTGGCCATGCACACCATTTGGATGCGGGAGCACAATCGTGTCGCCACAAAATTACGTGATATAAATCCACATTGGGATGGCGATACTATATATCACGAGTCAAGAAAAATAATTGGTGCTCAAATGCAACATATCACTTACAAGCATTGGCTACCGTTGATTGTTGGAGAAAGTGGTATGCTAACGTTGGGCGATTATCGGGGATATGATCCCTAGCATAAATCCTTCAATTGTAAATGTATTTGATACGGCGGCATTGCGTTTTGGTCATTCCATAATCAACCAGTATTACACCGGCTTAATTCCACGTTTCAGCCTATACCGCAGGGCCATCTTCCCTTACACAAAGCATTTTTTGCTCCATGGAGGCTTGCATATGAAGGAGGAATAAATCCACTTATGCGTGGAATGTTCTCAGTTGCCGCTAAATGAAAAACTCCCTATCAAAACCTTAACCTTGAACTAACTGAGAAACTATTTCAAACCGCCCTTGCTGTCGCTTTAGATCTAGCCGCTCTTAATATTCAGCGAGGACGAGATCATGGACTTCCAGGATACAAGGTTTATAGACAATTTTGCAGTCTCACACCTGCACTCACATTCGAAGACCTACATGTGGATATTAAGAACGAAGGAGTACGTAAGAAACTTAAAGAAATTTATGGACATCCAGATAATATTTATGTGTGGGTTGGTGGTATTTTAGAGGATCAAATTGGGGATAGGAAGGTGGGTCCCCTATTCCCGTGCCTACTTCTAGATCAATTTCGAAGACTGCGTAATGGAGATCGACTTTATTACGAAAACCCAGGAGTGTTTCTTCCACTAAAACTAAAGCAAATTAAAACAAGTAAGGACGGGGCTGTCTTCAGCTGTGCTGAAGATTTCATACCTTTCATGAATGGGGCTGAACAATAATCTTATCCCGTTCGCAATCTCCAAATAATCGGATGTATAAGATAACAAATATATAGTGAAAATATATACATACCTAAACGATTTTTAAGATAAATATAAAATACAAAATGGCAAAAAACCCCTTATCTGAACGATCGGTTATACGGGATATATATTATATATAGCTCCGATCAAAATAATTTTTGCAGGAAATCTTCTATGATATATTAGAATATATATCACCAAGGTTCACGTTTTTATATTGGAAACTAAGGGAGAAATGGCCAAAAATGTTTCTATCTGAACGATCGGTTCTATGGGATAGGTATATATACATATAGCTCAGATCAAAGTGATTTTTTCAGGAAATCTTTTATGATATATTAGAATAAATATCACCAAGTTTAACGTTTTTATATTGGAAATTAAGGGAGAAATGGCTAAAAATCCTTCTATCTGAACGATCGGTTGTATCGGATATATATTATATATAGCTCCGATCGAAATGGTTTTTTCATGAAATCTTCTATGATATATTAGAAAAAATATCACCAAGTTTAACGTTTTTATATTGGAAATTAAGGGAGAAATTGCCAAAAATCTTTCTATCTGAACGATCGGTTGTATGGGATATGTACTATATATAGCTCCGATCAAAGTGATTTTTTCAAAAAATCTTCTATGATATATTAAAATATATATCACCGAGTTTCACATTTCTACTTTTCAAATTAAGGGAGAAATGGCCAAAAGTCTTTCTATCTGAACGATCGGTTGTATGGGATATAACTATATATAGCTCCGATCAAAGTGATTTTTTCAGGATATCTTCTATGATATATTAGAATATATATCACCGAGTTTCACGTTTATACTTTTACTAAATTGCGGCAGGAATGACCAAAATCATCTTATCTGAACAATCGGTTGTATGGGAGATATATGTTATAGTGGTCCGATCCTACCGGATCCGACAAATGTCTAATATAATACAAAAATACATCCTTGTGCCAAATTTCATTGAGACATCTAAAATTTGAGGGACTACTTTGCGTTCAAACAGACAGACGGACATGGCTATATCAACTCAGTTCGTCGCCCTGATCAATTCGGTATACTTAGTGGTGAGTCTATCTTCTATATTTCTCAATGTTACAAACATCGGACCAAAGTTAATATACCATTTCATGTTCATGAAAGGTATAAAAACAAATTTAGGACGTGCTCTCTGCGATAATGGTGATAAAATAACGGAAGTCTCAACTAACATTTTTTTACTACCCGAGGTCCAGGGCGGCTACAAAAAGTGTTCTGACATATCAGAGATAAACTGGTATTGGTTGGTATCCAAAATCCAAAAAGAGCTGGAGGACTACAAAACAAGAGTTAATAATATCGAAACTGAGCACCGGCATTAAGAGAAAAAACAAAAAATCGCTGTTTACACACGAATACTTTTGTCTCTGGAACTCGGACGGGCAATTTGCCTTGAGTTGTCTTTTTTCGTTTCATAATTTTCTTTAATCCTCAATATTTCTTTTAGAATTGCTCCTTTTTTGCGCTTTAATAGTTAATATTCGATTTTTATTTGAAATATTTATTAAGTGCTTTATTTTTAATTTTTTAGTGAATAAAAAAATTTTTTAGAAAAACATTTAAAGGAAATGCCAAAAGACTAGCCGCGTGCAAATGGAATGCGCAACACCAAAAGAGAAATTTCCGATAATTAGCAATAAAACTACACTTCAATAAACGCGAGTACTCCATAAATAGTGTAAGGAATACTCTTTTAGGGGTATAGGACTGCTCCAAAACTAATCTGTATTCATACAAAAAATTTGCTCCAAATAACATTGCGATGACCCAGGAGAGGAATAGGTGATCCCACTCTCGCTTTGTTTGTTAGTATTCCTTAGAGTACATACGTGAGAGTTCTTTCCAAAGTATTTTCACTGTAGTACTCCATGGAGCACCCACAGAGGATCATATGCCAAAGTACTCCAGAAAAACTACTCGATGGAGTATCTGCGGAACAAATATTACTCCATGGAGTACCGACAAGAGATTACTTGCGAAACTGCTCTCAAAACATTACTCCTTGGAATACTAGCAAAAGAGTACTCGTTAAACCACCCTCGATGGATTACCTAATGGAGTACCTACAGGAGATTACTTAAGAAAGTACTCTCAAAGCATTACTCCTTGGAGTAGCTACCGGAAGAGTACTTTTAATCTCATCGCTAGAGAAGAAGCCACCCAAAATAAAACATAAAATTTATAAAAAAAAATCATATTAGTTTCTTTATTCACGCAATTGCTAAATAACATAAGAATATTCGTAGTATAAATTTATAAAATATTAAATATATAATTCCATAACTTCTGATCCCGCGGCATAATTTGGAGCGTCGCATTCTGTACATTTTCCAATCTACGCGCAAACTTTTCCATCTCCATTTTCTGAATAGGTCTTTTGTGACGTGCGCTGTATTCCATATTTTACCTTTATATATTTGGTTATAGTTATTTTATTTTTCACCAATAAAATTCTTTGTCTTTTAAATTAAATTCACTCCGATAATTCTTTCCGACACAATTCCTCTTTGAATATTTATCTAAGCAATAGTATGTATATATAAAACCAGTGGCGCCGTTGCATTTTATCAGAGTTGACATAGTAAAATTTTATTGTCAGTTATTTGTATGCAATATTTTACTTTTGGCAACTCTGTTCGATCGTCATCGTGTTGTGATCACGGTCGTTAAAACACGAGCAATGATCGGCTGATGGTGGCCCGCGAACGCATTGCAAAGGAGTATTGTTAGAGTATTCCAACATGAAAAAAATGAAACACGTAATCCCAAAATGTTTGCAGGGTATTCGTTTGTATATCGGTGCATACATGATAAAGACACCTAAATATATCGGTGATGCTCGAGCACATACAACAACATTTTGCGCTTCTGTTAATAAATAAGAGTCTTAAGCGACACACCCAAAAAAACTCGCATTTCTCTACTCGCCTTTATAAATTACGTAGTTAGTTTGAAATAAAATATAAGAATGCACTATTATACTCGTATTATAATAGCGACAATGCTTTAAAGCGTGTCACCTAAAACAATTTTTGCTTGGATAACTAAAATTTTTTTGATGAACAATACTTTGGTTTTTAAAAAATGTATAACTATGAAAAAAATTGCAAAATTCTATATTTCAACCCTTTTTATTGTGAATTGTAGAACTTTATGCTTTAGGTGCAAGCTTTTAAATTTTTTGATAGAGCTACCACTTATTTCGGCAATAATTTACAACAGGAGTAGAGTGCTAATACGAGTCCAAAAATATCGGGAGAAGTGTCAAGAGAGTCATCTTGACCTCAGTATTAATAATCCGAAGGCAGCGAAAAAAAATTTGAGTAGTTCAAGAGATATTAACGAAAAACCGAAAGATGACTCTAGATACCTCCAAAAGCGGGTGTGGGATCCATAGTATATGCGCAGAACGCCTTTGGGATCAAATTTAAACCCCGGCAAATTAATTTGTATACAATTTTTCTCCCTTTGTAAAACAATATTACAACAACCACATGAAAATTGCCAACTTCAAATGCAAGTATGTCCGGCCGGGGTTAACACTTTTCTTTTCCGCCTTATTCGGCTCAATACACGTCGTTTGACACCTCTCCCGATATTTTTGAACACGTATTATAATTCGGTCCCTGTTATTATTATCACTATTCTTAGTACTTAGTAATTTTTTCTACTAATTTGAGAAAACATATTACGACCTCAACCTTTCCTAAAAATTCAACAATGCTTCTTTTAGGCAAAAATATTTCTTAAATCGATTTAAAAATTTAAAATTTGTAACCTATCCTATCGAAATAACTAGACATTTGCCAATGCCACCTAGAACAATTTGTTTCCACTCGAAATACTTCACTTGTTCACCTAAAAAAAAAGCAAAAAGAGTGAGAAATTTAAGCGCATACAAAAAACCGTGCTTCACTGTCAGCAGTCGCTAGCATTGTTTACTCTTGTAACGAATTTTGCGCAATTCCTGATAATCACACACCTTCTGTTAACGTTCGAATCTCTGAACTGTCGAATAAATAACTCAAATATCCAATATAACAAAATTTTTTTTATTTAGACTACTTTGGGAGCAGTACTTCAAAAGTACAATTATCGCGTATACTCCAAAATGATCACAGTTTATGTCTGTTTGAAAATGTAACTTGAATTTCCTTAAAGATTTTCGTGATATGGCCACTAGGAATGTTTGTGTGTGTGTGCTAATTTTGAGCGATCAGCTGTTAGTTGCGCTACTTGCTAAAGTTTGCAATGGTCGCTAGTCAACTGATCGGCAAGTACACCTTCGCACCTCACAGTGCAGATAGTGTTTTTGCTTTGTACATGTGAACTAATCTGTGTGAGAGCATACAAAATATCCGCCCGTGGGCTAAGTAAAGATCGTCCCTGACCTACCTACAAGTTAAACCCGTTTCTAAAATATATTTAAGTTTTTTCTTAAATTTATTTATTTTTAGTTATTAAACTGCGGAAACACTTCAAATATAAGTCATGCTCGAATAGAAGATATAACGGCTATACCTTGTAAGTGTTTTTATTTTTTTATTTAAAGTCGACAACAAACGTTACATGGTCGACTACATGATATAAAAGATATCTATATATATAAAAGAAAGTGGTGTTAGTTACACTACGCATAACTCAAGAACGGATGAACCGATTTGGCTGAAAATTGGTAGAGAGGTTAGAACCAGGGAACGGACATAGGATACTATTTATACCGTTCTAGCTAGGGTCTTGAGATCAAAACGTGGACCTGGGTAATCCTGGGATGTGTTTGTACAATATATGGTGAATGAGGACAAAACGAAGTACCTGCTGTCATCGAGCAAAGAGTCAGCGCATACGCGCCTTGGCAACCACGCTACTGTTGGCAGCCATAATTTCGAAATAGTAAAATACTTCGTTTATTTGGAAACCAGCATCAACGCTAGCAACAAATCCAGCGAAGAATCAATCTTGCCAATAAATGCTACTTTGGACTAGGTAGGCAATTGAAAAGTAAAGTCCTCTCTCGGCGAACGAAAATCATACTCTACAAGTCACTTATCGTACTCGTCCTGCTATATGGGGCAGAAGCATGGACCATGACAACAGCAGATGAAGCGGCTTTGGGAGTGTTCGAGAGAAAAGTCCTTCGAAAGATTTATGGACCTCTATGCGTTGGCGACGGCGGGTACCGAAGAAGATTTAATGATGAGCTGTACGAGCTATACGCAGTCATCAACATAGTCCAGCGAATTAAAACGCAGCGGCTGCGCTGGCTAGGCCATGTTATGCGAATGAAAGATGATGCTCCGGCCAAGAAAGTGTTTCTATCGGAACCCACCTATGGAAGCAGAGGTAGAGGGCGGCCCCCACTCCGTTGGAAGGACCAGGTGGAAGACGATTTAAACTCCCTTGGTGTGACCAATTGGCGCCGGTTGGCGGAGCGAAGGAGCGACTGGCGCGCCTTGTTGGACGGCCATAACCGTTTAGACGGTTAAGCACCAATTAAGTAAGTAAGTAAGTTTGTACAATATGGGTATCAAATGGAAGCTGTTTATGAGTACTTTAATACTGGGTAGTTTTCATACCTATTGGTGACTATGGGTCTCAAGATATGGGCCAAAACGTGGACCCGGGCACCCCTAGAATGTGTTTATACAATATGGATATCAAATTAAAGCTGTTGATGAGTGCTTTAGTACAGGGTAGTTTTCATACCTATTGGTGACTAGGGTCTCGAGATATAGGCCAAAACGTGGGCCCGTGAACGCCTAGATAGTGTTTTTACATTATGGGTATCAAATTGAAGCTGTTGATCAGTGCTTTAGTACAGGGTAGTTTTCATATCTATTGGTGGCTAGGGTCTCGAGATATAGGCCAAAACGTGGACCCGGATACAACTAGAATGTGTTTTTACATTATGGGTATCAAATTGAAGCTGTTGATCAGTGCTTTAGTACAGAAGAAGTCTTACACCGCTGGGTGACTAGGGTCTCGAGATATGGGCCAAAACATGGATCCGGATACACCTAGAATGTGTTTTTACATTATGGGTATCAAATTAAAACTGTTGATGTGTGCTTTAGTACAGAGTAAGTTGTATACCGCTGGGTGACTAGGTCCTCGAGATATAGGCCAAAACATGGACCCGGATACCCCTAGAATTTGCGTATATTATGGATATCAAATGAAAACTGTTGCTGAGAACTTTAAAGTAATTTTCATTGTGATATTCGATTTAGTCACATCAACCTGGCAAAACTGATAAATATGCATATGAGACTGAGACTCGGAGTGGGACTGGGACTGAGACTCGGAATGGCACTGAAACAAAATACATACCACCCTCTGGGACTGGCAATAAGATATGAAGAAGAATGAGAAAAACTTGAGAGAAGGAGACTGAGAAAGAGATAGAATGAGACGAATATGGAGATAGATGAAGCGAAAAATACGGAGGGAGGAGTGAATACAAAGATTATGATAAAGTGTAGAGGGGCGAGGGCAGAGTTAGATGGAAAAAGCTTGTTAAAATGTATGCAGATAGACCAACTTTAGGGCAGAACAACGTCTGCCGGGTCTGCTAGTTTAAATACATATAAAAGGTTAAAATTTAAATTCAACGAAATTTCAACAATGTTATATTAGAAACATAGAAATATATTATTTAACATTACAACTTAATTTCAGAATATAATAGGAAGAAATAAGAGCATCAGATTCCGCTCAGCATGATTTCGAAATGCTCTGGATTCCAATCGACTTGCTGTCGTCGTAGCATGTCGTGGGAATGCGGGAGAACTCCGAGTAGTGTTATGTGGTATGCCATCACAATGCATAAAAAAGTAACATGACTTACGTTGTTAGAATGCACCGGATTCCAATGAACTCGATGCCTGACACATAAAATTATACTGCCTGAATGGATACGATTCCGGTCAGTATCTCGTGAGAAAGCATTTTTTTTATCATGGGTGCATGTATCCATATGTGTACACATGTATATCGATTTTCAAGCGCCAAAATAATATAATCCACCGGCCCCCCAAATTCCAAACACCGCCTACGCTAAAACTCTATCGGAAAAAATCTCTGAAGTAGTATCAAGTGCGCAGAAAAAATATGAAGTACCATGTGATCATAAGGAAAAACTGCGTCCTACCGAAGTCCTACGTAAAAGTGCAGAAGTAAAGGCTGTTATTCCTTGTGCCTATACGGTACTAAATGTGACACACTTGGTACTGCTTTAGATATTTTTGATGGAGTTTAAGCGTTATGCCTATGTGACATTACTTTATTTTGTCTTGGATTCCAAGCTAGAAAAACGGACGAAATGTATCTTCGCACACGGGGACAAAACCAAAAGGAGCGGCAGGAAAAACGCTTCTCCGGCTGTTACTCCAAGGGCAAGACAGGAGAAGGCTAAAACAGGCACTCCTTCATTAATTGACCCCACTAAGAAGGCTGCAGAAGATCTTCAAAATTCTCAGGCCTCAGGAGGGATCGAAAACAGGATGACCAAGATAGGGAGATCAATTGATGATCTGTTTGAGTTTTTAAAGGGCGTAATAGTATAAACGCTGAAATTAAGCGCTTAGCCTCCATAATCAAGGCATTATACATAGAGTCCGCGCTGGACGTAAAGGACCTAAAGAAGAAAATAATTTCGAATGATACGGCTAAGGATGGAAGCTCGTCACCCCCAGGCAAGAGAGCGAGGAAGAATTCGACAAGGGAAAATCAAGTAGCCAATCCCACGATCTCAGCCAAGAATATTACGCCAAGACATGAGGAGAGTTACAAGCGAGTAAAATCGCAAGCGTCACTGAACCAGAAAAACGTCGAAAGGACAGAAGACGCCACAACTCTAAAGTCTGGAGGGTGGCAGGTAGCCAAACCTAAAAAGGCGATTAGGAAAAAAATTATTAAAGCCAGGCCAGATGCAATCATAATTTCGAAGGCTGGAGATGCTGACATACTTCGTGATCAGGAATGGCACACGAACTCACCATAACGAACATAGTTGGCAACCCCACATTTGAGCGAGTACTCACTGTCAAATGTTTCGACTACATATCAGAGCACACATACATCCACTCATGCAAATGTTCATTTTCATTATATTCTTTACATATACAGTTCATTTGCTTTATACCAAATTGTTACATATCATTGTACTCTGTAAATTCGTTATTAGCTTACTCGCTTTCCTTTTCATTCGAACCAGGAAACAATCAACACCTGATCATCGGGAAATAAATTGGTATCTAACCTATATACATATAAAATAGCATTTTTTTTTCTATCTTAATTGATACGGTAAGCATCAAAGTGGTCCTTCGAGCCGGATTCAGTAGACAGGGACGGCAGACAGCTGGGAGGACTTGATACAAATTCGTAAGCGCACCAGGGCGGCAATAACAAGGGTTCTCGGCTTTTCGCAAAATCCCCCATCGGACTATGGGCAAAATGACGTAGTTATTCGTATAGAACGCTTAAGGGAATCGTGGGAGGATTTGTGTCTGCGACGAACGCCATGTATAAGTTTAGTGAACTCCCTGAGTATTCAGATACCGACGATGACTATGCTGTTTACGATGAAAAGGTTTTAACTGCGCCTAGTTTACTTCGCGCGCTAAATTATACTCCATCGAATACGCCACCAAATGCAAGTTTAGATGACACCATATGTCGACTAGCTGAGCAACAATCCGCATTTTTTAATCAGTTTTCAAATAGCTCAGTTCCATTACCACAGATTAGGGGTGACGACCTACCGAACATTTTCATTACACCTTTTACTGGGTTTTACAAAGTTTGGCCTCCATTTAAGGATATATTCACCAGTGCGATGGGGTCAAAACCTAACCTTAGCAATACACAAAAGTTGCACCATCTTAAATCATTGTTAAGGGATGATGCGGCGCAAATCATAAAGAGCATCCCCGTAACTGAAGCATCATATGATACAGCGTCACTTCCTTTATTGAAAATTTTATTGCACTCCCTGTTGCATCAGGGGAAAATCCAACAGTTCTTCGCAAGATATCAGACGGGACCAATGAGGTAATTAGGGGTCTAAATACCATATCACACGACGAACGTGACTGCTGGCTTATCCATTTGCTCTTAGCCAAGCTTGACTCAGAATCTCGACGCAGATGGGTTGAAATCAGCAAAGATAAACAGGCACCATTACCAAGTTTTGCGATTTTCTTGACTCTCATTGCGAAGAACTTGAATTAGCACAACATAAGACTTCTACTTCGCGCCCTCGCCATTTCACCACACGCGCCTTAGTTTCAGCCAATGGGTCTACTTCGAGGGCAGCCTGCCCTAAATGTAATGGCATAGACCACTCCCTTATGAAGTATTCACAATTTTTATCATTGAATATTGAAGATCGTCGCTCCGTGGTCAAGGGTAAATCACTGTGCTTTAACTGCTTTAAGTCGGGGCACTCATCTTCAACATGCAGCTCAAAATTTAACTGCAAGGTATGCAACCGCCGTCACCCCACTCTTCTCCACGTTTCAACTCCAGCCGCTGGTACGGGCTCCCAAATAGGTCATGGAAACGCATCTGGTTCCGCTCCATCAGACAATAATACTCCATGGGCTGTCTCGAATATTGCACTGTCATTGACTTCAGCCCCAAATAACACTCAGTCAAGGAAACTGCCCGCAGTCAACACTGGAGCCACAGCCTTATTGCCTACAGCGATAGTTAATGTTCAACCCGCCCAGGGTGGTTTTATAAAATGCCGTGTATTCCTAGACACTTCCTCTGAGCTATCATATATAACTGAAGGCTGTGTTCAGAGACTTGGTATTCCGCGCTCATCTGGGCGCATCGCTGTATCAGGCATATCGTCTTCACAAGGCGAAACCACGAGGGGCAGTTGCGTATTGTTGCTCAAGTCCCTCGTATCGAATAATGCATTGAATGTTTCTGCGTATATACTTAAAAGCATCACTTCGGCTCTTCCTACAAAAGTCATTAATGCACTAGACATGGATAACCTGAAAAACGTTATGCTTGCAGACCCTACCTTTCATACACCGGCAACTATAGATATTCTGTTAGGGGCGGCACACGTGTGGAAAGTGTTCACCTGTAACAAGATGTTGGATTCACAGGGCAATCCACTAGCAATTTCTTCAATTTTTGGTTGGGTAGTTACTTCAGCTACTGAGAAAGACAGTGGAATGGATATAACACCATTCCTGATATTGATAACTTTTTACGCAATTTTTGGGAAATCGAGGAAACCTGCCAGTCTCCTCATTTGGACCCCAATGACGAAATTGTAGAAAATCATTTTCGACTCACAAATGCGCGGCATCCCGATGGAAAATATATTGTAGAGTTACCATTTAAAAATAATTTGCCACAGTTCGCTGATACCCTATCGGGTGCTCTCTCACGGTTTCACGCCGTAGAGCGGCGCTTGCAGAAGAGCGAAACACTTCGTCAACAGTACGTTAGTTTTATGAGAGAATATGAGTCACTGGGCCACATGCAACGGCTAACGCCAGACGAAATCGACGTATCTAATGGACACGTATTCTAACTGCCACACCATCCAGTAGTTGGGCAAAAGCTACGGGTGGTGTTCGATGGATCCTTCACAGATAAAAATGGGGTGGACATTAATAATGTATTACGTAATGGCCCTAGCATTCAACGCAACTTGTTTTCAGTTTTATTACAATTCAGATTGCATCGACATGTATTATCTGCTGACATCGTTAAAATGTTTCGTCAGATATGGGTCGTTCATCATCACCGAAACTACCAACGCATTGTTTGGAGAGAAAACCCCACTGACCCTGTACGTCATTATCAGCTATGCACAGTTATATATGGAACTGCATGCGCGCCTTTTTTATCGGTGCGAGTTCTGACACAGTTAGCACAGGACTGTAAGCACAAGTTACCACGGGCCAGCGTCATCGTACTTAAGGATTTTTATGTGGACGATGTCCTCACAGGTGCTTGCTCCGAACACGAACTCATTGAAATACGCGACGAGCTTGTACAAATATTAGCAGGCGCTGGACTAGAGCGAGTGGGTGTCCAACTGTCAACGTATATGCTGGGATGTTAACGCGCAGCACACGCTAGGTCAAGATACTACAAAGGTTCTTGGGTTACTATGGAGAGCGCATGACGATATACTAACATATCAGACATGCCTCAATAGGGCAAGCACTACTACCAAAAGGCAGATACTGCCTGATACCTCTCGCATTTTCGACCCTCTAGGGCTACTTGCGCCAGTAACAGTGCAATTCAAGATTATTTTTCAGGAGTTGTGGCTACTCAAACTAGGCTGGGACGACTCATTGCCAACGCAACTGGCAGAGCGGTGGCTGAAGTATCAAGTTGGTTTTCACCCCATTCCATGCATCGAATTGCCTCGTTTTACCACGAAATCTACGACTCATTTTGAACTACACGGATTCTCGGATGCATCCATAAAGGCGTACGCTGTTGTGGTGTATATCCGCGTAAAAAATTCAGATAATAGATTTACTGCTTCCTTAATAGCTGACAAGACTAGAGTTGAACTACTAAAGCAAATATCGCTTCCGCGTTTAGAGTTGTACGGCGCCTTATTGCTTACCAGACTATTGAAAACAATCATTGCTGAACTTCCTCATAAATCTTTAGCAACACACGCCTTGTGCGATTCCACAGTAGTTTTGGCATGGTTGGCGCAGCCCCCTGCCAGACTTAAGACCTTCATCGCAAATCGAACGTCTGAAATATTAGAAACTCTACCACGCAGGGTTTGGAGCCACGTGGCATCGAAGGAAAACCCGGCCGATTGTGCTTCTAGAGGAATGTCTGCCGATATGTTGTCGAGTTTCGACCTCTGGTGGAAGGGTCCAGAATGGCTCTGCGATGCAGAGCACACTGGTAGGATGTTAACGAACGTCAGTTATCCAGAGGATTATCCTATTCTAGAGGCCAATCTTGAGATGAAAAATATCGTGATGAATCTTCTTGCTCCGGAAAATCAATCAAACAGTGTATTCGACGAACTTTTAAAGCGGGTATCGTCATGGCAGAGGCTTCTACGAATCACTGCCTACATTTTACGCTTTACTCATGATATTCGAAGGGAGAAGCGCACTAGTGTTGGATTATCGCTCACCTTCGATGAAATAAAGGAAGCACGCATCCTCTTGTTACGACATGCTCAGTTTTGCTTTCGAGGAAATATTCGACAGCTAAAAGGAAAAAAGGAGGCGACTCAACATTCCAACCTTATACAGTTGAACCCCTTCGTGGACGAGTGCGGCCTACTCCGAGTGGAAGGATGAATTCACAACTCATAATTACCGAGTGCTACTCAGCACCCCATTATCCTTCCAAAACACCATCGCGTCACCGAGCTTTTACTAAGAGATGAACACGTTCGTAACTTGCATCCAGAGGTATCAGCGTTGTTTGTGATTGTGTGTCAAAGGTATTGGATTTAAGGTGCGAGAAATTTGATCCGCAAGGTAACTCACAACTGTATCAAATGCTTTCGGCATAAACACAACGTCACACAGCAATTCATGGCAGATTTACCAGCAGTACGAGTTTGTCAAGCATGCCCTTTTCAACACGTCGGAGTAGACTACGCGGGGCCGCTAACATTGAGGCTATATCGAGGACGCAATTCAAGAATGACCAAAGGACATATATGTCTGTTTGTATGCCTCGTCACATCTGCCATTCACTTGGAGCTCGTAGCAGATTTGACACAGATGGGTTCCTGGCTGCATTTAGACGATTCACTTCTCGCAGAGGGAAATGCAGCAAGATTTTCAGCGGCAATGGGCGAAACTTCATCGGAGCTGCCCGTGCACTGAATGGAATGCATCAACTTTTGTATTCGCAGCAGCATAACTCTACAATCGCGCAGACACTCGCCAAGGAACCGATTCAATGGAATTTCATACCACCACATGCTCCTCATTGGGGTGAGATGTGGGAATCTGCAATACGATCAGTCAAACTCCATGCGTAGGGTGATTGGTAACACCATTCTCACATGTGAACAAATGCATACCCTTCTGGCGCAGATCGAGACAGTCGTTAATTCACGGCCACTTGGGGTTGCACCAGACACTAATTATTTGTCTCTATCTCACTTTCTTATAGGCAGGCCTTACGCTATGGTACCCGAGGGAGATCTTAGTCAAATTGCCATCAACCGACTTGATTACTGGCAACACGTTCAAAATATGTACCAAGTATTTTGGAAGCGCTGGCATTGCGAATATTAAACTTCACTCCAAAACCGCCCCAAATGGTGCCGTCGACATCCAAATATAACCGTAGGTGATATTGTGCTCCTCAAGGAACTCAACACTCCGCCAGCCACATGGCCAATGGGAAAGGTAGAGGAGGTGTATCCCGGGAAGGACGGATTGGTTAGAGTCATCAAGGTCAAGGCCGCTCAGGGCGAATTAACTCGCCCCATATCGAAGGTTGCAGTACTACCGTTATCCTTAAAACATATTTTCAGCGCGGCCCGGCATGATCAGGAATGGTCCACGAACACACCATAACGAACATAGTTGGCAACCCCACATTTGAGCGAGTACTCACTGTCAAATGTTTCGACTACATACCAGAGCACACACCCATCCACTCATGCAAATGTTCATTTTCATTATATTCTTTACATATACAGTTGATTTGCTTTATACCAAATGTTGCATATCGTTATTAGCTTACTCGCTTTCCTTTTCATTCGAACCAGGAAACAATCAACACCTGATCATCGGGAAATAAATTGGTATCTAACTTACATACATATAAAAGAGTATTTTTTTCTATCTTAATTGATACGGTAAGCATCACTGCGAAAATTGAGGAGTTGCGATGAACTAAAAGCCCAAGGGAGGTGATGTAAAAACTATTAGAAGAACGGCAAAAGGAGATTTGTTGCTGCAGCTTAAAAGAGCCCAAGGGGGTAAAACAAGCACGTACCAAGCGGAGATTGAAGCAGTGCTAATGAAGTCAGCGAAGGTCACAGCAAAATCTAAAAAGATCGCGCAACAGTTCAGATACATCGATGAAATAACTACGACGGATGAGATTTGTGATGCGATCCATCACAAATGTAGGATAGAACGGCCTGATTCAACTGCCATAAAAAGTTTACGTACAGGGTACAGCGGTACAAAATCGGCACTTGTAAGCCTTACAGCGGATGATGCTAAAGTTGTTCTAAAGGCGCAAAGAATAAGAGTAGGATGGGTATCTTGTCGAATTAGAGAGGTGAAACAGGAGAGATACTGTTATAGGTGCTGGGCCTATGGACATATAGCCCAGAAGTGCAAAGAGACTATAGATAAGTCAAAAGTTTACAGGAAACGCGGTAGGGTGGGACACAAGGCCGCGAACTGCTCCAACGTACCGAAATATGTGGGGGAGAACATTCGGCAGGCAGTTTTAGATGCCACAACGGGAAGGAAGCAGCCAGATTGCCCTATGAGATTGTTGTAACTCAATTTAAACCACTGTGAAGCGGTCCAGGACCTCTTATCCCAAACAATGTTTGAAGGAGGATCTGACTTAGCGGTACTCTAAGCCATACAAAAATAAGCAGGAGCAAGGCTGGCTCACGGACTCGGCTGGGAAAGCCTCAATTTGGATACCAGGAAGACTTCTTCCGCAGGAAAAGCTGGCACCAACAGTGGCAGGATTCACGTGGGCAAAAATCAAAGGAATATACATTTTTAGTTGCTATGAACCTCCGAGCATGAGTAGCACAGAGTTTGAGAACACGATTCTTGGGATGACTATAGAAGCACAGGGTAAACACCCGCTTATAATATGTGGAGACTTCAATGCATGGTCAACTGTATGGGGTAGTAATAGAACTAAAGATAGAGGTAGAGTTCTTCTCGAAAGCCTTACACCCTTGAGGCTAGAACTTCTAAATGAGGCAGGGAAATATACATGCAACACTGGCAATAGACGCTCCATTATAGATCTCAAGTTTGCTAGTAGCGAGACGAGCAAAATGGTCCATCAGTAACGTCTACACACACAGCGTTCACAAAGCCATTAGCCTATAGCTGGTGGAAACTGCACCAAGGAACGCCTCCAACCAACCGCAAAGAACAAGATGGAAACAACACCTTTTTGAACCAGAAGTATTTGATGTTGTATGGAACGATGCCGTAATACGAAGGACACATGCGGAAGATCTTTCGGTTCAAATATCTAAGTCATTAGGTATGGCGTGTGATGTTGCCATGCCCAGAAGTCGCGCAAAAGTAAATCGGACTCCGGTATATTGGTGGAACGAGGAAATAGCGGAGGAGCGTAGAAAATGCCACAAGGCACGGTGAAGAGCACAGAGGGCTTGCTCGTCGCCACGATATTATAAGCTACACAATACCTACATAGCCCAAAGAACGACGCTTAAAAATACTATAAAAAAGAGCAAGAGGGCCTGCTTCAAGGAACTGATGGATAGTGCTGATCTTGATGCTTGAGGATTGGCTTACAGAACGGTGATGGCGAAAATTAAAGGGCGGAAATCAGAGCAGCCCACATGCCCGATGCTAATGAGAAGAATCGTAGAAACTCTTTTTCCGACACAAGATTACCGGACCTACCAAAGTGAGGTTCTCGAAGGAATGGAAATCCCAGAAATAACAGAGTAGGAGGTACCAGATGCAGCACAAAGAGTTGCGGACAGTAAGTCGCCAGGACCGATAGACCAGGTCCTTCTGGTGAACGGGGTTACTTTCGTCCCATAAATGGGTTGAACGTACCTTCCCTATCTTGATTTTTATTTTGGTTACTCATTTATGTGATTGGGTCCCCACTTGGGGCCGCTATCTTAGTCCGGATGTACAGTCACCTCGAATGATCCCGTGGTTATCTATGCGAAGGCAGGGAGGCCACGTGAAGGTTAACGTAGTTCCTTATGAAAACTGCGTTCAGAGCCAGATCAGCGTTAATCGGGAGAATCTCAACCGAACTTGCCACACCAACTTAATGGTGACGGACTTCGAACGTACCCCAAGGCCCGCCAAAGTTTTAACGGGGCGGAAACGAATGTCACATTAACCGGAAGGTCGTTTTGACGGGGTGTCAAGCCGAGTACTAAGATTTCCGAATTTCACACTCGCCAGCCATTAGCAAACATATCCAAATCATTATTCCATTATACCTTAATTAAGGCCTTACTGGGCTCAGTCTTAATATGCTTTCAAATATAAGCTTTCTTAATAATTAAGAATTGAGCTTTTTTCCTTCTTGAATGTGTATACCTCGCCGCGTAGTTGCTATATTTGGTGGTTAACCAAATAATTATTTTATTTTTAAAAATTTATATTTTGTTTATTTTTGAGTTCAGATATTTTCAAAACTAATTAGAATTTTCTTTTTTTGAAGTTATTCAAAAATTTTAAGTTAACACGAAAACTCAATAAAAATTATTTTAAAAATTAAAGTAAAGAGTACAAAGTAGTTAACACTATAGTTGCCTCCCAATCTTTGGTAGGTATTCCCTCGGTGAAGCCTCGATGTGGGTTGTGGATGCTTAAATTACGGGCGGCATCTACTCGCCCCGTCACTGGAAGTTCATAGGGTGCATGAGGCCTTTTAAGCCAACCCCTCTTCGCCAACCGCTATTGGTCAGGGGCTGCTTATTTGAGTATTTTAATATTTATTTATATTTATTTATTTATTTATGTCTAAAAAATACAGCGGACACTTAAAATTAAAGTATATAAAACGATAGTTAAATATTGCTTAAAAAATAAGTTTTTAATTTTGAATGTATTGCCGATTTAGAATAGGTTAAATAATTATTCGCAACTAACCTAAATTAAAAGACCGCTCACTGTTTGCCGGCAGTGACCCCCTTGGCCTGAGCTCAGCCCATCTACCAAGTTTCATCGGTCTATCGGTCTTTGGTAATGAATTTTCGCACGTTTTCGGTTTTTGAAATTTTCGATATCGAAAGGTGGGCGTAGTTATAGTCCGATTCCCTTCATTTTAAATAGCGATCTGAGATGCGTGCCCAGGAACCCACATACCAAATTTCATCAAGATACCTCAAAATTTACTCAAGTTATCGTGTTAACGCACAGACGGACGGACGGACGGACATGGCTAAATGAATTTCTTTTTTCGGCCAGATCATTTTGATATATAGAACTCTATATTTATCTCGATTAGGTTATGCCTTTACGGATTACCGTTATGCGAACAAAATTAATATACTCTGTGAGCTCTGCTCAGCTGGGTATAAAAATTGTGCACCACCACGTACACCAGTAGATGAAGATATGCTGCCATCTGGTGCACATATTCCCTTGACAAATATTTATTTATTTATTTATTTATATTATTAAGCCAATTAGAATACAAAATCTTACAGGCTAAGTAGAAATGTGTGGAACAGTAGGCAAATTACTAGTATAAATAAATGGCTTACTTATAAAAAGGGTTTATTGTACTTAAAAAACGCTCTTTTGAGCAAGAAAAATCTATTTCCAAATAATTTTAAATTTTAATAAACTCAATCAAGGTTCTAGTAATTGGAGCATTGATTGCATAAAGAGCTTTGAAAAGACGAACATTTAAGAATTCAGAGTTCCTAAGCGCTCTGGCTGGAATGTTTATGAAAATCATCGCAAGGAGGATTGGGCAGTCAGTCGCGCCGCGAAAAACGTCAAAAATAAACGGCAGCGACAAAATTATTCTCCTGTTCTGCAGTGACTTTAAATTAATCAATAGACATCTAGCTTCATAAGTCGGAATGGGTTCAGAGACGCGTAGGCTGCGCAAAGCAAAATATAAGAATACTTTCTGGATGCGTTCAATTCTTGCAATATGGCACTGATAATACGGCGACCAAATGATACAGGCATACTCAAGTTTAGAGCGCACAAACTATGTATACAAAAGCTTTGGCGTTTGAGGGTCAGTAAACTCTGAGCTATGACGCCTAAGAAATGCAAGCATGGCATCCGATTTCGAGATGCAAAGGTTAATATATTTTGCGAAAGTAAATTTGGAGTCAAAAGTTACTCCCACATCTTTTATTTCACTAACCTTTGTAAGGGGCGAGTTAGATAAACGGTATGAGATATTAATGACATTAACGCGTTTTGAAAAAGTTATATGAAAACATTTTTTTAAGTTAAGAGTTAACCGATTGCTATTACACCATGTACTTAAGTTATCCAAATCTAATTACATCAATTCAGAGTCATGCTGACTGTGAATAAATGAATAGATTTTTAAATCATCCGCATATAGTAGAGACCTAACTGCAGAGAAGCAAGAGCGAATGTCATTAATGAACAATATGAAGAAAAGTGGCCCTACGTTGCTTCCTTGTGGAACACCAGAACAGGCAACGAAAGACGAAGACCTCACATTGTCCACAACAACCCTACAACTGCGGTTTTGTAGGTATGATTCAATCCAATTTACAAAAAATGAGTGGAGACCCATACAAGCCGGCTTCTTAACCAGTACTAAATGAGAAACACGATCAAAAGCTTTAGAAAAGTCCGTATATACTGTGTCAACCTGACACGCAGATTGAAAAGCTGCGATGAAGTCATCAGAAAAAATAGCTAAGTTAGTCAAAGTTGCGTGTCCGGGAAGAAAGCCACGTTGCTCTGGACACAATATTCTTAACGTAAAAAGTAGTTTTTCTTGGATTATGCATTCAAAATGCTTTGACGTGGCGGATATAGCTGCTAAACATCGCACGCTCATCAATGACTATGAAAGCAATTACCAAAAGCTGAAAACCGTACAAAAAGAATAACTTGAAGCTAAAAATAGAAAAGCTGCAGATCGAGCAACTACGCCAAAATTAACAGCGCAAGATTTTCCTTCATTGGGTGTTGGAGCGCCGGAAAACGCAAACCACCACCATGAATTTTACCAGAAATGGGCAAAAGGACAAAAGCAGTCAAAAAAAAAAAAAACTGTGTGAATTGGAGAATCGTAAAGCAAAGGTGGCACCACCAGGGCCGTGGAGAGAAAATCCGGGCCCGGGACTAAACAATTTATAAGCCCCCTATAAAAAATCCACTAATACATTTAATTAACTTGAATTAATGACGTCTCATTCATAAATCATTATTGATGGATTACATCAAAAAAATGTTTGCCACATCAACTAATGATTTTTGGACTAAGAGCTGAAAATAAAATTAACACAGAATATTTACTATTTATACTATTTTATTGCAACGTAGAAATAAAATTCTCTTTTAACAGCCGTATATTGTTTCAAATAATCTTTACTAGTTATTTGGTAACATTTTAATACATTTCTGATAAATTTAATGATGATTATAAATTTTAATTAATGCGGCCACCGTGGTGTGATGGTAGCGTGCTCCCCCTACCATACCGAATGCCCTGGGTTCACACCCTGGGCAAAGCAATATCAAAATTTTTCTAAGCTGGTTCGCCCCTCGGCAGTGTTTGGCAAGGACTCCGAGGGTATTTCTGCCATGAAAAGCTCTCAGTGAAAACTCATCTGCCTCGCAGATGCCGTTCGGAGTCGGCATAAAACAAGTAGGTCCCATCCCGCCAATTTGTAGGAAAAATTAAAAAGGAGCACGACGCAAATTAGAAGAGAATCTCGGCCTAAAATCTCTTCGGAGTTTATCGCGCTTTACATTTTTTTTATAAATTTTAATTATTCAATACAGAAAGTTCGGATATCAAAGAGTGGCTTTACTTGCTTTTTTCGCTGCAAAATTTTTATAATAATATCAAATAATATTCAACACAAAGCTTGGCAAATCCTGAAACTCACTCTTGACATGAACGCGATCTACAAAAGTTTTTGATTCTTGAAAGGACGCTGAAGGAACGTTCTGCACTAGCTACAGTGACAAGTATAGTGCAAAAGATACGTAAAGCAACACAAATGTTGGGGAAAATCGTATACAGATTTTGAACATATGTGAATGGCATTTAGCAATTCCAATGGTGACAGACCTTTATCAAAATTTGCTGCGTTAATGTGTGTCAAGTGAATTATTTCGCATTCTAACCTTTGAAGGCATTCTAAGCTTTACAAGGCAGTTGAATTTTCCATGAGAGCTTTTCATGGAAAAAATACACCCGGAGCGCTTCCCAAACACTGCCGAGGGGCGACCCCGCTTAGAAAAATTTTCTTCTAATTGAAAAACCTTATTTCTAAAATTTTGATGTTGCTTTGCCCGGGGTGTGAACCCAGGGCATACGGTGTGGTATGCGGATCACGCTACCATCACACCACGGTAGCCACCATTTTTTTTTAAGCTTTGAGAAATGACCGACTTGTATTTTTCGACTAATTTTGCTGTGCTCGCCCCAACCGTAGTTTCATCCATGTCTTCAAATTGTCACAAAAAGGAAAAGGTTTCGCTCAAATTTCTCATAGCTGCAAATCGTTCGTAATGCTAGTGATTACCGAATTCACCAGGAATGTATTCTGTTTAAAATCAGACTTTGAATGAACGTCCGGAAACTTTGGCGAGATGTTCAATTGAATAGCAGCTAATAAGGCATCTAGATGTCGGACCTCAACATCTATGGTGGCGTCTCAAGCTTGGAGGGCCACGTTTCTTTCATTAATGGTAGTCAGTATTTTTAACCAAATTGACGACAGCAAGATACATTCGAACTTGTTGATGTACTTGAGAATGCCGGTAACATCTCCGCATACTTGCACAGTCAAATTTGGCTTTTGTCTGAAAGACTATGAAGTGAGCTGGGTACATTTTTTTTTTTTGAGGATGTCCCATCGTTGTGGAGTGCTGCTGAAAAAAGTAAAACATATTTGTACAACTCCGAAGAAAGTAGTTGCCGTCGCACAACATTCTGCAGCATAAACACCACATAAATTAAGACTGTGGGTTCCACGAGGCGAGTAATCAGCATTCGAGTTTTTGTCGAGAATGTGACGTAGTGCTCCGTTGTAAGCTTCTTTCACATTGGCGTCGTCATCGTACCCT
Organism: Eurosta solidaginis; assembly: GCF_040869045.1. Lineage (NCBI taxonomy): Eukaryota > Metazoa > Arthropoda > Insecta > Diptera > Tephritidae > Eurosta > Eurosta solidaginis. The sequence continues at coordinate 111,621,860 of NC_090323.1, read as the reverse complement.
TGTGCACAACCATCTTTTAATGGGATTTCATGTTTACCTAGAGTATGGCAAATTAGATCAGCGATTTCCTGACCAGTTTTTTGGGTACGGTCCACAAAAGCCAAAAACCGTTCTTGAATTGTAAAATTTGTTGCTTTTGAATTGAAATGGAGTTAGCGCAAAATGAACGTAGTCAAGGTGACTAGCATCAGGCATAGTATCAACGATAATAGCAAAATACTTGGCTTTCTTGCCTTGATCTAATATAGTTTCCCTCACATGCTTTGCACAAATTTCTATAAACTCGTTCTGAATGTCTGGGGAAAGATAGTGAGCTTAAAAACATTTGTGCTGCTGTTGTGAAATCCTACCTTTCTCCAAATGATCTCTAAGTATCGGATCATAATGGCTTATGAGATCTTAGATACCCAAAAAATGTCCATTGTTTCCTTCACCAAGATATGTATATACAGACAGACGGCATGGTAGGCAATAAAAAGCATTGCTACTGGCACTCCACACTAACCAGTCACGCTTCACTTTCTCTCCATTTGGCAAGATTCTGTTTAACAAAGAGGTAGGAAATACCTCGTCATGACAATCACGTGGAAAAATAACAGGACACTTTTGATGACCGCAACGAATTATTTCGTTGACTTCGTCAGATCGCAAAAACTCATGATTCACGGTACCGATGTCGAAGACGTTTAAATAATCTGGACTTTGATACAGAGTTGGTGGTATTGTTGGAAGACTTTTTGAAGATGAACCTTCATCAGTGTCGCCACGAAAACTTTACGATTTCAGATTCATGTAAACATACATTTTTGTTTCATGTTTTTATTGTCTCCTCAGGTCCAGGCAAAAAATCATTATCAATATTCGTTGCTTTTGAAATTCGGGTTAAAATTTTGCACACAACATTGCAACATTTTTGTTTGATGTTTTTATTGTCTCCTCAGGCCCAAGCAAAACATCATTATCAATATTCGTTGCTTTTGAAATTCGGCTTAAAATTTGCACATGAAACAACTAAAGACTCTCCTGAATTTAAGAAAAATGCCTTAGTACCTCTAAATCGCGGGCCCCCTGAGAAACACATTTTTGTTTGATGTTTTTATTGTCTCCTCAGGAACAGGCAAAAAATCATTATCAATATTCGTTGCTTTCGAAATTCGGCTTAAAATTTGCACATGAAACAACTAAAGACTCTCCTGAACTAAAAAAACATGCCTTAGTACCTCTAAATCGCGGGCCCCCTGAGAAACACATTTTTGTTTGATGTTTTTATGGTCTCTTCAGGACCAGGCAAAAATTCATTATCAATATTCATTGCTTTTGAAATTCGGCTTAAAATTTGCACATGGAACAAATAAAGACTCTCCCGAATTAAAAAAATGCCTTTGTAAGATCATAAATGTAACCATGTCAACTAATTAATGGAATAACTGTAATCACTGTAAACGAAGGAAATGGAAGAAAGAGAAAATGGTGGACTTCCGGTTCATTATTGGATTGAAGACTGAAAAATAAAGTACTAAGTTAATTAATCCGGAAGTCTCTGCGGTTTTATTAACCATCGAAGGTAGAAATTACATCTCAGGTGTGTTAACGAACCTCGCGCACTATTATAAACAATTATTTTGAAAAATGGATGCTCGAGAGAACATTGTCAAGGTTTTAACTGAAAATAATGTGGATTTCCCTCCTACTGCCAACATTATAAAATTACGCAGATTACTGCAAAATATAGTTGGCGTTGGAGATAATAGCTCCGCAAATACGAATACCATTCAGAACACAAATATATTGGAGAACATTTCGGACGAAATGATTGAGATAAACGCTGCCGTTTCTATTGATTCCTCTGCCGCCACTGCCGTTACCGCCGTTCATACTGCCGCCACTGTCGTTCCAACTGCGTCTACTACTGATGTTTTGGTTGAATTCAATTCAACACCTGCCGTTTACGATGATTTTGCTGCCGCCACTGCCGTCTATTCTGCTGCCGCTACCATCTGCTCTGCCGCCACTGCCGTCACCGCCGTTCATACTGCCGCCACTGCCGTTCCAACTGCTTCTACTACCGATGTTTTGGTTGAATTCAATTCAACACCTGCTGTTCACGATGTTTTTGCTGCCGCTCCATCAAACACTGCCTCAATTTACGTAAGAGCCACGACCATAAGTGTGGATGACGAACTGGTGGCGCTACGAAAACGTATGGAGATGTTAAAATTAATGCAGGAAATCGACGAGCTAAGAGCTAGTACTGGGGTACAACAGCAACATAGACTGGATTTTGCCGATATAGAGCATGCTGTTTCCAAGTTTAGTGGTGATGATATATCAGTGACGGTGCGACATTCTCTTCAAGATTTCGAAGAAGTAATGGAGTCATAAAGAGTAGAGGAACGATTTAAATTGGTGGCTCCTCGTCGCTGCCTGGTGGGAAAAGCCAAAGTTTTTCTTACCACCACCAAAGCGTTAAGCTATGCCGAGTTAAAAAAGGCCCTTACGATGGAATTTGATGTGCCGATACAGAGGAACGAAGTTTATAAATTGTTGGCAAGACACAAGTGGGACAAATTGAGAGAGTCATTACATTGCTACGTTCTACTGAAGCAGGCAATAGTAAAACGGGCAAACATATGCGAAACAGAAATCATCGATTTCATAGTAGACGGCATAGGCAATGTTACTGTTACCGGCCAAAACACTTGATGAGTTGAAGGCATTAGTGAGCCGTTTTCAAAGAAAATATTTCACAGTAGAACCAGACTAATATTTGTTAGAAATTAAGTTATACTATATCGAGATCGATTACTGTGTCAGATTGGCCGAGCTGTAACTCTGAACACAAATAGCGAATTTTATTAGATTAGGTATTAGATTATAAAATGTACGATAGTGAAGATAGAAATTAAGTTATAATGTATCAAGGTCAATACAGTGCGATCTGTAACTCTGAACACAAATAGGGAATTGTATCATATTAAGAAATGTACGACAGTAAAAATAGAAATGAAGATAATGTATCGAGGTCGATACAGTTTCAGGTTAGCCGAGCTGTAAGATCATAAATGCATCCATGTCAACTAATTAATAGAATAAGCAAAACTACATCACCGTAAAGGAAAGAAAATGGAAGAAAGAGAAGATGGTGGGCTTCCAGACCAGACTAATATTTGTTAGAAATTAAGTTATACTGTATCGAGATCGATTACTGTGTCAGATTGGCCGAGATGTAACTCTGAACACTAGGCCGGGTCGATTTGTGGGGAGGCAAAAAAATCGCCCATTGCTCTGTAAAAATCGTATTCTAGGGATCAAAATAAGAAACTTTGCCGAAGGAACCATACCTCTAAAACGAATTCTGATGACGGAGTCGGATAAGTGCCTTGCTATGAGCAACAGCATTTCCATATACACCGACGGCTCCAAGCTAAGCGGTAGAGTTGGAGTTGGAGTATACTCAAGGGACCTTGACCTCCAGCTCTCATTCAGATTACCCGACCACTGCAGTGTATTCCAGGCAAAAGTTTCAGCCATAATGGAAGCCGCAGCTAGGATAGGGACATATAATGTCGGCAAAGAAATTTTTATATTCAGCGACAACCAAGCTGCCATAAAATCTCTGGGCTCCCACTCGTTCAATTCTGAACTAGCACTAAACTGCAGTCGATCTCTTTAAGAGATGGCTCAGCAGAACCATGTACACCTCACATGGGTCCCTGGACATAGGGATATCGAGGGAAACTGCATTGCAGATGAACTCGCTAGGCAGGGTACAACCAGGCAGGTTCTTCCTAGACAATAACGCTTAGGTATGCCCCTGTCCACATGCAAGCTAATGCTAAAAGAGCACATCTACCGTCAAGCCGACGAATGATGGCTACAAACACCGGGGTGTCGAACATCTAAAGAAACCTGGCCTAAATGGGGTCCTAAAAAATCCCGTCACGTGTACAACCTAAGAAGGGATAAAATTTCTACACTTGTGGGGGCACTAACGGGTCATTGCCTCATAGGTAGGAATGCAGAATGGTTAGGAGCGCCTTATCGTCGTTGCTGTAGGAGTTGTAAAGAGGATGAGAAGGAGGAAACGGTGGTTCACCTCATTTGCAACTGCCCAGCACTAAGCGGAGCACGGCAGTGCTTTCTGCGAGCTCGATTTCTTGATAATCTGAACCAGGTTGCGGAGCATGACGTCAAGGACCTGGTAGCTTTCATCAGGTCCTCAAAATGGTTCGAAGAGGAAAGGTAACGGTGTTTTTCGTGGTATCACAACGGGCCTAATACTACTGGCCTAAGTGTGCCCTCGGACAGCCACCTTAACCTAACCTAACCTAACCTCCAAATCGCGGGCCCCTGAGAAACACATTTTTGTTTGATGTTTTTATTGTCTCCTCAGGCCTAGGCAAAAAATCATTATCAATATTCGTGGCTTTTGAAATGCGGCTTAAAATTTGCACATGAAACAACTAAAGACTCTCCTGAATTTAAAAAAATTCCGTAGTACCTCTAAATCGCGGGCCCCCTGAGAAACACATTTTCGTTTGATGCTTTTATTGTCTCCTCAGGTCCAGGCAAAAAATCATTATCAATATTCGTTGCTTATGAAATCCGGCTTAAAATTTGCACATGAAACAACTAAAGACTCTCTTGAATTTAAAAAAATGTCTTAGTACCTCTAAATCGTGGGCCCCCTGAGAAACACATTTTTGTTTGATGTTTTTATTGTCTCCTCAGGACCAGGCAAAAAATCATTATCAATATTCGTTGCTTTCGAAATTGGGCTTAAAATTTGCACATGGAACAAATTAAGACTCTCCTGAATTAAAAAAAAAACACTTAGTACCTATAAATCGCGGCCCGCCTGAGAAATCCATTTTTGTTTGATGTTTTCACTGTTCCTGAGGCCCAGGCAAAAAATCATTATCACTTTTCGTTGCTTTTGAAATTCGGCTCAAAATTTGCACATGAAACAACTAAAGATTTTCCTGAATTAAAAAAAAAATGTCTTAGTACCTCTAAATCGCGGGCCCCCTGAGAAACCCCGGGCCCGGGGGGAATCTCTCATCCCCCCCCCCCCCCACCAATTTTGGCAACAGAAAAAATCAATAAACAAAACATGAATACAACGAATAAAAAACAATCGGCAACAACAAATAGTAAAACCAATGCAAATGTTGCAGAACAAAATCACACCAAAACAAAAAAAAAAGAAAACTAAAAATAAAAAGGAAAAATCAAATATAGACAACAGCAGCAAATGGTAAATGATAGGAATATAGAAACCAAAAGCACCAATAATAACAGTAATAATAATTCAACAAAATGTGAGAGCTTAGTTAGACAAAGGCAATCTCTGGTGAATGGTAATGACGACGATAAAAATGCAAGGGAAACGCGCCCACCACTTGGATATGGTATGCAATCTTCAAGCTTAGCACAACAACAAATAAGTAAGGAAGGCCAAGTTCGGGTGTAACCGAACACTACATACTCAGCTGAGAGCTTTGGAGACAAAATAAGGGAAAATCACTATGTAGTAAAATGAACCTAGGGTATACCCTGGAATGTGTTTGTATGACATGGGTATCAAATGGAAGGTATTAAAGAGTATTTTAAAAGGGAGTGGGCCTTAGTTCTACGGGTGGAAGGAAGCCTTTTCGAGATATCACCATAAAGGTGGACCAGGGGTGACTCTAGAATGGGTTTGTACGATATGGGAATCAAATGAAAGGTGTCAATTAGTATTTTAAAAGGGAGTGGGCCTTAGTTCTATAGGTGGACGCTTTTTCGAGATATCGCCATAAAGGTGGACCAGGGGTGACTCTGGGATATGTTTGTACGGTATGAGTATCAAACGAAAGCTGTTAATGAGTATTTTAAAACTGAGTGGGCCTTAGTTATATAGGTGGACTCCTTTTCGAGATATGGCGATAAAGGTGGACCAGGGGTGACTCTATAATGTGTTTGTACGATATTGGTATCAAATGAATAGTGTTAATGAGTATTGTAAAATGGAGTGGGCCTTAGTTCTATAGGTGGACTTCTTTTCGATATATCGCCATAACGGTGGATCAAGGGTGACTCTAGAATGCGTTTGTACGATATGGGAATCAAATGAAAGGTGTCAATGAGTATTTTAAAAGGGAGTGGGCCTTAGTTCTATAGGTGGACCCTTTTCGAGATAACGCCATAAAGATGGACCAGGGGAGACTCTGGAATTTGTTTGTACGATATGGGTATCAAATGAAAGCTGTTAATGAGTATATTAAAACTGAGTGGGCCTTAGTTATATAGGTGGACTCCTTTTAGAGACATCGCCATAAAGGTGGACCAGGGGTGACTCTATAATGTGTTTGTACGATACTGGTATCAAATGAATGGTGTTAATAAGTATTTTAAAAAGGAGTGGGCCTTAGTTCTATAGGTGGACGCCTTTTCGATATATCGCCTTAAAGGTGGATCAGGAGTGACTCTAGAATGCGTTTGTACGATATGGGTTTCAAATTAAGGTGTTAATGAGGGTTTTATAAGGGAGTGGCCCTTAGTTGTATATGTGAAGGCGTTTTCGAGATATCGACCAACATGTGCACCAGGATGATCCAGAACATCATTTGTCGGGTACCGCTAATTTATTTAGCAGAACTTTTTCATTTTCTTCTACTTAATATGGTAGGTGTCATACCCATTTTACAAAGTTTTTTCTAAAGTTATATTTTGCGTCAATAAACCACTCCAATTACCATGTTTCATGCCTTTTTTCATATTTCGTATAGAATTATGGCGTTTTATCATTTTTCGTAATTTTAGATATCGAAAAATTTTGCGTGGTTATAGTCGGATTTCGGCCATTTTTTTTATGCCAAGATAAAGTGAGTTCAGATAAGTACGTGAACTAAGTTTAGTAAAATTATATCGATTTTTGCTTAAGTTATTGTGTTAACGGCCGGGCGGAAGGACAGACGGTCCACGGTGTATAAAAACTGGGCGGGGCTTCAAACCGATTTCGCCCATTTTTACAGAAAACAATTATCGTCATAGAATCTATGCCCCTACCAAATTTCACAAGGATTGGTCAATTTTTGTTCGACTTATGGCATTAAATGTATTCTAGACAAATTAAATGAAAAAGAGCGCAGCCACGCCCACTTTGAAATTTTCTTTAATTTTTGTATTTTGTTGCACCATATCATTTCTAGAATTGAATGTTGACATAATGTCTTATATACTATACTAAGTTTCATCGCTCTATCCGTCTTTGGTAATGAATTATCGCACTTTTTCTGTTTTTCGAAATTTTCGATATCGTGGTTATAGTGCGATTTCGTTCATTTTAAATAGCCGTCTGAGATGCGTGCCTAGGAACCTACATACCAAATTTCATCAAGATACCTCAAATTTTACTCAAGTTATCGTGTTAACGGACAGACGGACGGGCGGACGGGCATGGCTAAATGAGTTTCTTTTTTCGCCCAGATCATTTTTATATATAGAAGTCTATATCTATTTCGATTAGTTTGTGCCGTTACAGATTACCGTTATGCGAACAAAATTAATATACTCTGCGAGCTCTGCTCAGCTGAGTATAAAAAGAGTGCATCACCACGTACACCAGTAGATGAAGATATGCTGCCATCTGGTGCACATATTCCTTGACAAATATATGTAGCTGCTAAACATCGCTCGCTCCTCAATGACTATATGTCGGTAGCGAATCAAAGCAATTTCCAAAAGCTGCAAACCGTACAAAAAGAAGAACTTGAAGCTAAAAATAGAAAAGCTGTAGATCAAGCAAATACGCCAAAATTAACAGCGCAAGATTTTCCTTCATTGGGTGGTGGAGCGCCGGCAAAAACAAACCACCACCATAAATTTTCCCAGAATTGGGCAAAAGGACAAACGCAGTGAGAGAAAAAATTGCGTGAATTGGAGAATCGTAAAGCAAATGTGGCACCACCACCAATATTGGCAACAGAAAAAATCAATAAACAAAACATGAATGCAACGAATAAAAAACAATCGGCAACAACAAAATAGTAAAACCAATGCAAATGTTGCAGAACAAAATCACACCAATACAAAAAAAAAGAGAAAAAACTAATAATATTAAATTTTTTGTTAAAATTGGACTTAAAAAATTCCTTTTTTTTAAAGTGGGCGTGTTCGTCATCCGATTTTGCTAATTTTTATTTAGCGTACATATAGTAATAGGAGTCACGTTCCTGCCAAATTTCGTCATGATATCTTCAACTGCTGCCAAATTACAGCCCGCAAAACTTTTAAATTACCTTCTTTTAAAAGTGGGCGGCGCCACGCCCATTGTCCAAAATTTTACTAATTTTCCATTTTGAATCATAAGGGCAACCCACCTACCAAGTTTCATCGCTCTATCCGTCTTTGGTAATGAATTATCGCACTTTTTCGGTTTTTCGGAATTTTCGATATCGTTCATTTTAAATGGCGATCTGAGATGCGTGCCCAGGAATATACATACCAAATTTCATCAAGATACCTCAAAATTTACTCAAGTTATCGTGTCAGCGGACAGACGGACGGACGGACGGACGGACATGGCTAAATGAATTTCTTTTTTCGCCCAGATCATTTTGATATATAGAAGTCTATATCTATCTCGATTAGTTTCTGCCGTTACGGATTATCGTTATGCGAACAAAATAAATATACTCTGTGAGCTATGCTCAGCTGAGTATAAAAAGAGTGCAACACCACGTACACTAGTAGATGAAGATATGCTGCCATCTGGTTAACATATCCCTTGACAAATATTTATTTATCTTCTCTTTTCTATATATATATAAAAAGAAGTGTACATTTTATTGTCACTCCATAACTCGAGAACGGCTCGAGAGATTGCCATGAAATTTTTAGGAGAGATGATGGTTAGTTGATTTTGAAATCCCAAAACGGTTTAGCCATATATATATAAAAATCAAATTCTGTGTATGTGTGTTCGCTATGGAAACGAATTTCCCACACATCAATCATCACCAAATTTTGGTTATGGGTTCCTTCGATCAACGGGAAGGTTTTAGGCTAAAAATAATTTCGATATATAAAAGGGGCGTGGCACCTGCCATACAAATGAAATTTTTGGTACTGCATACCTTTGAAGGTATACATGCCAGAACATTGAAATTCAGTGAGGAGTTATATGAGGTCAATCCCTAACACCACCAAGAAAATGCGGAATTTGGAGAAAGGGGGCGTGGCACCTACCATAAAAATGGAATCTTTAGTAATGCATAACTTTGAAGGTATACATGCCAGAACATTGAAATTCAGTAAGGAGTTATATGAGGTCAATCCCTAACACCACCAAGAAAATTCGGAATTGGGAAAAAGGGGGCGTGGAACCTCCCATTCAAATGGAATTTTGGTACTGCATAACTTTGAAGGTATACATACCAGAACATTGAAATTCAGTAAGGAGTTATATGAGATCAATCGCTAACACCACCAAGAAAATGCGGAATTGGGAAAAAGGGGGCGTGGAACCTCCCATTCAAATGGAATCTTTGGTACTGCATAACTTTGAAGGTATACATGCCAGAACATTGAAATTCAGTAAGGAGTTATTTGAGGTCAATCCTTAACACCACCAAGAAAATATGGAATTGGGAAAAAGGGGGCGTGGCACCTCCCATACAAATGGAATATATTATACTGCATATATCTGGATGTCGTAATGGTAGGATAATTAAAATTGGTAAGGAGCTATGTGACGTTAAGTCCTAAAACCTCCAGTAAAATGTGGAATGGGGAAAAGCTATGGCTGCAGTACAAACTTAAGTTATTTTAACACCTAAAGTTTGACTGCATTGTTGAGTTTATCTGTTATGCCTTTTGTACGTTTAGTAATCTGCCGCTGTTAAAAAAATTGTTTAGCTTCAGTCTATCTACATCTTCTATAAAAACCAAATTCTGTGTGTGTGTTCCCTATGAAAACGTGTTTGCTATACTTCGATTATCACCAAATTTTGGCTCGAGGTTCCTTCGATCAAGACGAAAGTTTTTCATATTTCAGAATTAAGAATTTTAAATTTAAATGCCTTTGTTTTTTGGCTATGCGAAAGAACTATCTTAGCTCCCAAAAATTATGTTAACAAAATCAATGATCGCTTTCAAAACCAATTTCCTAGTGAAGTGACGAAATATAAATCGATCGACACAGTTACAGATGCAGATAAAATTGTGAATTATCCAAATGAATTTCTATACTCCTTAGAATCAAAAGGAATGCCTGCGGACGGACGGACGGACATGGCTAAATGAATTTCTTTTTTCGCCCAGATCATTTTGATATATAGAAGTCTATATCTATCTCGATTAGTTTCTGCCGTTACGGATTATCGTTATGCGAACAAAATAAATATACTCTGTGAGCTATGCTCAGCTGAGTATAAAAAGAGTGCAACACCACGTACACTAGTAGATGAAGATATGCTGCCATCTGGTTAACATATCCCTTGACAAATATTTATTTATCTTCTCTTTTCTATATATATATAAAAAGAAGTGTACATTTTATTGTCACTCCATAACTCGAGAACGGCTCGAGAGATTGCCATGAAATTTTTAGGAGAGATGATGGTTAGTTGATTTTGAAATCCCAAAACGGTTTAGCCATATATATATAAAAATCAAATTCTGTGTATGTGTGTTCGCTATGGAAACGAATTTCCCACACATCAATCATCACCAAATTTTGGTTATGGGTTCCTTCGATCAACGGGAAGGTTTTAGGCTAAAAATAATTTCGATATATAAAAGGGGCGTGGCACCTTCCATACAAATGAAATTTTTGGTACTGCATACCTTTGAAGGTATACATGCCAGAACATTGAAATTCAGTGAGGAGTTATATGAGGTCAATCCCTAACACCACCAAGAAAATGCGGAATTTGGAGAAAGGGGGCGTGGCACCTACCATAAAAATGGAATCTTTAGTAATGCATAACTTTGAAGGTATACATGCCAGAACATTGAAATTCAGTAAGGAGTTATATGAGGTCAATCCCTAACACCACCAAGAAAATTCGGAATTGGGAAAAAGGGGGCGTGGAACCTCCCATTCAAATGGAATTTTGGTACTGCATAACTTTGAAGGTATACATGCCAGAACATTGAAATTCAGTAAGGAGTTATATGAGATCAATCGCTAACACCACCAAGAAAATGCGGAATTGGGAAAAAGGGGGCGTGGAACCTCCCATTCAAATGGAATCTTTGGTACTGCATAACTTTGAAGGTATACATGCCAGAACATTGAAATTCAGTAAGGAGTTATTTGAGGTCAATCCTTAACACCACCAAGAAAATATGGAATTGGGAAAAAGGGGGCGTGGCACCTCCCATACAAATGGAATATATTATACTGCATATATCTGGATGTCGTAATGGTAGGATAATTAAAATTGGTAAGGAGCTATGTGACGTTAAGTCCTAAAACCTCCAGTAAAATGTGGAATGGGGAAAAGCTATGGCTGCAGTACAAACTTAAGTTATTTTAACACCTAAAGTTTGACTGCATTGTTGAGTTTATCTGTTATGCCTTTTGTACGTTTAGTAATCTGCCGCTGTTAAAAAAATTGTTTAGCTTCAGTCTATCTACATCTTCTATAAAAACCAAATTCTGTGTGTGTGTTCCCTATGAAAACGTGTTTGCTATACTTCGATTATCACCAAATTTTGGCTCGAGGTTCCTTCGATCAAGACGAAAGTTTTTCATATTTCAGAATTAAGAATTTTAAATTTAAATGCCTTTGTTTTTTGGCTATGCGAAAGAACTATCTTAGCTCCCAAAAATTATGTTAACAAAATCAATGATCGCTTTCAAAACCAATTTCCTAGTGAAGTGACGAAATATAAATCGATCGACACAGTTACAGATGCAGATAAAATTGTGAATTATCCAAATGAATTTCTATACTCCTTAGAATCAAAAGGAATGCCTGCGCATATATCAACTTTGAAAATTGGCTCACCAGTCATTATTCTTCGGAATGTAATCAAAGCAACAATCATCAGCGGTAAAAGCAATACAATAATATAAAATAAGATACAATAAGATACAAGAATAAAATGTTTTAACAGAAAATTTCACCAAATATGCGTACAAAATTCAATTCAATTTACAGAACAATAAATTAAATTATCAACAAACAAAACAGAAAAAATAACGCAACATCCATTCGATCTCGGGCGTTACAACGTGCGCCTGGTAAAGCTAGTTTATTTATATTATTATATATATAATACAAAATCTTACAAGCTTTTAGGAATAGCTAAGTAGAAATATGTGGTAACAGTAGGCAAATTACTAGTATAAATAAATGGCTTACTTTTAAACAGGGTTTATTGTACTTAAAAAGCGCTCTTTTGAGCCAGAAAAATCTATTTCCAAATAATTTAAAATTCTATTAAACTCAATGAAGGTTCTATTAATTGGAGCATTGATTGCATAAAGAGCTTTGAAAAGACGAACATTGAAGAATTCGGAGTTCCTAAGCGCTCTGGCTGGAGTGTTTATGAAAATCCTCTCATGGAGCATTGGGCAGTCAGTCGCTCCGCGAAAAACGTCAAAAATAAACGACAGCGACAAAATTATTCTCCTGTTCTGCAGTGACTTTAAATTAATCAATAGGCATCTAGCTTCATAAGTCGGAATGGTTTCAGAAAAGCGTAGGCTGCGCAAAGCAAAATATAAGAATACTTTCTGGATCCGCTCGATTCTTGCAACTGATAATACGGCGACCAAATGAAACAGGCATACTCAAGTTTAGAGCGCACAAACGCTGTATACAAAAGCTTTAGCGTATGAGGGTCAGTAAACTCCGAGATATGACGCCTTAAGCTGGAGACATTGGTGCTTTATCGGTAACCGTATCGGTAACCTTTTAACAGCTGATTCGACCAACCTTATGAGAATCAATGCAATCGATTATTGGTGCCGCTAAAGTCGTAACCGTATCGTAGCCAACCAATTGGGTTTTGTTTTACCGTCGTAACGATAAACAGCTGATTACGTTAGGGATACGGATACAGCGATACGAAATACGGCACCAATGACTCCAGCTAAAGAAATGCAAGCATGGCATACGATTTCGAGATACAAATGTTAACACGTTGACTGCCAAGGCCATTTTCAGAAAACTGGCCAAAAATGACATTTTGATTTTTTCACATTATATTACTAAAAACTCTATTTCTAGATCATTGGTATAATCAAAAATCAAAAATGATGTTTTTTAAAGGAGAAAAAGGACCTACGAGTTATCTCGTAGTTGGCGTCTGGGAAAGAACTCGCTACGAATTATCTCGTAGTAGGTAGGTCCTTTTTTCCTAAAAAAACATCATTTTTGCTTTCTATAGTATTTTGTTTAATAGTTATTATTATTTATTATAATTATCATAATTTTATTATTATTTTCTTTCTTTTTAGATTTATAAACATTCTCTAAAATTACTGTTATAATTATCAAGAACCCAATATGGATAGGAAAAGGTCACTGAATCAAAGTGAAATTGGGTACAAATCTAAGTGATTCAGAAGATGATTTCAGCGATGGTAGTAACTACATTTATGATCCTTCTGAGAATACAAGTGATAGTGAAGATGAAGTCATCTCCGAACCTGAAGACGTCTCCGAATGTGATAATAATGACGATGATTTTCAAGCAACAACGTCAAATGAGAATGATGATTTGTGGACAGAAGTTCAACACAATCCTGAATTATTTCTTTTCGAAGAAAATGTTGGTGTGAAATTAGATATGTACATCAAATTTTACAGTACATACGCTGGTTGATTTATTTTTTTCGGATGAGTTCCTTGCATTACTGGTAGAACAAACTAATTTATATGCTGCGCAAGAAATTGCAGCATTGGAAAATGGGAATCAAAATGCTATAAAAAATCTAAAAGGATATCAAATTGGCAAGACGTAAGTGCTAGAGATAAAAGTTTTTATTGCACTTTTATTGCAAATGGGACCTTGTACTTTTCCAACAATAGAATATTACTGGAACACAAACAAGCTATATAATGTAAACTTTTGGCGCACACATATGAGCCGCAATCGATTACAGTTGATACTTCGTTATTTTCATTTGGTTTATAACTTACAACCATCTACCGACAGATTGATTATACAAGGTGAGACCAATCCTAAATCTTTTCAACGATGTTATGCGTGAAAACTATGTACCAAGTAAAAATATTTGTATTGACGAACCCATGATGCTATGGCGGGGAAGATTGCTTTTCCGCCAATACATAAAAAATAAAAAACACAAATATGGTGTCAAACTATATGAACTATGTGAGTCCGACGGTCTTGTACTAAAAATAAAAATTTACAGCGGAAAATCTGAGGAAAATACCCATAATGTAGGTCACACTGCTGACGTTGTTTTACATTTACTTGAGGACTATCTCGATAAAGGCTATGCGTTTTACATGGCTAATTTTTATACTCAGTTAAGCAGAGCACACAGAGTATATTAAGTTTGATTGGATAACGGTTGGTTGTACAGGTATAAAGGAATCGAGATAGATATAGACTTCCATATATCAAAATCATCAGGATCGAAAAAAAATTTGATTGAGCCATGTCCTTCCGTCCGTCCGTTAACACGATAACTTGAGTAAATTTTGAGGTATCTTGATGAAATTTGGTATGTAGGTTCCTGAGCACTCATCTCAGATCGCTATTTAAAATGAACGATATCGGACATAACCACGCCCACTTTTTCGATATCGAAAATTTCTAAAAACGGAAAAAGTGCAATAATTCATTACAAAAGACAGATAAAGCGATGAAACTTGGTAGGCGAGTTGAACTTATGACAAAGAATAGAAAATTAGTAAAACTTTGGACAATGGGCGTGGCACCGCCCACTTTTACAAGAAGGTAATTTAAAAGTTTTGCAAGCTGTAATTTGGCAGTAGTTGAAGATATCTTGATGAAATTTGGCAAGAACGTTACTCCTATTACTATATATACGCTTAATAAAAATTAGCAAAATCGGAGAAGGACCACGCGCACTTTTAAAAAAAAAATTTTTTTAAGTAAAATTTTAACAAAAAATTTAATATCTTTACAGTATATAAGTAAATTATGTCAACATTCAACTCTAGTAATGATATGGTGCAACAAAATACAAAAATAAAGAAAATTTCAAAATGGGCGTGGCTCTGTCCTTTTTCAGTTAGCTTGTCTAGGATACTTTTAATGCCATAAGTCGAACAAAAATTTCCCAATCCTTTTTAAATTTGGTAGGGGCATAGATTTTATGACGTTAACTGTTTTCTGTGAAAATGGGCCATATCGGTTGAAGCCACGCTCAGTTTTTGTACACAGTTGTCCGTCTGTCCTTCCGCATGGCCGTTAACGCGATAACTTGAGCAAAAATCGACATATCTTTACTAAACTTAATTGACGTACTTATCTCAACTCACTTTATCTTGGTATAAAAAATGAACGAAATCCGACTATGACCACGCCCACTTTTTCGATATCGAAAATTACGAAAAATGAAAAAATGCCATAATTCTATACCAAATACGAAAAAAGGGATGAAACATGGTAATTGGATTGATTTATTGACGCGAAATATAACTTAAGAAAAAACTTTGTAAAATGGTTGTGACACCTACCATATTAAGTATAAGAAAATGAAAAAGTTCTGCAGGGCGAAATAAAACACCCTTGAAATCTTGGCAGGTATTACATATATAAATAAATTGGCGGTATCCAACAGATGATGTTCTGGGTCACCCTAGTCCACATTTTGTTCGATATCTGGAAAGCGACTTCACATATACAACTACCACCACTCCGTTTTAAAACTCTCATTAATACCTTTGATTTGATACCAATATCGTACAAACACATTCTAGAGTCACCCCTAGTCCACCTTTATGGCGATATCTCGAAAAGGCGTCCACCTATAGAAATAAGCCCCACGCCCTTTTAAAATACTCATTAACACCTTTCATTTGATACCCATATCGTACAAACATATTCTAGAGTCACCCCTGGTCCACCTTTATGGCGATATCCCGAAAAGGCGACCACCTATACAACTACCACCACTCCCTTTTAAAACCCTCATTAATACCTTTAATTTGATACCCATATCGTACAAACAAATTCTTGGGTTACCCTATGGAACTAAGGATTACTCCCTTTTAAAATACTCATTACCACCTTTCATTTGATACCCATATCGTACACCCAAATTCTAGAATCAACCCTGATCCACCTCTATGGCGATATCCCTAAATGGCGTCCACCTATAGAACTATGGCCCACTCTCTCATAAAATACTCTTTAATGCCTTTCATTTGATACACATGTCATACAAACACATTCCAGAGTTTCCCTCGGTTCATTTTCCTACATGGTTATTTTCCTTGTTGTCACCATAGCTCTCAACTGAGTATGTAATGTTCGGTTACACCCGAACTTAACCTTCCTTACTTGTTATAATTCAGTTAGTCTTACAAAACTGTTATATACTCGAAAAACTTATGTGTGTGGAACCCTACGAAGTAACAGAAAAGGAAACCCCAAAGATGTGGTAAATCGTAAACTAAAAAGAGGGGAGTGTTTTTGGCAGACAAATGGTCCTGTTACTGTATGCAAATGGAATGACAAACGAGAAGTCCTTTCCATTTCAAACATGCACGCTATTGAAATGGTAGAGGTTCCCAATCGCAATGGAAGAATTTCTATGAAACCGAATATAATTCGAGATTACAATAATGGAATGTCTGGCATTGACCGATCAGATCAAATGATTTCGTACTACTCATCTCTAAGAAAGACTATTAGATGGCACAAAAAGGTTTCACTTCATATTATAGAGATATATATACAAAATGCTCACAGAATTTACCAAAAAGTAACTTCATCTAAAATAAAACTGATAAAGTTCAGAGAAGAATTCGTCTTGGCGTTGATTGGAGATTTTCAACCAGTTTTTAAAAAAAATAGATCTAAAGAGCTCCATTATTTAGAGTGTTTACCACCAACGGAAAAAAAAACAGCGCCCGACAAAGCCATGTCGTGTATGTACCCAAGAAAAAAAAACGCCGAGAAACGCGTTACTTCTGTCCCGCCCGTCCAGAGAAGCCAGCCCTTTGTGTGGAAAATTGTTTTAAAAACTTCCACAAACAATAATATATTACTTTATTTCTTGTATTTGAGTTAATTTTTCCATTATATTGAATGAATTTTTGCATAAAATTTTTTTTTTGTAATAAAAAAAAGCTCACGGAAGCCAAACCCAAAATTTGTTTCTTTTCCCAGAAGCCATTTATCGATACTAACACTATTATAATACGGTTTTACTCGTAGCTACACAAAAAGTGGTAGTTTTATATAGTACGAGATAACTCGTAGTTGGCTTCCTGGAAGGGAAATCATACTACGAGTTATCTCGTAGTTGGCAGTCAACGTGTTAATATGTTTTGCGAAAGTAAATTTGGAGTCAAAAGTTACTCCCAGAAGTTTTATTTCACTAACCCTTTTAAGGGGCGAGTTAGATAAATGGTATGAGGTATCAATGACATTAACGCGTTTTGAAAAAGTTATATGAAAATATTTTTTTAAGTAAATAGTGAACCGATTGCTATTACACCATGTACTTAAGTTATCCAAATCTAATTGCATCAATTCAGAGTCATGCTGACTGTGAATAAGTGAATAGATTTTTAAATCTACCGCATATAGTAGAAACCTAACTGCAGAGAAGCAAGAGCGAATGTCATTAATGAACAATATGAAGAAAATTGGCCCTACGTTGCTTCCTTGTGGAACACCAGAACAGGCAATGAAAGGCGAAGACCTCACATTGTCCACAACAACCCTACAACTGTGGTTTTGTAGGTATGATTCAATCCATTTTAGAAACACTGAGTTGAGACCCATACAGACCAGCTTCTTAACCAGGACTACATGAGAAACCCGATCAAAAGCTTTAGAAAAGTCCGTATATACTGTGTCAACCTGACACCCAGACTGAAAAGCTGCGATGATGTCATCAGAAAAAATAGCTAAGTTAAGCGTCCGGGAAGAAAGCCACGTTGCTCTGGACACACAATATTCTTAACGAAAAAAAGTAGTTTTTCTTGGATTATGCATTCAAAAAGCTTTGACGTGGTGGAAAGTTTTGAAATGGGTCTGTAGTTGCTAATACCATTTTTATTGCCACTCTAAAAAATAGGTGTAATAAAAGCCAATTTCCACGCGACAATGAA
The DNA here is from genome assembly GCF_040869045.1 of Eurosta solidaginis. Taxonomy (NCBI): domain Eukaryota; kingdom Metazoa; phylum Arthropoda; class Insecta; order Diptera; family Tephritidae; genus Eurosta; species Eurosta solidaginis. Next base: position 111,603,579 of record NC_090323.1, on the reverse strand, counting down.
AGTACCAGAAGAAAGGGAACTATTAATATTAATATAAATATAGCTGCTAAACATCGCATGCTCCTCAATGACTATGAAAGCAAACCACCGCCATGAATTTTTCCAGAATTGGGCAAAAGGAAGAAAGCAGAGAGAAAAAACTGCGTGAATTGGAGAAAGCAAAGGTGGCACCACCACCAATATTGGCAACAGAAAAAATCAATAAACAAAACATGAATGCAACGAATAAAAAACAATCGGCAACAACAAATGGTAAAACCAATGCAAATGTTGCAGAACAAAATCACACCAATACAAAAAAGAGAAAAAACTAAAAATAAAAAGGAAAAATCAAATATAGACAATATCAATCAACAGCAGCAAATGGTAAATGATATGAATAAAGAAACCAAAAGCAATAATAATAACAGTAATAATAATTCAACAAAATGTGAGAGGTTAGTTAGACAAAAGCTATCTCTGGTTAATGGTAATGATGACGATAAAAATGCAACGGAAACGCGCCCACTACTTGGATATGGTATGCAATCTTCAAGCTTAGCCGAACAACCAACAAGTAAGGAAGGCTAAGTTCGGGTGTAACCGAACATTACATACTCAGATTTGGAGACAAAATAAGGGAAAATGACCATGTAGGAAAATGAACTTAGGGTAACCCTGGAATGTGTTTGTATGACATGGGTATCAAACGGAAGGTATTAAAGAGTATGGGTATCAAATAAAAGGTGTTAAAGAGTATTTTAAAACTGAGTGGTCCTTAGTTATATGGGTGGACTCCATTTCGAGATATTGCCATAAAGGTGGACCAGGGGTGACTCTATAATGTGTTTGTACGATATTGGTATAAATTAAAAGGTGTTAATATTTTAAAAGGGAATGGGCCTTAGTTCTATATGTGGACGCCTTTCCATATATCGCCATAAAGGTGAACCAGGGGTGACTCTAGAATGCGTTTGTACGATATGGATTTCAAATTAAAGGTGTGAATGAGGGTTTTAAAAGGGAGTGGCCCTTAGTTCTATAGGTGGACGCCTTTTCGATATATCGCCATAAAGGTGGACCAGGGGTGACTCTAGAATGCGTTTGTACGATATGGATTTCAAATTAAAGGTGTGAATAAGGGTTTTAAAAGGGAGTGGCCCTTAGTTGTATATGTGTAGGCGTTTTCGAGATATCGACCAAAATGTTCACCAGGATGATTCAAAACATCATCTGTCGGGTATCGCTAATTTATTTATATATGTAATACCACGAACAGTATTCCTGCCAAGATTCCAAGAGCTTTTGATTTCGCCCTGCAGAACTTTTTCATTTTCTTTTACTTAATATGATAGGTGTCACACCCATTTTACAACACTATTATAATACGGTTTTACTCGTAGCTACACAAAAAGTGGTAGTTTTATATAGTACGAGATAACTCGTAGTTGGCTTCCTGGAAGGGAAATCATACTACGAGTTATCTCGTAGTTGGCAGTCAACGTGTTAATATGTTTTGCGAAAGTAAATTTGGAGTCAAAAGTTACTCCCAGAAGTTTTATTTCACTAACCCTTTTAAGGGGCGAGTTAGATAAATGGTATGAGGTATCAATGACATTAACGCGTTTTGAAAAAGTTATATGAAAATATTTTTTTAAGTAAATAGTGAACCGATTGCTATTACACCATGTACTTAAGTTATCCAAATCTAATTGCATCAATTCAGAGTCATGCTGACTGTGAATAAGTGAATAGATTTTTAAATCTACCGCATATAGTAGAAACCTAACTGCAGAGAAGCAAGAGCGAATGTCATTAATGAACAATATGAAGAAAATTGGCCCTACGTTGCTTCCTTGTGGAACACCAGAACAGGCAATGAAAGGCGAAGACCTCACATTGTCCACAACAACCCTACAACTGTGGTTTTGTAGGTATGATTCAATCCATTTTAGAAACACTGAGTTGAGACCCATCTGTCGGGTATCGCTAATTTATTTATATATGTAATACCACGAACAGTATTCCTGCCAAGATTCCAAGAGCTTTTGATTTCGCCCTGCAGAACTTTTTCATTTTCTTTTACTTAATATGATAGGTGTCACACCCATTTTACAAAGATTTTTCTAAAGTTATATTTTGAGTCAATAAACCACGCCAATTACCATGTTTCATCCCTTTTTTCATATTTGGTATAAAATTATGGCATTTTATCATTTTTCGTAATTTTCGATATCGGAAAAGTGGGCGAGGTCGGATTCGGCCATTTTTTATTCCAAGATAAAGTGAGTTCAGAGCTAAGTTTAGTAAAGATATATCGATTTTTACTCAAGTTATCGTGTTAACGGCCGAGCAGAAGGACAGACCGTTCACTGCGAAAAAAAACTGGGCGGGGCTTCAACCGATTACGCCCATTTTCACAGCAAACAGTTATCGCCATAGAATATATGCCCCTACCAAACTTCACAAGGATTGGTAAATTTTTATTCGACTTATTGCATTAAACGTAACGTTCCTGCCAAATTTTGTCATGATATCCTCAACTGCTGCCAAATTACAGTTTGCAAAACTTTTAAATTACCTTCTTTTAAAAGTGGGCGGTGCCACGCCCGTTGTCCAAAATTTTACTAACTTTCCATTTTGCGTCATAAGGTCAACCCTCGTACTAAGTTTCATCGCTCTATCCGACTTTGGTAATGAATTATCGCACTTTTTCGGTTTTTCGAAATTTTCGATGTCGTGGTTATAGTCCGATTTCGTTCATCTTAAATAGCCATCTGCGATGCGTGCCCAGGAACCTACATACCAAATTTCATCAAGATACCTCAAAATTGCTCAAGTTATCGTGTTAACGGGTAGACGGACGGACGGACATGGCTAAATGAATTTTTTTTTTCGTCCAAATCATTTTGATATATAGAAGTCTATATATATCTCGATTAGTTTATGCCGTCACGGATTACCGTTATTCGAACAAAATTAATATACTCTGTGAGCTCTACTCAGCTGAGTATAAAAAGAGTGCAACACCACGTACACCAGTAGATGAAGATATGCTGCCATCTGGTGCACATATTCCCTTGACAAATATTTATTTATTTATATTATTAAGCCAATTAGAATACAAAATCTTACAAGCTAAGTAGAAATATGTGGTAACAGTAGGCAAATTGCTAGTATAAATAAATAGCTTACTTTTAAAAGTTTATTGTACTTAAAAAGCGCTCTTTTGAGCAAGAAAAATCTATTTCCAAATAATTTAAAATTCTATTAAACTCAATCAAGGTTCTAGTAATTGGAGCATTGATTGCATAAAGAACTTTGAAAAGACGAACATTGAAGAATTCGATGTTCCTAAGCGCTTTGGCTGGAATGTTTTTTAAAAATCCTCTCAAGGAGCATTGGGCAGTCAGTCGCTCCGCAAAAACCGTCAAAAATAAGCGACAGCGACAAAATTATTCTCCTGTTCTGCAGTGACTTTAAATTAATCAATAGGCATCTAGCTTCATAAATCGGAATGGGTTCAGAGAAGCCCAGGCTGCGCAAAGCAAAGTATAAGAATACTTTCTGGATGCGCTCGATTCTTGCAATATGGCACTGATAATACGGCGACCAAATGAAACAGGCATACTCAAGTTTAGAGCGCACAAACGCTGTATACAAAAGCTTTAGCGTATGAGGGTCAGTAAACTCCGAGCTATGACGCCTAAGAAATGCAGGCGTGGCATACGTTTTCTTGATGCAAAGGTTAATATGTTTTGCGAAAGTAAATTTGGAGTCAAAAGTACTCCCAGATCTTTTATTTCACTAACCCTTGTAAGGGGCGAGTTAGATAAATGGTATGAAGTATCAATGACATCAACGCGTTTTGAAAAAGTTATAAGAAAACATTTTTTTAATTTTGTAATTTATTTAATAATTTGGGAAAAATTTAAACAACGTGCCATCAGGACGGACAAGGCCTTTTCTCCCGAGAGTGGGATTTGAACCCGCACTCATACGATGGTTGAAGTGTTACAAACGCATTCAACCACGTCATGGCTTAATTGTTGTAAAGTTTTTCCCAATTGCCTTCTTTGCATATATTATTCTTCTACACACTACATACTTCGTATGTAATTATGTGTTGAAGTTATGCTTTTTGGTAAGGCGGTTTCAGAGAAACTTGGTATTGTTGCTGTTTTTGTTCTATTTATAGAACTACAACGAATTAACCAAACGTTGTCTATTTGTATGAGTTAATCGGGGATTGCCCGTATTGCTTTAATTGCATGAAAACATTTATTTGAAGCAATTTTTAATTTTATAATTTATTAAATAATTTGGGAAATATTTAAGCAACGTGACACCAGGACGGACAAGGCGACTGCTGGATTATACCTTGTAAATCTCTTCAAAGCCTTTTCTCCCGGGAGTGGGATTTGAACCCGCACTGCTACGATGGTTGAAGTGTTACAAACGCATTCAGCCACGTCATACTTTAGTTGTTGTAAAGTTTTTCCCAATTGCCTTCTTTTACATATATTATTCTTCTACACACTACATACTTCGTATGTAATTATGTGTTGAAGTTATGCTTGTGGGTAAGCCGGTTTTTGTTCTATTTATAGAACTACAACGAATTAACCAAACGTTGTGTATTTGTATGATTTAATCGGGGATTGCCCGCATTGCTTTAGTTGTATGAAAACATTTATTTGAAGCAATTTTTAATTTTATAATTTATATAATAATTTGGAAAAATTTAAACAACGTGACATCAGGACGAACAAGGCGACTGCTGTTTCGATTATACCTTGTAAATCTCTTCAAAGCTTTTCTCCCGGGAGCGGAATTTTAACCCGCACTCCTACGATGGTTGAAGTGTTACAAACGCATTCAAACACGTCATGCTTTAGTTGTTGTAAAGTTTTTCCCAATTGCCTTCTTTTGCATATATTATTCTTCTACACACTACATACTCCGGATGTAATTATGTGTTGAAGTTATGCTTGTTGGTAAGGCAGTTTCAGAGAAACTTGGTATTGTTGCTATTTTTGTTCTATTTATAGAACTACAACGAATTAACCAAACGTTGTCTATTTGTATGAGTTAATCGGGGATTGCCCGTATTGCTTTTAATGTATGAAATTTAAATTTTTCCCAAATTATTAAATAAATTATAAAATTAAAAATTGCTTCAAATAAATGTTTTCATACATTTAAAGCAATACAGGCAATCCCCGATTAACTCATGCAAATAGACAGCGTTTGGTTATTTCGTTGTAGTTCTATAAATAGAACCAAAACAGCAACAATACCAAGTTTCTCTGAAATCGCCTTACCAACAAGCATAACTTCAACACATAATTAGTGTGTAGAAGAACAATATGTGCAAAAGAAGGCAATTGGGAAAAACTTTACAACAACTAAGGCATGACGTGGCTGAATGCGTTTGTAACACTTCAACCATCGTAGGAGTGCGGGTTCAAATCCTACTCCCGGGAGAAAAGGCTTTGAATAGATTTACAAGGTATAATCGAAACAGCTGTCGCCTTGTCCGTCCTGATGCGACGTTGTTTAAATTTTTCCCAAATTATTAAATAAATTATAAAATTAAAAATTGCTTCAAATAAATGTTTTCATACATTTAAAGCAATGCGGGCAATCCCCGATTAACTAATACAAATATACAACGTTTGGTTAATTCGTTGTAATTCTATTAATAGAACAAAAACAGCAACAATACCAAGTTTCTCTGAAACCGCCTTACCAACAAGCATAACTTTAACACATAATTACATACGAAGTATGTAGTGTGTAGAAGAACAATATATGCAAAAAAGGAAATTGGGAACAACTTTACAACTAAAGCATGGCGTGTTTGAATGCGTTTGTAACACTTCAACCATCGTATAAGTGCGGGTTCAAATCCCACTCCCGGGAGAAAAAGCTTTGAAGATATTTACAAGTTATAATCGAAACAGCTGTCGCCTTGTCCGTCCTGATGTCACGTTGTTTAAATTTTGCCCAAATTATTAAATAAATTATAAAATTAAAAATTGGTTCAAATAAATGCTTTCATACATTTAAAGCAATGAAAACGTGTTTGCTATACTTCGATTATCACCAAATTTTGGCTCGAGGTTCCTTCGATCAAGACGAAAGTTTTTCATATTTCAGAATTAAGAATTTTAAATTTAAATGCCTTTGTTTTTTGGCTATGCGAAAGAACTATCTTAGCTCCCAAAAATTATAATGTTAACAAAATCAATGATCGCTTTCAAAACCAATTTCCTGGTGAAGTGACGAAATATAAATCGATCGACACAGTTACAGATGCAGATAAAAATGGAATTATCCAAATGAATTTCTATACTCCTTAGAACCAAAAGGAGTGCCTGCGCATATATCAACTTTAAAAACTGGCTCACCAGTCATTATTCTTCGGAATGTAATCAAAGCAACAATCATCAGCGGTAAAAGCAATAATATAAAATAAGATACAATAAGATACAAGAATAAAATGTTTTAACAGAAAATTTCACCAAATATGCGTACAAAATTCAATTCAATTTACAGAACAATAAATTAAATTATCAACAAACAAAACAGAAAAAATAACGCAACATCCATTCGATCCCGGGCGTTACAACGTGCGCCTGGTAAAGCTAGTTTATTTATATTATTAAGCTAATTAGAATACAAAATCTTACAAGCTAAGTAGAAATATGTAGTAACAGTAGGCAAATTACTAGTATAAATAAATGGCTTACTTTTAAACAGGGTTTATTGTACTTAAAAAGCGCTCTTTTGAGCCAGAAAAATCTATTTCCAAATAATTTAAAATTCTATTAAACTCAATGAAGGGTCTATTAATTGGAGCATTGATTACATAAAGAGGTTTGAAAAGACGAACATTGAAGAATTCGGAGTTCCTAAGCGCTCTGGCTGGAGTGTTTATGAAAATCCTCTCATGGAGCATTGGGCAGTCAGTCGCTCCGCGAAAAACGTCAAAAATAAACGACAGCGACAAAATTATTCTCCTGTTCTGCAGTGACTTTAAATTAATCAATAGGCATCTAGCTTCATAAGTCGGAATGGTTTCAGAAAAGCGTAGGCTGCGCAAAGCAAAATATAAGAATACTTTCTGGATCCGCTCGATCTCGCTTTAGCGTATGAGGGTTAGTAAACTCCGAGATATGACGCCTAAGAAATGCAAGCATGGCATACGATTTCGAGATGCAAATGTTAACACGTTGACTGCCAAGGCCATTTTCAGAAAACTGGCCAAAAATGATATTTTGATTCTTTTACATTATATTACTAAAAACTCTATTTCTGGATCATTGGTATCGTCAAAAATCAAAAATGATGTTTTTTAAAGGAGAAAAAGGACCTACGAGTTATCTCGTAGTTGGCGTCTGGGAAAGAACTCGCTACGAATTATCTCGTAGTAGGTAGGTCCTTTTTTTCCTAAAAAAACATCATTTTTGCTTTCTATAGTATTTTGTTTTATAGTTATTATTATTTATTATAATTATCATAATTTTATTATTATTTTCTTTCTTTTTAGATTTATAAACATTCTCTAAAATTACTGTTATAATTATCAAGAACCCAATATGAATAGGAAAAGGTCACTGAATCAAAGTGAAATTGGGTACAAGGCAAATCTAAGTGATTCAGAAGATGATTTCAGCGATGATAGTAACGACATTTATGAGCCTTCTGAGAATACAAGTGATAGTGAAGATGAAGTCATCTCCGAACCTGAAGACGTCTCCGAATCTGATAATAATGACGATGATTTTCAAGCAACAACGTCAAATGAGAATGATGATTTGTGGACAGAAGTTCAACACAATCCTGAATTATTTCTTTTCGAAGAAAATGTTGGTGTGAAATTAGATACATCAAATTTTACAGTACATACGCTAGTGGATTTATTTTTTTCGGATGAGTTCCTTGCATTACTGGTAGAACAAACTAATTTATATGCTGCGCAAGAAATTGCAACATTGGAGAATGGGAATCAAAATGCTATAAAAAAATCTAAAAGATATCAAATTGGCAAGACGTAAGTGCTAGAGATGAAAGTTTTTATTGCACTTTTATTGCAAGGTCCCATCTTGTACTTTTCCAACAATAGAACATTACTGGAACACAAACAAGCTATATAATGTAAACTTTTGGCGCACACATATGAGCCGCAATCGATTACAGTTGATACTTCGTTATTTTCATTTGTTTGATAACTCACAACCATCTACCGACAGATTATACAGGGTGAGACCAATCCTAAATCATTTCAACGATGTTATGCGTGAAAACTATGTACCAAGTAAAAATATTTGTATTGACGAATCCATGATGCTATGGCGGGGAAGATTGCTTTTCCGCCAATACATAAAAAATAAAAAACACATATATGGTGTAAAACTATATGAACTATGTGAGTCCGACGGTCTTGTAATAAAAATAAAAATTTACAGCAGAAAATCTGAGGAAACTACCCATAATGTAGGTCACACTGCTGACGTTGTTTTACATTTACTTGAGGACTATCTCGATAAAGGCTACGCGCTTTACGTGGCTAATTTTATAATTTAGTTTGTCTTACAAAACTGTTATATACACGAAAAACTTATGTGTGTGGAACCCTACGAAGTAACAGAAAAGGAAACCCCAAATATGTGGTAAATTGTAAACTAAAAAGAGGGTATTGTTTTTGGCAGACAAATGGTCCTGTTACTGTATGCAAATGGAAAGACAAACGAGAAGTCCTTTCCATTTAAAACATGCACGCTATTGAAATGGTAGAGGTGCCCAATCGCAATGGAAGAATTTCTATGAAACCGAATATAATTCGAGATTACAATAATGGAATGTCTGGCATTGACCGACCAGATCAAATGATTTCGTACTACTCATCTCTAAGAAAGACTATTAAAAAAATAAAAAAAGGTTTCACTTCATATTACAGAGATATATATACAAAATGCTCACAGAATTTACCAAAAAGTAACTTCATCTAAAATAAAACTGATAAAGATCAGAGAAGAATTCGTCTTGGCGTTGATTGGAGATTTTCAACCAGTTTAAAAAAAAATAGATCTAAAGAGCTCCATTATTTAGAGTGTTTACCACCAACGGAAAAAAAACAGCGCCCGACAAAGCCATGTCGTGTATGTACCCAAGAAAAAAAAACGCCGAGAAACGCGTTACTTCTGTCCCGCCCGTCCAGAGAAGCCAGCCCTTTGTGTGGAAAATTGTTTTAAAAACTTCCACAAACAATAATATATTACTTTATTTCTTGTATTTGAGTTAATTTTTCCATTATATTGAATGAATTTTTGCATAAAATTTTTTTTTTAATAAAAAAAAAGCTCACGGAAGCCAAGCCCAAAATTTTTTTCTTTTCCCAGAAGCCATTTATCGATACTGTGAGGACCAAATATAACACCATTAATTTGGCCCACACAAAGCGACCCCACATCATATTCGATACAGCACTAACACAACAGCCAGTCACAAAAGGCTATAGCAACAGACCAACCAACAAGTTCAATACAGCATACATCATATTCGATACAACACTAACACAACAGCCAGTCACAAAAGGCTATAGCAACAGACCAACCAACAAGTTCAATACAGCATTGACACAACAGCCAGTCACAAAAGGCTATAGCAGCAGACCAACCAACAAGTCTCAGCAACACAACGGGCAAGCACAACACTTTAATGCCAATACAACAAACTAACAAATCTCAGCAACGCAACGAGCGTTCGCAACATCGAACAGCAACCATGGCAACGCAACTATTTGTGCCAGCAATACCAAACAAAGCAATAAAAGGAGCAACACAGCAGGACAGAAGTTAGTTAGCACGGAGCTGTGGCCGTGACCAGAGCTACTTGTGGAGCATCCCTTGAAGTTGTCGGTTCTACCATGCGGACAGGTCGTTTCACAGGAGTAAGTCGTGGCCTCAAGTGGTGAATGTGTCGGTTATACCACCAAACACCGCTTGAGACTTCGTCAGCAACGGCACTACCACAGTAACGCGCACCCGCGAACAGGCAGCGTCTGCCCGCCTGCGCCGACAGTAACAGCGCCACAAACAGCGCTACGCAAGCATATACGTTGGCCACAGAAACACTGCGCGAACATACAACGCTAGCCGCAACAGCATCATAGCTAATATATACGCTGGCCATACCATTACGCCAATCTACTACGCTGGCCGCAACAGCACCATAGCTAATACACTACGTTGGCTTCAGTACTGCACCGATCTACTACGCTGACCACGACAGCGCCCCGATAATATACTGCGTTGACACAGCAAAGTTAAGCAAACCTACTACGTCAACTGTACCAGAGTTACCCTCGTGCCGAAGCACGGAGCTGTCGTCGGGACCAGAGCTACTTGTGGAGCGTCCCTTGAAGTTGTCGGTTCTACAGCGGACAGGTCGCTTCACAGGAGTGAGTCGTGGCCTCAAGTGGTGAATGTATCGGTTATACCACCAAACACCGCTTGAGACTTCGTGAGCAACGGCACCACCACAGTGACGCGCCCCGCGAGCAGGTGACATTCGCCAGCCAAACTACCACGCTGGTCACAATCGCAAACATACTAAGCCAATCCACTACCCCGGCCACAATCGCACACACACTACGTCGGCCACAGCATTACGCCAGCCACTACGCTGACCGCGACCGCACCACGCTAACATATTACGTGGACCACATCACTCCGCAAACATACGACGTTGACCACAGCATTGCGCCAACCCACTACGCTGACCGCAAGCGCCAACATACGACGCGGGCCACAACAGCGCTACGCAAGCACATTACGTTGGTCACCGCACCACGCTGGCCACAACAGCACTACGCACACATACTACGGCGACCACAGCAGAGTCACGCAAATACACGACGTCAACCACACTAGGGTTGCGTACATACACGCCAACGCAAGGCGTCACCGAAACACGTTTTACACGCACTCAGGCAACGACCAGCCGGGCGTCTTAACGGGACGTTCCTAACGGGACACGCACGCCGACGCAGGGCGTCACAAAACACATTTACACACCCACAAGGAACGACCATCGAGGCGTCATAACGGGACACGAGTACCGTTGGCCCACCACGCAGTATAGAGCAAGCATACAGTGAAACGAAAACAACAAATATTTCTTCTTTTGATTACGTAAAATTTTTCATTTTAATTATAGTGTACATACATATATTATATAGAATTAGAGAAATAAAGTGAATTTATATGAAAACGAATTGCACGGTGTCCCAAATTTACAAATCTATTGTAAGCGAACCTTGGACACGGCGAGTATACCCCTAGCACTAACTAACACTATTATAATACACTTTTACTCGTAGCTACACAAAAAGTGGTAGTTTTATATAGTACGAGATAACTCGTAGTTGGCTTCCTGGAAGTGAAATCATACTACGAGTTATCTCGTAGTTGGCAGTCAACGTGTTAATATGTTTTGCGAAAGTAAATTTGGAGTCAAAAGTTACTCCCAGAACTTTTATTTCACTAACCCTTGTAAGGGGCGAGTTAGATAAATGGTATGAGGAATCAATGACATTAACACGTTTTGAAAAAGTTATATGAAAACATTTTTTTAAGTTAGTAGTGAACCGATTGCTATTACACCATGTACTTAAGTTATCCAAATCTAATTGCATCAATTCAGAGTCATGCTGACTGCGAATAAGTGAATAGATTTTTAAATCTACCGCATATAGGAGAAACCTAACTGCAGAGAAGCAAGAGCGAATGTCATTAATGAACAATATGAAGAAAAGTGGCCCTACGTTGCTTCCTTGTGGAACACCAGAACAGGCAACGAAAGGCGAAGACCTCACATTGTCCACAACAACCCTACAACTGCGGTTTTGTAGGTATGATTCAATCCATTTTAGAAACACTGAGTGGAGACCCATACAGACCAGCTTCTTAACCAGGACTTCATGAGAAACCCGATCAAAAGCTTTAGAAAAGTCCGTATATACTGTGTCAACCTGACACCCAGACTGAAAAGCTGCGACGAAGTCATCAGAAAAATAGTCAAAGTTGAGCGTCCGGGAAGAAAGCCACGTTGCTCTGGACACACAATATTCTTAACGAAAAAAAGTAGTTTTTCTTGGATTATGCATTCAAAAAGCTTTGACGTGGTGGAAAGTTTTGAAATGGGTCTGTAGTTGCTAATATCATTTTTATTGCCACTCTAAAAAATAGGTGTAATAAAAGCCAATTTCCACGCGTCAATTAAAGTACCCGAGGAAAGGGAAATACTAATATTAATATAAATATAGCTGCTAAACATCACATGCTCCTCAATGACTATGAAAGCAATTTCCAAAAGCTGCAAACCGTACAAAAAGAAGAACTTGAAGCTAAAAATGGAAAAGCTGCAGATCAAGCAAATACGCCAAATTTAACAGCGCAAGATTTTCCTTCATTGGGTGTTGGAGCGCCGGCAAAAGGCAAATCACCGCCATGAATTTTCCCAGAATTGGGCAAAAGGACAAAAGCAGTCAGAGAAAAAACTGCGTAAATTGGAGAATCGTAAAGCAAAGGTGGCACCACCACCAATATTGGCAACAGAAAAAATCAATAAACAAAACATGAATGCAACGAATAAAAAACAATCGGCAACAACAAATGGTAAAACCAATACAAATGTTGCAGAACAAAATCACACCAATACAAAAAAGAGAAAAAACTAAAAATAAAAAGGAAAAATCAAATATAGACAATATCAATCAACAGCAGAAAATGGTAAATGATATGAATAAAGAAACCAAAAGCAACAATAATAACAGTAATTATAATTCAACAAAATGTGAGAGGTTAGTTAGACAAAAGCTATCTCTGGTTAATGGTAATGTCGACGATAAAAATGCAACGGAAACGCGCCCACCACTTGGATATGGTATGCAATCTTCAAGCTTAGTAGAACAACCAACAAGTAAGGAAGGCTAAGTTCGGGTGTAACCGAACATTACATACTCAAATTTGGAGACAAAATAAGGGAAAATCACCATGTAGGAAAATGAACATAGGGTAACCCTGGAATGTGTTTGTATGACATGGGTATCAAACGGAAGGTATTAAAGAGTATGGGTATCAAATAAAAGGTGGTAAAGAGTATTTTAAAACTGAGTGGGCCTGAGTTATCTGGGTGGACTCCTTTTCGAGATATTGCCATAAAGGTGGACCAGGGGTGACTCTATAATGTGTTTGTACGATATTGGTATAAATTAAAAGGTGTTAATATTTTAAAAGGGAATGGGCCTTAGTTCTATAGGTGGACGCCTTTCGATATATCGCCATAAAGGTGAACCAGGGGTGACTCTAGAATGCGTTTGTACGATATGGATTTCAAATTAAAGGTGTGAATGAGGGTTTTAAAAGGGAGTGGCCCTTAGTTGTATATGTGAAGGCGTTTTCGAGATATCGACCAAAATGTGCACCAGGATGATTCAAAACATCATCTGTCGGGTATCGCTAATTTATTTATATATGTAATACCACGAACAGTATTCCTGCCAAGATTCCAAGAGCTTTTGATTTCGCCCTGCATAACTTTTTCATTTTCTTTTACTTAATATGATAGGTGTCATACCCATTTTACAAAGATTTTTCTAAAGTTATATTTTGCGTCAATAAACCACGCCAATTACCATGTTTCATCCCTTTTTTCATATTTGGTATAAAATTATGGCATTTTATCATTTTTCGTAATTTTCGATATCGGAAAAGTGGGCGTGGTTGGAGTCGGCCATTTTTAATTCCAAGATAAAGTGAGTTCAGAACTAAGTTTAGTAAAGATATATCGATTTTTGCTCAAGTTATCGTTCACTGTGAAAAAAAACTGGGCGGGCTTCAACCGATTTCGTCCATTTTCACAGCAAACAGTTATCGCCATAGAATATATGACCCTACCAAACTTCACAAGGATTGGTGAATTTTTATTCGACTTATTGCATTAAACGGAACGTTCCTGCCAAATTTTGTCATGATATCCTCAACTGCTGCCAAATTACAGTTTGCAAAACTTTTAAATTACCTTCTTTTAAAAGTGGGCGGTGCCACGCCCGTTGTCCAAAATTTTACTAACTTTCCATTTTGCGTCATAAGGTCAACCCACGTACTAAGTTTCATCGCTCTATCCGACTTTGGTAATGAATTATCGCACTTTTTCGGTTTTTCGAAATTTTCGATATCGTGGTTATAGTCCGATTTCGTTAATTTTAAATAGCCATCTGAGATGCGTGCACAGGAACCTACATACCAAATTTCATCAAGATACCCCAAAATTGCTCAAGTTATCGTGTTAAAGAGCAGACGGACGGGCGGACATGGCTAAATGAATTTCTTTTTTCGTCCAGATCATTTTGATATATAGAAGTCTATATCTATCTCGATTAGTTTATGCTGTCACGGATTACCGTTATGCGAACAAAATTAATATACTCTGTGAGCTCTGCTCAGCTAAGTATAAAAAGAGTGGAACACCGCGTACACCAGTAGATGAAGATATGCTGCCATCTGGTGCACATATTCCCTTGACAAATATATGTAGCTGCTAAACATCGCTCGCTCCTCAATGACTATATGTCGGTAGCGAATTAAAGCAATTTCCAAAAGCTGAAAACCGTACAAAAAGAAGAACTTGAGCTAAAAATAGAAAAGCTGCAGATCAAGCAAATACACCAAAATTAACAGAGCAAGATTTTCCTTCATTGGGTGGTGGAACGCCGGCAAAAGCAAACCACCACCATGAATTTGCCCAGAATTGGGCAAAAGGACAAAAGCAGTCAGAAAAAAACTGCGTGAATTGGAGAATCGTAAAGCAAAGGTGGCACCACCACCAATATTGGCAACAGAAAAAATCAATAAACAAAACATGAATGCAACGAATAAAAAACAATCGGCAACAACAAATGGTAAAACCAATGCAAATGTTGCAGAACAAAATCACACCAATACAAACAAAGAGAAAAACCGCGACCGCACCACGCTAACATATTACGTGGACCACATCACTCCGCAAACATACGACGTTGGCCACAGCATTGCGCCAAACCACTACGCTGACCGCAAGCGCCAACATACGACGCGGGCCACAATAGCGCTACGCAAGTACATTACGTTGGTCACTGCACAACGCTGGCCACAACAGCACTACGCACACATACTACGGTGACCACAGCAGGGTCACGCAAATACGCGACGTCAACCACACTAGGGTTGCGTACATACACGCCAACGCAAGGCGTCACCGAAACACGTTTTACACGCACTCAGGCAACGACCAGCCGGGCGTCCTAACGGGACGTTCCTAACGGGACACGCACGCCGACGCTGGGCGTCACAAAACACATTTACACACCCACAAGTAACGACCATCGAGGCGTCATAACGGGACACGAGTACCGTTGGCCCACCACGCAGTATAGAGCAAGTATACAGTGAAACAAAAACAACAAATATTTTTTCTTTTGATTACGTAAAATTTTTCATTTTAATTATAGTGTACATACATATATAGAATTAGAGAAATAAAGTGAATTTATATGAAAACGATTTGCACGGTGTCCCAAATTTACAAATATATTGTAAGCGAACCTTGGACACGGCGAGTATACCCCTAGCACTTATTGAAGAAGCGCCGGGACGGAAAAAGCTTCGTTACAATTGGCGCCCGAGCAGGGACCCTGCAAATCGTTACCACGTCAGAAGGAACATTCCTGACGAGAAACCTAACCACAAAATGGTCGACCAGATCGATACCACGTGGTTCAAAGGAGCAGATGATTTCCATCACACAGGAATTGGGTATTGAGCAGACAGGTACCACCCGAGAAATCCGAAAGCGCATAGCAGCACTGGCCTCAAAGGCAAATACGGACTCGGAAACCCACGAAAATTTTTTATCCCTACAAGCCACCTACAAGGAAACTACGCACATGAGCGACGTAAATGAGGTTAAGACACCGACTCCGTCGAACGGAGGAGGCACACCGAAGGTCGCCGTTACAACAGTAGAACAAACTCAATTCGCGTTTCCTCCCAGGAGTACAGTACCCACACAACAGTACTTACCATCGGGAATAGCGGTAACACCCAACGGTACATCTCAGGCACCTCCCAGAAGTATAGTACCCACACAACAGCACGTACCATCAGAAATTACGGCATCATCAACCGGCACATCCCAACCCACGCAACCGTACTTACCAGCGGGAATGACGGCACCAGCCATGAACTATATATGCCAGGTAACTCAAGCACCGACCGTGGTGTTCGCGCCCATCATCGACCAGGTAAGAAAGTGCTCCGTAAAGTATGAAGGTGCACGGGACCCGTTAGCGTTCATCGAACGGTTAGAGGAGTTAGCCGAAGTATACGCGCTAAACGTGGACCTCCTGCCAAAATCCATGCCCGATCTACTAGGGGGCGCCGCGCTACAATGGTACCGCAATAACAATGCGCACTGGGGAGAGTGGACAAGCTTCAAAAAGGATTCTTTACGTTTCTTCCTACGAGTTACTTCGAGCGGCTCGGCGACGACATACGCCAACGAAGGCAGCACAACAAGGAGAGGTATAAGGACTACGTACTAGGAATCCAGAGCTTGATGAGACACGCAGGGTACACCAGCGAAGAGCGGCTGGAGCGAATCTTCCGTAACAGCCACCCCGATTAACAACTTTACATCCGTCGGAGGGACTTCACTAATCTCGCAGAGCTCCTGACACTTGCCGAAGAATACGAGAACATACGCGAAGACTATCGAAGATCATCAGGCGGACATCACCGCGAAGTTACTGGACATATGGCCAGTGACACAACCCGGGTGTCACCATCAAAACCTGCAACACAACCACCACCACCACCGAACCTAACGAACCGCACGCCTCTAGGCAATCAGAGATACGACCCCAACGGCGTATGCAGGAGATGCGGCGAACGAGGACATGACACCAATAGGTGCCGAATCCCACAGAAAATTTTTTGCTGGGAATGTGGGCGCAACGATATACGAACCATCGAATGCTGCCGCCGACGTCAAGGAAACGACAGAGGGCTCCATGAAGAAGAAGGTGCCGTGAGCCCAAGGGACCTAGCGCCGAAACGGCAGTAACGATACCCAAGGAACCCAGCGCTGAAACGGCAGTAACAATGTACCAAGAGCATGGTCGCCTCTACGCCGTAGCCATGCTCGGCGCGGAATCAGCCGAGGCGGTCATCGACACAGGGGCATCAAGAAGTTTCGTCTCGAGCAGCTTAGCAGAACGTGTGGTGAACTCGGGAAGCGGAGAAATGGTGAGAGTGGCCATCAAAATAACGATGGCAAACGGGACTAGCACTACCATCTTCGACGCCATAAGGACTGAGGTACGCCTCGGAGAAGCGTCACTCCACACAGTTTTACACGTCATGCCCGTAGCGATCGACGACATCATACTGGGCCTAGATACGCTAGGAAGCATGGGAGCCACCATATCATGTAGAGAAGGCCACCTCGTGCTAACCAGACCCCTTGCCCAGCACACACCGAATCCTGGAGCCGCGCCAGAAACTATTCAGAGAACAACACCAGCAAGAACGAATATCGCCAGGTACGACAACCCTGGGACTATTCCAAGTTCAATATCATCAAGAAAGGATATCGCCATGTACGACAGCCCTGGGACTATTCAAAGTACACCATCAGCCAGAACGGATATCGCCAGGTACGACAGCCCTGGGACTATTCAAAATTCAACATCCTCAAGAATGGATATCGCCAGGTACGACACCCCGGGGACTAATCAGAGTATAACACGAGCGAGAAAGGGTAACGCCGGGTACGACACCCCTGGAGCCCCATCTGGAACCATTCAGAGTGTAACAGCACCGAGCAGTAGTAACTTCAAGCACCACGGCATTATGCAAAACAACGACGACGACATACAAGAAGAAGCGGAACGAGTGCGCGGTTTTCTGGCAAAGGAACTCCGAAAATTCGAGAGCATGAGTGGAGTGACGACAATAGCCGAGCACAAGATTGTCCTGACGGACGAACGCCCCATCAAGCAACTTTACTTCCCACGCAACCCAGCCATGCAGACAATCATCAACAGCGAAGTTGACGAATTGCTCCAGAAAGGATGCATCGAGCCATCCTGTAGCCCACACAGCGCACCGATCGTACTGGCCAAGAAGAAAAACGGGAAGTGGTTATGCGTAGACTATCGGCAGCTCAACGCCCGATCCGTACCCGACGCATACCCCTTACCCAGAATACAACACATCCTGGACAAACTACGACGAACGAAGTACATCAGCAGCTTGGACTTGAAGAACGGCTACTGGCAAATACCACTGGGGCCCAAGAGCCGGCCCTACACAGCTTTCACAGTACCGGGACGCGGATTGTTCCAGTGGCGCGTTATGCCTTTCGGCCTACACTCTGCACCCGCAACGTTTCAAAGAGCACTAGATCAGGTTATTGGGCCTGAAATGGAACCCCACGCCTTCGCATACCTCGATGACATAATCGTCATAGGATCCACTGTGAAGGAGCACAATCGCAATCTGAGAGAAGTAATGCTACGACTACAGCGCGCCAACCTCAGAAGAAATCCGAAGAAATGCGAATTCTTCAAGAAGGAAATCCGATACCTAGGACACCTAGTAAGCGACAAGGGAATTCACACCGACTCCGAGAAAGTCACAGCCATCAAAGACTTGAAGCCACCAACGAACGTGAAAGAGGAACGCCAATATCTCGGTATAGCATCCTGGTACCGACGTTTCGTACCCAACTTCGCCACGATCAGCCAACCACTCACAACCCTGCTGAAAAAGGGCAAACACTGGAAGTGGGGGGCCGAACAACAGGATGCCTTCGAGGCCTTAAAGCAAAAGCTCACGGAAGAACCGATACTTGCCTGCCCGGACTTCACCAAGACCTTCACCTTACAAACGGACGCCAGAAATTTCGGGCTGGGTGCCGTATTGACACAGGACTTGGAAGGCGGAGAACGCGTGATCGCCTACGCCAGCAGGAAACTCAACAAGGCGGAAACCAACTACTCGCCCACCGAGAAGGAGTACCTCGCGATAGTCTGGGGAATACGCAAGATGAGGCCATACTTGGAAGGATACCGATTCAAGGTAATCACGGACCATATGTCTCTAAAGTGGTTAAACTCCATCGAAAGCCCTTCAGGCCGTATAGCACGATGGGCCTTGGAGCTTCAACAACACACTTTCGACATCGAGTACAGGAAAGGGAAGCTGAACCTGGTAGCGGACGAACTATCACGGCAGCCACTGGAGACCCTACGCCTAGCAACGACAACAGAGCCACAATGCAAGTGGTGGCACAAGCGCGTCGGCGAAGTACGCACTAACCCCGAGAAATTTTCTGACTACATGATACAAGATGGGCAACTGTACCGCCATATTCCCTGCCGGTCACACGATGAGGAAACGGTCCCTTGGAAATTTTGTGTACCAACACCACTGCGAAAACGAGTGTTAGAAGAAAACCACAACATCCCAAGCGCTGGACACATGGGCATCCGTCGGACGGTAGCACGGATTGCCAACCGGTATTACTGGCCCGGCATGTTTCGGGACATCAGTCGATATGTACGGCAGTGCGAGTCTTGCCAGTAATACAAGGAGGCACAGCAAAAACCAGCAGGAAAGATGCTCACACAGGTGGCCCAAGAACCATTTGCCACGGTATGCGTCGATTTCGTCGGACCACTCCCACGATCCACACACGGGCACACGATGTTATTAGTATTTTTCGACCGCTTCAGCAAATGGGTGGAATTGGCCCCCATGAGGCGTGCGACAGTAGAGGGCCTTCGCCGCGCGTTGAGAGAACGCATCCTAGCAAGATTTGGTGCTCCCAAGATACTGATATCGGACAACGGCGTTCAGTTCACCAGCACAATGTGGCAGCGTTACCTCAAGGAAATGGGGATACAACAACAATTCACGGCGCCCTACACACCGCAAGAAAACCCGACGGAACGGGCGAACAGAATGGTAAAGAGGATCATAGCGCAACTCACCAAATCACAACACAACAAATGGGACGACTTTCTCCCAGAGATCGAGCTGGCCATCAACACCAGTGTAACCGCGTCCACAGGGTACAGTCCAGCCTTCCTCGTACAAGGACGGGAACCGCGATTACCAGGGGCATTGTTTGACGAGGTCAACCTGGGGACGGGAACAGCCACCACCACGGCAGAAGAAAAATCCGACAGAATGCAAGAGGCATTCTGAATAGTGAGGCAGAACATGGAACGAGCAGCGGCAGACCAAGCACGGCATTACAATCTACGGCGGAAAAATGGACCCCCGTAGTCGGCGAACTAGTGCTCGCAAAGGAACACCATTTTTTCAAGGCCGGGGAAAATTTCGCGGCAAAGTTGGCCCCCAAATATGACGGGCCCTACCAAATCCTAGGATATGTATCCCCAGTGATACTCAAAATACGAAAACCCAACGGAGGAAAGGAAAAAACTGTCAACATCGCGGAACTAAAAGCATATCATACAGCAGAGATCATCGCGTGAAACCAAACAAATTCAGGGAGAACAATTTTTTATATTATTAATTAATATCAAGGACAATCAAGCGCCGGTCATTCCAACACAAACCACCGAGGTGACAACATCGCTTTCTTTTGCTACGAATTTTTTTTCACAAACCAATAATCTACAATGCAGAGCTATAACGCTAGACTAACCAACAGCGTCAAGCGTATGCGCCAGCGCTACGAGGAGAAGGAAGCAAAACGCCCGAGGGCCGTATTGCTGGAAGGAGTTACAGGCGCCGACGTCAGCCACACGCGTGCAACTATACGCGCAAACAGGTACGCTAACGTCGTACACGGCTTTACACCATTAAATACTACAGGCGGCGACGTCAACAACACGCGTGGAACTACACGCGCAAACAGGTACGCTGACGTCGCACGCATCATTAAACTACCACACATCACGGGCACCAATGACAACACCACGAACACCGAACCAGTCACGGCCAAGGCACACAATAACACCGGAGCATCGCCGATAACATTCACACTCGGTAGGATAGAAGTGAAGGCAGGGCAGTTGCCGGCAGCCATCGAGTTCCCCTCCAATGAGGACACAGCTCCACCGGAAAAGCCACCGTCGCCGAAAATTATCGAGCTCTCCTCGGATGAAGACATAGCCCCACCGCCGAGAGACACGTCTAAAATAATATTCCCGGCAGGACCAGGCGGCATACCCCTCTATACGACTGACCTCGACACTCTCAGAGAATCGAAATGGTTGACCGACACCGTCATTGACGCTTGGGAAAAGGGACTGGAAGAGCAACATGAGCAACAAAATACGACTCAGCCCGTTAGTGATCTGGCAGCTTACCCAGAAGAATAACACGGAGGAAGACTACCAACGCATACGCCGATGGGTCCGGAACGTCGACCTGTTTGGCAAGAGTGCGGTCCTAGCACCCCACAACACAGCTAACCACTGGTACCTGCTCGGTCTGGCAAACGCAGCAGTCACCCACCACGTCACCGACACGGAATGCTGGCAGGACCGATATATATGAGTAGCAGACTCAATGCACAGGGCCAGAGTCCCCCACGCAACCCAGGTTTGGGCAGATTTCCTCCGGTGGGAATACATACAGCGGTACGGACACGACGGTTTTAAAGCGCAGGAACTAATACTCGAGGTGCCCCAACAACTCAACAACAACGACTGTGGCGTCTACGTAGCCGAGAATATGGAGAGGGTTTTACGATACACAGAGAGCGGAGAAGGAATGCACGGACTGTGTAAACAGCCGTTCACGGAGGAAATGGCGAGGAAGAAGCGCACAGAAATGCTGGCACGGTTTCTACGAGACGACCGAAAGCCCAAGGAAACCATACAAAACACTACCACCACATAACACTCTCACGCAGCTCCACAACTAAGCACCGAGGACAACACCCACCCCATAATACCGGACACCAAAACGAAGCCACACACGACAACAGAAGACCTCCAAGTAATAACCAACGAGGCTAAAGATGCAGATGGACAAATGCTGGACCGATTCCCGGAGATAGCAGGGGAGGTACGGGACAAACTCCGACGCATCGCCGAAGGCAGAACCTACTCCCGAACACGATTCGTGACAGAGAAATACCGGGTCACCATAATTAAAAGCAAGGCGCGCATACGACTACTGAATACCGGGGGCTCACTCTCCGAAGTGGGGGGGGGGGGGGGGGGGGGGGGGGCACACAAAGCGACCCCACATCATATTCGATACAGCACTAACACAACAGCCAGTCACAAAAGGCTATAGCAACAGACCAACCAACAAGTTCAATACAGCATACATCATATTCGATACAACACTAACACAACAGCCAGTCACAAAAGGCTATAGCAACAGACCAACCAACAAGTTCAATACAGCATTGACACAACAGCCAGTCACAAAAGGCTATAGCAGCAGACCAACCAACAAGTCTCAGCAACACAATGGGCAAGCACAACACTTTAATGCCAATACAACAAACTAACAAATCTCAGCAACGCAACGAGCGTTCGCAACATCGAACAGCAACCATGGCAACGCAACCATTTGAGCCAGCAATACCAAACAAAGCAATAAAAGGAGCAACACAGCAGGACAGAATTTAGTTAGCACGGAGCTGTGGCCGTGATCAGAGCTACTTGTGGAGCGTCCCTTGAAGTTGTCGGTTCTACCATGCGGACAGGTCGTTTCACAGGAGTAAGTCGTGGCCTCAAGTGGTGAATGTGTCGGTTATACCACCAAACACCGCTTGAGACTTCGCCAGCAACGGCACTACCACAGTAACGCGCACCCGCGAACAGGCAGCGTCTGCCCGCCTGCGCCGACAGTAACAGCGCCACAAACAGCGCTACGCAAGCATATACGTTGGCCACAGAAACACTACGCAAACCTACAACGCTAGCCGCAACAGCATCATAGCTAATATATACGCTGGCCATACCATTACGCCAATCTACTACGCTGGCCGCAACAGCACCATAGCTAATACACTACGTTGGCTTCAGTACTGCACCGATCTACTACGCTGACCACGACAGCGCCCGGATAATATACCGCGTTGACACAGCAAAGTTAAGCAAACCCACTACGTCAACTGTACCAGATTTACCCTCGTGCCGAAGCACGGAGCTGTCGTCGGGACCAGAGCTACTTGTGGAGCGTCCCTTGAAGTTTTCGGTTCTACAGCGGACAGGTCGCTTCACAGGAGTGAGTTGTGGCCTCAAGTGGTGAATGTATCGGTTATACCACCAAACACCGCTTGAGACTTCGTGAGCAACGGCACCACCACAGTGACGCGCCCCGCGAGCAGGTGACATTCGCCAGCCAAACTACCACGCTGGTCACAATCGCAAACATACTACGTTGGCCATAGCATTACGCCAATCCACTACCCCGGCCACAATCGCACACACACTACGTCGGCCACAGCATTACGCCAGCCACTACGCTGACCGCGACCGCACCACGCTAACATATTACGTGGACCACATCACTCCGCAAACATACGACGTTGACCACAGCATTGCGCCAACCCACTACGCTGACCGCAAGCGCCAACATACGACGCGGGCCACAACAGCGCTACGCAAGCACATTACGTTGGTCACCGCACCACGCTGGCCACAACAGCACTACGCACACATACTACGGCGACCACAGCAGAGTCACGCAAATACACGACGTCAACCACACTAGGGTAGCGTACATACACGCCAACGCAAGGCGTCACCGAAACACGTTTTACACGCACTCAGGCAACGACCAGCCGGGCGTCCTAACGGGACGTTCCTAACGGGACACGCACGCCGACGCAGGGCGTCACAAAACACATTTACACACCCACAAGGAACGACCATCGAGGCGTCATAACGGGACACGAGTACCGTTGGCCCACCACGCAGTATAGAGCAAGCATACAGTGAAACGAAAACAACAAATATTTCTTCTTTTGATTACGTAAAATTTTTCATTTTAATTATAGTGTACATACATATATAGAATTAGAGAAATAAAGTGAATTTATATGAAAACGATTTGCACGGTGTCCCAAATTTACAAATCTATTGTAAGCGAACCTTGGACACGGCGAGTATACCCCTAGCACTTATTGAAGAAGCGCCGCGACGGAAAAAGATTCGTTACAATACTAACACTATTAAAATACGGTTTTACTCGTAGCTACACAAAAAGTGGTAGTTTTATATAGTACGAGATAACTCGTAGTTGGCTTCCTGGAAGGGAAATCATACTACGAGTTATCTCGTAGTTGGCAGTCAACGTGTTAATATGTTTTGTGAAAGTAAATTTGGAGTCAAAAGTTACTCCCAGAACTTTTATTTCACTAACCCTTGTAAGGGGCGAGTTAGATAAATGGTATGAGGTATCAATGACATTAACGCGTTTTGAAAAAGTTATATGAAAACATTTTTTTAAGTTAGTAGTGAACCGATTGCTATTACACCATGTACTTAAGTTATCCAAATCTAATTGCATCAATTCAGAGTCATGCTGACTGTGAATAAGTGAATAGATTTTTAAATCTACCGCATATAGGAGAAACCTAACTGCAGAGAAGCAAGAGCGAATGTCATTAATGAACAATATGAAGAAAAGTGGCCCTACTTTGCTTCCTTGTGGAACACCAAAACAGGCAACGAAAGGCGAAGACCTCACATTGTCCACAACAACCCTACAACTGCGGTTTTGTAGGTATGATTCAATCCATTTTAGAAACACTGAGTGGAGACCCATACAGACCAGCTTCTTAACCAGGACTACATGAGAAACCCGATCAAAAGCTTTAGAAAAGTCCGTATATACTGTGTCAACCTGACACCCAGACTGAAAAGCTGCGATGAAGTCATCAGAAAAATAGTCAAAGTTGAGCGTCCGGGAAGAAAGCCACGTTGCTCTGGACACACAATATTCTTAAAGAAAAAAAGTAGTTTTTCTTGGATTATGCATTCAAAAAGCTTTGACGTGGTGGAAAGTTTTGAAATGGGTCTGTAGTTGCTAATATCATTTTTATTGCCACTCTAAAAAATAGGTGTAATAAAAGCCAATTTCCACGCGTCAATTAAAGTACCCGAGGAAAGGGAAATACTAATATTAATATAAATATAGCTGCTAAACATCACATGCTCCTCAATGACTATGAAAGCAATTTCCAAAAGCTGCAAACCGTACAAAAAGAAGAACTTGAAGCTAAAAATGGAAAAGCTGCAGATCAAGCAAATACGCCAAATTTAACAGCGCAAGATTTTCCTTCATTGGGTGTTGGAGCGCCGGCAAAAGGCAAATCACCGCCATGAATTTTCCCAGAATTGGGCAAAAGGACAAAAGCAGTCAGAGAAAAAACTGCGTAATTGGAGAATCGTAAAGCAAAGGTGGCACCACCACCAATATTGGCAACAGAAAAAATCAATAAACAAAACATGAATAAAAAAAAATAAATGTAAGGCGCGATAACCTCCGAAGAGATCTAAGGCCGAGCTTCTCTTCCAATTTGCGTGGTGCTCCTCTTGATTTTTGCCTACAAATTGGCCGGACGGGACCTACATGTTTTTTATGCCGACTCCGAACGGCATCTGCAAGGCAGATGAGTTTTCACTGAGAGCTTTTCATGGCAGAAATACAATCGGAGCGCTTGCCAGACACTGCCGAGGGGCGACCCCGCTTAGAAAAATTTTCTTCTAATTGAAAAATCTTATTTCTAAAATTTTGATGTTGCTTTGCCCGGGAGTTGAACCCAGGGCATACGGTGTGATAGGCGGAGCACGCTACCATCACACCACGGTGGCCGCCAAAACATGAATGCAACGAATAAAAAACAATCGGCAACAACAAATGGTAAAACCAATGCAAATGTTGCAGAACAAAATCACACCAATAAAAAAAAGAGAAAAAACTAAAAATAAAAAGGAAAAATCAAATATAGAAAATATCAATCAACAGCAGCAAATGGTAAATGATATGAATAAAGAAACCAAAAGCAACAATAATAACAGTAATTATAATTCAACAAAATGTGAGAGGTTAGTTAGACAAAAGCTATCTCTGGTTAATGGTAATGACGACGATAAAAATGCAACGGAAACGCGCCCACCACTTGGATATGGTATGCAATCTTCAAGCTTAGTAGAACAACCAACAAGTAAGGAAGGCTAAGTTCGGGTGTAACCGAACATTACATACTCAAATTTGGAGACAAAATAAGGGAAAATCACCATGTAGGAAAATGAACTTAGGGTAACCCTGGAATGTGTTTGTATGACATGGGTATCAAACGGAAGGTATTAAAGAGTATGGGTATCAAATAAAAGGTGGTAAAGAGTATTTTAAAACTGAGTGGGCCTGAGTTATATGGGTGGACTCCTTTTCGAGATATTGCCATAAAGGTGGACCAGGGGTGACTATAATGTGTTTGTACGATATTGGTATAAATTAAAAGGTGTTAATATTTTAAAAGGGAAATGGAAAGATTTTTCTAAAGTTATATTTTGCGTCAATAAACCACGCCAATTACCATGTTTCACCCCTTTTTTCATATTTGGTATAAAATTATGGCATTTTATCATTTTTCGTAATTTTCGGTATCGGAAAAGTGGGCGTGGTCGGAGTCGGCCATTTTTTATTCCAAAATAAAGTGAGTTCAGAACTAAGTTTAGTAAAGATATATCGATTTTTGCTCAAGTTATCGTTCACTGTGAAAAAAAACTGGGCGGGGCTTTAACCGATTTCGCCCATTTTCACAGCAAACAGTTATCGCCATAGAATATATGCCCCTACCAAACTTCACAAGGATTGGTGAATTTTTATTCTACTTATTGCATTAGACGGAACGTTCCTGCCAAATTTTGTCATGATATCCTCAACTGCTGCCAAATTACAGTTTGCAAAACTTTTAAATTACCTTCTTTTAAAAGTGGGCGGTGCCACGCCCGTTGTCCAAAATTTTACTAACTTTCCATTTTGCGTCATAAGGTCAACCCACGTGCTAAGTTTCATCGCTCTATCCGACTTTGGTAATGAATTATCGCACTTTTTCGGGTTTTCGAAATTTTCGATATCGTGGTTATAGTCCGATTTCGTTCATTTTAAATAGCCATCTGAGATGCGTGCCCAGGAACCTACATACCAAATTTCATCAAGATACCCCAAAATTGCTCAAGTTATCGTGTTAAAGAGCAGACGGACGGACGGACATGGCTAAATGAATTTCTTTTTTCGTCCAGATCATTTTGATATATAGAAGTCTATATCTATCTCGATTAGTTTATGCTGTCACGGATTACCGTTATGCGAACAAAATTAATATACTCTGTGAGCTCTGCTCAGCTGAGTATAAAAAGAGTGGAACACCACGTACACCAGTAGATGAAGATATGCTGCCATCTGGTGCACATATTCCCTTGACAAATATATGTAGCTGCTAAACATCGCTCGCTCCTCAATGACTATATGTCGGTAGCGAATTAAAGCAATTTCAAAAAGCTGAAAACCGTACAAAAAGAAGAACTTGAGCTAAAAATAGAAAAGCTGCAGATCAAGCAAATACACCAAAATTAACAGAGCAAGATTTTCCTTCATTGGGTGGTGGAACGCCGGCAAAAGCAAACCACCACCATGAATTTTCCCAGAATTGGGCAAAAGGACAAAAGCAGTCAGAAAAAAACTGCGTGAATTGGAGAATCGTAAAGCAAAGGTGGCACCACCACCAATATTGGCAACAGAAAAAATCAATAAACAAAACATGAATGCAACGAATAAAAAACAATCGGCAACAACAAATGGTAAAACCAATGCAAATGTTGCAGAACAAAATTACACCAATACAAACAAAGAGAAAAAACGGGCGTGGTTATTGTCCGATTTCCTTCATTTTAAATAGCGATCTGAGATGCGTGCCCAGGAACCTACATACCAAATTTCATCAATATACCTCAAAATTTGCTCAAGTTATCATGTTAACGGGCAGACGGATGGACGAACATGGCTAAATGAATTTCTTTTTTCGCCAAGATCATTTTGATATATAGAAGTCTATATCTATCTCGATTAGTTTATGCCGTTACGAATTACCGTTATGCAAACAAAATTAATATACTCTGTGAGCTCTGCTCATCTGAGTATAAAAAGATTGCAACGCCACGTACACCAGTAGATGAAGATATGCTGCCATCTGGTGAACATATTCCCTTGACAAATATTTATTTATTTATATTATTAAGCCAATTAGAATACAAAATCTTACAAGCTAAGTAGAAATATGTGGTAACAGTAGGCAAATTGCTAGTGTTGGATCACCCTAATAGAATTTATAGCAAATATTAAAAACACTTATTAAGAAGCTGCTAACTACTCTCAATTTATACTAAACGCACTCTCTGTAAACATGTTCATACACACACACACACACCTAACATTAAGCATTAACATTAAAAATTATTAAATAAATTAAGCATTAACTATTGCACTCATTCTCAATCTCACTTATGCTTTTGGTTGTACCTAAAAAATTTGTTTTCCAATAAATCATTGCAAATCATCATCTTAACGTGAACGGTTCGTTTTTGCATTTTAGTCGCTGTATAGTTATATACAGCACACCCCCACTACCTAAGTTTCATGTAACCCAGGAAAATCCTCCTTGGTTCAACATTTTGGCGCCCAAACGTGGAGCTTGTGTGCAACTTCATAGTCCAGATTGGGAGTTATCAACCGTCGAACATCACAACAACAACCGCCGATCCCGCAGTCAGCAGTTCATCGGCCGTAATTGTGCTGTACATTTCCCGTGGACAATCGGCAGCACTGTATACAAATAATCATCTGTACATGTAAACCGTTTGCCGCTATCAACTGCCCTTTGGAAATCGTATGTATGCATAAAATTATTATTTTTGTCACAGCCACCTTTTTGCATTATTTGAGTTTGCATTCATATTCGCTGTTGCGGTTCATTGCAAATAATTTTTTTGTTGATTGCTGCGCCGCTAGCGTATACACCCACGTCTAAGCTGACGTTGCTCTGCTCGTTTCGTCATTTTCGTTGCTGATTGCTGCGCCGCTAGCGTATACACCCACGTCTAAGCTGACGTTGCTCTGCTCGTTTCGTCATTTTCGCTTGCCCTGCCTACGTCATCACTTGACTAGCAGCATTTTTCTTCGCAATCAATATTAGCACAACCCAGCAGACAACTGAACAATCATTCAGGTCGTATACCACGTCGCAAGTCACCATGTCCTTAGAAGAATGTAAACGCAAGCGCTCCAATATTAAACGAAATATTTCGCGTATAAAATCCATTGTAGAGGCAATTAAGGATACGGATGAAAAGCCGGCGCACGCCGAACTCCAATGTCGACTAGGGATTTTGGAGTCCTACTTCAAACAAGCACTTTCCGTGCAAGCAGATATAGAGGATTTAGACCCTTCCGATAACGGTCGAGCTGACTTAGAAGACAGCTACGTGGCTGTAAAGCTCAGCATACAGGCACGACTTGGGGATGATGGTAATACCACAGTAAATTATACTGATACGGGTACACCTGCACCTGTCGTTACGTCGTCGCATCTCCCAAGGTTGTCGCTGCCTACCTTCAGTGGAGACTACGCTGAGTATAAGAACTTTATAACGTCTTTCACTCAAATTATCTCACGTGAGTCTCGACTATCAAATATAGAGCGTTTTAACTACCTTTTATCCTGCTTGAAAGGCTCAGCCCTAGAAACAGTGAAGGCCTTTCAAGTAACCAGTGAGAATTATCCCAAGGCATTAGACACACTCAAAGAACGATTTGACAATCCGACTTTGATATTTTTAGAAGGAATCGCCACACTTTTTACGCTGCAGCCAGCAGACAAGTCGAACGCTCAGCAGTTGAGAAGTCTCGTAGACAAAGCATCCGCTATCTACAGCTCGCTGGAATCACTGGGTACAAGCTCCGAGATTGCGCAAGCCATGTTGATTTATATAGTTATATGCAAATGTGACCAGCAGACTCGCAATAAATGGAACGAGTCCCTCGACTACAAATCCCTTCCGACTTGGTCCAAATGCTCGCAGGTCTTAGAACGCCACAGCCAGTTTTTGCATTCATCTGATTCGTCAGTCAAACGCAAGTGAGAATCTGGCAAGCATTATCGTGGGACGAATAGCAACCAGCAATCATCGTTTGCTGTATCCAGTTCCAATTGTGTTCTCTGTGCCAGCTCTAAACATAGACTCACTGGTTGGTCTACATTCAAGGAGATGACTTCAAATTAGCGCTTTGATACAATGAAAACGCATGACTTATGTATCAACTGCCTTGGCAATGGGCATAGATTAGCTCAATGTCCATCAAAAAGTCGCTGTCGAATATGCAAAAAAGGCCATCACACGATGTTACATCATGGAAATTCATCGCAAGCCACGTCATCGACACAGCAACCAACACCCATCACGCATATTTCGCAGTCTGCTGCACCAACTTGGCAACCAACAAACGCTACTTTTAGACCTCAATCTTATGCCGAACCGCATTCTTCGCAAGCTGCAACACATTCACATATGGGAACGTCGGAAAGCGGACAAGTAATACTAGCAACGGCAATGGTTCTAGTCAAGCACGCAACCGGTGAGTACATACTCGGCAGGGCTTTGCTTGATTCGTGTTCGCAAGTGAATTTCATCACGGACGACTTCGCCCAAAAACTTCGTCTTGGTCGTGAAAAACACCACGTTGGAATACGTAGCATCGGAAACTCACTTACAAACCTGAAGGCACGCACAACTACAACCGTCAAGTCACGGACATCGGAATTTAATTTGTCCCTACAATTCGGCATTACAACGCACATCGCCTACCAACCGGATGCTGAAATCGATACTTCGAGATGGAACCTTCCACGCAACACAACTTTGGCAGACGAAGAATTCTTCAAACCACGCCGCATTGATCTCCTGCTTGGAACAGAGGCATTTTTCGAAGCGCTTGCAGTTGGCCAAATCCGGTTAGGAGCTAATTTACCAACATTACAAAAAACGTTGTTCGGGTGGATCGTGTCTGGCCGATATCAGCAAGAGCGTCAAGCGAATACATCTACTTGTTTGATGTCATGCGAAGACTCCATCGACGAACAATTACAGCAGCTTTGGAAACTCGAAGCTGTCAACGCACCACACAAGCAAATTCAACCGGAGCACAGCATATGCGAAGACCACTTTTTAGCCAACACTTATCATGATGCCACTGGACGCATAACCGTAAGTCTGCCTTTCAAAGATAGTCCTACTTGTCTGGGGAACTCTTTCGAAACAGCGCGTCGTCGATTCATGTCGGTCGAGAGACGGCTATTAAAATCGCCTGAGATTAGATCGCAATACATATCATTTATGGCCGAATACGAAACTCTCGGCCACATGTCCGTTGTTACAAACCCGATTCTAGATGAATCTCATTTTTTCATACCACATCATTGTGTCTTTAAGCCCAGCAGCGAATCAAGAAAACTTCGTGTTGTACTCGATGCTTCATGTAAGACGACATCGCAAAAATCATTAAATGATTTACTACTAGTTGGACCAACAATTCAAACAGAGCTGTACATACTTTTGCTACGTTTTCGCTTGTTTCGATACGCCATAACCGCAGACGTGACAAAGATGTATAGGCAAGTACTTTTGAATAATAATGATCGTAAATACCATTATATTCTTTGGCGAGCTTCGCCAGATGTAGAACTCCGTACGTATAAGCTAAATACCGTCACATATGGAACAGCTTCAGCGCCATACCTTGCGGTGCGCAGCCTACACTATTTGGCAGACAAATACATGCACGAGTTCCCAGTTGGTGCTCATGTGGTAAAGTCGTCTTTCTATGTGGACGATATGTTGTGTGGAGCTGACGATGTTGACGCCTTGAACACAGTAAAAACTGAAGTAATTTCTGTACTAAAGCGAGGCAACTTTCCTTTATCCAAATGGCACTCCAACCACCCAGATTTCAGAGAATGCCAAACTTCAAAGGAGCTCAACTTTACAGAAGACTTCGTTACCAGCACACTTGGTGTAACATGGAATCAACACAGTGATATGTTTTTATTCGCTTTCTTACCAAAGCAAGTCCATACTGCGGTTACAAAACGTACGATCCTTTCGACTGCATCGTCACTCTTCGACCCACTCGGATTGCTGTCACAACTTCTGATCACATCCAAAATCATATTGCAAGAATTGTGGCTCTTAAAGCTCGATTGGGACGAGTCCGTTCCACAAAACCTGCAGCAAGCTTGGAACAAATGTCTGTTATCACTCGGTTTGCAAACAACGCTTGCGGTGCCTCGTTATTGCCTGCAGCCGAACACATGCAATCTTCAACTCCACGGCTTTTGCGACGCATCAATTCGAGCATATGGTTGCGCATTGTATTTGCGCACCGAAGATGCCGATGGGAATATTGCTGTTCACTTACTTACATCAAAGTCACGTGTGGCTCCAGTCAAAAAACAATCGCTTCCAAAACTCGAGCTCTGCGGTGCGCATCTTCTCGCTCAACTGTACAATAAGGTAAAAAACATTTTTTCAAAGAAACCAATTTTCGCATTCTTTTGGACTAATTCGCAACTAGTGCTTCATTGGCTGCAACAACACTCGGTGACATTGTCAACGTTTGTAGGCAACAGAGTCTCTGACATACAGGAGTTAACAGCGAAGGGCCATTGGCGATTCGTGCCAACTCAACAAAATCCCGCAGACTTGGTATCTCGCGGCTGCACTGTCGATGACTTGAAAACATCGAACTGGTTTTCAGGTCCACGGTTCCTGCGTGAAGACGTGGCGAAATGGCCTGCTAAGGGAGAAAAATTCGACGTAGATATTAACATAGTCAACGCTGAAAAGCGAAAAAGCTTGTTTGCTGCCATTGTAGAAACAAATGACATCCTAAAAACCATCGAGGAAGTTATCTCATACATACGCTGTCTTCGACTCGTTGCTTGGATGTTTAGGTTCAGTGACATATGCAGAAAAAGGTCCAGACAAACGACTTCTTCGCCAACACCTCAAGAGCTGCGGCATGCATTATATTCTATCGTTTGGATGATTCAACAGCAGCACTTCGCCGACGACATCCGTTTGATCAGAAAAAATCTGCCATTGAAAGGCACCTTAAAATATTTAACACCATTTTTAGACAATTCAAGCGGCTTTGAACTTATTAAGGTTGGTGGCCGATTGGACAGCGCAGATCTACCGAACGATCAAAAGCATCCAATCTTACTACCCAGCAACTCGCAATTTGTAACAAAATACGTTCGCTACTTACATATGCAAAATTATCATGCAGGCCCCAAGGCATTGGTAGCCTTAATTCGACTCCAATTCTGGATAGTCAACGCTAGAGACGTCGCTCGCCGCATTGTTCGCTCGTGTGTCCATTGCGTCCGCTACAGACCAAAGCTGTTGCAACAGATTATGGGACCGCTGCCACCTGCACGTCTCACACCTTCTCGTCCATTTGAACGCTGTGGGGTTGACTTTTGTGGACCCATCAACACATACTTGCGGATTCGTGGAAAGCCACCCAACAAGTCGTATCTGGCCGTATTCGTGTGCTTGGTCACCAAAGCAGTTCATATTGAGGTAGTATCGGACCTGTCAACGAAGGCATTTTTAAATGCACTTAAACGTATGGGTAGTCGTCGAAAAATGCCATGCGATATATATTGCGATAACGCTACGAATTTCGTCGGAGCAGCCAATCACCTAAAGGAGCTTAAGCAATTTCTGTTTAATCCTGATATACAAAAAGAAATTTTCAAATTTTGTTCATCAGACTTCATTAATTTTCATTTCATTCCTCCCAGGTCACCTCATTTTGGCGGGCTCTGGGAAGCAGCCGTAAAAAGCGCAAAGGGTTTGCTTAATCGCACGTTAGCAAACACCAAATTAACATTTGAAGAGCTAAGTACTGTCGCTGCTGAAATTGAAGCTATACTCAACTCTCGTCCACTATCGCCGTTGTCTTCAGACCCGAACGATTTCGGAGCTCTTACTGCTGGACACTTCTTGGTTGGTGAGTCCCTACGTGGTTTACCTGAGCGCTGCCTGGAACATAGAAATCTATCTAATTTGGATCATTTCGAGATGATCTCCTCAATTAAACAACGATTTTGGCGTCGTTGGTCCAAAGACTACATTAATGAACTCCGCTCACGGGTCAAGTGGACGACTCCTGAACCGAATCTCAATGTTGGAGCCGTAGTAATAATCCACGACGACAATTTGCCACCCTTGCGCTGGAAACTTGGTCGCGTCGAATCTACAGTACCTGGTAAAGATGGTCATGTTCGTGTTGCGCACCTCCGTACTGCTAATGGGTCTTGTTGCCGCCCGATACACAAATTAGCTATCCTACCTGTAACTTGAAGAGGGTTCCTTCAACGGGGCCGGGATGTTGGATCACCCTAATAGCATTTATAGCAAATATTAAAACCACTTATTAAGAAGCTGCTAACTACTCTCAATTTATACTAAACGCACTCTTTGTAAACATGTTCATACACACACACACACACACCTAATATTAAGCATTAACTATTGCACTCATTCTCAATCTCACTTATGCTTTGGTTGTACCTACAAAATTTGTTTTCCAATAAATCATTGCAATTCATCATCTTAACGTGAACGGTTCGTTTTTGCATTTTAGTCGCTGTATAGTTATATTCGCGGGCAAGTATATATATACCCACTGGTCAACAGTCGCACACCCCCTCCTTGGTTCAACAGCTAGTATAAATAAATAGCTTACTTATAAAAGTTTATTATTAAAAAGCGCTCTTTTGAGCAAGAAAAATCTATTTCCAAATAATTTAAAATTCTATTAAACTCAATCAAGGTTCTAGTAATTGGAGTTCCTAAGCGCTCTGGCTGGAATGTTTTTTAAAAATCCTCTCAAGGAGCATTGGGCAGTCAGTCGCTCCGCAAAAACCGTCAAAAATACAGCGACAAAATTATTCTCCTGTTCTGCAGTGACTTTAAATTAATCAATAGGCATCTAGCTTCATAAGTCGGAATGGGTTCAGAGAAGCGTAGGCTGCGCAAAGCAAAATATAAGAATACTTTCTGGATGCGCTCGATTCTTGCAATATGGCACTGATAATACGGCGACCAAATGAAACAGGCATACTCGAGTTTAGAGCGCACAAACGCTGTATACAAAAGCTTTAGCGTATGAGGGTCAGTAAACTCCGAGCTATGACGCCTAAGAAATGCAGGCGTGGCATACGATTTCGAGATGCAAAGGTTAATATGTTTTGCGAAAGTAAACTTGGAGTCAAAAGTTACTCCCAGAACTTTTATTTCACTAACCCTTGTAAGGGGCGAGTTAGATAAATGGTATGAGGTATCAATGACATCAACGCGTTTTGAAAAAGTTATAAGAAAACATTTTTTTAATTTTGTAATTTATTTCATAATTTGGGAAAAATTTTAACAACGTGACATCAGGACGGACAAGGCCTTTTCTCCCGGGAGTGCGATTTGAACCCGCACTCATACGATGGTTGAAGTGCTACAAACGCATTCAACCACGTCATGGCTTAGTTGTTGTAAAGTTTTTCCCAATTGCCTTCTTTTGCATATATTATTCTTCTACACACTACATACTTCGTATGTAATTATGTGTTGAAGTTATGCTTTTTGGTAAGGCGGTTTCAGAGAAACTTGGTATTGTTGCTGTTTTTGTTCTATTTATAGAATTACAACGAATTAACCAAACGTTGTCTATTTGTATGAGTTAATCGGGGATTGCCCGTATTGCTTTAATTGCATGAAAACATTTATTTGAAGCAATTTTTAATTTTATAATTTATTTAATAATTTGGGAAATATTTAAGCAACGTGACACCAGGACGGACAAGGCGACTGCTGTTTCGATTATACCTTGTAAATCTCTTCAAAGTCTTTTCTCCCGGGAGTGGGATTTGAACCCGCACTGCTACGATGGTTGAAGTGTTACAAACGCATTCAGCCACATCATGCTTTAGTTGTTGTAAAGTTTTTCCCAATTGCCTTCTTTTACATATATTATTCTTCCACACACTACATACTTCGTATGTAATTATGTGTTGAAGTTATGCTTGTGGATAAGGCGGTTTTTGTTCTATTTATAGAACTACAACGAATTAACCAAACGTTGTGTATTTGTATGAGTTAATCGGGGATTGCCCGTATTGGTTTAGTTGTATGAAAACATTTATTTGAAGCAATTTTTAATTTTATAATTTATATAATAATTTGGGAAAAATTTAAACAACGTGACATCAGGACGGACAAGGCGACTGCTGTTTCGATTATACCTTGTAAATCTCTTCAAAGCTTTTCTCCCGGGAGCGGGATTTTAACCCGCACTCATACGATGGTTGAAGTGTTACAAACGCATTCAAACACGTCATGCTTTAGTTGTTGTAAAGTTTTTCCCAATTGCCTTCTTTTGCATATATTATTCTTCTACACACTTCATACTCCGTATGTAATTATGTGTTGAACTTATGCTTGTTGGTAAGGCAGTTTCAGAGAAACTTGGTATTGTTGCTATTTTTGTTCTATTTATAGAACTACAACGAATTAACTAAACGTTGTCTATTTGTATGAGTTAATCGGGGATTGCCCGTATTGCTTTTAATGTATGAAATTTTAATTTTTCCCAAATTATTAAATAAATTATAAAATTAAAAATGGCTTCAAATAAATGTTTTCATACATTTAAAGCAATACGGGCAGTCCCCGATTAACTCATACAAATAGACAACGTTTGGTTGTTTCGTTGTAGTTCTATAAATAGAACCAAAACAGCAACAATGCCAAGTTTCTCTGAAACCGCCTTACCAACAAGCATAACTTTAATACATAATTACATACGAAGTATGTAGTGTGAAGAAGAATAATATATGCAAAAAGGGAAATTGGGAACAACTTTACAACAACTAAAGCATGACGTGTTTGAATGCGTTTGTAACACTTCAACCATCGTATAAGTGCGGGTTCAAAACCCAATCCCGGGAGAAAAGGCTTTGAAGAGATTTACAAGTTATAATCGAAACAGCTGTCGCCTTGTCCGTCCTGATGTCACGTTGTTTAAATTTTTCCCAAATTATTAAATAAATTATAAAATTAAAAATTGCTTCAAATAAATGTTTTCATACATTTAAAGCAATACTGGCAATCCCCGATTAACTCATACAAATAGACAACGTTTGGTTAATTCGTTGTAGTTCTATAAATAGAACAAAAACAGCAACAATACCAAGTTTCTCTGAAACCGCCTTACCAACAAGCATAGGTTAGGTTAGTTTAGGTGGTAGCTGCCCTGATACGGATAGCTCACTTGGACAACACGAAGGTCCGTTGTGATACCACATACACCAAAAATAACGGTAACTTAGATCTAGCTACTTAGAGAATCGTTGAGTAGCAACGATAAAGCTCCGAATGATACCGATCTCAAATTTGGATAAATCCTCGGGAGATCCAAGTGAGTCGCGAAGGAAGTACTTTCGCCTAGTTCTGGCAAAAGCTGGGCGATCAAGCATAAAGTGATTTGGTGATTCCAGCTCATCGTCCTCCATACAGCTGCACCAGGATGGAGTTTCCAGTATATTGAGACGTACCGCATGGATATCCATCGGACAGTGCCCTGTCTAAACCCCAATGACCATTGATAGGTGAGCCTTAGTGAACCCAATTATTTCAGTAGACCTCCTGCCATCCACTTTCGGCCAGAAAGATCTTGCTACCGTACAAGACATGGTGTCCACCCAACGTTGGCTGAGCTGACTCGAGGCCCAGCTATGGGGGAGCAATCCACAGGTGGCCAGCGGAATCCCGAAATCCCTACAGCCATCTTCATCCGGTTCAGTTGTACCGATGCGGGCAAAGAGATCCGCTTGACAGTTACCCGGGATATCGCTATGGCCCGGGACCCAGATAATCTTAATTGTAGAATAATTCGATGCAATCGCAAGCGAGGTCAGGCACTCCCAGACCACCCTCGATCGCACTGTTGTTGAGCTTTAGGCCTTGATAGCCGCTTGGCTATCAGAGTAGATGTTAAATTCTCTAACCGTAGTTGCACTGTATAGCATCCTTAATCGCAGCAACACTCCTCCCTCGGGGGAACGACTGGGGTAAAAGTTGCATAGGGAGCGGTCATCGGTATACAATAGTCCGGCCTGTCCGGGATAAAGTCGAAATTAGTAAGAAGGCTAGAGTGTCCGAAGTCAGAAAGCCCACAACCCATATCACGAAGCCTGACGAACGACCGGCCGCGGCTGCCTTTCCCGCAATATCTGCTGGATGTATGTTCAGCATGACGTTCAGTGCTAAGGTAGGTGTTGTTCTCAGAGCCGTCCGTTGCACTGACGCTAACATTTTGGATATGCTCGCCGTGTCCAGTGCTTTCCACCAGACCAGCACCCGATATAGCAGAATCGGTTTGACCACCATCTCATAAAGCCAGTGAACTACTCCTGACGAGAGCCCCCATCTCTTTCCGATAGCCCCTCTGCAGCAGTACAAGGCAACGGCAGCCTTCCTGGCCCGATCTTCCACATTGGGTCTCCAGGACAGTTTCTTGTCCAAAACAATCCCCAAATATTTAAACCTATCAGAAAGTACCAACGGTACCCACCCAATCGAGGGAGTTCTGAAATCGGGCATCTTATTTCTCCTTGTAAAAAGAACCAATTCCGTTTTTCCCGGGTTGACCGCCAATCCACATGATTCAGCCCACCTAGCCACAGTATCCAAGTAGCCCTGCAGAACATCGCGCACGGTGCCCAGGAATTTGCCTCTGACTAAGATAGCGAGGTCATCTGCATAGGCAACCACCCGACAACCATTGGTCTCCAGTTCCGCAAGAAGCTCGTTGACTACCATAACCCAGAGCAGAGGAGATAGGACACCCCCCTGTGGCGTGCCCCTGCACACTTTCTTCTTAATTATGGCCCCTCCCCACTCCGCTGCGACAACTCTGCCGCATATAAGTTTGTTAATAAATTCAACGAGAGCTCTTTCGATTGCCCCCGGTAAGACGTTTGTTAAAAGCCCCCTCGATGTCTAGAAAGGCACCCAGAGCATACTCTTTGTGTTCTAGGGACCCCTCTATTTGCTTTACAATCGACTGAATAGCCGTTTCCGTCGATCTACCCTTGCAGTACGCATGCTGCGAAGCCGACAGTAACCCCCGAGGTATCCTTTCCCGTAGGTACAGGTCAATCAACCGCTCAAACGTCTTAAGAAGAAACGACGAGAGACTGATTGGCCTGAAATCCTCATGTGATACATGGGAGGTTCTGCCGGCCTTCGGAATGAAAATAACCCTAACCGTGTACCAAGACTTCGGGATATAGTTAAGCCTGAGACACTTAATGTAGATGATGGCCAACCAGCGGCAGGAAGTCCCCAAAGACTTTTGAAGTTGCGCAGGAATGATTCCATCCGGGCCCGGAGACTTATAGGGCTTGAACGGCCCTATATAGGTTATTTGACTTTCCCGTATTGGAATGGCAGGCGCTTCTGCATGGCCAACGCCCGCCGACCATGCAGGCGAAGATCTCTGCGCAATTGGGACATCGGGAAAAGTATTATCCAGTAAAAGCCTTAGGAACTCCTCGCTACTCATCTACCAGTCCCCACCATCATTTCTCAGATACCCCAGAGGAGCGAGATTCCTAGAGAGTATTTTTCTAAACCTCGCCGATTCATTGCTGCCTTCTACGTTTTCGCAGAAGCTTCGCCATGAATCTCGCTTGCCTATCCTTATTTCATATTTATAAATCCCGAGGTTCACCTTATAGAGCTCCCAGTCCGAAGGTAGTTTAATCCTCCTGGCTCTGTTGAAGAGCCGCCGACTGGAGGCTCTTAGGTCGTCAAGAGAATCCGACCACCAGGGTGGCTTGCCCTTCCCCCTGTAAGTTTTCAATGGACAGGACAGTTGAAAGGCGCTATTGCTTGCTGAGGTGAAGTTTTCCATCAGAACCTCTATCCCAATTCGGCCAGGTCCGAACTAACGGTAGGCGCCGCAGGCAACAGCTCTCCCAGCTTCCTACAATACAAGTCCCAGTTAGTACTTTTAGGGTTCCTAAAAGTTATTTTACCGGGACGTTCTTCGTTCAGCGAGAACTGAATATATCGGTGATCAGAGAAGGAGTGCTCGTTGAGAACCCTCAGCCAAATATCCGACCTTACAGCTCTCTACTAACCAGGGTGAGGTCCAGGACCTCCTCCCTTACCGCAATAATAAAAGTCGGGTCATTCCCCCTATTACATATACAAAGCCCCTCAACTACAATAAAAGTAAATAAAGACTCACCTCTAGTGTTGGTATCCGAGCTTCCCCAGATGCTATGATGGGCATTATCATCGGCATCGATGATCACGCCAACACCTCTCCGCCTTGCTTCAGCGGTGATTTCGCCCAGTATCGCAGGTGGTGGTCCCGCTACGTTCCCATGGGGCATGTACGCTGAGACCACCCACATTTCATTACTGCCTCGCTCGAGGCAGACCGTGGTTACGTCAGCATTGCTGAAATTAGAGAGAATAAAAGCTTTAATCTCTTTTTTAACAAGCACACAGGATCTAGGCCTACCTGCCTCCCCATGCACCAAGGTGTTGGATTTTCCAGTCCTTAATCCAGAAATCTTTCTGCCGTTACTACACAGCCACGGTTCCTGGACAAGGACTATATCCACTCTGCCTTTTTCATGGCAGAGCAACAAATTCGCGGAAGCCGCCTTAGAGTGCTGAAGATTGATTTGACGGATTTCCATCAAAACCGCTCTTCTTCCGCAACCCCCAACAAGCATAACTTCAACACATAATTACATGTGAAGTATGTAGTGTGTAGAAGAATAATATATGCAAAAAAAGGCAATTGAGAAAAACTTTACAACAACACGCATGACGTGGCTGAACACGTTTGTAACACTTCAACCATTGTAGGAGTGCGGGTTCAAATCCCACTCCCGGGAGAAAAGGCTTTGAAGAGATTTACAAGGTATAATCGAAACAGATGTCGCCTTTTCCGTCCTGATGTCACGTTGTTTATATTTTTCCCAAATTATTAAATAAATTATAAAATTAAAAATTGCTTCAAATAAAGGTTTTCATACATTTAAAGCAATACGGGCAATCCCCGATTAACTCATACAACATTTTTTTAAGTTAAGAGTTAACCGATTGCTATTACACCATGTACTTAAGTTATCCAAGTCTAATTGCATCAATTCAGACTCATGCTGCCTGTGAATAAAATAATAGAGCGAATGTCATTAATGAACAATATGAAGAAAAGTGGTCCTAAGATGCTTCTTGTGGGACACCAGAACAGGCAACGAAAGGCGAAGACCTCACATTGTCCACAACAACCCTACAACTGCGGTTTTGTAGGTATGATTCAATCCATTTTAGAAACACTGAGTGGAGACCCATACAGGTCAGCGTCTTAACCATGACTACATGAGAAATCCGATCAAAAGCTTTGGAAAAGTCCGTATATACTGTGTCAACCTGACACCCAGACTAAAAAGCTGCGATGCAGTCATCAGAAAAAATAGCTAAGTTAGTCAAAGTTGAGTGGCCGGGAAGAAAGCCACGTTGCTCTGGACACACAATATTCTTAACGAAAAAAGTAGTTTTTCTTGGATTATGCATTCAAAAATCTTTGACGTGGCGGAAAGTTTTGAAATGGGCCTGTAGTTGCTAATATCATTTTTATTGCCACTCTTAAAAATAGCTGTAATAAAAGCCAGTTTCTACGCGTCAATGAAAGTACCGAGGAAAGGGAACTATTAATATTAATATAAATATAGCTGCAAAACATCGCACGCTCCTCAATGACTATGAAAGCAATTTCCAAAAGTTGCAAACCGTACAAAAAGAAGAACTTGAAGCTAAAAATAGAAAAGCTGCAGATTAAGCAAATACGCCAAAATTAACAGCGCAAGATTTTCCTTCATTGGGTGGTGGAGCGCCGGCAAAAGCAAACCACCGCCATGAATTTTCCCAGAATTGGGCAAAAGGACAAAAGCAGTCAGAGAAAAAATGCGTGAATTGGAGAATCGTAAAACAAAGGTGGCACCACCACCAATTTTGACAACTGAAAAAATTAATAAACTAAACATGAATGCAACGAATAAAAAACAATCGGCAACAGAACAAAATCACATAAATACAAAAAAGCGAAAAAACTAAAAATAAAAAGGAAAAGTCAAATATAGACAATATCAATTAACAGCAGCAAATGGTAAATGATAGGAATAAAGAAACCAGCAATAAGGTCTAGAACATCGGTATTTACGGATCTCTTCAACGCCTGTTTCCAAGTAGGCGTCTTCCCCCGCTCAAGGAAACGTCAAAGACTGGTTCTATTGCTGAAACCTGGTAAGATGCCCGACCAGCCATCTTCATACAGGCTACTTTTTATGTTGGATTCAATAGGAAAGATTCTCGAACGTATTATTAGTGGGCGTCTGCAGCAGACCCTGGAAAGCCCAGGTGGCTTGTCAAATAGTCAGTTTGGATGTCGAAAATCGAGATCCACGATAGATGCAATACAAACAGTTGTCAACATAGCCCGTGGAGCGAAAACCGGAAGCCAAACTAAAAGGAAACTCTGTGCACTGATAACTTTGGATATTAGAAATGCCTTTAACACCGCGAACTGGACGCA
Source organism: Eurosta solidaginis (assembly GCF_040869045.1). Taxonomy (NCBI): domain Eukaryota; kingdom Metazoa; phylum Arthropoda; class Insecta; order Diptera; family Tephritidae; genus Eurosta; species Eurosta solidaginis. Next base: position 111,560,749 of record NC_090323.1, on the reverse strand, counting down.
GATAATGGCAGCGCTACGAAACTTTGGCACACCTGCTTACCAGCTCCGATTAATTGGTAGCTATCTAAGCGACAGAGTACTCCTTTTTGATACGGATAAAAAAGTACAATATCACGGGCGGTGTCCCTGAGGGATCTGCTCTAGGTCCAACTCTTTGGAATGTGATGTATGACGGGGTGCTACAAATCGACCTTCCCGGAGGCACGGAAATTGTCGGCTATGCAGATGATATTGTCGTAGTATCAGTGGCCAAGAAACTTGATCTGCTCCAAGCATTATGTAATGAGGCCGTGAGAAAAATAAAGGAATGTTTGACGAACATGGGGCTGGAGATGGCTAGCAATAAGACAGAAGTGGTTCTGGTGAGCTCAAAGCGGACTGCGGATGAGTTGGTCCTAACCATAGGAGATTATCAAATAAATTCAAAGCCCTCCTTGAAATATCTAGGAGTAATCATTGACTCAAAACTAACTTTTAGGAAGCACTTTAGGGCGGTGGAGGAGAAAGTTACTAGAGTTAGTGGAGCCCTAACGCGAATAATGCCCAACATCGGCGACCCAAGCAAAGCTACTCGTCAGCCATTATCCAACGTAACCAGCTCTATAATATTATATGCAGCACCAGTATGGCACGGATCTAAATTGGTCCACCAAAAAGATATACTAGCAGCCTACCACATTACTGCTGTACGAATAGCATTTGCTTATGGACGGTGTCTGACGACGCGATCCAGGAAAATCACAGTAAATCTATTCTCAGGTGAAATGACCGACCTGTATGGCATTGGAATCAGCCGACCATCTGTAGATGCTAAGAAAAGCGCAAGGCCACGAACAATAGTTAGGTGGCAAAAACGGTGAGAAGAAAAGGGCGCTGGACCTTCATGCCAGTCCGGATTATAGCGGAATGGTACGAGCGAAAACACGGCGAACTAAATTACCATCTCACACATATATTGAGCGGGCACGGCGGCTTCAAGAATATCAACATAAGCGTATAGAGGAAGCTGTCCCTCCGAATTGGAAAGCGCAGAACATGTAATGTTTAACTGCCCTCGTTTTCACGGCGAAAGACTATCTGTAAACAGAGTTTTTGTAGAGGAGCCTTCCATTAGGAATTTAGTTCCACGAATGTGCGGACAAATAGATTGTTGGATTGCTGTGAGCAGGATGGCCTTTATAGTAATGACGAAATTGATGCATGCTGAAAGGGAGCGCAGAGAAATGCGCAATCGAAGTAGTGGCGACTAAATCGCCTCCCCCCGCCCCGTGACGTTATGCCTAACGGCGGTCCCACGGGGTGCGGACACATGAACAGGATTAGCCTGGTTTCATTGGGCCACTTGAGGGTACTGCGCTACCCCAACGTACAATTAAAAAAAAGGTAGGTGGGTTGACCTTATGACGCAAAATGGAAAACTAGTAAAATTTTGGACAATGGGCGTGGCACCGCCCACTTTTAAAAGAAAGTAATTTAAAAGTTTGCAAGCTATAATTTGGCAGCAGTTGAAGATATCATGACGAAATTTGGCAGGAACGTTACTCCTGATACTATATGTGTTCTAAATAAAAATTAGCAAAATCGGATGACGAATACGCCCACTTAAAAAAAAAAATTTTTTTAAGTCAAATTTTAACAAAAAATTTAATATTATTTGTTTTTTCTCTTTTTTTGTATTGGTGTGATTTTGTTCTGCAACATCTGCATTGGTTTTACCATTTGTTGTTGCCGATTCTTTTTTATTCGTTGCATTCATGTTTTGTTTATTGATTTTTTCAGTTGCCAATATTGGTGGTGGTTTTTCTCTCACTGCTTTTGTCCTTTTGCCCAATTCTGGGAAGATTCATGGTGGTGGTTTGCTTTTACCGGCGCTTCACCACCCAATAAAGGAAAAACTTGCGCTGTTAATTTTGGCTTATTTGATTGATCTGCAGCTTTTCTATTTTTAGCTTCATGTTCTTCTTTTTGTATGGTTTGCAGCTTCTGGAAATTACTTTGATTCGCTACCGACACATAGTCATTGAGGAGCGTGCGATGTTTAGCAGCTACATATATTTGTCAAGGGAATATGTGCACCAGATGTCAGCATATCTTCATCTACTGGTGTACGTGGTGTTGCACTCTTTTTCTACTCAGCTGAACAGAGCTCGCAGAGTATATTAATTTTGTTCGCATGGCGGTAATCCGTAACGGCATAAACTAATCGAGATAGATATAGACTTCTATATATCAAAATGATCTGGGCGAAAAAAGAAATTCATTTAGCCATGTCCGTCCGTTCGTCCGTCTGACCCTTAACACGATAACTTGAGTAAATTTTGAGGTATCTTGATGAAATTTGGTATGAAGGTTCCTGGGCACGCATTTCAGATGGCTATTTAAAATGAACGAAATCGGACTATAACCACGCCCACTTTTTCGATATCGAAAATTACGAAAAACCGATAAAGTACGATAATTCAATACCAAAGACAGATAGAGCGATGAAACTTAGTAGATGGGTTGACCTTATGACGCAAAATGGAAAGTTAGTAAAATTTTGGACAATGGGTGTGGCACCGTCCAATTTTAAAAGAAGGTAAAAGTGTTGCAAGCTGTAATTTGGCAGCAGTTGAAGATATCATGACGAAATTTGGCAGGAACGTTGCTCCTATTACTATATGTGTGCTAAATAAAAATTAGCAAAATCGGATGACGAATTTCAAATTTTAACAAAAAATGTAATATCTTTACAATATATAAGTATATTATGTCAACATTCAACTCTAGTAATGATATGGTGCAACAAAATACAAAAATAAAAGAAAATTTGAAAATGGGCGTGACTGCGCTCTTTTTCATTTAATTTGTCTAGAATACTTTTAATCCCATAATTCGAACAAAAATTTACCAATCCTTGTGAAATTTGGTAGGGGCATAGATTCTATGACGATAACTGTTTTCTGTGAAAATGGGCGAAATCGGTTGAAGCCCCGCCCAGTTTTTATACACAGTGGACCGTCTGTCCTTCCGCTCGGCCGTTAACACGATAACTTGAGCAAAATTCGATATATCTTTACTAATCTTAGTTCACGGTCTTATCTGAACTCACTTTATCTTGGTATAAAAATTGGCCGAATCCGACCACGCTCACTTTTTCGATATCGAACATTACGAAAAATGATAAAATGCCATAATTCTATACCAAATATGAAAAAAAGGATGAAACATGGTAATTGGAGTGGTTTATTGACGCAAAATATAACTTTAGAAAAAACTTTATAAAATGGGTGTGACACCTACCATATTAAGTAGAAGAAAATGAAAAAGTTCTGCAGGGCGAAATCAAAAGCTCTTGAAATCTTGGCAGGAATACTGTTCGCGGTACTACATATATAAATAAATTAGCGGTACCCGACAGATGATGTTCTGGATCATCCTGGTGCACATTTTGGTCGATATCTCGAAAACGCCTTCACATATACAACTAAGGGCCATTCCCCTTTAAAACCCTCTTGAACACATTTAATTTAAACCCATATCGTACAAACGCATTCTAGAGTCACCCGTGGTCCATCTTTATAGCGATATATCGAAAAGGCGTCCACCTATAGAACTAAGGCCCACTCCCTTTTAAAACACTAATTAACATTTTGTATGTAATGTTCGGTTACACCCGAACTTAGCCTTCCTTACTTGTTTGGTTTTCCCGTTGTTGGTAAAGCTAGGAAATCCATTGCTGGACTCCCCAATTCATCCTACACCTCCACCGGTATTTTTAGCTCCAACAATAACAGTTACCGATACTGGGGTTGTTGCTAGCGATACAAGTGTACCTGAAAAAAATAGTACGGGCTCGATAACCAACGCTATAACGGCCGCACCTTCCCAGCTCTCTGGTGCGCTATCCGCTACTCCTTTGCAGGTGACTGCCGTGCCACCTCGTAGGGCTGTATTTGTGTCCCGATTACACGCCTCGCTTACCGAAAATGACATTGCTCATTACGTTTGCTCTAAACTTGGTGTTGCACCCACTAGTAACATCAATGTGTATAAATTTAACTTTAAATATGAGAGAGACATCTCCTCATTTAAAATATCCCTTTCAGATGAATATTTCGATAAGGTACTTGATTCCTCTTTTTGGCCCAAGCATACTGTGGTTCACTTGTTCACGAGAAAGGCGAGGGCCGAACCTGTTTTATTACAGCCAAAAAACGGTATGACGAACACAGTAATAACAACACAAAGGTAATTACTGATCTGTCCCGTCTTCTCATTAATTATCAAAATGTTCGTGGTTTACGATCAAAACTTGTCCCATTCTTCCTTAATTCTTTCAACTTTTCTGCACAAGTTGTAGCTTTTACGGAGACCTGGCTAAAGCCTGATAATTACAATTCTGAGGTTTTTTCAAATAAATATGCTGTTTATCGGCGTGATCGCATCTCTAGAGCGGGAGGTGTCCTTATTGCTGTTGAATCTAACCTATCGTCTGAGTTGATTTCGCTGGACAATATCTCCCATATCGAATTCATAGCAGTTAGGCTTTCATTCGGTAGCTATAGCGTAATTGTTTGCTGTTCGCATATACCACCTCGTTCGGATATGGATGTTTATGCTAGTCATAGCTCGGCCATCTGTGATTTGCATTCGCAGTTGGGAGATAACGATCGACTTGTTGTTGTTGGTGACTTTAACTTGCCAACAGTTAGTTGGGTTAATATAAGTGATTCAAACTTTTTAACTCCCACTGCTCAACATGAGTTTCTCAATGGCTTGTTAGACTCATCTCTTTTACAGATTAACAATGTTCCAAATAGTGGAAATAAAATGCTGGATTTAGTATTTGTGGATGGCTCGGTGGGTACTGCCCTTACGCAAATACCACCTTTATCCCTTCCAGAAGACCCTCTTCACCCTACGCTAGAGATATCACTTGATATCAGCCTACCCCGTAGGATTCAAGTACAGTCTCGTCCCCGATCTAGATGCTTCTACAAAGCGAATTTCATTATGCTCAATAATCTGTTGGCTTCCCATGATTGGTCGGATCTCTATGCTTGCACTGATGTCGATTCGGCTATCTCTATATTTTACAGTACGCTTGATAGCTTCTTTGATACCTGCATTCCTACTCGCTATACCCTATGTTCGAATAAGCCCCCTTGGTTTTCAAGGCAACTTATCAGACTTAATAACATAAAATCTAGGCTTTATAAGAGGTTCAAGAAATCTGGAGCATCTGCTGACCTCTCTAAATATCTAATAGCTCGTTCTAAATTTCACCGTCTTAATCAGCTTTGTTATAAAAATTACTTGAGTTGTTGTAAAGCCCATTTTTTTAGAAATCCAAAAAAGTTTTACAGTTTCGTAAATTCAAAGCGGAAAACTTCTGGGTATCCTTCCTCATTAACCTTTGGAGGTAAAAAAGCTTGCACTGATGACGACGTTGCTGAACTATTTTCTGAGTTCTTTAAGTCCACGTATTCATCCAGTGGTTTTCATTCTGGTCAATATCCCTATCGCTTAGATAGCTCGAATTACATTAGGAATCCTGCTATTGATGGTAATATTGTTCTTCAGAGTCTTCAATCTTTGAAGCCCACCTTTTCTCCGGGACCGGACGGTGTTCCTAGCTGCGTGCTTAGGTACTGCGCCGAAAACATGTATGAGCCTATTTTAAAATTATTTGAGCTATCTCTGGGATCTGCGTCATTCCCGGCACTTTGGAAACAGTCTTTTATTATACCCCTGCATAAAAAAGGTAGTAGGTCAAAAGTTGAAAACTACAGGGGTATTGCTAAACTTTCAGTCATTCCTAAAGTCTTTGAACAGATTGTCACCAATCAACTGCAATATCAGTGTTCTAGTCTTTTATCTCCATGCCAACACGGTTTTATTCGTCAAAGGTCAACCACTAAAAATTTGCTTGTATTCACCTCTATAGTTATGGAAGGATTTTTAGCGAACAAGCAAACGGATGTCATCTACACGGACTTCAGCAAAGCATTTGATACCGTCAACCACGAGTTGCTTATTCATAAGCTTGATTTACTGGGCTTTCCGTTTCACCTATTAATGTGGCTGAAAAGCTATCTTTCTAACCGGACCCAAAAAGTCCTGTTCAAGTGCAATCTGTCGGAATCGTTCGGAGTTTCCTCCGGCGTACCCCAGGGAAGTCATCTAGGCCCTTTGCTCTTTGCCCTTTTCATTAATGACTTGCTACAGACAATATTATATTCCCATACTATAATGTATGCGGATGATGTAAAACTTTGCTACACTTACTGTCCTACCGATTTGAGTTCCTTGGATCTTCTTCAGGCCGACTTGGACTCGTTCCAATGTTGGTGCACAACAAATTTATTAGCTTTAAATTGCTCTAAATGTAAGCATATGACATTTCACCGAGTGAAGCCAGCATTGAAATCTTATGTAATAGATGGTACCCCTTTGGAGCGTATATCTATTGCAAATGATCTAGGTGTCCTTTTTGATCCGAAATTGAATTTTAACATGCATATTTCATCTATAGCCAACAAAGCGTTGGGTTTACTTGGATTTGTTAAAAGATGGGCTAAAGAGTTCGATGATCCGTACCTCACTAAGGTTCTTTACACATCGCTGGTTCGTCCAATACTCGAGTATTGCTCATGCGTTTGATCACCTGTTTCTCAAAAGCATATAAAGCGTCTTGAGTCAGTTCAAAAGCAATTTTTGATATTTGCATTGCGCGGCCTTAATTGGGACTCAAGTCTCCACCTTCCTCCATACAGAAGTAGACTTCTTCTTATTAACTTACCCACTCTGGAAAATCGGAGAATATTACTGGGGGTATTGTTCATCCATAAGCTCATTATTGGAGAAATTGATTCCGCGGACCTCCTCAGCCGCTTGTTTTTTGCGGTTCCCCCTAGAGTATCCAGACACTACGTTCCTTTCTATTTACCCCTTTGTCGACGAAACTTTGCTAAAAATAATCCTCTTCTTATCTGGTGCGCGCACTACAATGACTTGTATAGCTGCATCAGTCTTGAATGTACTTTTGCCACTATACGTAATGCAATACTTGCCTATCTAATTTAAGAGATACAAGCTAATTTAATTTGCCGGCATTTTATTCCTTCGATAAAAAACAGGAACTATCTCGCTTAAGGACGGAGGAACATTTATCAACATGTCTCATTAAGAAGGAACAAGACAGTACTGTGTTGATTGGAATCTGGTGCATTCCAACAACGTAAAAAACATGCTTTTTCAAGAGTCACTGACCGGAATCGTATGCATTCCGGCAGTATAATCTTATGGGTCAGGCATCGAGCTGATTGGAATCCGGTGCATTCCAACAACACAGGTCATGTTACTTTTTTATGCCTTGTGATGGCGTATCCTCATTACACTACTCTTAGCACTGCCGGATTCCCATGACATGCTGATTGGAATCTTGTTGCATTCCAACAGGGAGATTGGAATCCACTGCATTCCGAAGTCATGCTGAGCGGAATCTGATGCATTCCGCCAGTATAAGATTTCGGCATAAGATCTTATTTCTGCTCATATTTCTTATTATTATTATATTCTGAAATTAAATAGTAATGTTCATTAATATTTCTTTGTTTGTAATATAACATTGTTGAAAGCTCGATATATCTTAAATTTTATCTTTTGAGTTGTATATTTATATATCTTTTATATTATGCAGTCGACCATAGTTTGTCGTCGACTTTAAATAATAAATAAATAAATAAATAAATAGCATTGGATTTCTTTCCTACGTTCCACTATTTTGATGTGCATTAGTTGATGTTGGTCGATTAGATACATGAAGTACCATACCGGGTGAGGCAGCGTTTGGCCCAGTGCTATTCCCAGCATTGCGCTTTGTGCGACTTAAAACGCCTGTTGAAACAGCTGGCGCTTTACGCAACACCGTTGATATAGGCGCGTTTTGTGCGCGATTATTACCAACTTCTAAATGAAAAGGGAAATAATTTACTTTGCACGCTTTTGGTTCAATAATTACTTACTTCCAATATTGCCGCATAATGCGGGAAAGTTTTCTTATTTCCGTATAAAAAGAAATTCTATTCTATTAATTAGTAAAATGTTCGAAAAAAACTGCGAAATATTAAATTTTCACAACAAATATAAATAAACAAAAAATGTAAACATAAACATAGTTTGACAATCTACCACCAGCCTTGAATGAAAAAAAACATGTAAAATTTAACTCTTATGCTTTTACCAGTTAATTGTACCATGCTTGTGGCACACTTTACGGTATACTCTCTGCCTTCAACTCATAGTTACCTTAAATAGTTCAAATTATAGTTTTTAGTAAAGGATTGGAAACGATTGCTTTCCAACCTTCCATCCAAAATGAGAAAAAGCACATGCAGATCGAATTTTGAAATGCACGAACCTCTTCGGTGTCTGTGTTCTGATTTCAATATGCCCTGCAGAAACATTGATACCTGTGACACACTCCACGTAATAAAAAAATATCTACTCACTACTGTAAATACGCAATGATTTGCGTGGATGGCTTGGAATCACGTCCTTTCCAATCTCCCACTCTTACCACCAGCTCCAGTAACTTTGGGCGGGTGGCTTGGAATGACGTCCTTTCCAGCCGCCCACACATCCCAGTCCTACTTATTTTGTGTCAATTATACATCAGCTGTTCGAAATCAAGTCCATTCCGACAGCACTAATAATCAATTCCAGTTGCTCGGCATCGCGGTCCATCCCGACAACTGATTTATTAATATACTAGCAGATCCGGCAGACGTTGTTCTGCCCTAAATTTGGTCTATCTGCATATATTTTAATAAGCTTTTTCCGTCTAACTCTGCCCTCGCCCCTGTACACTTTTCCTTATCTTTGTATTCACTCCTCCCTCCGTATTTTTCGCCTCATCTATCTCCATCTTCATCTCATTCTATCTCTTTCTCAGTCTCCTTCTCTCTTTTCTCTTCTCTCAAGTTTTTCTCATTCTTCTTCATATCTTATTGCCAGTCCCAGAGGGTGGTATGTATTTTGTTCCTGTCCCATTCCGAGTCACAGTCCCAATCCCACTCCGAGTCCTAATCCCAGTCCCAGCCCGTCTCTGGTCTACTTCCCGGAAAAAACATCGTAAATTCTAATATAGGCAAATTTATATACCAAATTTCAGGCAAATCGAATAGGCCATATGTAAATAGGTATGTAGGTATTATTAATTCATGTCTTTATTTCGGCTTTGCATGCATATTTATCAGTTTTGCCAGGTTGATGCGACTAAATCTAATATCACAATGCAAATTAATTTAAAGCTCTCAGCAACAGCTTCATTTTAATATCCATAATACACACAAATTCTAGGGGTATCCGGGTCCGTGTTTTGGCCTATATCTCGAGACCCTAGTCACCCAGCGGTGTAAAACGTATTCTGTACTAAAGCGCACATCAACAGCTTCAATTTGATACCCATAATGTAAAAACACATTCTAGGTGTATCCGGGTCCGTGTTTTGGCCTATATCTCGAGACCCTAGTCACCCAGCGGTGTAAAACGTATTCTGTACTAAAGCGCACATCAACAGCTTCAATTTGATACCCATAATGTAAAAACACATTCTAGGTGTATCCGGGTCCATTTTTTGGCCTATATCTGGAGACCCTAGTCACCCATCGTAGTAAAACTTACTCTGTACTAAAGCATACAGCAACATCTTCAATTGGATACCCATAATGTAAAAACACATTTTAGCTGTATCCGGGTCCATGTTTTGGCCTATATCTCGAGAGCCTAGTCACCCAGCGGTGTAAAACGTATTCTGTACTAAAGCGCAAATCAACAGCTTCAATTTGATACCCATAATGTAAAAACACATTCTAGGTGTATCCGAGTCCATTTTTTGGCCTATATCTGGAGACCCTAGTCACCCATCGTAGTAAAACTTACTCTGTACTAAAGCATACAGCAACATCTTCTTTTGGATACCCATAATGTAAAAACACATTTTAGGTGTATCCGGGTCCATGTTTTGGCCTATATCTCGAGACCCTAGTCACCCATCGTTGTAATACTTACTCTGTACTAAAGCATACAGCAACATCTTTAATTTGATACCCATAATGTAAAAACACATTCTAAGTGTACCCGGGTCCATGTTTTGGCCTATATCTCGAGACCCTAGTCACCCATCGTTGTAAAACTTACTCTGTACTAAAGCATACAGCAATATCTTCAATTGGATACCCATAATGTAAAAACACATTCTAGATGTATCCGGGTCCTCGTTTTGGCCTATATCTCGAGGCCCTAGTCACCCAGCGGCATAAAATTACTCTGTACTAAAGCACACATCAACAGCTTCAATTTGATATCCATAATGTAAAAACACATCCCAGTGTTACCCTGATCCACTTTTTGGCCTATATCTCGAAACCCTAGTCACCAATAGGTATGAACACTACCCTGTACTAAAGAACTCATCAACAGCTTCAATCCGGTATTTTTATAAAGTTGATGTTTTTGTAGCAGGCCTATGGTTGCGGCCCTGCTGCTGCGGTTGTAGCTGGTGTCGGATGTATCCGGGCATTTGTCATTGTCGGTATAGAGGGTTGTTGCCGGTATGGTGGTGGTCGTATTAGGTGGTATTTGCGCGTGGTGTTGGCGCCGTAGTAGTGGCTGTGCACGGTTTTGGTGGGCACTGTTGGCGATTGTGCACTGTCTTGGCGCGCAAAGTTGGTGGTGGTGCACGGTTTCGGAGGCCACTGTTGGCGGTTGTGCACTGTCTTGGGCGCGCAAAATTGGCGGTGGTGCACGTTTTTGGACGGCACTGTTGGCGGTTGTGCACTGTCTCGGGCGCGCAAAGTTGGTGGTGGTGCACATACATACATACAAGAATGCGCTCTATGGTATTTCCCAATTTTGTTCGCTTAATCCATAATTGTCCAATCCAGGACTCTGCAATTGTCCGTCTTCACTGCCGGACATATTGGGAAATACGATTACGTTGAAATGTGCGTTAAAATATTTCAATTCCCCCCCCCCCCCCCCTAAGTGTGCAGATGGTTGCTTTCTCGGGTTTTACTCGTCCTTCACACGACAGACAATTATGTAGCAATTCTCGGGTGGTACTCCAAATTTTTTACGCAATTTGTACTACTTATATCCCCTTATACTTCTATAAATTTATGAAATTTTCACACTTTACTATTGCTTAGATTATTTGCTATACTTTTGGTGAAATTTAATTAAATATTTTATGTAATTTTTGGATTTTTCAAAGTACGTACAAAATTATGCTCCACCATCTCGTGAAATCTCTCCTGACCATCCCGTTATACTTCCATCAATTTTTGAAATTTTTACACTTTACTATTGCTTAGATTGTTTGTGATACTTTTGGTGAAATTTAATTAAATATTTTATGTAATTATTTGATTTTTCAAAGCACGTACAAAATTATGCTCCACCATCTCGTGAAATCTCTCCTGGTCATCCCGTTATACTTCCATCAATTTATGAAATTTTCACACTTTACTATTGCTTAGATTGTTTGTGATACTTTTGGTGAAATTTAATTAAATCTTTTATGTAATTCTTTGATTTTTCAACCACGTACAAAATAATGCTCCACCATCTCGTGAAATCTCTCCTGACTATGCCCATAACCTTTTTTGTTTTTCTTTCTTCCCGGAAACAGCGTATTTCCTCCTAGAGATCATCCTTCACGCGGCCGTGACGACCTCTAGTGTCCATTTTCGATTAAAATTGCCATGGCACCTTTTCTTTGCCATCACTAGCCACTAGGTGCGTTCCAAAGGTGACTTCCCAAAGTGGACCATAAAAAACCTGCTTCGCTTTGAAGACGTGACGATGAAGCGAACAGGAAACCAGATCATCTGTGGGACGTCACTTCTAGGAACCTCCGATGCCGAGCATCGTGGGGCACGACTCGATCGTTGCTCGGGGAGAATACTAGGCGAGATGTCGCCGACCGCCAAAACGCCAAGACAGGGGAAAAAAAATTAAATATGAAAATTTATAAAAAAATCATTTTATAAATTTGGTAAAAAAAAATTGCCATCACTCCCGAACGGAGTGTTTCTGGTGGGCATTCGCCCGAACGATTGGTCATGCGCCATTATATTAACGAAAAAAATTTGTAAATTGTTAACTTAAGTGATGGTGTGGAAAAAAAAACTTCTATCTAAAGCAAACGCAAGGCAATTAGGGGCTACAAAAAAAAATCAAAATTCACCCCCTCTTCACCCTATATTACAGACGATGATTGAAAAAAGTATATATTGTGACGAATATGAGTGACACCAGGTGATACTCACATCCCTAGTCTGATGTTAAAGCGCCAAATACACGACACGAACATTTCCGCGAACATTCCCGTTATGTCATGTTTCTGTGACCTTTTCTGTCGTGTATGGTGGTGTTTGCCAGTTCGCCAAAAATCAAAATATTTTAATTTTTGGCGAACATTTGCGCGAACTGTTCGTGCGTGTATGGCGAAATAGCTCATAATCGAAGTAATTTCTGAACGGAACAGACGTGCGCGGAAAAGTAAAATGGATAATAAAAAATTTCTGAGTGAATTTATTGAAATGTATAAATTTTGTTTACGCTTAATTGCCACAGCGAGCAATATTGCTGCAGCACAATTGTTGTCCGTAGTCATCGCTGTCTGAAAGAGAACTAATGTTCGGCCAAAAGTTCGTATGGTGTATGGCCAAAGCTGCCAACAAGATTGCGGAATGTTCGCGGAAATGTTCGTGTCAAGTCAAATTTTAACAAAAAATGTAATATCTTTACAATATATAAGTATATTATGTCAACATTCAACTCTAGTGATGATATGGTGCAACAAAATACGCTCTCTTTTTCATTTAATTTGTCTAGAATACTTTTAATCCCATAATTCGAACAAAAATTTACCAATCCTTGTGAAATTTGGTAGGGGCATAGATTCTATGACGATAACTGTTTTCTGTGAAAATGGGCGAAATCGGTTGAAGCCCCGCCCAGTTTTTATACACAGTGGACCGTCTGTCCTTCCGCTCGGCCGTTAACACGATAACTTGAGCAAAATTCGATATATCTTTACTAATCTTAGTTCACGTACTTATCTGAACTCACTTTATCTTGGTATAAAAAATGGCCGAATCCGACCACGCTCACTTTTTCGATATCGAACATTACGAAAAATGATAAAATGCCATAATTCTATACCAAATATGAAAAAAAGGATGAAACATGGTAATTGGAGTGGTTATTGACGCAAAATATAACTTTAGAAAAAACTTTATAAAATGGGTGTGACACCTACCATATTAAGTAGAAGAAAATGAAAAAGTTCTGCAGGGCGAAATCAAAAGATCTTGAAATTTTGGCAGGAATACTGTTCGCGGTACTACATATATAAATAAATTAGCGGTACCCGACAGATGATGTTCTGGATCATCCTGGTGCACATTTTGGTCGATATCTCGAAAACGCCTTCACATATACAACTAAGGGCCATTCCCTTTTAAACCCCTCATGAACACATTTAATTTAAACCCATATCGTACAAACGTATTCTAGAGTCACCCCTGGTCCATCTTTATAGCGATATATCGAAAAGAACTAAGGCCCACTCCCTTTTAAAACACTCATTAACACTTTGTCTGTAATGTTCGGTTAGACCCGAACTTAGCCTTCCTTACATGTTTGGTTTTCCCGTTGTTGGTAAAGCTAGGAAATCCATATCATTGGATTTCTTTGCTACGTTCCACTATTTTGATGTGCATTAATTGATGTTGGTCGATTAGATACATGAAGTACCATACCGGGTGAGGCAGCGTTTGGCCCAATGCTATTCCCAGCATTGCGCTTTGTGCGACTTAAAACGCCTGTTGAAACAGCTGGCGCTTTACGCAACACCGTTGATATAGGCGCGTTTTGTGCGCGATTATTACCAACTTCTAAATGAAAAGGAAAATAATTTACTTTGCACGCTTTTGGTTCAATAATTACTTACTTCCACTATTGCCGCATAGTGCGGGAAAGTTTTCTTATTTCCGTATAAAAAGAAATTCTATTCTATTATCTTATGGGTCAGGCATCGAGCTGATTGGAATCCGGTGCATTCCAACAACACAGGTCATGTTACTTTTTTATGCCTTGTGATGGCGTATCCTCATTACACTACTCTTAGCACTGCCGGATTCCCATGACATGCTGATTGGAATCTTGTTGCATTCCAACAGGGAGATTGGAATCCACTGCATTCCGAAGTCATGCTGAGCGGAATCTGATGCATTCCGCCAGTATAAGATTTCGGCATAAGATCTTATTTCTGCTCATATTTCTTATTATTATTATATTCTGAAATTAAATAGTAATGTTCATTAATATTTCTTTGTTTGTAATATAACATTGTTGAAAGCTCGATATATCTTAAATTTTATCTTTTGAGTTGTATATTTATATATCTTTTATATTATGCAGTCGACCATAGTTTGTCGTCGACTTTAAATAATAAATAAATAAATAAATAAATAGCATTGGATTTCTTTCCTACGTTCCACTATTTTGATGTGCATTAGTTGATGTTGGTCGATTAGATACATGAAGTACCATACCGGGTGAGGCAGCGTTTGGCCCAGTGCTATTCCCAGCATTGCGCTTTGTGCGACTTAAAACGCCTGTTGAAACAGCTGGCGCTTTACGCAACACCGTTGATATAGGCGCGTTTTGTGCGCGATTATTACCAACTTCTAAATGAAAAGGGAAATAATTTACTTTGCACGCTTTTGGTTCAATAATTACTTACTTCCAATATTGCCGCATAATGCGAGGGTGGTATGTATTTTGTTTCTGTCCCATTCCGAGTCACAGTCCCAATCCCACTCCGAGTCCTAATCCCAGTCCCAGCCCGTCTCTGGTCTACTTCCCGGAAAAAACATCGTAAATTCTAATATAGGCAAATTTATATACCAAATTTCAGGCAAATCGAATAGGCCATATGTAAATAGGTATGTGGGTATTATTAATTCATGTCTTTATTTCGGCTTTGCATGCATATTTATCAGTTTTGCCAGGTTGATGCGACTAAATCGAATATCACAATGCAAATTAATTTAAAGCTCTCAGCAACAGCTTTCATTTGATATCCATAATACACACACATTCTAGGGGTATGCGGGTCCGTGTTTTGGCCTATATCTCGAGACCCTAGTCACCCAGCGGTGTAAAACGTATTCTGTACTAAAGCGCACATCAACAGCTTCAATTTGATACCCATAATGTAAAAACACATTCTAGGTGTATCCGGGTCCATTTTTTGGCCTATATCTGGAGACCCTAGTCAACCATCGTAGTAAAACTTACTCTGTACTAAAGCATACAGCAACATCTTCAATTGGATACCCATAATGTAAAAACACATTTTAGGTGTATCCGGGTCCATGTTTTGGCCTATATCTCGAGACCCTAGTCACACATCGTTGTAAAACTTACTCTGTACTAAAGCATACAGCAACATCTTTAATTTGATACCCATAATGTAAAAACACATTCTAAGTGTACCCGGGTCCATGGTTTGGCCTATATCTCGAGACCCTAGTCACCCATCGTTGTAAAACTTACTCTGTACTAAAGCATACAGCAATATCTTCAATTGGATACCCATAATGTAAACACACATTCTAGATGTATCCGGCTCCCCGTTTTGGCCTATATCTCGAGACCATAGTCACCCAGCGGCATAAAATTACTCTGTACTAAAGCACACATCAACAGCTTCAATTTGATATCCATAATGTAAAAACACATCCCAGTGTTACCCTGATCCACGTTTTGGCCTATATCTCGAAACCCTAGTCACCAATAGGTATGAAAACTACCCTGTACTAAAGAACTCATCAACAGCTTCAATCCGGTATTGTTATAAAGTTGATGTTTTTGTAGCAGGCCTATGGTTGCGGCCCTGCTGCTGCGGTTGTAGCTGGTGTCGGATGTATCCGGGCATTAGTCATTGTCGGTATAGAGGGTTATTGCCGGTATGGTGGTGGTCGTATTAGGTGGTATTTGCGCGTGGTGTTGGCGCCGTAGTAGTGGCTGTGCACGGTTTTGGTGGGCACTGTTGGCGATTGTGCACTGTCTTGGCGCGCAAAGTTGGTGGTGGTGCACGGTTTCGGAGGCCACTGTTGGCGGTTGTGCACTGTCTTGGGCGCGCAAAATTGGTGGTGGTGCACGTTTTTGGACGGCACTGTTGGCGGTTGTGCACTGTCTCGGGCGCGCAAAGTTGGTGGTGGTGCACATACATACATACAAGAATGCGCTCTATGGTATTTCCCAATTTTGTTCGCTTAATCCATAATTGTCCAATCCAGGACTCTGCAATTGTCCGTCTTCACTGCCGGACATATTGGGAAATACGATTACGTTGAAATGTGCGTTAAAATATTTCAATTCCCCCCCCCCCCCCCCCCCCCCCCCCCCAAGTGTGCAGATGGTTGCTTTCTCGGGTTTTACTCGTCCTTCACACGGCAGACAATTATGTAGCAATTCTCGGGTGGTACTCCAAATTTTTGACGCAATTTGTACTACTTATATCCCCTTATACTTCTATAAATTTATGAAATTTTCACACTTTACTATTGCTTAGATTATTTGCTATACTTTTGGTGAAATTTAATTAAATATTTTATGTAATTCTTTGATTTTTCAAAGCATGTACAAAATTATGCTCCACCATCTCGTGAAATCTCTCCTGGCCATCCCGTTATACTTCCACCAATTTATGAAATTTTCACACTTTACTATTGCTTAGATTGTTTGTGATACTTTTGGTGAAATTTAATTAAATCTTTTATGTAATTCTTTGATTTTTCAACCACGTACAAAATTATGCTCCACCATCTCGTTAAATCTCTCCTGACTATGCCCGTAACCTTTTTTTTTTTTTTTTCTTCCCGGAAACAGCGTGTTTCCTCCTAGAGATCATCCTTCACGCGGCCGTGGCGACCTCTAGTGTCGATTTTCGATTAAAATTGCCATGGCACCTTTTCTTTGCCATCACTAGCCACTAGGTGCGTTCCAAAGGTGACTCCCCAAAGTGGACCATAACAAACCTGCTTCGCTTTGAAGACGTGACGATGAAGCGAACAGGAAACCGGATCATCTGTGGGACGTCACTTCTAGGAACCTCCGATGCCAAGCAACGTGGGGCACGACTCACCCCTAAGATAAGAGTCTCAACGTTCTACCGCGAAGCTAGCCGGGCAACATAGGTCCATCAAAAAAAAGTTAAGTCAAGTAGGGAATTAATTTTGCTTCTTAGTTTAAGGCTTTGCGGCAGTTAGAAATTTGTTATGGAGAACTCGTCAAAACTCCGTATAGTTCTAGTGGTTATCGCCCCCACATAAAGGCAAAAAAAAATATGGGTGTAGACATTTTGATAAGGAGAACTCGTCCAAACTCCGAAAGGCTAGTCCAACCCAAGCGTGGACTGCCAGGCTGTTCACGGTTCTCGGTGAGTACGCGCGTGAATAACCTATGAGATCGTTGCTCGGGGAGAATACTAGGCGAGATGTCGCCGACCGCCAAAACGCCAAGACAGGGGAAAAAATTAAATATGTAAATTTATAAAAAAATCATTTTATAAATTTGGTAAAAAAAAATTGCCATCACTCCCGAACGGAGTGTTTCTGGTGGGCATTCGCCCGAACGATTGGTCATGCGCCATTATATTAACGAAAAAAATTTGTAAATTGTTAACTTAAGTGATGGTGTGGGAAAAAAAACTTCTATCTAAAGCAAACGCAAGGCAATTAGGGGCTACAAAAAAAAAGTCAAAATTCACCCCCTCTTCACCCTATATTATAGACGATGATTGAAAAAAAGTATATATTGTGACGAATATGAGTGACACCAGGTGATACTCACATCCCTAGTCTGATGTTAAAGCGCCAAATACACGACACGAACATTTCCGCGAACATTCCCGTTATGTCATGTTTCTGTGACCTTTTCTGTCGTGTATGGTGGTGTTTGCCAGTTCGCCAAAAATCAAAATATTTTAATTTTCGGCGAACATTTGCGCGAACTGTTCGTGCGTGTATGGCGAAATAGCTCATAATCGTAGTAATTTCTGAACGGAACAGACGTGCGCGGAAAAGTAAAATGGACAATAAAAAATTTCTGAGTGAATTTATTGAAATGTATAAATTTTGTTTACGCTTAATTGCCACAGCGAGCAATATTGCTGCAGCATAATTGTTGTCCGTATTCATCGCTGTCTGAAAGAGAACTAATGTTCGGCCAAAAGTTCGTATGGTGTATGGCCAAAGCTGCGAACAAGATTGCGGAATGTTCGCGGAAATGTTCGTGTCGTGTATTTGGCGCTTAAGTTAATGAAGTCACAACAACAATAAAGCAGACAGTCACTTGTATATACATAAACGAATAAAACATTATGTCTACACATATGTACGTACACGCAGCAGAGAAGAGATGCTCCCAAAAGTATGCAATTGTAATTGTTGAAGTGTCGCTCACAAATCCACGCATATGAGAAGCTATATACGTGCATCTGTAGTTATAATTATATGACGGCAACTAAATAAATTCTGGAAGCGCCTAGAAGATACCACGAGGAAATCAAAGAGTATAAAAGCACCAACGGTAGAGGCGCTATAATCAGTTTCGATTAAGACGATATCTAGCGAGCAATAGCAGTATTATTTTGAAAGTTAGTTTCATTTAAGCTATCAGTTTGGTTATTAAGCCAGCTAGTTGCAAAGTATAAGTGTTATTGTGAAGTACTTTAATAAAGGCCATTTTTCCATTATTCAATATTGGAGTTATTTATTCAACAGTTTAGTGATACGAACTTAGCAAAAAGGCAAATAAGAGGATTTGCAAGCAAATTCGTTACAATTGGTGTCAGAAGAGGAATTGTTGAATAAATTCCGAAGATTGGGAATACAACTTGGACATGGCAAAGTTGAGTGAGTTGAAGATCCCGCAACTGAAGAAGGAGTTGGAGAACCGTGGATTGAATACAACCGGCATTAAACACGAACTTCAGGCACGACTACGAGAGGCAATGGAATTAGAAGGAATTGATGTGGAAGAGTATGTCTTTCATCTTGATGGCGAGGAGACAACAAAAATTGAAGAGAAAAACGAAACATCGCAGACAGTTACGAGCACAGACTTGAGCATGATTTTGGCTGCAATATCTGCACAAACATCGACAGTAAAAGAAATGTCATCAGAAATAACATCGAAGATTGAAGCACAAGAAACACGTATGTCAGAAATGTCGACACAGATTACAGCAAACATGGAAGCACAACTGAAAGAACAAGAGACACGCATAACAGTACAACTCGAAGCGCAAGAGGCGCGTATTTCATCAAAACTCGAATCGCGCATGGACGAGAATATAACGCAGTTTGAGGAAAAAATCGAGGCCGAGGTGGATGCTTTGAGAGGTCGTATACAGCAGTTGCAACTAAATCACCCAGCTGTTTCAGCAAGCAATACGAAGGTAAAAACTTCATCTTTTGACGGCTCTGTTCCTTTCCAGGTGTTTAAGATTCATTTGAGAAGACCGCATCAGTGAACAACTGGAGTGCTGAAGATAAAGTTGCTGCACTATTCGTGGCATTGAAAGGATCTGCTGCTGAAATCCTACAGACTATTCCCGAGGGAGAGCGGAACAACTACGAAGCATTGATGAGCGCTCTAGAGAGGCGACACGGAAGCGAACACAGGAAGCAGATACACCAAATAGAGTTGCAAAACCGCTACCAAAAAGCTAATGAGACTTTGCAGGAGTTTGCGTCAGATGTCGAAAGGCTTGCATATTTGGCGAATGCCGACGCACCCGTGGAATACACCGAAAGGGTAAAAATCCAGAGTTTCATAAATGGCATTCGAGATGTGGAAATGAAGCGGGCTACATATGCGAATCCAAAACTAACATTTGCTGAAACGGTATCGCATGCACTGACTCAGGAAACAGCCTCACTTTTGATTAAGTCAGCTTACAAAGCTCATCGCGTGGATGTGGAAAGGCCAGACTGGGTAGACGCAATTTTGGAAGCATTGAAGGGTACGCAGCAGAAGAATAATGATGCAGTCAAATGCTTTAAGTGTGGGAAGCCAGGGCATATTGCGCGTTATTGCATCACCAACCCTAACAGTTCCAACAATGTGGGTGGTCGTAAACGCAGAGCCGAAGGTGATGAGCAAATCTCCAAGACCACTCAATCGTTAAACTAAATCGAGTCAGCCGCAAGGGGCGACAGGTGGCTCCCGCAATTGAATGCCTCATAATCTCTATCTCGCAGATTGGAAGAAGATCGAGCAATCTTACTGTTGGAGGACATGTGGACGGAAAGGAACGTTTACTGACTGTAGATACGGGTGCATCTCATTCCATCATTCGAGCGGATTTAGTCAGCAAAAAGATAAGACCATTGCTTGGAGCAAGAGTACGTACAGCCACGGGAGAGGACACCCAGGTAATTGGAGAAGTAGAATGTGAGGTAGCAATGGGGAACGTCACGGTACTACACAATTTTATAGTGGCAGATATTGTTGAGACATCAAGATCGACATGCAAAGCATGCGATATAAGAACATGGATGTACCAATTAATTTCGGCTACGAGAGAGGCTACAGCAGTAAACGAGTACTAGTGGAAGAGAGTCAGCAAATACCACCAAAATCCGAAGCAGTCATCTGGGCAAAGGTTAATGGAGATTGTGGGACAAACAAATTGTGGGTTGTCGAAGCAGCAAACAAATCAGCACCGAACATACTTGTAGGAAAAACCCTGGCTATGACAAAACAAGATGGACGTATTCCGGTAAGAGTACTCAATGAGTTCAAGTCACCACTCAAACTGACCAAAGGAGCTATTTTGGGAAGATGCCAAGGGCTGAAGTAATTATTAACTGTGAACAGCTCCAGGAACATTTTTCATCTAGTAACACTGATCTTTCAAATGACATCACGGAATGGAGGGAGGGGCTAGAGCAAGATTATCAGAGTAAGGCAAAGCAACTGCTCCTAAAGTACGCAAACATATTTGACCAGGATGGTTCCAAACCAGGCCGCAACAATGTTGTGAAACATCAAATTGACACTGGAGACGCGAGGCCGATACGTCAAGCTCCTCGTAGTATTCCACTGGCGAAGCGGGAAGTGGTGAGTCAAATTATACAAGAAATGAGCAACAGCGGCGTCTTCGAACCATCAGCTAGTCCCTGGAGCTCACCGGTAGTAATTGTAAAGAAGAAGGATGTAAAAATGAGGTTTTGCGTGGACTACCGGAAGTTGAATGACGTTACGAAAAAGGATAGCTACCCATTGCCAAGAATTGACGACACTCTGGACTCGCTCTCTGGTACGAAATGGTTTTCCACACTGTACTTGAAAAGCGGCTACTGGCAAGTGGAGGTGAAGGAGGAAGACAAAGAGAAAACAGCCTTCAGCGTCGGAGATGGTCTTTGGCAATTTACAGTAATGCCCTTTGGACTATGTAATGCACCAGCTACTTTCGAGAGACTCATGTATCAGGTATTGAAAGGACTACATTGAAAGACATGCTTGGTGTCCCTGGACGACATCATCATATTGGGCAAGAACTTTGATGAACATCTTAAAAACTTAGATGAAGTTTTCCTTTTTTTTTTGTGTTCTGATGCTGTTTCCCAACCAGCTGATTATGGCAGAGTATATAAGTTACTCCACACGCCAGGTTATGATACTTTTAATTATAAATTTCAGCTTTCCAGATCGTGGACAACTAGTGACAGTTGGGTACACTGTCGTGTTTTACTAGCCTCCACAGTAATGATTATTAAGCTCCATGTATTTTCATTTGTGTCGATTATTTTTAGTTGCGGTGGCAGGTTCACATGTTTATTACAGATTTGGAAATCTTACTACATCAATAAGTTGTTTACAATTTAATTATGAAGTGCCCTAAGATTTGCTGAGTGTTGGTTTACTTGCTGTAATTGTCTTCCTCTTAGTTCAGTATATATGACTCATATTTCATTTAACAAGTAACTATATTTTTTTTTCCATAGCTATTTCTGAGTAGCAGTGGATGTACGTTACATATTTATCAGATATATATTTTCCGTTTTTTTACTTTATGTGCATATATCTATCGATATGTATATATTGTACTTTTAATTCTTATTACATTTTTTTTTTAATTTTTGGCTCAAACTGCGAATGCATATTTGTCAGGTATATTTTTTCCGTTTTTTGCCTTTATGTGCATATCTTTATAGATATGTATATGTTGTACTTTTAATTCTTATTACATTTTTTTTTTTTTATTTTTGGCTTAAACTGCGAATGCAGCTTGATATCACTATCTTACACTTACATACTAGAGCCTTTTTGCTAGATTTGCATTATGTAGAAAGGTTATCAATTCTTCATAGTTTTTGACATCATTCGATAATAAAAGGTCTTTTACATTATTAAATTTGCTAAAAATAATACTGTCTCTGAAGGTACTATATCTGTTGCATTCGAAGATTAAATGGTGGGGGGTCTCGGCAGTCTCGGAAGTTTTCCAGAGAATAGCTGGCGCTGGTCTGAAGTTAAGTCCCAAAAAGTGTGCGCTGTTTAAAAAGGAAGTAAATTATATGGGTCACAAGGTAACGACAGAAGGTATCCGTACAGCGAATGAAAAGATAGAGGCAGTAAAGGATTGGCCAAGACCACAGAATCTGCATGAATTGAGAAGTTTCCTTGGGCTGTGCACATATTACCGCCGATTTGTACCAAATTTTGCCAGCGTAGCCCATAGTCTCCACGAGCTAACAAGAAAAAATAAAGCTTTTGAATGGAAGAATGAGCAAGAAGTAGCTTTCCAAACATTGAAAGAGCGTTTGTGCACTGCCCCAATGTTGGCATATCCAATTCCAGGAGCAACGTTTATTCTAGATACAAATGCGAGCGGATATGCTATAGGAGGCGTTTTATCACAACTGGTCAATGGACAGGAGAAGGTAGTTGCATATTACAGCCGTTCGATTGGAAAACCAGAGAGGAACTACTGCGTTACGCGGAGAGAGCTGTTGGCATTGGTAGAGTGCATTAAACATTTTCACAAATACCTCTACGGCCAGCGATTTCGTGTCAGGACAGATAACGCAGCTTTAAAATGGCTTCTGCAGTTCCGTAATACGGAAGGACAATTGGCACGATGGATCGAGCGACTACAAAGCTATGACTTTTCCATTGAGCATCGAAAAGGTAGTACCCATGGAAATGCCGATGCAATGTCACGAAGACCATGTAGTTTGGAATGCAAGCACTGTTCAAAAGCCGAGGCTAAAGAAGACATTATAGATGTCCGGCTAATGACTATAACATGTGCAGATGAATGGAACAAGGAACAGCTAAGAAAGTGTCAGCTAGAAGATACAGATCTGTCACGTGTTATGCAAGGGCTCAAACGAAAGACCAAACAGAGAAGAGATGTCAGCAGAGAGTCCCATTGCGAAGTCATATTGGGCACAGTGGAACAGTTTAGAATTGATATCCGGTTGCCTTCATCGAGTATGGGAGAGTGAGGATGGTAAATGCAGGAAGAAACTGATAGTTGTTCCCAGAAAGAGGATTCCTGACGTGCTCAGCGAGCTGCATAATGGTCCAAGCGGTGGTCATCTTGGAATCACGAAGACGCTCGAGAAGATTAAACGGAGATTCTATTGGGTTGGTTGCCGTCAGTCGGTCACTGAGTGGATTGCGAACTGCGAGGTTTGCAGCAGAGCAAAAGGGCCCAGAACCCGAAGTCATGGCCAGATGAAGCAATATAACTCAGGTGCGCCATTTGAAAGGATTGCTATGGATGTCGCCGGTCCATTTCCTACTAGCAACGGCGGAAACAAATATGTACTGGTAGTTATGGATTATTTCAGCAAATGGCCAGAGGTATACCCAATCCCAAATCAAGAAGCGGAAACGGTAGAAGAAGTGTTTATAAACAATTGGGTTGCAAGGTATGGTGTACCAATGGAGTTACATTCTGATCAAGGCAGGAATTTCGAATCAGCTGTATTCCAGGAAATGTGTAAATCATTGGGCGTTCGAAAAACACGGACAACTGCATTGCATCCACAATCCGATGGTATGGTAGAACGATTCAATAGAACATTGGAGGAGCACTTAAGGAAAGTAGTAGACAAGTACCATAAAGAATGGGATACCTGCATACCATTATTCTTGATGGCTTACCGATCAGCCGTGCATGAGACAACATTCCAAACCCCTGCAAAAGTAATTTTTGGCAATGACCTTAGACTGCCAGCTGATTTGAAGTTTGGGATAGATGTCAATGCGGAGAGAAATGTTAAGAAATCCACTAGTGATTTGGAAGAAGAGCTGAGAGAGATACACGATCTTGTAAGGCAACGATCAAAAATTATGAGTGACAAGATAAAAGCGAGGTACGATAAAGCAATTAATTCGGAAGAGTTTCAGGAAGGAGATTTGGTGCTGTTATACAACCCACAACGAAAAAAGGTTTGTCCCCGAAATTGCAGTGTAATTGGGAAGGCCCATAAAAATGCTGACATCCCATCATTAGAAGGCACATGGTATCCGAAAAAAAATTTGTTACATAAAAAAAAAATTTTTTTCACAAAAAAAAAATTCACTCAGTGCTCAAGTGCTCCAACCGCAACGCAAAAGGCGGCCTTAGGACCTGCCTCTGGGACTGGTTGGGGCCATTAGGGTCAGCCCCGGACACACACAGGTTGGTCCCACACACCCAGCCGCAACGCAGAGGCGGTCTCCAGGGACGCGCTAGTGGGACTGGCTGGGGGTGTTGAGGCCTCCCGTCATTCACCCTGGACACCCCTCCTGCCTCCACCGCTATGGGTGGAGCGGCTTCAAGGGCCGCTCCCCAGACTGGTAGGACAGGAAAGAGTGCCACTTTGAATCCCAGCTCTACCCGTCACAATCCAGGTGGTATTCTGAGTTACCACCTGAGACGTGGGATGAGCTGGGGTTCTTGCAATTCATACACTCACTCATACTGAACATCACAAATTTGGCAAAAAAAATACGGAAACTAAAAAAAAACTATAAAAATTTAAACATTGAAACAAAAAAAATAAACACCCCGATTAGCGGACATAAATATTACCAAGCCGACTAACGGCCAACGTCCGGTAACATAAAAAAAACCCCAAATCTACAAAAACCCTAAGTGCTTTCAGCACTGCCTCATCGGGTGAATACAAAAATCCGGAAAACTTGACGTGAAGTCCCGTGGATCCCTCAGCTACCGGAGACGATGATCATTCCGACTCCCTGATCCGTTCAACCATCCCACCACAACGCAGGTGGCTGCTGCTGCGGCTGCACACCTCGGACTGGTGGGATGGTCAACTTCACAGTTTGACCCGGAGTGACCCTCGCACCCGGCGCCTCAGGAACCACGTTGGGCACCATCTGTTATGGCGCCCTCAGCAACAGTCAACGATGATCACTCCGGACAACTTGATCCGTCCAACCATCCCACCGCAACGCAGGTGGCTGCTCCTGCGGCTGCTCACCTCGGACTGGTGGGATGGTCAACTTCACAAGTTGACCAGGAATGACCAGCGCGACAGCGCCTCAGGCACCAAATCGCGTTGGGCGCCATCTGTTATCGATTCTGATTTTCTATGGGAGCAGCAAGGAAGGCAGTCGGCATGATATTGTGGTGCACAGTGGCTAGTCATGTCGGCTGGGTTGGGTTCTTGCCAACCTTGCTGTTCTGCGCCATAACAAAAAAAAGTTCCTATCATTGCGTTTTAAATGGTCACACAGCACAGAACTAATTCAAAACGCTGGAAATTCAAAATAAAACAACATCCGGTCGAACCGGATGCCACGGACAGACCGTTTTAAACATTCAAAATTTAAAAATTCAAAAAAATCTAGTGCAAAAGAAGACGAAACTAACCGAACCGGAAATACTAACTGATAAAATTTAAAATGCAAAAAAAAAACGCTGAAAATTTAAATTAAACAAAAGCTGAAAAAAGATAGGAAGGGAAAGGGCCGAATATAACTTGGGGGCGCCGCGGGTGTTGTTGCGACGCCCGGTGCTTGTCCCACCCTCAAAACCATGGCCACCGACGCACCTAATTTTCGGTGGCCCCTTACCTGTCCTACCTAGTGTCTTCTAAATAAATAGACACCTCAGCATCCCCATTTTAATTACAATTTTATTTATAATTCTTTATTTAAAATTCTTTCCTTGTATATGACCGGTTATTTCTAGGTAGTTAAATACTTATACATGTATATATAGGTACTCTATGCAAGTATATGTGCCTGAATGTATTTATCATTTGTATGTTTGCAATGATTATATATATAATTATATTTAACTATAAGTCTGTACGCAAGTATGTATACGTCAGTGCATGCAGGTGGGTTCATAGATATGTATATGCTTATATATCCATATAATCATATTCTACATAAGGATATGCATACGCGCATTTCCATGTAGGTATTTGCTTATATACAACTATATCTAATATAAGAATACATGTATATATTTCTATGTTGCTGTATGTATATGTGTAAATTTACGTATGTATCTGCTTATATATACATATAGATGACTATATCTAATATAAAAGCTCCCAAGTATGTATTTTCATGTCATTGTATATGCTTATATATGTATATAACTATATACTATATATATACGCACCAAAGTATGTATTTGTACGTTGTTGTACACATACGGGTAATTTTAAGTATGTATGTGTTTATATATGTATATACCTATATTTAATATAAGCACCTAAGTATGTATTTGTATGTTGTTGTACACATACGGGTTATTTTACGATTGTATCTGCTTATGTATACCTACAACTATATTTACTATAAGGATACACGCATGTATGTATATGTCCTTGTACACCTGTGCATTTATAGGTATATATATATGCTTGCTCATACATATAACTACATCCAATATAATTTTATGCAGACGTGTATTTCTATGTATGTATTGGTTTGTATGCATCTATATTTAATATAAGTATACAAGTATGTATTTCTATGTCACTGTATACATATGTGTAATTCCACATAGGCATCTGCTTATACATATATCCAACTATATCCAATATAATTGTATGCATACGTGCATTTCTATGTATGTATTGGCTTATATGCGTTTATATTTAATATAATTATCCAAGTATGTATTTCTACGTTAATGTATACCTATGGGTAATTTTACGTATGCCTCTGCTTATATATATGTATATTACTATATCCAATATAAGCACCTAAGTATTTATTTCTAGGGGGTTGTTCACATATGTGTAACTTTACGCAGGTGGAACGGACTCACCCGGTTGTTCCTAAATTTGGTGTTTGCTGTCGTTGCTAGTAACGGTCGTTACCGGTACTGTTGCAGCAGGCCTATGCTTGTCGTCCCTGCCGGTGTTGTTATAAAGTTGATGTTATTGTAGCAGGCCTATGGTTGCGGCCCTGCTGCTGCGGTTACAGCTGGTGCCGGATGTATCCGGGCATTTGTCATTGTCGGTATAGAGGGTTGTTGCCGGTATGGTGGTTGTAGTATTAGGTGGTATGTGCGCGTGGTGTTGGCGCCGTAGTAGTGGCTGTGCACGGTTTTGGTGGGAACTTTTGGCGGTTGTTCACTGTCTTGGGCGCGAAAAGTTGGTGGTGGTGCACGGTTTTGGAGGGCACTGTTGGCGGTTGTGTACTGTCTTGGGCGCGCAAAGTTGGTGGTGGTGCACGGTTTGGAGGCCACTTTTGGTGGTTGTGCACTGTCTCGGGCGCGCAAAGTTGGTGGTGGTGCACATACATACATAAAAGAATGCGCTCTATGGTATTTCCCAATTTTGTTCGCTTAATCCATAATTGTCCAATCCAGGACTCTGCAATTGTCCGTCTTCACTGCTATTGGGAAATGCGATTACGTTGAAATGTGCGTTAAAATATGTTAATTTTTTTTTCCACCTCAAGTGTGCAGATGGTTGCTTTCTCGGGTTTTACTCGTCCTTCACACGACAGACAATTATGTAGCAATTCTTGGGTCCTTATACTTCCATAAATTTATGAAATTTTCACACTTTACTATTGCTTAGATTCTTTGCGATGCTTTTGGTGAAATTTAATTAAATATTTTATGTAATTTTTTGATTTTTCAAAGCACGTACAAAATTATGCTCCACCATCTCGTGAAATCTCTCTTGACTATGCCCTAACCTTTTTTTTTCTTTCTTCCCGGAAACAGCGTGTTTCCTCCTAGAGATTATCCTTCCCGGAGCCGTGGCGACCTCTAGTGCCCATTTTCGATTAAAATTGCCATGGCACCTTTTCTTAGCCATCACTAGCCACTAGGTGCGTTCCAAAGGTGACTCTCCCAAGTGGACCATAACATTAGTTATTTTTTAAAATAAAGTAAGGAATCTCTAAGTACTTTCTTTGAAGACGAGTCACGTTCACTGGAATGGGAATCCATTTCTTAGCCACTAATGCATCCTTCGGAAAATGGAAAAATCTTCATTTGTTTTCACTGGTTTTCTTGTTGTTGTTATATATAACCAAATATACGTATATCAAAGCGCGGCTAAATGAAAATAGTCAATATCACGTCATCAAAACAGCTGATCGTACGTCATTTTCTTTTAACTCTTGTTTTTTCTCTTTCTTTCATTCGCTCAAGCAGTCAACAGTGACGTACTTGCGGAGAACAAAACAATTTTGAACTCGTAAATGCACAATCCGGGTAAGTGATTTGTGATCGGTGGCTGTGTAAGCGCTTTCCTTTCCTCCTTCGGATTATTGCTGTTGAGGTCAATACGCGTCTTTTGACACCTCTCTCAATATGTTTGGACTCGTATTAGCAGTCGACCCCTGTTCTTGACTATTACCAACTTTTTCGTATTGTGTTGTAGTCAAATCATTCATTCCGTCAACTTAATGTTCAAGTTGAAGTTATACGTGAAGCCTACGAAAAGTTTTGTCCGACACAACTCTTCAAAAAACACGAGTACTCCATAAATAGTGTAAGGAATACTCCTTTAGAAGCATAGGAGTGTTCCAAAACTAATCTGTATTCATTAGCCAAGCGGCTATCAAGGCCTTGAGCTCAACTACAGTGCGATCGAGGGTGGTCTGGGAGTGCCTGACCTCGCTTGCGATTGCATCGAATTATTTTACAATTAAGATTATCTGGGTCCCGGGCCATAGTGATATCCCGGGTAACTGTCAAGCGGATCTCTTAGTCCGCATCGGTACAACTGAACCGGATGAAGATGGCTGTAGGGATTTCGGGATCCCGCTGGCCACCTGTGGATTGCTCCTCCATAGCTGGGCCTCGAATCAGCTCAGCAAACGTTGGGCGGATACCAAGTCTTGCAGGGTAGCAAGATCTTTCTGGCCAAAAGTGGATGGCAGGAGGTCTGCTGAAATAATTGGGTTCACTGAGGCTCACCTATCAATGGTCATTGGGGTTTTGACAGGGCACTGTCCCATGGGTATCCATGCGGTACGTCTCAATATACTGAAAACTCCATCCTGCTGCAGCTGTATGGAGGATGATGAGGTGGAATCACCAAATCACTTTATCCTTGATTGTCCAGCTTTTGCCAGAACTAGGCAAAAGTACTTCGGTCGCGACTCACTTGGATCTCCCGAGGATATATCCAAAGTTGAGATCGGTATCATTCGGAGCTTTATCGTTGCTACCCAACGATTCTCTAAGTAGCTAGATCTAAGTCACCGTTATTTTTGGTGTATGTGATATCACAACGGACCTTCGTGTTGTCCAAGTGAGCTATCCCTATCAGGGCAGCTACCACCTAACCTAATCTGTATTCATACAAAAAATGTGCTCCAATACTATCCTATCCTATCCTAACATTGCGATGTCCTAGGAGAGGAGTAGGTGATCCCACTCTCGCTTTGTTTGTGAGTATTCCATAGATTACAGACGTGAGAGTACTTTCCAAAGTACTTTCACTGTAGTACTCCATGGAGCACCCACAGGGGATCATATGCCAAAGTACTAAAGAGGAATTGTGTCGGAAAGAATTATTGGAGTGAATTTAATTTAAAATGAAGGTAAAGGAAGAGCGGCAATACAACTTTTATATTTTATACTACGAATATTCTTATGTTATTTAGCATTTGTGTGAATAAAGAAACTAATATTTCTCTATACTATAGTATGTATACATAAAACCAGTGCCCGGTTGCATTTTATCAGAGTTGTCATAGTAAAATTTTATTATCAGTTATTTGTATGCAATATTTTACTTTTGGCAACTCTGTTCGATCGTCATCGTGTCGTGATCACGGTCGTTAAAAAACGAGCAATGAGCGGATGGTGGTCCGCAAACGCATTGCAAAGGAGTATTGTTAGAGTACTCCAACATGAAGAAAATGGAACACGTACCCTGCAAAAATTGTTGGATTACTTGTTCCATTTTTTTCATGTTGGAGTACTCTAACAATACTCCTTTGCAATGCGTTTACGGGCCACCATCAGCCGATCATTGCTCGTTTTTTAACGACCGTGATCACAACACGATGACGATCGAACAGAGTTGCCAAAAGTAAAATATTGCATACAAATAAGTGATGATAAAATTTTACTATGGCAACTCTGATAAAATGCAACGGCGCACTGGTTTTATGTATACATACTATAGTATTGAGAACTATTAGTTTCTTTATTCACGCAAATGCTAAATAACATAAGAATATTCATAGTATAAAATATAAAAGTTGTATTGCCTCTCTTCATTTACTTTCATTTTAAATTAAATTCACTCCACAATTCTCCTTTAGTACTTTGGCATATGATCCTCTGTGGGTGCTCCATGGAGTACTACAGTGAAATTAATTTGGAAAGTACTCTCACGTATGTACTCTATGGAATACTCACAAACAAAGCGAGAGTGGGATCACCTACTCCTCTCCTAGGACATCGCAATGTTAATTGGAGCACATTTTTTGTATGAATACAGATTAGTTTTGGAATACTCTTATACTCCCAAAGGAGTATTCCTTACATTATTTATGGAGTACTGGGGTTTTTGAAGGGTAATCCAACAATTTTTGCAGGGAACTTAACAGCAGCCATCATTCGGTGGAAAAAAATCCTGAGCCAGATAAATAATTTTGCATGTAAATGCACCAAATACGATTTGGGCCAGATAAATCCAGATAGAAGTCTGGTTCTATTTGTGAGCCAGATAACTTGTTAACTACTTCTTTTTAGTTTGGCAACGCCATAGTGTACAAGTGTGTTGATCATTGTACAGGTTTACAAGTATGATATGTATGAGAGGGAAACAATTTCTTTCCCTTTCTAACACACGGCAGTTTGACACTTCGGTCAGTGTCAAACTAGCGTGGAACCCAGTGGAACCTGCGTGGAACATGAGTTTTGACACTGAACGAAGTGTCAAAATTACCGGGGTTGCTTCGTCGAAAGCGACACAGGGAAGCAAAATAGGGATCGGAATATCAGATATGGGTTGCTGTGATGGTAAATTTTTTTGAACGAATTTAGTAGGAAATTTTAAGTGCACCCATATGGGTCCTTCAGAAAATTATAAAAAAGTCTTCAATTGGGGTATCTGAGGACGCGTAGTTATTTCAGTATTAAGAATACAAACACGTGAGTTAAGTTTTTCTACCCGTTCAAAAGTTCTCCGAGAAAAACAGTTTGAAACCGAGGTCGACTGCAACACCCCGTCCAAAAAAGCGGAAAGAAAAATGAATAGACGCGTTTTGTCCTGTTGTCAATAGTCCGAAGAGAAAAAGTATTCGAATTATTGGAAGCGAGGCCAAAACGCGTCTATTAATACTTCCCCCGACGGTTTTGGTCGTGTTTTAGCAATCGTCCCCGGTAATAAAGTATCACAATTTGTTAATTAAAATTGTCCAAAATATATGGTTATTAAAGAGAGATGTAATTAAGTGCTCGTTTGAAAGTAAATAAGTATATTTCTTTGTAATATAAGAAAAAAAAATTTTAAGCAGTTTTCGATAGCAGCTACTAAACTTTTTCTGGTCCTAAGAAGTACAACATTGTCAAATAGCATCCACAAAAAAAAACGAACAAGAACAAGCATTTTATCAGGTGAGCGTGGCTGTATATGTGCGTGCTGCTACATATCCTACTTGTAGACCTGTACAATGTCAGTTTCTGCCACTAGCGCATACAATTTGGTATCCATTGTACAGGTTTACAAGTATGATATGTATGAGAGGGAAACAATTTCTTTCCCTTTCTAACACACGGCAGTTTGACACTTCGGTCAGTGTCAAACTAGCGTGGAACCCAGAGGAACCTGCGTGCAACATGAGTTTTGACACTGAACGAAGTGTCAAAATTACCGGGGTTGCTTCGTCGAAAGCGACACAGGGAAGCAAAAAAGGGATCGGAATATCAGATATGGGTTGCTGTGATGGTAAATTTTTTTGAACGAATTTAGTAGGAAATTTTAAGTGCACCCATATGGGTCCTTCAGAAAATTATAAAAAAGTCTTCAATTGGGGTATCTGAGGACGCGTAGTTATTTCAGTATTAAGAATACAAACACGTGAGTTAAGTTTTTCTACCCGTTCAAAAGTTCTCCGCGAAAAACAGTTTGAAACCGAGGTCGACTGCAATACCCCGTCCAAAAAAGCGGAAAGAAAAATGAATAGACGCGTTTTGTCCTGTTGTCAATAGTCCGAAGAGAAAAAGTATTCGAATTATTGGAAGCGAGGCCAAAACGCGTCTATTAATACTTCCCCCGACGGTTTTGGTCGTGTTTTAGCAATCGTCCCCGGTAATAAAGTATCACAATTTGTTAATTAAAATTGTCCAAAATATATGGTTATTAAAGAGAGATGTAATTAAGTGCTCGTTTGAAAGTAAATAAGTATATTTCTTTGTAATATAAGAAAAAAAAATTTTAAGCAGTTTTCGATAGCAGCTACTAAACTTTTTCTGGTCCTAAGAAGTACAACATTGTCAAATAGCATCCACAAAAAAAACGAACAAGAACAAGCATTTTATCAGGTGAGCGTGGCTGTGTATGTGCGTGCTGCTACATATCCTACTTGTAGACCTGTACAATGGTGTTGACCTCTTTCTTTCGCTTAAGTGATCATAACGGGAAAATCTGGGTTGCCATTGTTGTTTCGGTTGAAAACGGTCAATTAGGGTTCTGTGCAGAGACGTAAAAAATGAAACAGTGTTTATGTAGTCACAAAAGTGTTGGCCCTGTTCCACAGCATTTTAGTTTTATATCATGGCGAAAAGTGATCAGTCCCGAGTTATTGATTTTGATTAAATGTTTAATTTATTACGGAGAGTTACTCCTTTAAGTGTAAAAAGCAGACAGACGGACAGGCGGACATGGCTAAATCAAACCAGCTCTTCATCCTGATTTTTTCGGTATACTTAATGGTTGGTCTATCTATTTTCCTTTAAGGACTTACAATTTTGGGTTTCGTGACGAAATTAATATACCATTTCATTTTCATGAAAGGTATAAAAATAGGTAGGTACTTTGTGTAAGGATGCAAAGCTTCAGGTTTTTTGTGGTCTGCATGTAAAAACTATGACTACAAATCACCTATTTCAAAAATATATGACGTAAACGTAACTATTTGATGAAATTTGATGAATTTTCAAAGTTTCTTATCTGAACGATCGGTTGTATGCGATATATACTATATATATCACCGATCTCAATGATTTTTCAGACAACAATATATGCTATACACATAAGCATTTGGTGAAATTTGAAGCTTCTAGCTGTTAAAATGGGGCTGAAATTGCAAAAAAATATATATATATACTATATATACCATCATATATATATTATATATATCACCGATCTCTATGATTTTTAACACAACAATATATACTATATAGGTAAGCAATCGGTGAGATTTGAAGCTTATAGCTGTTAAAATGGGGTAGAAATTGCGAAAAGTTCCTTATCTGAACAATCGGTTGTATGAGATATATACTATATATACAACCGATCTCTATGATTTTCTTCAGACAACAATATATGCTATATACGTAAGCATTCGGTGAAATTTGAAGTTTCTAGCTGTTAAAATGGGTCTGAAATTGCGAATATATATATATATATATATATACTATATATACCACCGATCTTTATGATTTTTTCAGACAACAATATATGCTATATACGTAAGCATTCGTTGAAATTTGAAGCCTCTAGCTCTTAAAATAGGGCAGTAATTACGAAAAGTTTCTTATCTGAACAATATATATACTATATATACGACCGATCTCATCAATTTTTTCAGACAACAATATGTGCAATATACGAAAGTATATGGTGAAGTTTGAAGCTCCAATCTGTTAAATTGAGGAAGATATGACAAAAATCCTCTTTTCTGAAAAATCGGTTGTATGGAGGATATATGCTCTAGTAGTCCGATCCGGCCGGTTCCGGCAAATGTCTAATCGGACACCCAAATACACGCGCTCACCAAATTTTAACAAGATATCTCAAAAATTGAGGAACTAGTTTGCATACAAACAGACAGACGGGCATGGCTAAATCAACTCAGCTCTTCGTCCTAATTATTTCGGTATATTTAATGGTGGGTCTATCTATTTTCCTTTAAGGACTTACAATTTTGGGTTTCGCGACGAAATTAATATACCATTTCGTTTTCATGAAATGTATAAAAATTAAGGAGCATTTACACAGACGCTTTGGTTGTGTTGCATTCATTAATTCATCTGTCGGCGAAGTATCGAAAAATTTACATACATAAATGCTTTGGTTGTGTGCCCACGCTTTGACAACACCATACGAAAAACATTGAAACGCCGTACGTTATCTTTGTTTGGAAAGTGACCAAAGCGTTTATATAATTTTGCCCTTATGCATTTGTGTAAACAGCCTTAGAAGTGAAATTTTTCCATGTTATGTGGCGCTTTATATTTTGACCCTAATTTAAATAAATTTTGCTTTCCGTATGTTTCTGCATTGTAGCAGGCTACAAATCTTCTAGTATTCTTATTTCCGCGGAAATATATGCAACTATTTCATATGTAAATACTACAAAGTTTTATTAAACTATCTAATGCAACTCAGCTTGAAATACTCTTACGTACCAAAAATGCAACTCTAGACCTGAGATTTACATCAGGTGAGCGAGGCTGTTTGTAGTTTTGACCATTGTAAATCTTACCAAGTAGCGCAACTAACAGCTGATCGGTGGAAGTTCGCAAATACACGCACAGTTCTCGAATCAATTAAAAAAAACACTTCAGATTAATTAGCTCAAATTTTAAAGTGATTCCTTAAATTCCTTAGGAATTTATGTATATAGAATATATAAGGCGTTTTTGTTGCTATTAGAACAATGTTTTTATTTATATTAAAGCTTTTATTATTATTATTTTTTTAATTTGTAAAACTCCGAACACCAGTCCTTCATTATATGTCACTCGACTGCCTATTTCACTGCCTTCCACTCTATTCGCAACATAACCCCAATTTAAGCTGCCAAACTATATAGTAAACAATGGTTTTGACATTTATCGCTTAGTTGACACACTTGTATAGGTACACTATGGGCAACACTGCCTTTAATAGACCTACTTTTTGAAAAATAGATGTCGATGCTTAGCCTTTCGCCGTATGAGATAAATGAAAAACGGCGGCGACATCTGCCTATCACATTTCACGTGTGCGAAAGTTTTACGGCATCCGCTTCTCTAGTCTCTTAGGGCCGTTTTCATAAAAGCCGATTACCGCATTATCGGAATTTAATCGCTGATTTGGCTAAAATTGGTTTTCACCATGGCCGGTTATCACGAATCAATCGATTAAAAGCCCGATTAACTTTACCGGCGATGGATGGCCGGTTATCTGCTAATCGAGCAAAATTTGACGGCTGTCAGCTGTTTTCAAAATAAAATTTACGGGAAAATTTTACAAAAATTGTAAATTGTGTAAAAATGGTGTATTTTATTAAACAAAATAAAACCGTACACAATTGGGTAATAGTCTAGTTGAGGGGTCAACGGTAGTAGTGCAGTTTACGGTACCCACCCTAAAGTTGGGCCAAGATTTTCGAGTGAGGTAGCAAAAGACGCGTATTAATCTCGAGAACAATAATCTGAAGGCGGAAAAGAAAAATTTTATCCCTGTCCGGAGATATTTGCAGTTAAAGTTGGCGATTTCCATGTGATTGTTGTTGTGTTTATACCCACAAAAAAATTGTGCATCACCGTGGCGGTAGCCACGGTTATACCACACAACCGGACTTGGCATGGCGTAACCCAGGGTTATTTTTTATAAGCGCGGCCGGGTAATAGTCTAATTAAGGGGTCGACTGCTAATACGCTACCAAAAATATCAAGTGAGGTGTCAAAAGACGCGTATTAATATTGAGAACAATAATCCGAAGGCGGAAAAGAAAAATTTTATCCCTGTCCGGAGATATTTGCAGTTAAAGTTGGCGATTTCCATGCGATTGTTGTTGTGTTCATACCCACAAAAAAAATTGTGCATCACCGTGGCGGTAGCCACGGTTATACCACACACCCGGACTTGGCATGGCGTAGCCCAGGGTTATTTTTTATAAGCGCGACCGAAGGCCGCCAACGCAGAAAGGTGTTCTGCGCAAAAATAATATGGATCCGAAGATCGATGCGCTATGCAATAAAATAAACGGCTACCTCCCTGATCTCTCCAGTTTTTTCGCCTCGCGAAACCTGGCATTATCACCGACTAAATTTTCTGCGACCTTATTTACAACATGGACGTCCCAAATGTCGACCATTTTCAACATCCACGTCAATGGCACTACGCTACCGACTGTCCTACACCCCAACATCTTGGGTGTGACGTTTGATCAGGATCTACATTTTGGTGAGCACGCAGCCGCAATTGTTCCGAGAATTCAGAGCCGTAACAAAATCCTCAAATCCCATCGCTGGCAGTACTTGGGGAAAAGATAAAGAAACGCTCATGACTACATACAAAGCAATTAGCCAGCCGATTACGTGCTACGCGTCACCCATATGGTCGCCAAGCCTAAAAATCACCCACTGGAAGAAACTACAGGCCTGCCAAAATACTGCTTTCAGGATCGCCACGGGATATCTTCTTATGTCCCCAGAACACCATCTGCATAATGAGGCGAGATTACTCCCCATCAGGGAGAGAAATGAGATGCTGACCAAACAGTTCCTGTTGAATACCCAGAAACCTGAGCATCCCAACAGACATCTGATTGATGAACCATCACCGCCTAGGGGCTTAAGGAGTCATCTCCGTAAGCATTTTGAGGAAATACGGCACCTGAGAACCCAGCCGTATGAAGTGAAAAAACACAAGCAGGTCCTTGGTGAACTCCATAAATAGGCGTCGGACCTTTGTGCCGGGAATTGCCCGGTGAATCCAGTACTTAACGAAAATTATCCAAAACTCGCGGAAGAGGAACGCATACTCCCCAGGGAAACGCGTGTCACTCTTGCTCAACTTCGTTCTGGATACTGTAACAGGTTAAACTCTTACCTATCCAGAATCAACCCCGACATACAAAATGTATGCCCCGCTTGCAATGTGTCCCCACATGATACCAACCATCCCTTCAATTGTAATGTGGAACCAACGCCTCTAACACCCCTTTCCTTATGGTCCACCCCTGTTGAAACGGCAAGTTTCCTTGGACTCCCGTTAGAGGATATTGATGACAATTTGTGATCGGTCGCGGCTATTAGGTGGGGCGAAGCATTGCTACAACAACAATAACAACAACTGTGGATTCGACCTCCGGTTTCGGAGGTACCCGCGGATCTTTTTTCGGTTTTTCGTTAATATCTTTTGAACGCGCTAAAATATTTATTTTCCGCCTTCGGACTATTAATACTGATGTCAAGGCGCGTCGTTTGACACCTCTCTCGATATTTTTGGTAGCATATTAGCAGTCGACCCCTCAACTAGACTATTACCCACAATTGTTAAGTACTTATATATTTGTTACACACCAAATGTTTTTGGTATTTGTATTGATTGGAGTACAGCATACATTTGGTGTACAACCTGGCATTATAGAGTTCCCTGTGAGCCGAGCCATTCAACCTAGAAGCGGAAAAATAATTTATAAACAAAATAATGGAGCATAATATCGAGCTTGACAATTTATCCCGTTTGGGCCCCCTGCGCTTTACAAAAATCCACGTACATTTGGAACTAGAGAAAACTTTTTTGAGAAGTATGACGATCACACCTTTGTTCAAAGGTTTCGTCTCTCCAAAAGAAGTGTTTCCAGTGTTTAGACAAACTTCAACATAAAATACGAAATTACACTGAAAGGTTCGTAGTATATTTATAATGGCATCGCTTATATTAATAAGATTCGTTATACAGAAATCGAGCACTTAGCCCATTAGAAATGCTACTGTTAGCCTTACGCTTCTATGCATCAGGAAGCTTTTTGATAACAGTAGCTGATTTCTGTGGAGTGAGTGTAGCCACTGCAAGCCGGGTCGTAAGAAAGGTTTCAATAGCAATTGCATAACTTTCCGCGGAATACATCAAAATGCCTAAAACCAATATGGAACTGGAAATTACTGCTCGTAGTTTCCACCGCATTGCTAGTTTCCCCAAAGTCGTTGGCTGCATTGACTGTACCCATGTGAAAATCCAATCACCAGGTGGAGAAAATGCGGAAATATTCCGAAATCGAAAGGGGTATTTTTCGTACAATGTGCAAGCAGTTTGCGATGCAGATCTCGTTATTAGAGATATTGTTTGTCGATGGCCTGGTTCCGCGCATGACTCAAACACTTTTAATAACAGCCGTATTAAACACCGATTTTAGCTAAACGAATTTAAAGACGGTTTTATACTAGGAGATAGTGGGTATGGTGTAAATAGATACATGATGACTCCACTTTCACATCCAAACACTGACGTGGAACGCTTATATAACGAGTCGCAAATACGTACGAGAAATTGCATAGAGAGGTGCTTTGGTGTGTGAAAACGTTGCTTTCCATAGGATTGAGGATTTCGCAAGAAACCGTAATGGAAGTCGTTGTTGCATGCGCTGTTTTACATAACATCGCTCGGAAAAACGGCGATGCAGACCCCTCCGAAGAAGATAGTTGTAGCACTGAAGGGTCTACTGAAACTATATATGAATACCACTCGACAGAAAGTCAGGAAGCCTCCTTTATGAGGTCGAGCTTGATCAGGGATTATTTTGCAAGGTTAGTATATAAGTCAACTCTTTAAAGCCAGGAGTAACATACATTTAAAATTTTTCCAGGTTATAAAGAGTCTCCAAACATAGCGGTGAACTTGCATGCAGATTTGCAAGCCTTGCAACAAGAACTCGAAGAAAAATGTGAAATTAGCAAAACGATTTTTCACTCACTCAAGTAACAGCATGTCCGTTGAGGATCGAAAGAACATACTGCACCAGTCCAACTCGCTAGTAACACCGCATGAGGAAATGCAAAATCAACTTATAATTCAGAATTGTGGTATAAATCTAAATAAATATTTTATAACACAGACCACATCCTCCAATAAAGTACAAGCGATCGCTATATTAAATGCAATATTGGCTGCTGATTTCTTACAATCAAGAGTGCCTGATACCTAGCAAATTGAATTCGATGAAAATCTACATTAAAAATTTATAGAGCTACATACAGAAGCTCATATATATGGCAGCAAAGCTCATACAAGTCATGATTAAATTAATATTGGTACATGCCGTTGGCATCACGGGAAGGACCATAAATCTCCAGAAGAACTTTTTTGTCTTCCTATTAAGACACATCAAACACATCAAACACAGCAAACACTAGCGAGATATCAATGGTAGAGAAAGACCACGACGCAAGCACTTTCACGACACAATTTCTATGGGCTTCAACGCAATGCCGACGGTGTGTACTGAAGAAGATGTAATGATGAGCTGTATGAGGTTTACGCAGACATCGTATTCAAAGTTATCTTTAGTTAAACTAATTTTTCATGTACACGTATATAGGTAGTTAGGATTAATTTAATTCATTTTTCATAGTAGTATACATAGTTGTTTTTAATAAGCTTAAATAAAATAAATGGATTAATATTTTATAAATACCAAGGATGTTATTCGTAAAGTATATTTACATAAGGGCTTTTTATAATTTTGATTTAAAATATAGCGTAATCTATAACAGAAGTTGAATAAGTAAAATGTCTATGACTTACACAGAATTCAGGATATTGGATAAAACTTTGAAAAATTTTTATTGAAAATTGAAACTTTTTTATCTGAATTTCAAAAAAATTTTTTTAGTATGCAGTTTTGTAGCTCATTCAATTTTAATATAATAGTGTGCACTTTAGAAGTACTTCAGAAGTATGCCCAAATTTTCAGATTTTTTTTTTTTTTGTAGAAGGTGTTGAGTGAACAAAAAGTGATTTTTCAATCAAAACGGATGGAACAGAAAAACTCAACACAAAAATCTGAAAATTCGGGTTTACTTCTGAAGTACTTCTAACGTGCACATTACTATATTAAAATTGAATGAGCTACAAAACTGCATACTAAAAAAATTCTTTTAAATTGAGATAAAAAAGTTTCAATTTTCAATAAAAATTTTTCAAAGTTTTATCCAATATCCTTAATTATATGAGCAGGAGTTTACATATGTACAGTTTTCAAGAAATTCTTTTCATAAACAAATTGCGAAGTTATATCTAAAGAAGTAATTTTTGGGGAAAATTGCAATTTCGTTTTGCAAAACGTTTTATACTTTAGCTAGGACACACTGCTAATATCTTTGGCTGAGCAGCACGCCTCAATATTGGAGAATAAAAAAACCGACGCGGTCTTTTGCGAACAGAAACGGAAAGTATGGGAGCAAATAGATCGCGCTTTTGAGGCCCAGATGGGCGTCAAACGTGGAGCGAAAAATTTAAAGGAAAAGTATGAGAACATGAAACGGAAAACCAGAAAGTCCCTGGCAGGGGAGCGACAGGAAATATATAGAACTGATGGTGGTCGTAACCGGAGCTACGTGGTAGTAGATAGGAAACAAAAAGTAAATGTAATCTAAAAATACTACATA
Source organism: Eurosta solidaginis (assembly GCF_040869045.1). Lineage (NCBI taxonomy): Eukaryota > Metazoa > Arthropoda > Insecta > Diptera > Tephritidae > Eurosta > Eurosta solidaginis. Next base: position 111,519,609 of record NC_090323.1, on the reverse strand, counting down.
AAAAGTAAATAAAATAAGGATGCTCATAATCTTTTGCAAATTGTCTAACAACGTAACATTTATGGCATATTTACACAACAAATTTCAAAATTCATGTACCTTTGAAGTTTATTGTGTAAATAAGCTATGTTATTAGACTTGCACCAGACCGTGAGCAGCCCTAATATTAAAATTAAATTTTTTGAACGCTATTCACAGCCGTCGACTTATGCTACTTTGGTTTAATTTAGCTTTTTTTAAATTAATTTGGAGTAGTTCCATTTCGAGCATATGTTTTTCCTTTGCCCACTGATGCCTCTCTACCGCCCTCTTATTCTCCTCCTCCCAAAATTCTTCTTGGCGGTCAGTTGTTTTTTTTCCGTCCTTATGCACCGCTAGTTTCTCCGAGGGTTTCGTTTTGAGCTGCGTCGGATTCCACGAGCTCCAATCGGTTGCAGTGGTCTACAAAATTATAAATTTATTAAAGAGAAAAATGATAAAAATACTCTACTACATTTTCTAAGGTCTCAACTGCCTCAAATATAGGCACCTCGATGCTCCTCATGGACTCCTCCAAAATTTCTGAGGAAGCTTCGTCCACTCTTGGCTTTTCCATTGCTTCTATTTCATATGTTATAACTGAAATAATACATTATTAGATACATTTTGGTTTAACAGAAATATTCAACGTCTTACCATCGCTATCGAAACTTTTTGCAAAGCCAGTTTCCGTCTGGCCCAACAACGCCGCTAATCTTTTGGTATTTGGGTCCACGTAGCTCCGGTTACGACCACCACCAGTTCTATATATTTCCTGTCGCTCCTCTGCCAGGGACTTTCTGGCTTTCCGTTTCATGTTCTCATACTTTTCCTTTAAATTTTTTGCTCCACGTTTGACGCCCATCTGGGCCTCAAAAGCGCGATCTATTTGCTCCCATACTTTCCGTTTCTGTTCGCAAAAGACCGCGTCGGTTTTTTTATTTTCCAATATTGAGGCGTGCTGCTCAGCCAAAGATATTAGAAGTGTCTCCTCTGCTGAACTAAAATTTGGAAGACGGGGCTTATTTTTGCTTCCTTTGAATTCCATTTTCCAATTTTTTTTTAACTTTGAATTACTTTTTATATACTACAAAATAATATTTACTTTGATTTAAGCAAAACAAAAATCAACGGTTTTACCTATTCACAATGCAACTTTTTCTTTATTTATTCACAATGAGCGGTGTAATCGGCGATAAATTAACCAGGCCTTGGTGAAAACGAAATTCTCATTTCAGAATATCAGCGGTTAAGCAATCGTTGATTAGATATACCGCTTACCGGCTTTTATGAAAACGGCCCTTAATGATCCATAGCAATCACACCAGAATTGAGCGTGAGCCGGAGCTCTAAATCTCACTGGATGACGGCAAATATCGTCATAAAAGTGTCAAGTATCATTACGCTACGCGACACGTAGCGGCAGCGGCACCTCACAGTACGACATATTTTGGCAATTCACATTAAGCGGCAATCGAGCGTCACATTGCGGCAAAAGTTTGTGTTTATTTTTGTTTGCAAAATGGACGACACAGTTTTTGAAACTGTAATTATTTCATTGTTTTGCGAAGAAGAGGAAAGGAAAAGAAAAAGGTTGCACTATGGGTGCACAACATTTCATCCTACAGATATGAGGAAGGAGAGTTCCACACTCTTTTTCCCAGATTGAAAAAAGATGGTGCAAAATTCTTTGCATGCATTCTTATAAGGCAATTCACACCTAGCGGCAGCAGCACTGCGCGACACTTCCCAACGCGGCTTTTTTGCCTAGTTGATCAAATTTGCCGCGCTGTACCGGGTCGCGCAGTGCTGCTGACTCTAGGTGTGAATTGCCTCATAATGCGGCAGTTACCCACCGACGTGTGCCGTACGTAAGGACGTTTGTCGTACGAAGCACGTTTGACCGAACTCTCAAGCCCGTAGGAATCAATGTGTACGTCTGTGTACATGTACATAACATATGTATTTGTGTTTGTATTGTTTACAGATAAGCACTGTTGCCATTGACCATTTTGCATGTATGCTTATGGAAACATCAACTTTTTCCAATTTAATTTTTGATATTGTAAAACGCCGGAATACATATTAAATAAGTATAAATAGATTAAATATTTATAATCAGCACTTTTACATAATTATTTCGAATTATTTCCACAATTTTTCAAACTTTAATTAGGCGTTTTTGCATAAAATTGCAAACGGTCAAAAATTAGCGCACAAAAGTTTACTAGGCAACTCTGTCTAGTGAGAGAGCGATCAGCTGACACGTTCTTACGGAAAAAATCAAAATTGTTTTTATTTCTAAGTTCCGGGCTACGTACGTACGGGCGTTGCACGTCGGTGAGTTTTCGTTTACATTGCACACTCATAAGATAGGTAGTGTCAGCTGACACGTTTTTTCTACGTAGGTTCGTGGGTAACTGCCGCATAAGAATATATGCAAAGAAAATTTGTAGTGCAGTGCAGTGCTGTGTAGTGCAGCCTAATGTGGCCTTACCTTAAAATATCGTTATCGAAGGTGGGAGTAAAGACTTGTTTCGTATTTCGCATAGAATATATTCTATATACTATAGTAGTTTCAAATCTTTTCGTCTTCAATAGTTTTTTTTGAATAATGTCTGCGGAAGAGGAAAAATACGATGGATTACTTCTAGCAATAGCAGAGAAACACAAAGATGGAATTTCGGAGGTAATATAAAAATGTAGTAAAAGTCTAGAACACCCTGGTGGTTGAAACTCTTCCGAAATAATAGGGAGCGGTGTATTGACGCCGACAACAGTCCGAAGGCTGAAAAGAAAAATTGAATCTGTGTATGGGGATTTTTGAAGTTGAAGTCTACTACTTTCATGTGGTTAACAGCATGACACTCTTAATACGAGTTCTAAATTTTTAGTCGGTCAAAGGATGTTAACGAAAAACAAAAATTACCCCGGGTTCCGTTGTTGTAGTTGTAGCGATAAGGTAGGGGATGTTATCGATGTTGATGGTCCTTTGCCGGATGCAGAGCCGGTACGTTCCGGTACCAAGCTCGACCATCTCGCGAACGATTTGTTATGACCACATGGGACCTTCTGGACATATCCCTCTCCCAACCCCTAGATCAATGAGGAGTTTGTGGTCGCAAGAGTCCCGGCTGTTAATGAAAAAGGATTCGCCAGGGATAGGTGAGGTTGGCAATTGGTATTTTAGTCGCCTTTTACGACAGGTATACCTACCGCAGGTATATACTAAACTCTTAACCCGCTGGGGGCTCGGGTCCCGTGTTGTTGTTGTTGTTGTTGTAGCGATAAGGTTTCTCCCCGAAGGCATTGGGGAGTGTTATCGATGTGATGGTCCTTTGCCAGATACAGATCCGGTACGCTTCGGTAACACAGCACCATTAAGGTGCTAGCGCGACCATCTCGGGAACGATTTATATGGCCACATTAAACCTTCAGGCCATCCCTCCCTCCCCATCCCCAAGTTCCATGAGGAGCTACTACACAGCCCCTTGAATCTGGTATTTTAGTCGCCGCTTATGACAGGCATACCTACCGCGGGTATATTCTGACCCCCTAACCCGCTGGGCTAGCCCGGGTCCCATCGAAACCGGTGGTGTTATCAATAATATTGGTAACGTTTTTTAAGACTGTACCACCTAACAATTATCTAAAATTATCAAAGGTGGTATCAAAAAAACGTGTTTCGACCTCTGTTTTTATAATCCGAAAGCGGAAATTATGATTATACAGGAGTGAGTGATAAATCACTGAACTGCATTATTTTGGAGCACTAGTGACTATGATCTTCAGCTTCCCAAGGCAGTCGATCCTATGTACCGGAGCGACTCGGGATTTTTCCCGACCAAGGACTGTCATTTCAGTGTGACCCCATTTAATTTGTTTCGTCTCTCCCACAAATTGTCATCCTCTCAGCAGCTCCTTGCAGCAGGACTGCTACATATTCTCTTACTCCGGGAAGGTATCGAACCCAATCCGGGTCCGTCTCCTGACCCGGGTCCTGAGAAATGCTTTTGCTGCATTTGCCAGAAAAGAATCTTTTTAGGACGGTCATACTCTGTTCAGTGTGTCTCGTGCAAGGGATGGTTGCATCGGACAGGCTGTTCTGGGCTTGATCCCAAAACCCGACGTCCACGTAACTTTTATAAATCTTTTGTGGCTCCTTGCTGCTCACGCCCAAGGGCGTCCCGTAGTCTACGTCTAAGCGCCCCTCCACTACCTTCCAGCAGCCTCGCTGCTCAGCAAGCCACAACAAGTACCCGCTGCTGCTCGCGCCCCACGGCGCCAACAACTCAAACAGCTGATACCACTCATAACTACTACCTTCGTAGTAGAGCTGGTAGCAATGCTGAGCATCAGCCCCTGCCCCCGTCTTCTTCTCCCCCCCTCTTTTCTGGCAGCAATCGTGCAGGTCAGGGAAACAGACTCTTAGTCCCTACCTCCGTTTGCACCGTCTGCCAGCACAGAATATATAGGTTTGCGACATCCGCTCAATGCAGCTCCTGCCTTGGGTGGTGCCACTTTCCTAGATGTTCTGGTTTCCGCGACGGCAACCTCTCGACGGGTTTCATCGCGCCATGTTGCCAGGTCGCAAACCCAAATCATCCGGGTACCCCAATGCTTGCCCAAGGGCGCCCAGTCCCAAGGCCACAACAGCAATTGTGTCCTGGCCTTCCACAACCTAGGCGTAGTCACCCGTCACTTATCCTTAGAGTGGCGGCGTCACCCCTCATGCACTTCAGAATTCTGCAGTTAAACTGTAATGGACTAACTGGGAAGATTACGGAGATAGTCGATCTCATGAAGCGGCACAACATCCGCATTGCTGCGATTCAAGAGACTAAACTCACAGCAAGATCTGCATTGCAGACCTGCTCTGGGTATAATGTCCACAGGAAGGACCGCGAGAGCGCAAATGGAGGCGGCCTCGGGTTTATTATACACCACTCTGTGCAATATCATATATTTGATCTTGGCATCGACCGCAGGGACAATGTCTTAGATCGTCAAGGCCTATCTGTCCGGTCAGGCGATGCAAATCTAGAAATCATCAACATCTGCATCCCTCCTGTCACCTGTTGCCCCAGTGGATACCGCCCTAAAATCGAGGCAATCTCATTATCCTAGGCGATTTCAATGCCCATCACGACCTATGGCATTTAAACTTGCGGGCGGACAGTAGGGGTGAGATGCTGGCGGATCAAATAGATGAAACGACGTTCTGCACAATAAACGGAGACGCCCTCACGCGTATGGTAGGAAGCTGTCATAGCACGCCAGATATCTCAATCGTGAGCGCAGAACTCGTAAACTGCGTCAACTGGCAGCCGATGGTAACATTGGCATCCGACCACCTGCCCATACTTATTTCGTTCGAGCGTACCGCCGACTTCATCGTCACCGAAAAACGCACTTTCATAAACTTCAAAAAAGGAAAGTGGGAAGAATATCAATCTGCAACAGACAACAGCTTTGCTGCCCTTCCTATCCCGACTGATGCCCGCCAAGGGGAGCGTGCCTTCCGTAAGGGCATTGAATCCGCCTCGGCTCATTTCATTCCCGCCGGGAGAATTCCCGAAATCCGGCCCCACTTCCCGGCGGAGGCCGCGAGCTTAGCGAGGGAACGCGACCTTATAAGACAGCTTGATCCAGGCGACCCCCAAATAAGGGATATAAACCAACGCATCAGATTGCTTGTGGACGAACACAAGCGGGCGAAATGGGAAGAGCACCTAAGAGGTTGTAACCTCTCTACCGGTGTAGGTAAACTTTGGTCCACCGTAAAGTCCCTATTGAATCCGACTAAGCACAAATACAAGGTTTCCATCGCCTTTGGCGATAACGTGCTGTCGGATGCGGAAAAATGCGCGAGCGCTTTCTGCCGACAATATATAATGCATCCTACGGTCGACTAGACGGAGAGCCAATAGACACGCACATAAACACAAATTCAGCGCGTCACCAATCACCATCACCGCCAGAGAGGTTGAGGACGCCATTGGTCGCGCTAAACCATCCAAAGCAGTGGGCCCAGACGGCATAGCCATGCCGATGCTTAAAAACCTAGGGAAAGAGGGTTTCAAATATTTAGCGCATGTCTTCAACCTGTCTCTCCACCTTTGCCATACCCGAGAAATGGAAAATGGCCAAGGTGGTCCCGCTACTAAAGCCTGGGAAACCAGCTAACGTAGGTGAGTCATATCGTCCGATATCTCTCCTATCGCCAGTGGCAAAGACGCTTAAAGCCATTCTGCTCCCTTATTTCCAAGCACTTTTGCAGCTAGCCCCTCATCAGCATGACTTCAGAAAACTCTATAGCACTACCTCCGCGCTAAATATCATTAGCACCCAGATAAATTGCGGTTTGAATCAATACCCCCACCATAGAACAGTACTCGTAGCGCTAGACCTATCAAAAGCCTTTGATACGGTCAACCATGGCTCATTACTGCAAGACCTGGAAGAGTCTACCCTTCCCCCATGTCTTAAAAGGTGGACCGCAAATTATCTGGGTGGTCGGCAGGCATCGAAGCAATTCAGAAACGAAACATCAAAACCAAGGAGAATTAAACAAGCGGTGCCAGAGGGTGGTGTCCTATCCCTACTTTTGTTTAATTTCGACATACCTAAGCTACCTTCACCACCGGAAGGAGTCACAATCGTTTCCTACGCCGATGACTGCACAATAATGGCCACAGGCCCAGGCCCAGAGATCGATGAGCTATGCAATAAAATAAACGGCTATCTCCCTGACCTCTCCAGTTTTTTCGCCTCGCGAAACCTGGCATTGTCACCGACTAAATCTTCCGCGACCTTATTTACAACATGGACGCCCCAAATGTCGACCATATTGAACATCCACGTCGATGGCACTACGCTACCGACTGTCCTACACCCCAAAATCGTGGGTGTGACGTTTGATCAGGATCTACATTTTGGCGCGCACGCAACCGCAATTGTTCCAAAAATTCAGAGCCGTAATAAAATCCTCAAATCCCTTGCTGGCAGTACCTGGGGAAAAGATAAAGAAACGCTCTTGACCACATACAAAGCAATTAGCCAGCCGATTACGTGCTACGCGTCACCCATATGGTCGCCAAGCCTAAAAACCACCCACTGGAAGAAACTACAGGCCTGCCAAAATACTGCTCTCAGAATCGCCACGGGCTGTCTTCTTATGTCCCCAGAACACCATCTGCATAATGAGGCGAGAATACTCCCCATCAGGGAGAGAAATGAGATGCTGACCAAACAGTTTCTGTTGAATACCCGGAAACCTGGGCATCCCAACAGACATCCGATTGACGAACCAGCACCGCCTAGGGGCCTAAGGAGTCATCTCCGTAAGCATTTTGAGGAAATACGGCACCTGAGAACCCAGCCGTATGAAGCGGAAAAACACAAGCAGGTCCTTGGTGAACTCCATAGACAGGCGTCGGACCTTTATGTCGGGAATTGCCCGGTGAATCCAGTACTTGAAGAAAAATATCCAGAACTCGTAGAAGAGGAACGCATACTCCCCAGGGAAACGCGTGTCACTCTTGCTCAACTTCGTTCTGGATACTGTAACAGGTTAAACTCTTACCTATCCAGAATCAACCCCGACATACAAAATGTATGCCCCGCTTGCAATGTGTCCCCACATGACACCAACCATCTCTTTAATTGTAATGTGGAACCAACGCCTCTAACACCCCTTTCCTTATGGTCCACCCCTGTTGAAACTGCAAGTTTCCTTGGACTCCCGTTAGAGGATATTGATGACAATTTGTGATCGGTCGCGGCTATTAGGTGGGGCGAGCATTGCTACAACAACAACAACATCTTCAGCTCGCTTGACAATTCTTACGTTTATGTTATAGTGATTTTAATTAACATTTTCTGTACTTACGTCCTCGGAGCAAATGTCAAGGGCGCATAGGCCTGGATTTGCTTCGAGCTCTTGTGGTATACTTAAATCTATATTAACTTGATTAAATTTGTCGATATTAAGTATTTTTGACCTTCTCAGTGTTCTAATTTTCAAGTATTAGGCATTCTGATGGTGTGAGGCTTCCAAATATATTTGTTCTGATTTCGGTGAAGTGATGGCATTCGTCAAGCAGGTGGATTACGGAAAGTTGGTTCAAGCAGCAGTACGGGTACGGTGGTCGGCTTTCCCCTTTAAGTATGTGGCTGTGTCACGATTTCGTGTCCGGTTCGTAAGCGAGTTAACGTTTTTTGATATCTGGGGTGCAAATAAGTTTCCTACCGTCTAGAGATATACGCCGCCGATAAGGTCGTTTTGCGCACGCCGCCGCCGAATGTCAAAAATATCGGCGCGGCGGCGGCGGCGTCCGGCGCGTTACTATATTTTCTACTCGTTGAAAAAGACTGTTTAGGCCTTTTATTGTTCATGTCGAAAATTGGTCGGATATGGTCGAATGTGGTATCAACGGATGCGCATCACTGTCAGTTATAAGAAACTAATTGCGAAATTTAACTCTTTCTAATTGTTCAAAAGTTATTTTAAAAAACAGGCCATTTCGATGTCAGCTTAATAAGTACTTTGCATCACCCATTTCACCAAGTTATTAAAACAAAACACTAAAAGAAAAGTTTTATAATACATTTATATGCTTACTTTGCATTTTTTTCCAAAAAATATTGAACAATGAATTCAAATAAAATTACCCAAGGCGTTTCAAATTGTTTTCAAATTTTCCTCAAATTGTTAAAAAAAAAGGAAAAAAGGCACCGATTTTTTTTTAAATTTTATATTGCGATTGGCTGCAAGAATAAGCCAAACCAGTGATGCAAAATCTTTTAGTAGGATCTAGGGGCATAAACACTCCTTTGAAATGATTCTTACCTCATACTTAAGTTGAGGATATATGTACGTATGTATGAAAAATCATTTGGGCTTACATTCAAAATTCTGTTGTTTATTTGCGAAACTATACAATAGCGTCTGAGTTGTTAATTTTAATTTTCACACTTCATCCTTCAACACCCAAGTCTCCGGGCTTGACATAAAGTTGGCGGCCCTATCCAAAACTAGTCCCTTGGAGTGAATCACATTGATTATAGCCTATCAACGAAGTTTAAATATCACCTACACGTTACGGCTCCTTTTACAAATGTGAATACGTAGGCACATATATGTATTTACCAGATGAGGCTTTGTCTTTAGCAAGAACACTCAAAGTGGTGAAGCAAAAGCTTTCCCAAGACAGTCGAAATAATTACCGTGTGTGCTACTACCCTAACGTAGTGGACAGTTGAACTAGTGTGTAAACTGAAGCTACGCGGTCATCCATAATGAGCTCTTATATCATAAGGCCGGAAAAACAGCAGTTAACACCTTTCAACTTAAAATTGGTCGACTTTCATTCTAAAATATCATTTTGATTTCACGAAGACTATTGAAATCAATGTTGGGAACACAAACGTCGACAAGCTTTATTTTAAAAACTTTATCCAGGGTCCTTGTAAAATTTTAATTATTTAGATGCGCCGAGTATTATACGATTTTCACCCATGAGTTACGCAATGACATCCACTTAGACTGCTTACGATTTCGAAGGCGGCATCCTTGACCGAATAGTCACTCTCTAACGTTTCAAGATGTTTCTCTGGTGTAGCTCGGCAGCATAGCGCGACATAAACATCCGTTAGAAAGTCTTCGGAGCTACACCCAGGGCTTCTAGGAGTGACGTCGATGTGGTCAGGATTGCTACGTTTGTACATCGGGAATTGTAGCTCCTAAAAACAGCCGAAAAAACTGGAGGCGCCCTGTGCCACGAGAGTCATGAGTATTAATAGAACATTAATAGCAACCGTAAGTCGCGGTCACCATGGTGTGATGGTAGCGTGCTCCGCCTACCACACCGTATGCCCTGGGTTCACTCCCCGGGCAAAGCAACATCAAAATTTTAGAAATAAAGTTTTTCAATTAGAAGAAAATTTTTATAAGCGGGGTCGCCCCTCGGCAGTGTTTGGCAAGCTCTCCGGGTGTATTTCTGCCATGAAAAGCTCTCAGTGAAAACGCATCTGCCTTGCAGATGCCGTTCGGAGTCGGCATAAAACATGTAGGTCCCGTCCGGCACATTTATAGGGAAAATCAAGAGGAGCACGACGCAAATTGGAAGAGAAGCTCGGCCTTAGATCTCTTCGGAGGTTATCGCGCCTTATATTTGTTTATTTAAGTCGCCTTTGTGCGTGTGGCCAAGGAGCCACAAATGACTTAAAGAAATTGTGTCAGCGACGATTATTAGGAGTTAACCCCAGGTGAAACTACGCTTAGCACGAGATATGCCGACAAAGGTGTGACCATTTTATGTATCTCTATTTGTTTTCAGCAGACGCAGGAGTACCAATTCCAAAGACCGGGGTTAGGTACCCTCTCTGGAGTAAATGAACGAGGGACAATCCCTCCGGTGCCAAAACGTTGATTTCCTAAAATACATACAAACGAAACCTTTCCTAAATATTAGTTTTTTGAATAGAAAAATCAAGCTTTTTGAAGTAAGATTACCGGCGTACGCCGGCGCACCATCCACGCCGCCGCCGCCGGTATATAACAGAGCCTACACCGCCGCCGCCGATAAAGTGATCGGCGTAAACCTCTACTACCGTCTCACATTGTAACTTTTTTCACTTTTAGGATGCCAAAATTAATAACAGCCAAACCAATGAAGCAATTCATTTGAAATTTTGCAGTGTGGTTGCAGATACCTAAAGAGAATAAAAATGGGCGTGATCCGGTCACTTTTTCTCCTTGCCCTCATATAAGGTGAAATTTCACATAATCATATTTTCTACTTTAAAAGCATTTTCCAGTGCCAATATAAATAAAAATTGTTTAGAAATCTAAACTTTAACTTTGATTAATATTTAAAAAATTTTATTTTCAAAGTCAAACACAACATAGGTACATACATGGTATAAATATTACAAGGTAAAACCGGTGAGAAAATTTTGAAATTCTCACTGCTCTCACATTTTTATTTTTTTATTTTGGTTTGTTTTCATAACAGAAATATAACAAACTGTATTATATTTGGTAATTCTATACGACAGCATGACACTCTTAATACACGTTCAAAAATATCAAGTGGGTTATCAAAAGACGCGCTTTGGATCCAGGATTGCGAATCCGAAAGCGAAGGAAAACAATTTTGGGTTTGTCAAGAGATATTTGCAAAAGAAGTTTTGAAAATTTTCATGTGGTTGTTGTAATTTTGATGATTTTGTGGTACCCACAAAAAAAAATTGTGAACATAAGTGTTTTGCGCGGATATAGTTTTGGTCTCCAAACCGTTGTTGGACCCACCCAAGGTAATTTTTTATAAGCGCGGCCAAAGGCCGCCAATGCAGAAAGGTGTTCTGCGCAAAAATACTATGGATCTACCCTCGGTTTCGGAGCACTCCGTGGTAATTTTTCGGTTTTTCGTTAATATCTTTTGAGCAATCTAAAATTTCAATACGAATCTTTTGACATCTCTCTCGGTATTTTGCGTTCTAACATTAATATTATATTTTATACAAAACCGAATTTCCTATTGGTAGAAATAACTTTTTTTGGTTGAGATTTCTCAACGGTCAACCGCATTCCAGAATTTTCAATTCAGAATTGTATTGTGGTCTCCCGCAAAAAGAAGCACCAGGCCACGATCCTCATCTGAGGAATTTTCTTCAACAAATTGTTGTGCCAAGGTGTGATATATATCCGAGGAGATTAAGGTCTAGCTTTCCATCTAATTTAAAGGCTACGTATCGTGTATTCATTTTTCTACGACCTGGCTCACCTAAATAAATGTTTTATGCCGACCCAAAACCGTATCTGCTAAGGTGGACGAACTTTTGGTGTCAAGGTAATGCCGAGGGACAATCGTTACCATTTATACCAATAATCTTAAATATTTTTGATGGATAGGCCAGCACACTAGCTCTACACCACGGCGGCAGACTTTGGCCGTTCAGCCGTTAAATTCAGCCTCCAAAAACTATCATACTCCAACTGGACGATGATGTTTAGCTAAGATGCGAAGAGCTGCAGCGCTCTTGCTGGCGTTATGGGAAGTTATGGGAAGATTTCCACTGAGTTCGGAAAAGCAGGTGGGGGAAGACTTTGATCTCTCTTGGTGCCCCCTGTTGGCATGAGTTATCGGGAAACAGGATTAGCTGGAGTGACTTCTTACGCAACGACCAGCATCTCCTAAACCGATAAGCGCCAATTAATAAATTTACCTTCCAAGATAATTTTTTTCTGCAGTAGCGAGGACACTTGAGACGTATCAACTAAGTGAAGAAGGATGAATGAAAAATCAATAGGGGTGGTCTCCAACATTCGCTTCTTAATTAGAATAGATTAAGAAGGAAGGTCCTTTCTTTTGTCCCTTTGCAAAAGTGGGACGCGTTGAGGCATCCACTACATTGGCAACTAATTTTTTTTCCATATACATAAAAACGGATTTCAAAACTTTTAGAAATATTTTTTCACTTATTTCATAAGCATTTTATTTTTTTGGCATTAAAAAAATGGAAAAATGTCATACCAACAATGTTTTGTGTGTTTCGTTTGGTTTGGCATTTCCACAAAGTTTAAGAGAGTTATTTTAAAATTTTTTTAAAAATCGAAAAACCATTATGGCCGCCAAAAGGATTAAATGGTTTTTACCATGGGTACATATATTTGTAAAAACTGAATCGAAATACATACTTTTAAATAAAAAGTGATATTTTAACTGGTATAAAGTTCGTTGGAGTCAATATCGCCGACATGCTCTGGTTCAGATAATAAGCCAATAACTTCCCTCGTTAATGCTCGCCGCTTTGACCTAGGGGTTTTCTGCAAACTGTTTATGAACGGGTCTGACGATATCAGCAATCTGTGCAGCAAATCCAAGTTACTACAATTTCTTGACTTTTTTGTGGTGAAAAGTTCACGATAGTTTCGTGCATTTTTCTTTCTGGACTCTTGAGCTTCTTCTGAAAGTTGACCAATAGGAAGAATAGCAGACACCATTTTACTCTTTCCATGAAACAGAATTTTATGTATGCTCACTGGCATATTGTACCAAGCATATTTTAGGATGATGTATATGCCGACAGAGCGTTGCAAACTTTGCCATCAATCATGGACAACACAAACGTTGATTTCACCAGTAAGTTTAGGTTATCTGTTTGAATTGTTGTAGGGCGAAGACTGGAAATTTGGTCTTTGGCAGAATGCACCTCCTTTGAAATGACATCTCGTGTTTCTTTTGTAAAAACAAATTTTATTGTGCGGCAGTATCTCGTGGAAGATGGAGCAGGATTACTCCAAACTATAACCTTTCGTTTGTCAACCATTGTATACATTTGAAGGAGTACTAGTGAAATGAAAAACATACAAGTGTCCGATTTGTTTTCTTCTGAAAATTGTTTTTTGTAACAGCTATGCTCAGCTCCATCACATCCCCATTTTATAATTGCATTTATTTCTTTAACCTCAGGAATAGAAAGCAATACCTCTTCTTGTGCAAGACACAATCTTCTTAAGCTGTGATCAATTAGGGATTGCAATTCAATTTCAGCATAGGTTTCCGTTACGGTTATTTTTTCAGGATAGCATAAATTCTTGGATTATTTTAAACAGTTATATGAAGGATACATTTTTCTGTTAATTTCTGAGGTATGCTACCGGATTAGGGAGTATTCATATGTTGAAAGATTTGAGTCAACTATCATCATTTGGTGACAAACTTTTCATATTTTCTTCCGATAGTCGGGACTTTTTGATTGCAGCGCCTCTTGATGGTGATGCCGTGGACAACTCCTAAATTTTTTTTGCAGAATTTCTTTTCCCTGATGATCGTAATTTCAATTCCGCTGCCATTAACAGTTGATCATTGTCGACATTGTTCATTAGTTCCTTAGCTTTTCGTTTTTTTTGTTCGCATAGATGACTCAGAGAAGTTTTTTGTTGGCCTCCCCGGCTTAGGAATATCACGAGAAGTGCATGGCTCAACATCAAGCATATAATCTGTAAAATCCAGATTTTCTGATAACCATTCATAGTTTTTCTCAATAAATCTACTTGTGTATCGAAAGCAACATGCCCATCTCTTACGAATATTATAAGTTAGCTTGATGATGTATTTTTTTAATTTTGAATGATCCACATATCTTCCAATTATACTCAAAATATGGTTTAGTATGGCTTTGTCTGTTTCTCCATCTTTGCTTTTTAGCCAAACTTCAAAGAGTGCATTTCGTGAAATAGCCATAACTAGTTGATGATATAGGAAAATTTGGTACAGTGTAGTTGGTTTTACTTCAATGCAGTCCGTCTTTGGTATGATTCATTTTTAACTTTGTTCTCTATTTATATAGTCTTAGCCCAAGCGTTTTATTATATCACTTGTCATAGAATAAGAAACTGGGTTTTTACGGGAAAATAATACCTGCTAATGCTTAACAAAAATATACTTACCCATTTCTTTGTTTTAAAGATCTACCTAAGATCTCAAACTCCGATCGAGCTTTAGGTAGGCGTTTATGTGATGTATACATACATATGTATATTCCCAAAGCAATCAATTGCTTAGAAGTATCACCCATAATAGGGTCGTCTATTATGGGTGATACTTCTAAGCGTGCATACATAACATAAGTTGATGGGATAAGTGCACAACTCGTTAGCTATGGGAAACCTCATATGACAAACAATGAAGGCTATTCAGTGCACAAGTTTCCTTTTTCTGGGTTTTTACCATTTCAGGTATAACTGTCTTTTTGGGATCTAGTATTGTAGACTTGAATTGAGGACATACCATTGTTAGGTCACTGCGCTTCATACGTGAGCGAGGGCACGAGCGAGTTGGCGATTACAAAGAAAAACTCAAAATTTCGCAATGGTTTTTTTTATCTGAAACTATATGAAATTCCCTTTAATGTGTATGTATTCGTTCAATGGAATTGGACGGAATCAGGCAAGTTTTATTCTATTGAAAACGAAAAATTTTCTAAGCTTACAAAACTTAGTGGCTGTCTAAAACAAAAAAAAAATTTTTAAAAATTGCCTACGTGGCTGAAACTTACCAATGCTGTTATAAACTACCCAAGTATGTTAAAATAGTTTGAAGTCAAAACAGTTATCGAAAAATCCACCACGTGGCCACAAAGTTGGTCGAAAATTTTGGACTGAAATGATTTTTGCACTTGTTTCAATTATCCAAGTTTCATAATACTTATCATGGTGATCGTGAGTTTTTTACTTTGCTACGTATACATTTTCTTAACAGTTGGTTATTAATCTGTTGCATGTTGGCATCCTAAAAGTGAAAAAAGTTACACTGTGCGTCTGTGCCAATCTTGCTGTAATGGCGCCGCGGGTTTACTGACAACTGAGAGCTTGTTGTTGTAGCAATCAGGACACTCCCGAAGGCCTTGGGGAGTGTTGTCGATGTTGATGGTCCCTTGCCGGATGCAGCCCGACCATCTCGGTAACGATTTGTTATGACCACAAGCGACCTTCTTGCTCGCCCCACCTAATAGCCGCGACCGATCACAAATTGTCATCAATATCCTCTAACGGGAGTCCAAGGAAACTTGCCGTTTCAACAGGGGTGGACCATAAGGAAAGGGGTGTTAGAGGCGTTGGTTCCACATTACAAATAAAGAGATGGTTGGTGTCATGTGGGGACACATTGCAAGCAGGGCATACATTTTGTATGTCGGGGTTGATTCTGGATAGGTAAGAGTTTAACCTGTTACAGTATCCAGAACGAAGTTG
This sequence comes from Eurosta solidaginis, assembly GCF_040869045.1. Lineage (NCBI taxonomy): Eukaryota > Metazoa > Arthropoda > Insecta > Diptera > Tephritidae > Eurosta > Eurosta solidaginis. The sequence continues at coordinate 111,503,831 of NC_090323.1, read as the reverse complement.
AGCAAGAGTGACACGCGTTTCCCTGGGGAGTATGCGTTCCTCTTCTGCGAGTTCTGGATATTTTTCTTCAAGTACTGGATTCACCGGGCAATTCCCGACATAAAGGTCCGACGCCTGTCTATGGAGTTCACCAAGGACCTGCTTGTGTTTTTCCGCTTCATACGGCTGGGATCTCAGGTGCCGTATTTCCTCAAAATGCTTACGGAGATGACTCCTTAGGCCCCTAGGCGGTGCTGGTTCGTCAATCAGATGTCTGTTGGGATGCCCAGGTTTCTGGGTATTCAACAGAAACTGTTTGGTCAGCATCTCATTTCTCTCCCTGATGGGGAGTATTCTCGCCTCATTATGCAGATGGTGTTCTGGGGACATAAGAAGACAGCCCGTGGCGATTCTGATAGCAGTATTTTGGCAGGCCTGTAGTTTCTTCCAGTGGGTGGTTTTTAGGCTTGGCGACCATATGGGTGACGCGTAGCACGTAATCGGCTGGCTAATTGCTTTGTATGTGGTCAAGAGCGTTTCTTTATCTTTTCCCCAGGTACTGCCAGCAAGGGATTTGAGGATTCTATTACGGCTCTGAATTCTTGGAACAATTGCGGTTGCGTGCGCACCAAAATGTAGATCCTGATCAAACGTCACACCCACGATTTTGGGGTGTAGGACAGTCGGTAGCGTAGTGCCATCGACGGGGATGTTCAATATGGTCGACATTTGGGGCGTCCATGTTGTAAATAAGGTCGCGGAAGATTTAGTCGGTGACAATGCCAGGTTTCGCGAGGCGAAAAAACTGGAGAGATCAGGGAGATAGCCGTTTATTTTATTGCATAGATCATCGATCTTTGGGCCTGGGCCTGTGGTCATTATTGTGCAGTCATCGGCGTAGGAAACGATTGTGACTCCTTCCGGTGGTGAAGGTAGCTTAGATATGTAGAAATTAAACAAAAGCGGGGATAGGACACCACCCTGTGGCACCCCTTGTTTAATTCTCCTTTGTTTTGATGTTTCGTTTCTGAACTGCACCGATGCCTGCCGACCACCCAGATAATTTGCGGTCCACCTTTTAAGACATGGGGGAGGGTAGACCCTTCCAGGTCTTGCAGTAACGAGCCATGGTTGACCGTATCAAAAGCTTTTGATAGGTCTAACGCTACGAGTACTGTTCTATGGTGGGGATATTGATTCAAACCGCAATTTATCTGGGTGCTAATGACATTTAGCGCGGAGGTAGTGCTATGAAGTTTTCTGAAGCCATGCTGATGAGGGGCTAGCTGCAAATGTGCTTGGAAATAAGGGAGCAAAATGGCTTCAAGCGTCTTTGCCACTGGCGATAGGAGAGATATCGGACGATATGACTCACCTACGTTAGCTGGTTTCCCAGGCTTTAGTAGCGGGACCACCTTGGCCATTTTCCATTTCGCGGGTATGACAAAGGTGGAAAGAGACAGGTTGAAGACATGCGCTAAATATTTGAAACCCTCTTTCCCTAGGTTTTTAAGCATCGGCATGGCTATGCCGTCTGGGCCCACTGCTTTGGATGGTTTAGCGCGACCAATGGCGTCCTCAACCTCTCTAGCGGTGATGGTAATTGGTGACGCGCTGAGTTTGTGTTTATGTGCGTGTCTATTGGCTCTCCGTCTATCTTTGTCGACCGTGGGATGCATTATATATTGTCGGCAGAAAGCGCTCGCGCATTTTTTCGCATCCGACAGCACCTTATCGCCAAAGGCGATGGAAACTTTGTCTTTGTGCTTAGTCGGATTCGATAGGGACTTTACGGTGGACCAAAGTTTACCTACACCGGTAGAGAGGTTACAACCTCTTAGGTGCTCTTCCCATTTCGCCCGCTTCTGTTCGTCCACAAGCAATCTGATGCGTTGGTTTATATCCCTTATTTGGGGGTCGCCTGGATCAAGCTGTCTTATAAGGTCGCGTTCCCTCGCTAAGCTCGCGGCCTCCGCCGGGAAGTGGGGCCGGATTTCGGGAATTCTCCCGGCGGGAATGAAATGTGCCGAGGCGGATTCAATGACCTTACTGAAGGCACGCTCCCCTTGGCGGGCATCAGTCGGGATAGGGAGGGCAGCAAAGCTGCTGTCTGTTGCAGATTTATATTCTTCCCACTTTCCTTTTTTAAAGTTTATGAAAGTGCGTTTTTCGGTGACGATGAAGTCGGCGGTACGCTCGAACGAAATAAGTATGGGCAGGTGGTCGGATGCCAATGTTACCATCGGCTGCCAGTTGACGCAGTTTACGAGTTCTGCGCTCACGATTGAGATATCTGGCGAGCTATGACAGCTTCCTACCATACGTGTGGGGGCGTCTCCGTTTATTGTGCAGAACGTCGTTTCGTCTATTTGATCCGCCAACATCTCACCCCTACTGTCCGCCCGCAAGTTTGAATGCCATAGGTCGTGATGGGCATTGAAATCGCCTAAGATAATGCGATTGTTGCCAGTGAGTAAGGCCTCGATATTAGGGCGGTATCCACTGGGGCAACAGGTGACAGGAGGGATGTAGATGTTGATGATTTCTAGATTTGCATCGCCTGACCGGACAGATAGGCCTTGACGTTCTAAGACATTGTCACTGCGGTCGATGCCAGGATCAAATATATGATATTGCACAGAGTGGTGTATAATAAACGCGAGGCCGCCTCCATTTCCGCTCTCGCGGTCTTTCCTGTGGACATTATAACCAGAGCAGGTCTGCAATGCAGATCTTGCTGTGAGTTTAGTCTCTTGAATCGCAGCAATGCGGATGTTGTGCCGCTTCATGAAATCGACTATCTCCGTAATCTTCCCAGTTAGTCCATTACAGTTGAACTGCAGAATTCTGAAGTGCATGAGGGGTGACGCCGCCACTCTAGGGGTAAGTGAGGGGTGACTACGCCTAGGTTGTGGAAGGCCAGGACATAATTGCTGTTGTGGCCTTGGGACTGGGCGCCCTTGGGCAAGCATTGGGGTACCCGGATGATTTGGGTTTGCGACCTGGCAACATGGCGCGATGAAACCCGTCGAGGGGTTGCCGTCGCGGAGACCAGAACATCTAGGAAAGTGGCACCACCCAAGGCAGGAGCTACATTGAGCGGATGTCGCAAACCTATATATTCTGTGCTGGCAGACGGTGCAAACGGAGGTAGGGACTAAGAGTCTGTTTCCCTGACCTGCACGATTGCTGCCAGAAAAGAGGGGGGGAGAAGAAGACGGGGGCAGGGGCTGATGCTCAGCATTGCTACCAGCTCTACTACGAAGGTAGTAGTTAGGAGTGGTATCAGCTGTTTGAGTTGTTGGCGCCGTGGGGCGCGAGCAGCAGCGGGTACTTGTTGTCGCTTGCTGAGCAGCGAAGCTGCTGGAAGGTAGTGGGGATACGCTTAGGAGTAGACTACGGGACGCCCTTGGGCGTGAGCAGCAAGGAGCCACAAAAGATTTATAAAAGTTACGTGGACGTCGGGTTTTGGGATCAAGCCCAGAACAACCTGTCCGATGCAACCATCCCTTGCACGAGACACACTGAACAGAGTATGACCGTCCTAAAAAGATTCTTTTCTGGCAAATGCAGCAAAACCATTTCTCAGGACCGGGGTCAGGAGACGGACCCGGATTGGGTTCGATACCTTCCCGGAGTAAGAGAATATGTAGCAGTCCTGCTGCAAGGAGCTGCTGGGAGGATGAAAATTTGTGGGAGGGACGAAACAAATTAAATGGGGTCACACTGAAATGACAGTCCTTGGTCGGGAAAAATCCCGAGTCGCTCCGGTACATAGAACCGACTGCCTTGGGAAGCGAAAAGGTTCTGGATGTTTCGGTATGCTGTATAAATTTGTACCAGTTTTCTCTGGCCCTGAATACATGATGCATTTTATGCAATTTTTCTTGAAGTTTTTTATCTTATTTTTCATATCCGTGAACCAATAATTCGCTATAAGTTTTTGATAACACTTATCGATTCCTTGATGACCTAGTTGTTCATGTGTTGAACGTATTAGTTCCCTTTCGAGTTCTGCCGGCACAAGAAGTAACCGGTTTTCTTTTTTCCTGAAGACTACGCAATTTTCCATCGCGTATTTTGCAATTTCTTCCTTCTCTAGTTTTTTTTTAAATTTAGTATATCTTTGTTTCTATTTTGCATAATTTGAAGTTGAAAGTCTATACTTTTTATTATTATTTTATTTATTACGGCCAAAAAAGCCTAATTCATTGTATAGTACAATTTACAAAATTCGTAATTGTTTCTTAAAACATTTTCATTAAAAAGAAATGAGTAAATTCATTGTTTAACTAATATTACATATTTAAATTTTTACAATATAGAAATAGTTTTTCTTTAAACTTAACAACGTTTTCACAGTCTTTTATCTTTGCTGGTAGTTCATTATACATCTTATAGCCTACGTATTGTAAGGTCTTTTTTGCGAACTCGGTTCTTACTTTGGGCAGTCTTAAATTTCTGCTACTCCTAGTTCCATAGTTATGGATCTCATGATTGTACTGTATCCTATCACTCAGATAATCTGATAACATTCCCTGTGTTATGTAATGTATAAACTTCAAAGAGTAATAACATATTAATTGTTTAATACTAAGCCAATTTAAAATAGGAAGCATAATATTTTTTGATGTTCTATAAGAGCATTTCAGTATCAAACGCATTGCTTTGTTTTGCTGTATTTGGAGCTTATTAATTAACGTATCATTTGTTACTAGTAGTATTGTTGGGCAGTAAATAAAATGTGGTTCTACAACTGATCTATATACTAATATTTTGTGATGTTGGCTAATGTGTTTACATGTTCGATACATAAATCCTATTTTCTGTGCAATTTTCTTCTCTAAATGATTTATATGTTCTGTGAAACTTAGTTTCTCATCAATTATTACACCTATGTACTTCATTTGATGTACTCTTTCAATTGCATTGGTTTTTATTTTCAGACTAGATTGGATTAAGTTATTATGGCTCTTGTGAAATATCATATACTTTGTTTTGTCAATATTAAGTTTTATCTTTCTGCTGCACAACCACTTATATAAATTAAGTCTTCTTGTATTTTCATGACAGATCAATCTACATTTTTGTCACTAATGCTAACTAATGCATCAGCCGCAAAAAGATTTATTTTACAATTTCTCAAACAAGTTTTTATATCATTGATGTAAATTATAAACATCAATAATTATAAATATGGAAAATTGTACAAGGCTGATTCTTCGAATACTGCTCTTAGAGATCAGTTTTTAACCAGTGTGAAGGAGTTCAATGTTCTTGATAAATTTTTATATAATCGGTATATGAGAATCGGAGTTGAAAGAAAATCCAAAAGCATTTTGGAATTATATTCGGTCAAAGCGTGGCTCTTCCAATATTCCTATTTGCATGAAGTACAATTGCTCACAGTCTCTAAATGACACTGTTGAATTTTTTGCAGAATTTTTCAAATCTAATTTCGAAGATGGAGTTACTATTCAGGATACCCTACACTCTAGCTCATAGTTATTTGAACGCATAGATTTCGGTTCACTGTTATTATCTGTGCAGGATGTCAGTAAAGTTATGTGCATGTTAAAGCCTTCGCTAAAATGTTATCCTGATGGACTTTGTGCATTTGTTCTGAAGCATTGCAGCTCAACTTTATGCATTCCTCTTTGCTACATATTTAATTTTTCTCTATCTTCTGGCTTATTTATTGACAGGTGGAAGTCCGCGTCAATCGCGCCGATCTTTAAGTCTGGAAATAAGAATGATGTCTCTAATTACAGACCCATTGCTAAGCTTTCAGTTTTCTTTGTTGTTAAGAGCATTATAGATCCGCGCCAACATGGGTTTGTTTCTGGTCGCTCTACAGTCACTAATTTGGCTTCTTTTTCGGACTTTTGCATATCAGCCTTTAAAGTCGGTTCGCAGGTGGATACCATATATACAGACTTTTCCAAGGCATTTGACAAGGTGTCTCATCAGCGTCTACTGAAGAAATTGGAGTTCATTGGTTTCCCCTCGGTATTCTTGAGTTGGTTGAAGTCTTATCTGTCTAATAGATCCCTTTGTGTTGATATTGTGGCAACTTCTGGGGTTCCTCAGGGTAGTATCCTGGGACCGTTCTTGTTCGTTCTCTTTATCAATGACATTGGTGCTTGCTTTCAGTTCTCCAATTTTCTACTTTATGCTGATGACCTGAAGATCTTTCGTAGGATTGATAGTTGTTGTTGTCGTAGCGATAAGGTTGCTCCCGAAGGCTTTGGGGAGTTTTATCGATGTAATGGTCCTTTGCCGGATACAGATCCGGTACGCCCCGGTACCACAGCACCATTAAGGTGCTAGCACGACCATCTCGGGAACGATTTATGTGGCCACATTAAACCCTCAGGCCATTCCCTCCCCTCTACATTTAGATATATAGTTTAACTATTTTCTATTATTATGCATATACTTTCTTTAGCTATTATCAATGCATATTCTAATTATTTACTTTTTTTATAATTTCTATATCTAGTCTGTAAGATGTAAATCATAGACTGAATAAACTAAACTGAATAGCGGGGCAAGTACTGAGCCTTGTGGTAGCCCAATGTTAACATCAACAACCGATGAAACTACGTCTCCAATTACCGTCCTCTGCTTTTTGTTACTCAGGTAACTACGAAACCATTCCAAAGCTTTTCCCTTGATCCCAATTTTATCCATTAACTTCCGCAATTCATTTCGATCGATTGTTTCAACCGCCCTCCTTAAGTCTAAGAAGCAAGATACTACTACCTTTTTATCAGCAACAGCCTCTTTCCACTCTGCAATTACCATGTTCAATGCTGTTTCGCAGGAGTGGCCTTTCCTGAAGCCTGATTGCTCTGGTATGATTATATTATGATCGTCTAGGTATGTTACTAGTTGCTTTATCACCGCTGTTTCCATAATTTTGTCATCAATAGGTAGGGTATTAATCGGACGCAGCTCGTCAGGTTTCATTGTATTTTTTACTTTTGCCACTGGTATTATTGTGGATATCTTCCAGCAGCTGGGAACAGTGCCACTATAAAACTCTTCGTTTATAATGTCCTTATATAAGTGTGCAATGTACACCATAGAGTCCTTGATAACACCCTCTGACAATAGATTTTTACCCCATATTTGTTTTTAAATGATTTTGTGATGTTCATTATATCTTCTAACTCGATACTGGTGAGCTCAAATCTTGCTACCGAGTTGGTTGTTTCACTTTCATCAACGAGATCAATTGTTTCAATACAATCATTGGTTTGGATTATGCTCTGAACAAAACAACACTTCAAGACATTAGCTATATCGTTGCTATTTTCTAGACATTCACCCTTAAATACTATTTTTTTAATATGCTCTTTATTGTCTGCAAGTTCCACAGAATCTTTCAAACATTTCCACATGATTTCATATTTCCTTTATTAATAATCACTTGATCTTCCATGTATTTCTTCTTCTTTTTAGCGGCATCATAATCATACCAATGACCTGTGCTAATCGCAATTTTATATAATTCAAATTTTCTTTTATGTAGTACTGTTAGTTCACGGTCGTACAACTTATTTCGCAATTGTATATTGATCCTCTTCTCGTATGTCAACGTTTGCATGGCTTCAGACAAGATATCAATCAATGCGTGAGCCCTATTTTCTATTACTATATTAGATATAGAACTTATATCACATATCCGCAACAGATTTATCAGGTTCTCCGCGATGTAGTTCTCCCAACAGACGGCATTGGCATATTTTCTCATTCCGCAATATTTTGAAGTAGGTATTTGAAAGCAGATTGTCTCATGATCAGATATTTTATATTCGCTGGCACATTCAATTTGATCTGGTCATTATTTGCAAATAGTAGGTCAATTTATGTAGCTGAGTGCTCCGTTACTCGCGTGTTAAAATCAATTCTTTGTATCATGGCCATTTGTGCAAACACACTTGTAATCTGGTTAGAGTACGTGGATGGTATATTCATGTTTATATTAAAGTCCCTGTTGAACCAAGGAGGATTTTCCTGGGTTACATGAAACTTAGGTAGTGGGGGTGTGCGACTGTTGACCAGTGGGTATATATGTATATACTTGCCCGCGAATATAACTATACAGCGACTAGAATGCAAAAACGAACCGTTCACGTTAAGATGATGATTTGCAATGATTTATTGGAAAACAAATTTTGTAGGTACAACCAAAAGCATAAGTGAGATTGAGAATGAGTTCAATAGTTAATGCTTAATGTTAGGTGTGTGTGTGTGTGTGTATGAACATGTTTACAAAGAGTGTGTTTAGTATAAATTGAGAGTAGTTAGCAGCTACTTAATAAGTGTTTTTAATATTTGCTATAAATGCTATTAGGGTGATCCAACATCCCGGCCCCGTTGAAGGAACCCTCATCAAGTTACAGGTAGGATAGCTAATTTGTGTATCGGGCGGCAACAAGACCCATTAGCAGTACGGAGGTGCGCAACACGAACATGACCATCTTTACCAGGTACTGTAGATTCGACGCGACCAAGTTTCCAGCGCAAGGGTGGCAAATTGTCGTCGTGAATTATTACTAGGGCTCCAACATTGAGATTCGGTTCAGGAGTCGTCCACTTGACCCGTGAGCGGAGTTCATTAATGTAGTCTTTGGACCAACGACGCCAAAATCGTTGTTTAATTGAGGAGATCATCTCGAAATGATCCAAATTAGATAGATTTTTATGTTCCAGGCAGCGCTCAGGTAAACCACGTAGGGACTCACCAACCAAGAAGTGTCCAGCAGTAAGAGCTCCGAAATCGTTCGGGTCTGAAGACAACGGCGATAGTGGACGAGAGTTGAGTATAGCTTCAATTTCAGCAGCGACAGTACTTAGCTCTTCAAATGTTAATTTGGTGTTTGCCAACGTGCGATTAAGCAAACCCTTTGCGCTTTTTACGGCTGCTTCCCAGAGCCCGCCAAAATGAGGTGACCTGGGAGGAATGAAATGAAAATTAATGAAGTCTGATGAACAAAATTTGAAAATTTCTTTTTGTATATCAGGATTAAACAGAAATTGCTTAAGCTCCTTTAGGTGATTGGCTGCTCCGACGAAATTCGTAGCGTTATCGCAATATATATCGCATGGCATTTTTCGACGACTACCCATACGTTTAAGTGCATTTAAAAATGCCTTCGTTGACAGGTCCGATACTACCTCAATATGAACTGCTTTGGTGACCAAGCACACGAATACGGCCAGATACGACTTGTTGGGTGGCTTTCCACGAATCCGCAAGTATGTGTTGATGGGTCCACAGAAGTCAACCCCACAGCGTTCAAATGGACGAGAAGGTGTGAGACGTGCAGGTGGCAGCGGTCCCATAATCTGTTGCAACAGCTTTGGTCTGTAGCGGACGCAATGGACACACGAGCGAACAATGCGGCGAGCGACGTCTCTAGCGTTGACTATCCAGAATTGGAGTCGAATTAAGGCTACCAATGCCTTGGGGCCTGCATGATAATTTTGCATATGTAAGTAGCGAACGTATTTTGTTACAAATTGCGAGTTGCTGGGTAGTAAGATTGGATGCTTTTGATCGTTCGGTAGATCTGCGCTGTCCAATCGGCCACCAACCTTAATAAGTTCAAAGCCGCTTGAATTGTCTAAAAATGGTGTTAAATATTTTAAGGTGCCTTTCAATGGCAGATTTTTTCTGATCAAACGGATGTCGTCGGCGAAGTGCTGCTGTTGAATCATCCAAACGATAGAATATAATGCATGCCGCAGCTCTTGAGGTGTTGGCGAAGAAGTCGTTTGTCTGGACCTTTTTCTGCATATGTCACTGAACCTAAACATCCAAGCAACGAGTCGAAGACAGCGTATGTATGAGCTAACTTCCTCGATGGTTTTTAGGATGTCATTTGTTTCTACAATGGCAGCAAACAAGCTTTTTCGCTTTTCAGCGTTGACTATGTTAATATCTACGTCGAATTTTTCTCCCTTAGCAGGCCATTTCGCCACGTCTTCACGCAGGAACCTTGGACCTGAAAACAAGTTCGATGTTTTCAAGTCATCGACAGTGCAGCCGCGAGATACCAAGTCTGCGGGATTTTGTTGAGTTGGCACGAATCTCCAATGGCCCTTCGCTGTTAACTCCTGTATGTCAGATACTCTGTTGCCTACAAACGTTGACAATGTCACCGAGTGTTGTTGCAGCCAATGAAGCACTAGTTGCGAATCAGTCCAAAAGAATGCGAAAATTGGTTTCTTTGAAAAAATGTTTTTTACCTTATTGTACAGTTGAGCGAGAAGATGCGCACCGCAGAGCTCGAGTTTCGGAAGCGATTGTTTTTTGACTGGAGCCACACGTGACTTTGATGTAAGTAAGTGAACAGCAATATTCCCATCGGCATCTTCGGTGCGCAACCATATGCTCGAATTGATGCGTCGCAAAAGCCGTGGAGTTGAAGATTGCATGTGTTCGGCTGCAGGCAATAACGAGGCACCGCAAGCGTTGTTAGCAAACCGAGTGATAACAGACATTTGTTCCAAGCTTGCTGCAGGTTTTGTGGAACGGACTCGTCCCAATCGAGCTTTAAGAGCCACAATTCTTGCAATATGATTTTGGATGTGATCAGAAGTGGTGACAGCAATCCGAGTGGGTCGAAGAGTGACGATGCAGTCGAAAGGATCGTACGTTTTGTAACCGCAGTATGGACTTGCTTTGGTAAGAAAGCGAATAAAAACATATCACTGTGTTGATTCCATGTTACACCAAGTGTGCTGGTAACGAAGTCTTCTGTAAAGTTGAGCTCCTTTGAAGTTTGGCATTCTCTGAAATCTGGGTGGTTGGAGTGCCATTTGGATAAAGGAAAGTTGCCTCGCTTGAGTACAGAAATTACTTCAGTTTTTACTGTGTTCAAGGCGTCAACATCGTCAGCTCCACACAACATATCGTCCACATAGAAAGACGACTTTACCACATGAGCACCAACTGGGAACTCGTGCATGTATTTGTCTGCCAAATAGTGTAGGCTGCGCACTGCAAGGTATGGCGCTGAAGCTGTTCCATATGTGACGGTATTTAGCTTATACGTACGGAGTTCTACATCTGGCGAAGCTCGCCAAAGAATATAATGGTATTTACGATCATTATTATTCAAAAGTACTTGCCTATACATCTTTGTGACGTCTGCGGTTATGGCGTATCGAAACAAGCGAAAACGTAGCAAAGGTATGTACAGCTCTGTTTGAATTGTTGGTCCAACTAGTAGTATATCATTTAATGATTTTTGCGATGTCATCTTACATGAAGCATCGAACACAACACGAAGTTTTGTTGATTCGCTGCTGGGCTTAAAGACACAATGATGTGGTATGAAAAAATGAGATTCATCTAGAATCGGGTTTGCAACAACGGACATGTGGCCGAGAGTTTCGTATTCGGCCATAAATGATATGTATTGCGATCTAATCTCAGGCGATTTTAATAGCCGTCTCTCGACCGACATGAATCGACGACGCGCTGTTTCGAAAGAGTTCCCCAGACAAGTAGGACTATCTTTGAAAGGCTTACGGTTATGCGTCCAGTGGCATCATGATAAGTGTTGGCTAAAAAGTGGTCTTCGCATATGCTGTGCTCCGGTTGAATTTGCTTGTGTGGTGCGTTGACAGCTTCGAGTTTCCAAAGCTGCTGTAATTGGTCGTCGATGGAGTCTTCGCATGACATCAAACAAGTAGATGTATTCGCTTGACGCTCTTGCTGATATCGGCCAGACACGATCCACCCGAACAACGTTTTTTGTAATGTTGGTAAATTAGCTCCTAACCGGATTTGGCCAACTGCAAGCACTTCGAAAAATGCCTCTGTCCCAAGCAGGAGATCAATGCGGCGCGGCTTGAAGAATTCTTCGTCTGCCAAAGTTGTGTTGCGTGGAAGGTTCCATCTCGAAGTGTCGATTTCAGCATCCGGTTGGTAGGCGATGTGCGTTGTAATGCCGAATTGTAGGGACAAATTAAAGTCCGATGTCCGTGACTTGACGGTTGTAGTTGTGCGTGCCTTCAGGTTTGTAAGTGAGTTTCCGATGCTACGTATTCCAACGTGGTGTTTTTCACGACCAAGACGAAGTTTTTGGGCGAAGTCGTCCGTGATGAAATTCACTTGCAAACACGAATCAAGCAAAGCCCTGCCGAGTATGTACTCACCGGTTGCGTGCTTGACTAGAACCATTGCCGTTGCTAGTATTACTTGCCCGCTTTCCGACGTTCCCATATGTGAATGTGTTGCAGCTTGCGAAGAATGCGGTTCGGCATAAGATTGAGGTCTAAAAGTAGCGTTTGTTGATTGCCAAGTTGGTGCAGCAGACTGCGAAATATGCGTGATGGGTGTTGGTTGCTGTGTCGATGACGTGGCTTGCGATGAATTGCCATGATGTAACATCGTGTGATGGCCTTTTTTGCATATTCGACAGCGACTTTTTGATGGACATTGAGCTAATCTATGCCCATTGCCAAGGCAGTTGATACATAAGTCATGCGTTTTCATTGTATCGAAGCGCTGATTTGAAGTCATCTCCTTGAATGTAGGGCAACCAGTGAGTCTATGTTTGGAGCTGGCACAGAGAACACAATTGGAACTGGATACAGCAAACGATGATTGCTGGTTGCTATTCGTCCCACGATTATGCTTGCCAGATTCTGACTTGCGTTTGACTGACGAATCAGGAATGCAAAAACTGGCTGTGGCGTTCTAAGACCTGCGAGCATTTGGACCAAGTCGGAAGGGATTTGTAGTCGAGGGACTCGTTCCATTTATTGCGAGTCTGCTGGTCACATTTGCCCATAACTATATAAATCAACATGGCTTGCGCAATCTCGGAGCTTGTACCCAGTGATTCCAGCGAGCTGTAGATAGCGGATGCTTTGTCTACGAGACTTCTCAACTGCTGAGCGTTCGACTTGTCTGCTGGCTGCAGCGTAAAAAGCGTGGCGATTCCTTCTAAAAATATCAAAGTCGGATTGTCAAATCGTTCTTTGAGTCTGTCTAATGCCTTGGGATAATTCTCACTGGTTACTTGAAAGGCCTTCACTGTTTCTAGGGCTGAGCCTTTCAAGCAGGATAAAAGGTAGTTAAAACGCTCTATATTTGATAGTCGAGACTCACGTGAGATAATTTGAGTGAAAGACGTTATAAAGTTCTTATACTCAGCGTAGTCTCCACTGAAGGTAGGCAGCGACAACCTTGGGAGATGCGACGACGTAACGACAGGTGCAGGTGTACCCGTATCAGTATAATTTACTGTGGTATTACCATCATCCCAAAGTCGTGCCTGTATGCTGAGCTTTACAGCCACGTAGCTGTCTTCTAAGTCAGCTCGACCGTTATCGGAAGGGTCTAAATCCTCTATGTCTGCTTGCACGGAAAGTGCTTGTTTGAAGTAGGACTCCAAAATCCCTAGTCGACATTGGAGTTCGGCGTGCGCCGGCTTTTCATCCGTATCCTTAATTGCCTCTACAATGGATTTTATACGCGAAATATTTCGTTTAATATTGGAGCGCTTGCGTTTACATTCTTCTAGGGACATGGTGACTTGCGACGTGGTATACGACCTGAATGATTGTTCAGTTGTCTGCTGGGTTGTGCTAATATTGATTGCGAAGAAAAATGCTGCTAGTCAAGTGATGACGTAGGCAGGGCAAGCGAAAATGACGAAACGAGCAGAGCAACGTCAGCTTAGACGTGGGTGTATACGCTAGCGGCGCAGCAATCAACAACGAAAATGACGAAACGAGCAGAGCAACGTCAGCTTAGACGTGGGTGTATACGCTAGCGGCGCAGCAATCAACAAAAAAAATTATTTGCAATGAACCGCAACAGCGAATATGAATGCAAACTCAAATAATGCAAAAAGGTGGCTGTGACAAAAATAATAATTTTATGCATACATACGATTTCCAAATGGCAGTTGATAGCGGCAAACGGTTTACATGTACAGATGATTATTTGTATACAGTGCTGCCGATTGTCCACGGGAAATGTACAGCACAATTACGGCCGATGAACTGCTGACTGCGGGATCGGCGGTTGTTGTTGTGATGTTCGACGGTTGATAACTCCCAATCTGGACTACGAAGTTGCACACAAGCTCCACGTTTGGGCGCCAAAATGTTGAACCAAGGAGGATTTTCCTGGGTTACATGAAACTTAGGTAGTGGGGGTGTGCGACTGTTGACCAGTGGGTATATATGTATATACTTGCCCGCGAATATAACTATACAGCGACTAGAATGCAAAAACGAACCGTTCACGTTAAGATGATGATTTGCAATGATTTATTGGAAAACAAATTTTGTAGGTACAACCAAAAGCATAAGTGAGATTGAGAATGAGTTCAATAGTTAATGCTTAATGTTAGGTGTGTGTGTGTGTGTGTATGAACATGTTTACAAAGAGTGTGTTTAGTATAAATCGAGAGTAGTTAGCAGCTACTTAATAAGTGTTTTTAATATTTGCTATAAATGCTATTAGGGTGATCCAACAGTCCCCAATAATTAGATTATTATCCGAATCTTTAAGGTGCTCTGTGACGATCTCATTTAAATATTTAACAAAATCTGCATCGCTGCTACTAAGTGAGTGATAGATTACTCCAAATTGCCACTTTAGAGCGCATTTTTTAATTTTTATAATACACCACATGTTCATTTCGAAAGACTTATTGCATACAACGTTGAATTCTACTTGTTCATGTATATAAAATAACACACCAGTCATGTGCCTACTGTGTGAATCACAAGTTTCGGAGCACACTACTAAGGCTGGTTGTTTAACTTCGATAAGACGTTCTAGCTCTACTTTATTTGAAACAATACTATTAATATTAAGATATATGCACTGCAGGATACAGCCTTCTTTATTACGTGTAGTATACGCTTTAGTTTTCCGTGATATAGTCACATTATATTTGGTTTGTTGCTAGTAGCCCATATGTTTTTTCCTAAAATTCAGCTTCTGCTGATATACAGGGCACAATCTGTCCATAGTATCGTGGTTTATATCTAGTCCCATATTCAGATCTTTGTTTGCTCTAATGCAGTTGATACATTTATTAATTGCTGTCTCATTGCATTCTTTGGAAATATGTGCGCCGTGACATTTAGTGCACACTTCCGTTTCTTTACAGTCTTTAGCTTTATGATTGAAGCCTTTGCACTTAAAACAACACAAAACCTGCACTGAATCGTAGACTTTGCATCGTTCCCATCCTACATTAAGCCTTTCCTCAGCTAATATCTTCGCAAACTCTTTGACATCCAATTCTAGAACTGCATTGTAGTAAATATTTCCATTTTTATTTACTTGGTATAGCTTTGTAATTTTCATATCGGTTTGGCTTAAGCAATTATTTTGTCTTTTAATTCTTTGAGCAAGCTCCTCAATTTCATATTTGTAACTTATTCCGGTTATAAGAACAGATGGGTTACTTTTTTAGAGATCCTCACCTCATAATTATTTTCAATTGCATTTCTTATTTTTTCTCTCTGCAATATTTGCACTTTACCACTCCATCTTGTCCACCCACTATGTTCATAATTCGCAACTTTGGGATCAACTTTTGCGTTAAGATCTATGTTAGTTTTTCAACTTCCTGTTTAGTACTAGGCTTAATTATTAGAGGAACTACATTTCTTAGCTCTGGCAACTCTTCTTTTTTTGATTTGGCACTTTTTGCTGCGTTTGCATATGAAAGTCTGGCATCCCCATTTGTATTTTTCCTTTATTTCTGCACACATTTTCTCATTTTCTTTAGTTATTGCTTCAACCATTTTCTTGTTATCATCCCCATTTGTATTTTTCTTTATTTCTGCACACATTTTTTCATTTTCTTTAGTTATTGCTTCAACCATTTTCTTATCTTCTTTGTTGTTTTCAATAACCTTACGTACCTGTTCGCTAGTTTGCTTTAGAACATCAGCTATATCACGGAGTTTATTTACTTCTTTAACACTTTTCTCACATGTCTCTTGAGCTTTTTTCATTGCCTTAATTCTTTCAGCAAATGCTGTTTCTACCGCCTTCAGTACTTGCTTAATTTCGTCTTCATTTTTCTTCAGGGAAATATCGAACTCGTTCCTATATTCAGCTTGCTTTTGGCCATTTTGTTTCACAGCCATTTGCATATCTTTAAGGATGTCATCAACGTTACTTATGTACTGCAAACAATCATCGCACATACGCCTTGACAAGGGATTTTCGCCACTTCTGTCCGAATGGTGCCTTTGCACCTGTCACATCTTGCTTCCATCCTTCCTCACCAACTACATCAATTGCTTCCTTGTACCTGTGCTTATTTTCAATTAATACACTAGTTTTTAAGCAAGCTACCTTCGAGATAACAATTTATTTAATAATTTAACAAAATTTTCGCAAAAGCATCCAAAATTTACGTCGTTCTTTTTTCAGAGTTGCCAACTTTCCCTTTCTACTACACCTATCAATTCCTGTGACTCATTTTCAATCCTACTGAACAAATCTACATGCGTCATGTTTTTATCCTCTCGATGGACTATTGTATAATTATAGTTTTCTAGTTCCAGCGCTCCTTGCTATTGTACTATTGATTGACTTTTTGCTAAGAGTTTGTGCTAAGGAGTTGCAATCGGTAACTATTTTAAATTCCAAACCTTCTAGATATACTCTGAATCGACAAAGTGCATAAATGATTGCTAATGATTAAAGTTCAAAACTGTGATACCGTTTTTCGGCGTCTGACGTTCTCCTGGAGAAATAGGAACTTGCGTCGCAGTGTAGTTCAGTGTCCTTTTTATGATTGTAAATTGCTAATACCGGCCCTGATATTAAATGTTTTTTAAGGTCTTCAAATGTTGTAACGCATCTCGGTGCATATAAACGTAGCGTCGTTTTTCAGCAGTTCGTATAAAGGACGAACTATAACAGAAAAAGATTCAACGAATTTTCGGAATCCTACGAATGATTGCAACTCGCGTTGATTTCTAGGTCTTGGGAAATTCTTAATGGTATTAATGTGACTTTCGGAAGGTCGTATTCCACGATCTGTTACTTTATACCCTAGGTATTCCACCTCATCGTAAGCAAACTTGCACTTATTTAGTTTAATTCGGAGGCCATACTCTCTAAGGTGTTGTAAGACTCGTTGAAGTAATTCGAAATGTTCGTTTAGTGTTTTGTTCGCGATGATAATGTCATCATTATTGTCAATAAATATTCTCAAAATTGTTGTTATGTATCTCTGAAATATAGCCGGCCCCTTTTTTAACCCAAAGGGCATTCTTAAAAATTCATACTGGCCATTCGGAATGACGAACGATGTATATTTGATAGATTCATTTGCCATCTGAACGTCGTAAAACCTGACTCCAGGTCTATAACTGAAAAAATTTTATTTTCCCCTTAGTATTCTAGGTCTTCAATTATCGGAAGTGGATAATTATCCCTTGCAATCAACCTATTTAGGTTCCTATAGTCAACGCACATTCGAGTAGCACCTGACTTTTTCTTTGTGAGAACTATTGGTGACGCGTAGGGTGAATCACTATGTCTTATAATGCCTTTCTTAAGCAAGACTTCAATAATGTTATTAACCTCAACCAACCATTTTCCCTAAATGATAGTCGCCTTGCCTTACATGTTGGCTTATTAGATGGTACTACAATTTTGCTTCAAAGTTAACCTTTGGAACTAGTTGCCTTTGGTTTCCCACATAAGTTGTTTCAATTATTTTTCTAAAATTTTCTGCCGAAACTGAAGGTAATTTGGGGTTCACGTCAATTTTTCCCTCTTCGCCAATGTTACAAACTTTCTTAAGGGTTGTTTGACTTTTACCAACAGCAGCCTGATCGGCAACAAAGATTTTAAAGCATCAAGTTTTGACACACCTGTGAATATAAGCGCGTTGCCCGTTTTGTCGCGTAGGCCGCCAAGGATGTATTCAACTAATTCACTTGCGCCGTTTGGAGCGGTTTGAGCAATCTGTTGTATCGGCAGAACATAATGGGTGAGAGTTTCTGTTTTTTGCCAAACACGCGACCCCAAATGTCTCTTATGCTGACCGGTTTTTTAAATTCGTTGCATAAAGATTGTTTCACATCGTGCCATGTTTGTGCCTCGATCATTTTCATCAGCAGCTGGGCACTACCGGTAAGCGTTCGACGTTTCCCAAGGCAGTCGGTTCTATGTACCGGAGCGACTCGGGATTTTTCCCGACCAAAAACTGTCATTTCAGTGTAACCCCATTTAATTCGTTATGTCCTTTCCACAAATTGTCATCCCTCCAGCAGCTCCTTGCAGCGCGACCGGGCAGGTATCTAACCCAATCCGGGTCCGTCTCCTGATCCTGGACCTGAGAAATGGGTTTGCTGCGTTTGCCGGAAAAGAATGTTTTTACGACGGTCATACTCTTGTCAGTGTGTCTCGTGCAAGGGATGGTTGCATCGGACAGGTTGTTCAGGGCTAGACCCTAAAACCATCTTCTTTTGTGGCTCCCTGCCGTTCACGCCCAATGGCGTCCCGTAGTCTGAGCCTTAGCCTCTCAGAATATATATGTTTGCGACCTCCGCCCAATGCAGCTCCTTCCTTGGTCGGCGACACTTTCCTAGATGTTAAGGTCTTCGCGACGGAAACCCCCCGACGGGCTTCATTGCGCCGTGTTGCCAGGCCGCAAACCCAAATACACCGGGCAACTTGCGGGCGGACAGTAGGGGTGAGATGTTGGCGGATCAAGTAGAAGAAACGACGTTCTGCACAATAAACGGAGACGCCCCCACACGTATAGTAGGAAGCTGTCACAGTTCGCCGGATATTTCAATCGTGAGCGCAGAACTCGTAAACTGCGTCAACTGGCAGCCGATGGTAACATTGGCAACCAACCACCTGCCTATACTTATTTCGCTCGAGCGTACCGCCGACTTCATCGTCACAGAAAAACGCACTTTAATAAACTTTAAAAAAGGAAAGTGGGACCAATACAAATCCTTTACAGACAACCGCTTTGCTGCCCTCCCTATCCCGACTGATGTCCGCCAAGGGGTGCGTGCTTTCCGCAAGGTCATTGAATCCGCCTCGGCTCGTTTCATTCCCGCCGGTAGAATTCCCGAAATTCGGCCCCAATTCCCGGCGGAGGCCGCAAATTTAGCGAGAGAACGTGATATCTCGATCCCGGCGACCCCCAAATAAGGGATATAAACCAACGCATCAGATTGCTTGTGGATGAACACAAGCTTCACATATATTTTAAAGTTCTCTTTGTGACTTTTCTTCATTTTTGATGTTGTTGTGGGCTGGTTTTTAAAATTTTTGTATTATGCATATATCCACTGGCATGAGTTTTATCCAAATTTTATTTGAAAGTTTGGAGGGTATTTCCGTTGCTTCCTGTGTATCTTTGTCTTTAGAGATATCAGAAGCATTCGGAATAATGATTTGTTGTTCGCTTTAGGCAGAGCTGCCTTTAATGTCGATTGCGACATTTTGAAATTTACTATTTGGGATTTACTTGAATTATTTATTGCTCTTCCTCAGCTTTAAAAGAAAAAAATATATATATTTCATCCCGACATCGGCCGCAGGGACAATGTCCTGGAGCGTCATGGCTTATCTGTCCGGTCAGGCGATGTAAACCTCGAAATCATCAACGTCTACATTCCTCCTGCCACCTGCTGCCCCAGTGGATTCCGCTCTAATATTAGTGCGTTACTCACTGGCGACAATCGCATTATCTTAGGCGATTTCAATGCCCATCACGACCTATGGTATTCAAACTTGCAGGCGGACAGCAGAGGTGAGATGTTGGCGGATCAAATAGAAGAAACGACGTTCTGCACAATAAACGGATACGCCCCCACTCGTATGGTAGGAAGCTGTCACAGTTCGCCAGATATATCAATGGTGAGTGCAGGACTCGTAAACTGCGTCAACTGGCAGCCGATGGTAACATTGGCATCCGACCACCTGCCAATACTTATCTCACTCGAGCGTGCCGCCGACTTCATCGACTCTGATAAACGCACTTTCATAAACTGTAAAAAAGTAAAGTGGGAAGAATATAAATCCTTTACAGACAGCCGCTTTGCTGCCCTCCCTATCGCAGGGTCATTGAATCCGCCGCGGCTCGCTTTATTCCTGCCGGAAGAATTTCCGAAATTCGGCGACCCCCAAATAAGGGCCATATACCAACACATCAGATTGCTTGTGGATGAGCACAAGCGGGCGAAATGGGAGGAGCACCTAAGCGGTTGTAACCTCTCTGCCGGTGTAGGTAAACTTTGGTCCACCGTAAGGTATCGAATCCGTCCAAGCACAACGAAAAAATGTCCATCGCCTTGGCGATAAAGTGCTGACGGATGCGAAAAAATGCGCGAGCGCGTTTTGCCGACAATATATAATGCATTCTACGGTGGCCAAAGCTAGACGGGGGGGGGGGGGGGGGGGGGCACAGACACGCGCACAAACATAAATTCAGCGCGTCCCCAATTGTCATCACCGCTAAAGAGGTTGAGGATGACATCGATCAAGCTAACCCATCTAAAGCGGTGGGCCTTGACGGCATGACCGATGCTTAAAAGCCTAGGAAATGAGGGTTTCAGATATTTAGCACATGTCTTCAACCTGTCTCTTTCCACCTTTGTCATTCCCGAAAAAAGTGAAAATGGCCAAGGTGGTCCCGCTACTAAAGCCTGGGAAACCAGCTAACGTAGTAGTCATATCGCCCGATATCTCTCCTATCGCCAGTAGCTAAGGCGCTTGAAGCCATTTTACTGCCCCATTTCAAGGCAAATTTGCCACTAGCCTCTCATGAGCATGGCTTTAGAAAACTACACAGCATTACCACCACGCTAAATGCCATTAGCACCCAGATAAATTGCGGTTTAAATCAAAACCCCCACCATAGAACAGTACTCGTTGCGCTAGACCTATCAAAAGCTTTTGATACGGTCAAACATGGCACGTTACTGCAAGACTTGGAAGGGTCTACCCTTCCCCCATGTCTTAAAAGGTGGACCGCAAATTATCTGGGTGGTCGGCAGGCATCGGTGCAATTCAGAAACGAAATATCAAAGCCAAGAAGAATTAAACAAGGGGTGCCACAGGGTGGTGTCCTATCCCCACTTTTGTTTAATTTTTACATATCAAAACTACCTTCGCCAACAGGAGTTACTATCGTTTCTTACGCCGATGACTGCACAATAATGGCCACAGGCCAGGGCCCAAAGATTGATGAACTTTGCAACAGAATAAACGGCTACCTCCCTGATCTCTCCAGTTTTTTCGCCTCGCGAAACCTGACGTTATCACCGTCTAAATCATCCGCGACCTTATTTACAACTTGGACGTCCCAAATGTCGACCATTTTGAACATCCACGTCGATGGCACTACGCTACCGACTGTACTACACCCCAAAATCTTGGGTGTGACGTTCGATCAGGATCTACATTTTGGTGAGCATGCAGCCGCAATTGTACCGAAAATCCAGAGCCGTAATAAAATCCTCAAATCTCTTGCTGGCAGTACTTGGGGAAAAGATAAACAGACCAATTCTAAATATTCTCGCGGATTTTTTATTCCCGCGGAAAAATTCCTCCAATTCTTTTCTCCTAGGGAGAAGAATAATTGGGGAATAGGAATTTCGAATTTTCGAAGTCAGCTGTTTTGTCACTTGAAATTTCGTTGCGCATTTCTTATTTTGTTTAAAACATTGAAAAGTTTAATTATTGTTGCGAATTTGTTTGAAATTAAGAAATAAAGTATAAACAATGCACATTATTGCATTTCATGTGGTATTCACTGGAATAAGTAATAAATTGGTGCCACAGCAACATCAACAGAGGAACATAAGAAGAGGAAGACGGCGTGATAACACAAATCCGCCGGAGTTGCATGCATTCATTCTGCAAAGCAATTTTCTGGCGGCCAAGTCGAGTTGAGTTCGCCTTTCGCCATATGCCAAAATCTATTTAAGCCTTCTTAAAAAATCCTTGCGCAATTTCTGGATGGCTGCATCAAATATACGAAGAGCTCTTCCATTGCTTATGATATACTTTCGACTTAAAATAAAGAATATTGTGGTTGTTGTTGTTGTATTAACAGTGAGAATATTGTGGTAGAATGTAAATACATATTTTAGCACAAATTTGTACAAATAAGTTTTCTTTTTTAAAAGAACGAATTTCCTTTAACTATTTTGATGCATTCCCTCTAATTTAACTAGTGAAAAAACTCCTATGAAATTGCAGAGAAATCTCCCTCTCCCTCACATTCATAATACCTATTTTTCTCCCATAACCGGTTTCCGCTTTTTCGAACATTGTTCAGAATAGGAGGAAAGGGAGAAGTGAAAAAACTGACAAGGAACTTTTATTTAGAATACGAGGAATGGGAGAAGGGAAAAAACTCGCACGGAATTTTCGTTTAGAATCGGGCTGAAACAAACGCCCATTACCACACACAAAGCAATTGGCCAGCCGATTGCATGCTACGCGTCCCCTATATGGTCGCCAAGCCTAAAAACTACCCACTGGAAGAAGCTAAAGGCCTGCCAAAATACTGCTCTCAGAACCGCCACGGGCTGTCTTCTTATGTCCCCAGAACACCATCTACATAATGAGGCGAGAATACTCCCAATAAAGGAAAGAAATGAAATGCTAACCAAACAGTTTATGTTGAATACCCAGAAACCTGGGCATCCCAACAGACATCTGATTGATGAGCCAACACCGCCCAGGGGCTTAAGGAGTCACCTCCGTAAGCACTATGAGGAAATACGGCACCTGAGAACACAGCCGTATGAAGACAAAAAACACACAGCCGTATGAAGACAAAAGACATAAGCAGGTCCTTGGTGAACTCCATAAACAGGCGTCGGACCTCCATGTCAAGAACTGCCCGGTGGATCCAGTACTCAAAGAGCAATACCCTAAACTTGCGGAAGAGGAACGCACACTCCCTAGGGAAACGCGAGTCACTCTAGCGCAACTTCGATCTCGATATTGTAACAGGTTAAACTCTTACCTATCCAGAATCAACCCCGACATACACAATGTATGCCCTGCTTGCAACGTGTCCCCACATGACACCAACCATCTCTTCAATTGTAATGTGGAACCAACGCCTCTAATACCTCTCTCATTATGGTCCACCCCTGTTGAAACAGCAAGTTTCCTCGGACCCCCGTTAGAGGGCATTGATGACAATTTCTGATTGGTCAGACCTATTGGATGGGGCGAAGCACTGCTACAACAACAACATTCGACGTGCAAGAAGAAATTTAGTTTTTTCAACACAACCAAAACTTTTTGCAGTGCATTCGAAGTCGACTATCCATTTTTGGACGTCAGTTCCGTTGTCGTCGCTAAATTTCTGAATAGCGTTTTCTATGTCGCTGAATTTAACTGTGGCTGTACCTGTAGTATTATGCATGATACCACCTTATGTCAATAAGTTTGCAGTGTTATGCAGAATACTCTAATACGCCCATGTACTTTCTATGCAGACGACCCATGATACATTCACATTACAATATCGACCTAAATACATTTCAGCGGGAGTTCAACATCACTTACTAATGCCGACAGCAAGACCTGTGTCTGGGTACAATTCTACTGACGTATTGACGAGTTCGTTAATAGCACAACAGCGTGTCAATGACAACTCGACAATACGCCTGGCAAAATATTTCTACTATTACAAATTGTTAAAGTGGGTCAAACTAATATGCTGACTCAGTATGTAAATGTTAAGAATGTAATGTATTAGTGTTAGTGTAAATACGTAGGTATAGAATAGATAATTGTGTATAAAAGGAAAGACAATTTCAAAATAAAATCAATTGCTTTTTAACGCTATTCATCAGCGTGCGCAAAATATTTTCTTTTTATTTAAAAGTTATTTACGTCAGACTAGATGAGGAATTAGCAAAACTGCTAAAGATCTAGCTGGAGGAAGGGATCCTGCCAGTTCAGATCAAACATCAGCACAACTGCTAAAACGATCTGACTGGAAAAGGTCCTGCCAGTTTAAAAGTTAGTAAAATATTTAAAATAATCCTAAAAAGGATTATTAACAATAAAAATCCTAAAAGGATTATCAACAAGATGAAGGCTTATTAACAATTAAAGGCAAAAAGGAAAACTATCAGGCCCGTTCTGGATTCCGATTCCGATCAATTTTTTCGGAATCGAAATGTATTGGTGTTCTCAATTTCGATTCCGACCAAAAATTATCGGTTTGAAAAGTATTGCCTCTGAGCAGTCGGAATGAAAATTAATTGGCAGATTATACACAAATGTTGTGATATTTGTCTTTCAAATAATTTTTTTTAAATTCTTCATTTTATTTGGAAGAGTTGTGTGTATTTTTGGTTTAAATTTGAGTTAAATTGGCATAATAAATCTTTCTTTAAAAACTTCTATCAAGAAATCTATTAGGCAAACAAATCGATGCTGATCGAAATGAAGTCGACCTGTTCTGAATTCCGATCCAGCGCATTTTTACGATTCGCACGCACAATAGCACGTATTCTTGCGTCTGCGCATTAAAAACCATATCTGCAGGCATTTTTTAATTAAAATAAAATTTTATGATACTTAAACCAAAACACATAAACAAAAACAGCTGATTAAACTGGTTACCGAATCGGAATGAAAACGATTCGAAATCGACTTCGAATCGATTTTTTACAATCGGAATTGAGAACACCAAATAGAAACCGAGTCGGAATCAATGTCGTTTTACTTTTCATTCCGAGTCGGAATTCAGAACAGGCCTGTATGTGTCCAAGGCAATAGTTGATCGTTCTTAACGAAAGGAAATAATTGGTCGTTTATTAAACACACAAGACAATAATTGATCGTTCGTTACAAAAGGCAATAGTTGGTCGTTTGTTATATACACAAGGCAATGTTAACAAACATCCTGACTGGCAGCGGTGGACAAGCAACTCTCTCAACAAACGCATAAGGAAGTGGAATACCGGCAGTAAACACAACAATTGAGAAAGACTGGCAGCAAACTAAGACATAATCTTTATAAGTATATTTTTAAATGTTTAGAATCAATTGAGCGGCCTTATGGACGCTAAACTATGAGCAAAAACTTTGTTTTTGCTTAGGGAATTTATTTTTATCTGCATTTTAAGTCAGAATAAATATTACACAATAGGACTAGTTTAATGAAAAAATTTTGTCAAAAAAAAATCTGTCGTAAATATAAATAGAAAAATGATATAAAATTTTTATATATCGAGTAAATTGGAATGTGTAAGAAATATTTTAAACACCCCATTGAGTGAGAAGGCAAAGTAATTTTAGACGCAGGAAAAGTAGATTACGAAGAAGAGTTAGAATGGTTAAAGCCATTCTGGAAAAAGATAGGCATGAACAGGGAACCCACAATTGAGGTTATAAAAAATCCCACAACCAGGGTAGAAGGAACCATGCGAATGATTAGAAGCGTATTCTCCGAAAATGCCAAAGATTAAATTATAATAATGTTTAAAATTTTTTGATATTTTCAAATATTTAGAAAAAAAAAATATATTAATAGGGTAAGGCTTTTTCAACTGAGCACCGTTTTCACCAAAGTCAATATTTTGCGATAATATTTGGTTAGTGCCGAGTCTTGTGGTCGAGAAGAACACTGTGTGAATTTTGTTGCAAAATTCTGCATGTTTTTTTTTAAATTGGCAATTAAATATTTTTGGACTGTTATGTTAATAATAATGAGCTTAAAGGCCTTTAGCTCATTATTATTAACATACCGTAAACGCATAAGGCTATAAAAATTATCAAAAATATTTTTGGACTGTTTTGGGAAATTAATTGTTTATCCGAAACTAAGGGTCCAAATGGGACAATTTTTTAGGTATAGATTCAAAAGACATTCAAGTACAGGGAAAATAAATTTTTTTTGCAAAAATTGTTTTTGTTGTTTGTTTGCAATAAATTTTCTAAAAACAATTGAATATTTAAACAATTTCTCCGCCTTGCAGACGGAAATTTTAAAGAACAGCTTATGTAAAAACCATTTCTGGGATAATCTACGAAAAAAAATGCTTGAGATCTGACATAGTTCGAAAACATTGCTTTTTTTTACGAAAGCTTTAGTACTAAAAATTTTTTTTTCAATAAGGAAACAAATAAAATAAAAATAGAGTTATTAATAATTATTTTGTTTGCATTGATATTAAATACGAGCATATTGGTGAACAAAATGCCGAATCAAAATCACTGGTGAACCCTTTTCAAAAATAACCCTAATACAGTGTACACAAATTTAGTGCGAATAAGTGATGAAAATGTTAAATTTAGCGAACTAGCCGGACAATACGTGGGTCGAACGTGTAGAAAATATTTATACAACGGAAAATTACATTCGTCTCCTAATGGAAATACTGGTCATACCCTGTGCAAAGTTTATAATTATTTTTTATGTCACGTAAATAAATTCCACTGTTGAAGATGGTTCGCAAAATATTGTGGAAAATCCTATGGACGACAGTGAAAAAAAACTGAAAAATAGGCCGAACTACTGATGGCAGTATTCTTAATGTAATTGGCACTTGATGGAATTTTTTCTGGATCTGCTCTCGATGGTTTGGAGATCCATAGGGTTTTCCACAATATTTTGCGAACCGTCTTCAACAGTGGAATTTATTTACGTGACATAAAAAATAATTATAAACTTTGCACAGGGTATGACCAGTATTTCCATTAGGAGACGAATGTAATTTTCCGTTGTATAAATATTTTCTGCACGTTCGACCCACGTATTGTCCGGCTAGTTCGCTAAATTTAACATTTTCATCACTTATTCGCACTAAATTTGTGTACACTGTATTAGGGTTATTTTTGAAAAGGGTTCACCAGTTATTTGGATTCGGCATTTTGTTCACCAATATGCTCGTATTTAATATCAATGCAAGCAAAATAATTATTAATAACTATTTTTATTTTTTTTTCTTATTGAAAACAAAATTTTTAATACTAAAGCTTTCGTAAAAAAAAGCAATGTTTTCAAACTATGTCAGATCTCAAACATTTTTTTTCGTAGATTATCCCAGAAATGGTTTTTACATAAGCTGTTCTTTAAAATTTCCGTCTGCAAGGCGGAGAAATTTTTTAAATATTCAATTGTTTTTAGAAAATTTATTGCAAACCAACAACAAAAACAATTTTTGCAAAAAAAATAATTTTGCCCTGTACTTGAATGTCTTTTGAATCTATACCTAAAAAATTGTCCCATTTGGACGCTTACTTTCGGATAAACAATTAATTTCCCAAAACAGTATAATATATAATATTTAATTGCCAATTTAAAAAAAAAACATGCAGAATTTTGCAACAAAATTCACACAGTGTTCTTCTCGACCACAAGACTCGGCGCTAACCAAATATTATCGCAAAATATTGACTTTGGTGAAAACGGTGCTCAGTTGAAAAAGCCTTATATTATATTTTTTTCTAAATATTTAAAAATATTAAAAAAATTTTAAACATTATTATAATTTAATCTTTGGCATTTTCGGGGAATACGCGTCTAATCATTCGCATGGTTCCTTCTACCCTTGTGGGATTTTTTATAACCTCAATTGTGGGTTCCCTGTTCATGCCTATCTTTTTCCAGAATGACTTTAACCATTCTTCTTCGTAATCTACTTTTCCTGCGTCTTAAATTACTTTGTCTTCTCACTCAATGGGGTGTTTAAAATATTTCTTAGACATTCCAATTTACTCGATATATAAAAATTTTATATAATTTTTCTATTTATATTTACGACAGATTTTTTTTGACAAAATTTTCTCATTAAACTAGTCCTATTGTGTAATATTTATTCTGACTTAAAATGCAGATAGTTTAGCGTCCATAAGGCCGCTCAATTGATTCTATAAAGATTATGTCTTAGTTTGCTGCCAGTCTTTCTCAATTGTCGTGTTTACTGCCGGTATTCCAATTTCTTATGCGTTTGTTGAAAGAGTTGCTTGTCCACCGCTGCCAGTCAGGATGTTTGTCACATTATTCCACTCTGTTATTTCGCCTGTTGTTGGTCATTATCCCAGGTTAACATTGCCTTGTGTATATAACAAACGACCAACTATTGCCTTTTGTAACGAACGATCAACTATTGCCTTGTGTGTTTAATAAACGACCAATTATCTCCTTTTGTTAAGAACGATCAACCATTGCCTTGGACACATAGTTTTCCTTTTTATCTTTAATTGTTAATAAGCCTTGATCGTGTTGATAATCCTTTTAGAATTTTTATTGTTAATAATCCTTTTTATGATTATTTTAAATATTTTACTAACTTTTAAACTGGCAGGACCTTTTCCAGTCAGATCGTTTTAGCAGTTGTGCTGATGTTTGATCTGAACTGGCAGGATCCCTTCCTCCAGCTAGATCTTTAGCAGTTTTGCTAATTCCTCATCTAGTCTGACGTAAATAACTTTTAAGTAAAAAGAAAATATTTTGCGCACGCTGATGAATAGCGTTAAAAAGCAATTGATTTTATTTTGAAATTGTCTTTCCTTTTATACACAATTATCTATTCTATACATACGTATTTACACTAACACTAATACATTACATTCTTAACATTTACATACTGAGTCAGCATATTAGTTTGACCCACTTTAACAATTTGTAATAGTAGAAATATTTTCGCAGGCGTATTGTCGAGTTGTCATTGACACGCTGTTGTGCTATTAACACAGGTCTTGCTGTCGGCATTAGTAAGTGATGTTGAACTCCCGCTGTGTTGGGGTAAACGAAATGTATTTAGGTCGATATTGTAATGTGAATGTATCATGGGTGGTCTGCATAGAAAGTACATTGGCGTATTAGAGTATTCTGCATAACACTACAAACTTATTGACATAAGAAGGTATCATGCATAATACTACAGGTACAGCCACAGTTAAATTCAGCGACATAAAAAACGCTATTCAGAAATTTAGCGACGACAACGGAACTGACGTCCAAAAATGGATAGTCGACTTCGAATGCACTGCAAAAAGTTTTGGTTGTGTTGAAAAAACTAAATTTCTTCTTGCACGTCGAATGTTGTTGTTGTTGTTAGCAGTGCTTCGCCCCATCCAATAGGTCTGACCAATCACAAATTGTCATCAATGCCCTCTAACGCGGGTCCGAGGAAGCTTGCTGTTTCAACAGGGGTGGACCATAATGAGAGAGGTATTAGAGGCGTTGGTTCCACATTACAATTGAAGAGATGGCTGGTGTCATGTGGGGACACGTTGCAAGCAGGGCATACATTGTGTATGTCGGAGTTGATTCTGGATAGGTAAGAGTTTAACCTGTTACCATATCCAGATCGAAGTTGCGCTAGAGTGACTCGCGTTTCCATAGGGAGTGTGCGTTCCTCTTCCGCAAGTTTAGGGTATTGCTCTTTGAGTACTGGATCCACCGGGCAATTCCTGACATGGAGGTCCGACGCCTGTTTATGGAGTTCACCAAGGACCTGCTTATGTTTTTTGTCTTCATACGGCTGTGTTCTCAGGTGCAGTATTTTCTCATAGTGCTTACGGAGGTGCTCCTTAAGCCCCTGGGCGGTGTTGGCTCATCAATCATATGTCTGTTGGGATGCCCAGGTTTCTGGGTATTCAACATAAACTGTTTGGTTAGCATTTCATTTCTTTCCTTTATTGGGAGTATTCTCGCCTCATTATGTAGATGGTGTTCTGGGGACATAAGAAGACAGCCCGTGGCGCGGTTCTGAGAGCAGTATTTTGGGAGGCCTTTAGCTTCTTCCAGTGGGTAGTTTTTAGGCTTGGCGACCATATAGGGGACGGTGTTAATATCAGGTTTCGCGAAGTGAAGAAACTGGAGAGATCAGGGAGGTAGCCGCTTATTTTGTTACATAGCTCATCGATCTGTGGGCCTGGGCCTGTGGCCATTATTGTGCAGTCATCGGCGTACAAAACGATAGTAACTCCTTCTGGTGGCGAGGGTAGTTTTGATATGTAGAAGTTAAACAAAAGTGGCGATAGGACAACACCCTGTGGCACCCCTTGATTAACTGTCCTTGGTTTAGATGTTTCGTTTCGAAATTGCACCGATGCCTGCCGTCCACCCAGATAATTTGCGGTCCATCTTTTAAGGCTTGGGGGAAGGGTAGACCCTTCCAAGTCTTGCAGTAAAGTGCCATGGTTGACCGTATCAAAAGCTTTTGATAGGTCTAGCGCAATGAGTACTGTTCTATGGTGGGGGTTTTGATTTAAACCGCAATTTATCTGGGTGCTAATGGCATTTAGCGTGGTGGTAATGCTGTGTAGTTTTCTAAAGCCATGCTCATGATAGGCTAGTGGCAAATTTGCCTTGAAATGGGGCAGTAAAATGGCTTCAAGCGCCTTAGCTACTGGCGATAGGAGAGATATCGGGCGATATGACTACTATGTTAGCTGGTTTCCCAGGCTTTAGTAGCGGGACCACCTTGGCCATTTTCCCTTTTTTCGGGAATGACAAAGGTGGAAAGAGGCAGGTTGAATACATGTGCTAAATAAATGAAACCCTCATTTCCTAGGCTTTTAAGCATCGGCATGGCTATGCCGTCAAGGCCCACCCTTTAGATGGTTTAGCTTGACCGATGTCATCCTCAACTTCTTTGGCGGTGATGGTAATTGGGGACGCGCTGAATTTTTGTTTGTGCGCGTGTCTGTTGGCCCCCCGTCTAGCTTTGGCCACCGTAGAATGCATTATATATTGTCGGCAAAAGGCGCTCGCGCATTTTTTCTCATCCGTCAGCACTTTATCGCCAAGGCGATGGAAATTTTTTCGTTGTGCTTGGACGGATTCGATACCTTACGGTGGACCAAAGTTTACCTACACCGTCAGAGAGGTTACAACCGTTTAGGTGCTCCTCCCATTTTGCCCGCTTGTGCTCATCCACAAGCAATCTGATGTGTTGGTATATGTCCCTTATTTGGGGGGTCGCCGAATTTCGGAAATTCTTCCGGCAGGAATAAAGCGAGCCGCGGCGGATTCAATGACCTTGCGATAGGGAGGGCAGCAAAGCGGCTGTCTGTAAAGGATTTATATTCTTCCCACTTTCCTTTTTTAAAGTTTATGAAAGTGCGTTTATCAGAGACGATGAAGTCGGCGGCACGCTCGAGTGAGATAAGTATTGGCAGGTGGTCGGATGCCAATGTTACCATCGGCTGCCAGTTGACGCAGTTTACGAGTCCTGCACTCACCATTGATATATCTGGCGAACTGTGACAGCTTCCTACCATACGAGTGGGGGCGTCTCCGTTTATTGTGCAGAACGTCGTTTCTTCTATTTGATCCGCCAACGCCTCACCTCTGCTGTCCGCCTGAAAGTTTGAATACCATAGGTCGTGATGGGCATTGAAATCGCCTAAGATAATGCGATTGTCGCCAGTGAGTAACGCACTAATATTAGAGCGGTATCCACTAGGGCAGCAGGTGGCAGGAGGAATGTAGACATTGATGATTTCTAGGTTTACATCGCCTGACCGGACAGATAAGCCATGACGCTCCAGGACATTGTCCCTGCGGGCGAGTCGGGATGAAATATATATATATTTTTTCTTTTAAAACTGAGGAAGAGCAATAAATAATTCAAGTAAATCCCAAATAGTAAATTTCGAAATGTCGCAATCGACATTAAAGGCAGCTCTGCCTAAAGCGAACAACAAATCATTATTCCGAATGCTCCTGATATCTCTAAAGACAAAGATACACAGGAAGCAACGGAAATACCCTCCAAACTTTCAAATAATATTTAGATAAAACTCATGCCAGTGGATATATGCAAAATACAAAAATTTTAAAAACCAGCCCACAACAATATCAAGAATGAAGAAAAGTCACAAAGAGAACCTTAAAATATATGTGAAGCTTGTGTTCATCCACAAGCAATCTGATGCGTTGGTTTATATCCCTTATTTGGGGGTCGCCGGGATCGAGCTGTCACGTTCTCTCGCTAAATTTGCGGTCTCCGCCGGGAAGTGGGGCCGAATTTCGGGAATTCTACCGGAATGAAACGAGCCGAGGCGGATTCAATTACCTTGCGGAAAGCACGCTCCCCTTGGCGGACATCAGTCGGGATAGGGAGGGCAGCAAAGCGGTTGTCTGTAAAGGATTTGTATTCGTCCCACTTTCTTTTTTTAAAGTTTGTTAAAGTGCGTTTTTCTGTGACGATGAAGTCGGCGGTACGCTCGAGCGAAATAAGTATAGGCAGGTTTTATATTCTTCCCACTTTCCTTTTTTAAAGTTTATGAAAGTGCGTTTATCAGAGACGATGAAGTCGGCGGCACGCTCGAGTGAGATAAGTATTGGCAGGTGGTCGGATGCCAGTGTTACCATCGGCTGCCAATTGACGCAGTTTGCGAGTTCTGTGCTCACGATTGAAATATCAGGCGAACTGTGACAGCTTCCTACTATACGTGTGGGGGCGTCTCCGTTTGTTATGCAGAACGTCGTTTCTTCTATTTGATCCGCCAACATCTCACCCCTACTGTCCGCCCGCAAGTTTGAATGCCATAGATCGTGATGGGCATTGAAATTGCCTAAGATAAAGCGATTTTTGCCAGTGAGTAAGGAACAGATATTAGGGCGTTATCCACTGGCGCAACAGGTGGCAGGAGGGATGTACATAGATGTTGATGACTTCTAGGTTTGCATCGCCTGACCGGACAGATAAGCCTTGACGTTCTAAGACACTGTCCCTGCGGCCGATGTGGGAATCAAATATATGATATTGCACAGAGTGGTGTATGATAAACGCGAGGCCGACTCCATTTCCGCTCTAGCGATCTTTTCTGTGGACATTATACCCAGAACAAGTCTGCAGAGCAGATTATGCTGTGAGTTTAATCTCTTGAATCGCAGCAATGCGGATGGTGTGCCGCTTCATGAAATCGACTATCTCCGTGATCTTACCAGTTAATCCATTACAGTTTAACTGCAGAATTCAGAAGTGCAACGGGGGAGACGTCGTCACTCTAGGAGTAAGTGACGGGGACTACGCCTGAGTTGTGAGAGACTAGGGCGCAATTGCTGTTATGGCCCTGGGACTGGTCGTCTCTGGGTAAGCATTGGGGTGCCCGGTGTATTGGGGTTTGCGGCCTGGCAACACGGCGCAATGAAGCCCGTCGGGGGGTTTCCGTCGCGAAGACCTTAAAATCTAGGAAATTGGCACCGACCAAGGAAGGAGCTGCATTGGGCGGAGGTCGCAAACATATATATTCTGAGGGGCTAAGGCTCAGACTACGGGACGTCATTGGGCGTGAACGGCAGGGAGCCACAAAAGATTTATAGAAATTACGGGGACGTCTGGTTTTAGGGTCTAGCCCTGAACAACCTGTCCGATGCAACCATCCCTTGCACGAGACACACTGACAAGAGTATGACCGTCCTAAAAAGATCCTTTCCGGCAAACGCAGCAAACCCATTTCTCAGGTTCTGGGTCAGGAGACGGACCCGGATTGGGTTAGATACCTGCCCGGAGCAGGAGAGTATGGAGCAGTTGCGCTGCAAGGAGCTGCTGGAGGGATGACAATTTGTGGAAAGGACATAACGAATTAAATGGGGTTACACTGAAATGACAGTCCTTGGTCGGGAAAAATCCCGAGTCGCTCCGGTACATAGAACCGACTGCCCGACGTTTCCCAGTCGAATGCTTACCGGTAGTGCCCAGCTGCTGATGAAAATGATCGAGGCACAAACATGACACGATGTGAAACAATCTTTACGCAACGAATTTAAAAAACCGGTCAGCATAAGAGACATTTTTAAACAATTGGGGTCGCGTGTTTGGCAAAAAACAGAAACTCTCACCCATTATGTTCTGCCGATACAACAGATTGCTCAAACCGCTCCAATCGACGCAAGTGAATTAGTTGAATACATCCTTGACGGCCTACGCGACAAAACGGGCAACGCGCTGATATTCCCAGGTGTGTCAAAACTTGATGCTTTAAAATCTTTGTTGCCGAAGTACGAAAAATTAATTCAAAAGGCGAGGCACAGTAGCGATCAGGCTGCTGTTGGTAAAAGTCAAACAACCCTTAAGAAAGTTTGTAACATTGGCAAATGGATAGGCGAAGAGGGAAAGATTGACGTGAATCCCAAATTACCTTCAGTTCGGCAGAAAAGTTTAGAAAAATAATTGAAACAACTTATGTGGGAAACCAAAGGCAACTAGTTCCAAAGGTTAACTTTGAAGCAAAAATTGTAGTAACATCTAATAAGCCAACATGTAAGGCAAGGCGACTATCATTTAGGGAAAAAAATGAGGTTAATAACATTATTTACGTTCATCTATTTCGATCGCTACTGCTGCGCACAAGTCACAAAACTCGTCCCACAACTCAGTACCTTCCGCTCGTCCCACAACTCAGTGTTCGCTCACAGCGCCACATGTACCACTCTCCTGCATCTTCGGCTTTAACTCTACCAGGTCTCCACTGGCAACCAAGGTTACCTGCTTCAGGATGTCATTGCCTATCACTGCTGCGTATACCATGTCTCGCTCTCTGCTCACATGGAACCTCACCTCCAACAACAACCCATCAACGCTAACCGACTTAGTGAAGCTACCCAACGTTGTCAAACCGCCCTGTCCAACACCGATCAGACGGCGCCGATCTTCATCCAGCTCAATATTTTCATCCATTCTGAGCAAGTTGTCGTATCGCATTAGGCAGAGATCACACCCAGTGTCGATCAACGCCGAAAAGGTAACCTTACAACAACCTTCCCCGTCCAAAGTATTCGCGTTGTGGCTTTCCATTTTAATTGCGGCTGGAGCGGTCGGACAGTCGGCGGATCGGTGTCCGGGCTTGCCACACCTAAAACATTTGAACGGTTGCCGACACTCCTTGGCTAGATGAGAACTACTACCGCACTTAAAACACTTCTTCCCCACATCCTCATCCCACATACTCGGTCTATTCGGGTTCGATGTGGTTGCTTGTTGGCGACTTGATCTTGACTTGATTCGTATACCAGGATTTGTTCTTTCAATTGGCTAACAGACTTCGCCAAATACAAATTCATTTTGTTTTGTTTAGAGTCGGGGATACCGTCTATAAAATATTCGATAAGGCTGATCTCGTTAAGCTCTATTGGCTTGCCTATCACCATCAAAGAGTACAAATATTCTCTATAGTCTTCGTTGCTATGCTTACGCCTATTCATTAGAGCCCAATGGACTTCTATCGACGATACTTTAGTACCAAACTCGGACTTAAGTGCTTGCAGCAACGAACTCCAACTAGTGACACCACGCTGACTACGTATAAACAGTTTTGCGGTTTCTTTCAGGAGCTGCTTTGCGTAAATAAATTTTTGGAGATCGTTCCACTGCACAGCCCAAGCTTTTTGCTCAAAATCCTCCAACAATTCTTCTATCTGCGGCGACTACGAACCACTAAAAATGGTTAACGAATCTTCTATATCACGTAAGGTAAAGGTACAACGAGTGGGAAAACTGCTTGGTATTGCCCTTGATGGGGACGAACCAGCGTTGTCGTAAATGGAACCTGCATCATCATCACTGGCCGCGTCGTCATTCTCACTATTAACGTTAAGACCGAAATGCTCTAGGAGTCGGTCTTAGGTTATGTTAGGTTAAGAGGGCGTACGTGGGTGGGTGTTACCCACACTTCTAATCGGAGATATTTTTGTCCATTGTGAGTGCCCTCAGTAAGTACAGGGTGGCGGCAAATTCGTTTAGCCCCATGACATCTTAGTTGTCCTCAACGAACCACTTGCTTTCCTTGATGAACCCAAGAAGAAGCGAGACGTCCACCTTCCCAACCTCTGCCAGGCTTTCGAAGAAGCGTGAGCCCAGATATCTGAGCCTTCTTCTTTGAAGCTCCGGACTTCGGCAGAGAAAGTGGTAGATGAAATCCTCTTCCTTCTCATCCTGACAGCTTCTGCAGAGGGAGCTTGTTGGTATTCGCCACCGTCGGAGCATTGGTGTGATAGGACAATGACCTGTGATGACACCCGTAAGTACCCTCACCGCAGATTTGTTCAGTTTGAGAAGGAAGCTGGTGCCCTTCCTATCCAAGCATGGCCTTGAGACTTCGCATTCAACCCTATTGGTCCATAGCAAGTCCGTTGCCCTGTTCTCATATTCGTCGATTCTCCCTAGGAGATAACTCAGCGGCAGTCGGACGGAGCTCTCCACCTCACTTATGTCTAAGTCGGAACCTTTCCTAGCCATCTCATCCGCGAGTTCATTCCCTTCAATGCCGCTGTGCTCAGGGACCAAGCAAAGGGAGAAATTGAGATGACTTAAAGAAGCCAGAGAGGCTCTACGACTCCGCACGATGTCCGATTTTATCATGTTGGACTCTAATGCCCTTAAGGCGGCTTGGCTGTCAACAAAGACAACACCAACAATCTCTTTAATTGTAATTTGGAACAAACGCCTCTAACACCCGTCTCATTATGGTCCACCCTGTTGAAACTGCAAGTTTCCTTGGACTCCCGTTAGAGGACATTGAAGACAATTTGTGATTGGTCGCACATATTGGATGGGGCGAAGCACTGCTATAACAACAACAACGTCAGTGTTGGAGACCGCACTATCTTGAAGCAGCTTTGCCGCTCTGTCTATGTCATAGACCTCGGCTTGGAATACACTGCATGCGTCAGGAAGTCGAAATGATTGGCTTAGCTGTAGATGTGTTGAGTACATCCCAGCTCTAGTTCCCTTTTCCATTTTCGAATCGTCGGTGTATATTGTGTGCCCCTGCCGTTGTCTAGGCCTGCTTCCCAT
This sequence comes from Eurosta solidaginis, assembly GCF_040869045.1. Classification (NCBI taxonomy): domain Eukaryota; kingdom Metazoa; phylum Arthropoda; class Insecta; order Diptera; family Tephritidae; genus Eurosta; species Eurosta solidaginis. Next base: position 111,467,078 of record NC_090323.1, on the reverse strand, counting down.
TCCTACCTTGAGGGATATCGTATGTTCTGAACCTGGAAATCCAAAACCCCTGTGATGCGGTCTGTTTTGGATGTTAGGTCGGTTATTATTCCCTGCACGAAGACTTGTAGAGGCGTCAAGTGAAAGATTACATTTAGCGCTTCTTGAGGTGCGCTGCTCACGTTTAACATTCCTAGGCATGCCAGCATTTGTACCTTCCCGATCCTCTGTTGATTACTCTTTTTGTCTAGCGCCTTCCACCAGACTAGAGCTCCATATGTTAGTATCGGTCGAATGACTGTGTTGTACATGCCATGAATGACATGTGGTGCCAGTCCCCAGTTCCGCCCAAAAGCCCTTTTGCAAGCGTAGTAAGCTGCTAGAGCTTTCTTTAATCTCATGATGTTGCTGTTGTTGTTGTTGTAGCAGTGCTTCGCCCCATCCAATAGGTGCGACCGACCACAAATATTCTCTAACGGCAGTCCAAGGAAACTTGCTGTTTCAACAGGGGTGGACCATAATCACCCCTCACATTATGGTCCACCCTGTTGAAAGGCGTTGTTGTTGTTGTTGTAGCGATAAGGTTGCTCCCCGAAGGCTTTGGGGAGTGTTATCGATGTGATGGTCCTTTGCCGGATAAAGATCCGGTACGCTCCGGTACCACAGCACCATTAAGGTGCTAGCCCGACCATCTCGGGAACGATTTATGTGGCCACATTAAACCTTCAGGCCATTCCCCCCTCCCCACCCCAAGTTCCATGAGGAGCTTGTGGTCGCCAAAGCCTCGTCTGTTAGTGAAACAGGATTCGCCGCGGATAGGTGAGGTTGACAATTGGGTTCGGAGAAGCTATATATTGCGCTGGCAACCTGAAGGGTTGCGTTACACAACCCCTTGAATCTGGTATTTTAGTCGCCTCTTACGACAGGCATATCTACCGCGGGTATGTTCTGATCCCCTAACCCGCTGGGGCATGTTGAAGGGCGTTAGAGGCGTTGGTTCCACATTACAATTAAAGAGATGGTTGGTGTCATGTGGGGACACATTGCAAGCTGGGAATATATTTTGGATGTCGGCGTTGATTCTGGATAGGTAACAGTTTAACCTGTCACAGTATCGAGATCGAAGTTGAGTCAGAGTGACTCGCGTTTCCCTGGGGAGTGTGCGTTCCTCTTCCGCAAGTTTTGGGTACTGTTCTTTGAGTCCAGTACTCACCAGGCAATTCCTGGCATAAAGGTCCGACGCCTGTTTTTGGAGTGCTTACGGAGATGACTCCTTAAGCCCCTGGGCGGTGTTGGCTCATCAATGAGATGTCTGTTGAGATGCCCAGGTTTCTGGGTATTCAACAGGAACTGTTTGGTTAGCATCTCATTTCTCTCCCTGATGGGGAGTATTCTCGCCTCATTATGTAGTTGGTGCTTTGGGGACATAAGAAGACAGCCCGTGGCGGTTCTGAGACCAGTATTTTGGCAGGCTTGTAGCTTCTTACAGTGTGTAGTTTTTGGGCTTGCCGACCATATAGGGGACGCGTAGCATGCAATCGGCTGGCCAATTGCTTTGTAAGTGGTAATGAGCGTTTCTTTGTCTTTTCTCCAAGTACTGCCAGCAAGAGATTTGAGGATTATATTACGGCTCTGGATTTTGACCAAATATTGTAACGCATTTAACTCACAGTGAAAACCAAATATTCTTTTGAAATATGAGAAAATCGGACCTAGGATATAATAGTTAACTTTATTCAGTGGATAAGGCTTATCTTACATATCTGACGTTCCAGGTTCTGTGATCTAAATGGACTGGTTGCATCGTTGTTTTTAGTGATAACTTTTGATTGGGAAATAATATTTACCCTCCGCCTTCGAACTAATAATATTTACACTAAAGAAAGTATTTTTATCTTTTTTCCCATAATTTTTGAACGCATTTCTACAGTTGTGGGTCAAACTAAAGTTTATCGAAAAATTTGGCCCGTTTTTCGTTTTAGCTGGCACAATTTTGTTCTGGATTTATCTGTGATTGTTGCCAGCACAAATTTGAGAAAAATCCCTCGTGAGAGTGCAAAAAATGAGAGAATTTCGTATCAAGTCATCTTTGTCTTTTACTATTTCGAAATTATGGCCGCCAACAGTAGTGGAGTAAGAAGAACTAACGGCGCTGGTGTTTAGGCCGATGCTATCAATGTCATCAGCATATGCCAGTAATTGCGCGCTTTTATAGAACATTGTTCCAGAGCGGTTAAGTTTTGCAGCTAGTATAATTTTCGCCACCATCAATTAAAGAAATCGCACGATAGGAGGTCACCCTGTCTGAAACTCCGTTTAGTTTCGAACGGCTCGGAGAGGTCTTTCCCAATTCTGACTGAGCTGATGGTTTTGCTCAACGCCATTTTGCACAGCCGTATAAGTTTTACGGGGAAATCAAATTAGACATAGCGTATATGCTGCTCCTTTTCGTGCTGCCGAAGGCGGCTTTAAAATCGGCGAAGAGATGTGTGTCGATTCTTTTTTCGCGGGGCTTTTCCCAGATTTGGCGCATTGTGAAAATCTGGTCGATGGTAAATTTACCAGGTCTGAAGCCGCACTGATAAGGTCTAATCAGCCGATTCACGGTAGGCTGCAATCTTTCGCAGAATACACTTCACAGGACCTTATATGCGATATTATAAAGGCTGATTCCGCGATAGTTGGTGCAATTTGCAGTATCGCCCTTCTTGTGGACTGGGCAAAGAACACTTAGATTACAATCATCGAGCATGCGGTCGTCGCCCATATTTTGCGAATAAGCTAATGCATGCGCCTTACCAACTCCTCGCCGCCGTATTTGAATAGCTCCGCAGGCAATCCATCAGCGCCCGCGGCCTTGTTGTTTTCCAATCTGGTTATTTCTGTTCTGACTTCGTCATAATCGGGTGGGGGACATTTATTCCATAATCATCGATTGCGGGATCGGGTTCGTCATCCCTGTGCGGTAAATCGCTGTCTCCATTTAGGAGAGCAGAGAAGTGTTCCCTCCATAATCTAAGTGCTTTCTAGACATCAGTTACCAGGTCGCCGTTTTCGTTCTTACAGGAGTTTGTCCGGTTTTAAAACCTTCTGTCTGTCGCCGAGTTTTTGGTAAAATTTTCGGGCGTTATTCCTGGTGGCTAGCATGTCAAGCTCCTCGCACTCACGCCTTTCTGCCTCTGCTTTTTTCTTCTAATGCTGAACAGGTAGTTTTTGTAAAACTGTCACAAACCAGTACATCCTAGCAAACAAATGCTTGAACTAGTCCCGCCTCCACGGGGGTTAAACATCCATAAACACTATGACGAGATCCGGCACCTGCCAACGCCGCCGTTTGATCCTGCGCCCGGTGAACCCTGTTATTAATATACCCTTGCAGAAGAAGAAAGCACACTTCCAATATAGACACGAGTAACCCTGGCCCAACTTCGTTCTGGATACTGTACCAGGTTGAACTCTTACTTGCCCAGAATCAACACCGTGTTGTTGTTGTAGCAATGTTTCGCCCCACCTAATAGCTGTGACCGATCACAAATTGTCATCAATTTCCTCTAACGGGAGTCCAAGGAACCTTGCTGTTTCGACAGGGGTGGACCATAATGAGAGGGGTGTTAGAGGCGTTGGTTCCACATTACAATTAAAGAGATGGTTGGTGTCATGTGAGGACACATTGCAAGCAGGGCATACATTTTGTATGCCGTGGTTTATTCTGGATATGTAAGAGTTTAACCTGTTACAGTATCCAGAACGAAGTTGAGCTAGAGTGACTCGCGTTTCCCTGGGGAGTATGCGTTCTTCTCTCTGTTTGTGGAGTTCACCAAGGACCTGCTTGTGTTTTTTTGCTTCATACGGCTGAGTTCTCAGGTGCCGTATTTCCTCAAAATGCTTACGGAGATGACTCCTTAAGTCCCTAGGCGGTGCTGGCTCATCAATCAGATGTCTGTTGGGATGCCCAGGTTTCTGGGTATTCAACAGGAACTGTTTGGTTAGCATAGCATCCCCTGATGGGGAGTATTCTCGCCTCATTATGTAGATGGTGTTCTGGGGACATAAGAAGACAGCCCGTGGCGGTTCTGAACGCAGTATTTTGGCAGGCCTGTAGCTTCTTCCAGTGGGTAGTTTTTAGGCTTGGCGACCATATAGGGGACGCGTAGCACGCAAACGGCTGGCCAATTGCTTTGTATGTGGTAATGAGCATTTCGGAACAATTGCGGCTGCGTGCTCACCAAAATGTAGATCCTGATCAAACGTTACACCCAAGATTTTGGGGTGTAGGACAGTCGGTAGCGTAGTGTCATCGACGTGGATGTTCAAAATGGTCGAAGGGTAGACCCTTCCAAGTCTTGCAGTAACGTGCCATGGTTGACCGTATCAAAAGCTTTTGATAGGTCTAGCGCTACGAGTACTGTTCTATGGTGGGGCTTCTGATTTAAACCACAATTTATCTGGGTGCCAATGGCATAAAGCGCGGTGGTGGTGCTATGGAGTTTTCTAAATCCATGCTCATGACAGGCTAGCTCCAAATTTGCTTTGAAGTGGGGGAGCAAAATGGCTTCAAGCGTCTTGGCTACTGGCGATAGGAGAGATATCGGTCGATATGACTCTCCTATGTTAGCTGGTTTCACAGGCTTTAGTAGTGGGACCACCTTGGCCATTTTCCATTTTTCGGGTATGGCAAAGGTGGAAAGAGGCAGGTTGAAGACATTTGCTAAATATTTGAAACCCTCTTTCCCTAGGCTTTTAAGCATCGGCATGGCTATGCCGTCTGGGCCCACTGCTTTGGATGGTTAAGCATGACCGATGCCATCCTCAACCTCTTTGGCGGTGATGGTAATTGGTGACGCGCTGAACTTATGTTTACGTGCGTGTCTGTTGGCCCTCCGTCTATTTTTGTCGACCGTAGAAAGCATTATGTATTGTCGGCAGAAAGCGCTCGCGCATTTTTTCGCATCCGACAGCACTTTGTCGCCAAAGGCGAAGGAAACTTTGTCATTGTGCCTAGACGGATTCGATAAGGACTTTACAGTGGACCAAAGTTTACCTACACCGGCAGAGGGGTTACAACCGCTTAGGTACTCCTCCCATTTCGCCCGCTTGTGTTCATCCACAAGCAATCTGATGCGTTGGTTTATATCCCTTATTTGGGGTTTGCCGGGATCGAGCTGTCTTATAAGGTCACGCTCTCTCGCTAAACTTGCGGCCTCTGCCGGGAAGTGGGGCCGAATTTCGGGAATTCTACCGGCGGGAATGAAACGAGCCGAGGCGGATTCAATGACCTTGCGGAAAGCACGCCCCCCTTGGCGGGCATCAGTTGGGATAGGGAGGGCAGCAAAGCGGTTGTCTGTAAAGGTTTTGTATTCGTCCCACTTTCCATTTTTAAAATTAATGAAAGTGCGTTTTTCTGCGACGATGAAGTCGGCGGGACGCTCGAACGAAATAAGTATAGGCAGCTGGGAGGATGCCAATGTTACCATCGGCTGCCAGTTGACGCAGTTTACGAGTTCTGCGTTCACGATTGAAATATCCGGCGAACTGTGACAGCTTCGTACCATACGTGTGAGGACGTCTCCGTTTATAGTGCAGAACGTCGTTTCTTCTATTTGATCCGCTAACATCGCACCCCTACTGTCCACCCGCAAGTTTCAATGCCATAGATCGTGATATGCATTGAAATCGCCTAAGATAATGCGACGGGGGGTTGCCGTCGCGGAGACCAGAACATCTAGGAAAGTGGCACCGTCCATGACAGGAGCTGCATTGGGCGGATGTCGCAAACGTATATATTCTGTGCTGGCAAACGGTGCAAAGGGAGGTAGGGACTAAGAGTCTGTTTCCCTGACCTACAGAATTGCTGTCGGAAAAGAGGGGGGAAGAAGACGGGGGGCGGGGCTGATGCTCGGCATTGCTCCCGACTCTACTACGGAGATTGTAGGTATGAGTGGGAGCAGCCGTGTGAGTTGGTGGCGCCGTGGGGCGCGAGGATCAGCGGGTCAGGGGGTAAGAATATACCCGCGGTAGGTATGCCTGTCGTAAGAGGCGACTAAAATACCGGATTGGTCTGAAGCTTTAATGTGGCCATATAAATCGTTCCCGAGATGGTCGGGCCAGCACCTTAATGATGCTGTGTTACCGGAGCGTACCGGATCTGTAAACGGCAAAGGACCATCACATCGATCACTCCCTAAACCTTCGGGGAGCAACCGTATCGCTACAACAACAACAACAACAGGATCAGCGGGTACTTGTTGTGGCTTGCTGAGCAGCGGGGCTGCTGGAAGGTAGCGGGGGCGCTAAGGCGCAGACTACGGGACGTCCTAGGACGTGAACAGCATGGAGCCACAAAAGATTTATAGAAGTTACGGGAGAATATGGAGCAGCCCCGCTGCAAAGAGCTGCTGGGAGGATGACAATTTGTGGGAGGGATGCAACAAATTAAATGGGGTTACACTGAAATGGTAGTCCTTGGTCGGGAAAAATCCCGAGTCGCTCCGGTACATAGAACCGACGGCCTTGGGAATATGGAACCTACGCCTCTTAACACCAATCTCCCTATGGTCCGCCCCTGTTGAAACTGCCAGTTTCGTTGGGCTCCCTTTAGAGGCTTTGATGACATTTGTGAGTGGTCGTGCATATTGAATGGGCGAAACACTGTTAACAAAACAACAACAACATAGAGGTGGGTGGTTGGCGCAAGGGTGTCCAAATCGAGGCAATACATGTGTACACCGATGGTTCCAAAAGAAGGAGTAGGGACTGCGGTATGCTGTGCTGGTTCGGAAATAAAGGCATCCTGTAAGCTGCCAGATCCTTATAGTGATTTTCAGGCGGAAGTATCACCCGTAACGAAAGCAGTAGAAACACTGGAAGAAGATAGCTTAAACTGCAGCCGCGTCATCTATTGACAGCCAAGCAACAATTAAGTCAATAATCTCGCAACTAAAAGTGTGTAAAAGTGTAAGCAGTCCCTGCAAAGAATCGGGGCAGAGATAAAATACATATTGGGTCCCAGGCAGAGAACTGCAAAAATCACAATTTTCTTGATTTACTCAAACACTAAAACTTGCATTCACATTCAATCATGCGAATAAACTCATATTGAATAAACTCATAATTGAATAAACTCGTAATTGAATATACTCAGCATCTGTCTTTACAAGACGCTGTTAGCATGATTGCGATCGACAGGTTTTGCGTACGATTGTATTGACCAAACGAAGGCAAGCGGAGAATAAAAGCAAAGCACGAGAATTAGTATCGTTTAGTTCGGCAAACAAACACAATCGTTAGCAATGTTTATATGTATATTTATTTGTAGCTTGCCGCGGTGACGTAAGGGCAGAAGAATCATGCAAATATTCAGACGCATGGAGTTTTCATATTTGCCTTTTCATTCCGGTGAATGTAATCACCGTTGAGGCAAACGAGCAAACGCGTGAATTGATTATATTCACGCATGCAATAAGTTGGTTGATTTTAAATCAATGTCGATTATGTTCGTTTAAGCAAGTTGGATCATTGAACACAATATGTTGCCGAATGTAATCGAAGGTTGTTGTGTTCGATTTTTGCAGTTCATTGGTCCCAGGGCATATGGGAATAGATGGGAATGAAGTGGACCTAAGAGCAGGACTGTAAAGTGTCGAGCACATGTGTAGGTCTTACAACCTTAGACTAACAAAGTTGCTCCTATCATTAAAAAGAAAGGACTGTAGACTCATCACGGGTATTCGCCTGGACACTGCCTTCTGGCGTCACATGTCTCTAAATTAAGCTTGGCCAGTGATAGCGGATTAAGAAGGTGCCGGTTGGAGGAGGAAGCGATGGAGCACGTTTTGTGCTCGTGCCCTGTGCTTGCCAGGCTAAGACTCCAGAATTAGGATATTTTCGATACCTTACCGGAGCACGGGAATATGGCGCAGTCCCGCCAGGATCTGCTGGGAGGATGACAATTTGTGGGAGGGACGCAACAAAAGCTGAGCAGTCGAGGAGTGCGGACGTCTTTTTTTCGCTCTGCTCTTTTTTCGGGGTTTTTACGAATTTTTCACTGTGTTTCTGAGTTTTTATATGTAAAAGTACCTATTTATTGGTTTTCTTACATTGAAAAGCCATCTTCATTTTACAATATTGATATTGACTTTAAATTTGTGGATTTTACTTTTGATAAACATTAATAAATAATATATATTTGTGTGATGCCGTGTGTGTGCGGGCATAAAGTTGACCGCGGTAAACCAAAAATATCTTGTGCTCAATGCAAAGAGTATTTCCATTTGGAGTGCGTTGACTTATCCCGCTGATGCGGATTTTCTCTTAAATTCTAATAGACTATTCTTTTGCAAGTCTTGTTTGTCTGAACGTCGCAAGTCAATTCGTTCGCCTCCACTCTTTTCCGGTACCAACAACAATGCATCGACAAGCCATTCTTTTGAGTGTGTAAACAACTGCAAAACACATTCCGCTACGATCATTAAAGACATTGCTGCTCTTAGGGAAGATAATGCTCATATTCTTTCGATTTTGAGTACAGTATGTGATGACTATAAACACTTGCTAAAAAAATCTAATGGCATGCATAGTAACAACAAACATGCCAAAAAATCGTTAATTAGAGATACTTGCTCTCTTACTGCTGGCAGTGTAAATAATAATAATCAAGCCAAAAAAAGTTATGGCAGTATTACTGACACTCAGCATACCGTACAGTCTGCTGTTTCACCTGTGCGATCTGATTTGGAATCATCAAATAAAGGTGGCATGCCTGATTTGAATACTGCTTCTAAAACTTCACGTAAGAAACTTAGCCCACCCCTATTCATCGGCTCTAATAACAGTAGTGAGCTAAGTGTAGTTTATAGAATGAAATGGCTACACTTATCATCGTGTTCTTCTAATCTTCCACACAAGCTAGTATTGATAAAAAAAATACCTGGCATGCTTATGTTTGGTAAAAAAGGATACCCAAGTCTCAGATCTGCGGAAAATCAACTTTAAACTAGGTGTATCTGAGGGTTTATACGATAAAGTTTTAAATCCATGTATCTGGCCAGTGAATGTTAAGATTCTTCATTTTGTAAATATCGCAGCGCCTCAGCCAGATCATATTTAAATGCTGACAATAAGTTAGTTGCGAAGAATATCCAAATCTACTTCCAGAATGTCTCTGGGATCAGGACAAAATCTAAAGACATTTTTAATTTGAGTGCTCACATCGAATATAATGTTTTTGTACTTGTTGAGACCTGGCTGAACTCTGACTTTTACGATAATGAATACTTTGATTCCAATCCTTATAATGTGTTCCGCAAGGATCGAGACCCTAAAAAAACTGGTCTGTTAAGAGGTGGCGGCATTTTGATTGCTGTCAGTAGGAGGTATCGAGCCTTCGTTGTTCCATTGGATAATGGGGATTCTCTTCTTGATCAGCTTTGTATCAGTGTACGTGGTGAGTCTGATCTCCTAATCTGTGCTTCCTACATACCGCCGGCAAGCGCTGACGCCATCTATAAAATGCACGTGGACAACATTGTAGGCTTAGTTTATAAGAATTCTAATTGTAATTTCTGCCTTCTGGGTGATTTTAATTATTAGTTTTCCTGAGTCCGACGTAGTCGACAACATGGCAAGCTTAGATCTTTCTCAGGTGAACCATTTTTCCAATAGTCTTTCTAGATATATTGATCTTATTTTCGTTAATGAAAATGTAAATTTTTCTATAACCGAATATTTGGATCCTATTTCTAAGACTACCATTCTCATATTCCTCTTATTATACTTATTGAGTTCTATAATTTTAGTGAAGTTTCGCTTAAAAGTGATTGTTTAAGTTTCAATTTCAAACGTGGAAACTTGCATAATGTTAATTTGGATATAGCTGCCTTAGATTGGGACTCCTTACTTGCTAATATCAATGCTGAGGAATGCTTTGAAGTATTTAGAAATATAATTCAAACATTCTGTACAAAATATGTTCCAGGTTTTGGAAAGAAATGCCATAGGATACCATGATATACAGCGAAATTAAAGAGGGTAAATAATCTAAGAAACAAATTTTACAAAAAGTACAAGTCTTCTAACTCTGTTTCTCATGAAGAAAAGTTTCACCGATATCGCAAAGAGTTTAAATCCCTAAATAAGGACTTATATCGAGATTATGTTCACAATTTTGAATCTGACATCAAGCAAAATCCAAAGTCTTTTTGGTGTTTTGTTAAATCCAAAAGAATGTGTTCTAGCATACCATCGGACGAGTTCTACAATGGAACCAGTGCATCCTACCCGGAAGAGGCTGCTAATCTTTTTGCTGACTTTTTCAGCTCTAATTTCGAGTCGTCTTCTCAGCCGCTCGATGACAACTATTTCCCAGATACCAATTCACCAATTAATTTTGGACCACTTTCCCTGTCACTTGATGATGTGCTCGATGGTATTCTGCATATTAAGTCGTCTACGAGTTCGGATGTTGATGGTTTCTCATCTTACCTTTTCAAAAACTGCACTGCTGTTGCTTATACTCTTATGATAATTTTTAATAAATCACTTCATTCGGGTGTTTATATTAATGCCTGGAAATTTACCTCTATCACGCCTGTTTTCAAAAAAGGTAATAAAAATGATATTGCCAACTACAGGCCAATTTCAAAATTGTCAACCGTATCTAAATTGTTTGAATATATTGTCAAGCAAAAGATGTTTTTTTCCATCAAGAGATATATTTCTATCAACCAACATGGCTTCATGTCTGGGCGATTCACGGTTACCAACCTTGCCGTGTCTTCCGAATTCTGTACATCTGCTTATAGTGATCACCTGCAAGTTGACACTATTTATACTGGCTTTTCCAAGGCCTTTGACAAAGTGAGTCACACACTTTTACTTGAAAAGTTGGCCCATCTGGGCTTTCACTCTACTTTTTTATCTTGGATAAAATCGTACCTTTCTTCTCGGCACTGCATTGTAGTTTTGACAATTTATCATCTTATGACTTTATTGCCTCCTCTGGTATGCCTCAAGGTAGCATTCTGGGACCCTTTCTCTTTCATTTTTATACTCAGTTGAGCAGAGCTCACATACTATATTAACTTTGATTGGATAACGGTTGGTTGTATAGGTATAAAGGAATCGAGATAGATATAGACTTCCATATATCAAAATCATCAGTATCGAAAAAAAATTTGATTGGGCCATGTCCGTCCGTCCGTCTGTCCGTTAACACGATAACTTGAGTAAATTTTGAGGTATCTTGATGAAATTTGGTATGTAGGTTCCTGGGCACTCATCTCAGATCGCTATTTAAAATGAACGATATCGGCCTATAACCACGCCCACTTTTTCGATATCGAAAATTTCGAAAAACCGAAAAAGTGCGATAATTCATTGCCAAAGGCGGATAAAGCGATGAAACTTGGTAGGTGGGTTGACCTTTTGACGCAGAATAGAAAATTAGTAAAATTTTGGACAATGGGCGTGGCATCGCCCACTTTTAAAAGAAGGTAATTTAAAAGTTTTGCAAGCTGTAATCTGGCAGTCATTGAAGATATCATAATGAAATTTGGCACGAACGTTAATACTATTACTATATATGTATGTGCTAAATAAAAATTTGAAAAATCGGATGAAGAACACGCCTACTTTTAAAAAAAAATTTTTTTAAGTCAAATTTTAACAAAAAATTGAATAGCTTTACTGTATATAAGTAAATTTTGTCAACATTCAACTCCAGTAATGATATGGTGTAACAAAATACAAAAATAAAAAAAATTTCAAAATGGGCGTGGTTCCGCCCTTTTTCATTTAGTTTGTCTAGAATACTTTTAATGCCATAAGTCGAACAAAAATTTACCAATCCTTCTGAAATTTGGTAGAGGCATAGACTCTATGACGTTAACTGTTTTTTGTGAAAATGGGCGAAATCGGTTGAAGCCACGCCCAGTTTTTATACACAGTCGACCGTCTGTCCTTCCGCTCGGCCGTTAAAACGATAACTTGAGCAAAAACCGATATATCTTTACTAAACTCAGTTCGCGTACTTATCTGAACTCACTTTATTTTGGTACAAAAAATGGCCGAAATCCGACTATAACCGCGCCCACTTTTTCGAAATCGAAAATTACGAAAAATGAAAAAAATGCCATAATTCTATACCAAATATGAAAAAAGGGATGAAACATGGTAATTTGATTGGTTTATTGACGCAAAAAGTTACTTTAGAAAAAACTTTGTAAAATGGGTGTGACACCTACCATATTAAGTAGAAAAAAATGAAAAAGTTCTGCAGGGCGCAATAAAAAGCCCTCGGAATCTTGGCAGGAATACTGTTCGCGGTATGTCATATGTATATAATTAAATTAGCGGTACCCGACAGATGATGTTCTGGGTCACCCTGGTCCACATTTTGGTCGATATCTCGAAAACGCCTTCACATATACAACTAAGGGCCACTTCCTGTATTGAAACATCTATTAGCCAAGTAAAAATTGAGTGCCACCATTTTCTACCACGTGCTCCAATTCTATAGGCATTTAAATTTTGGTCCATTCTATCCGTTCCACCCATGTGTTTGTTGTATTTTTGAATAGAATCTGGCAAAGGTAACATAATACGTTTATTTCCAATCGCGAATACCTACCAATGGTGGTAACAGGTAGTTTGCCATGTATAGTAGAAGCTACACTCACCACTGCATTTTCAACCCATTTAGTTATTTCAATATCGGTTGATTCCATCTTCGTGCTTTCCATGTAACCACGTTCAAGTTTTCTCTGTTAATGTCCGAGAAATGGGAGCATTAGAAGCATAGAGGGTCCGAATAAACCCCGGATAAAACATGTTGCTATTTCTAAGCGGCCTATTCGGTACATGGAATCGAATACCCTCGAGGAGAGCTGGCGCATCGATTGAACCGTTGATAATGTCGAAAACAAAAGTCATTGACAGCAAGGTTCTTCTAGATTCTAGAGACTGAAGGTTGATGAGTGCACATCTGGCTTCGTAGGAAGGAATCGGGTCGGAAAAATTCAAAGAACGCAGTGCAGTGTGACATTCATGATAGGGTCGCCAAATGAAACAGGCACATTCCAACCTGGAGCGCACAAGTGAGGTGAACAGTATCTTAAGGGTATAAGGATCCGTAAAATTTGAGCTAAAGCGCCGGATAAAAGCAAGAACAGACTAGGCCTTAGCAATTGCAGAATTTAAATGTATCGAGAACGAAAACAGAATAGGCCTTAGCAATTGTAGAATTTAAATGTATCGAGAACGAAAACTTAGAGTCGAAAACTACCCCAAGATCTTTCAGTTCTGTAAGAGTCAAGAGGCGAGAACTGCAAATTGTATAAGATGTGAATATGGGATAACGAGATATAGAAAATGTTACATGAAAACATTTACTAACGTTTAGCGGTAGATTGTTTGAAATACACCAGGCAGCGACATTGTCCAAATCGGAGTGTAACTTATCTGAATCTGACAAGTTTGAAATGGTAGAGAAAACCTTTAAATCATCAGCATATAGCAGAAAGTTTGATTGTTTAAAACAGACCGAAATGTCATTTATAAAAATTATAAATAGTAATGGTCCAAGAATGCTACCTTACGCCTGAGGTGGCAACAAAAGAGTTCGAACGCGCATTTTCTAACACAAGTACACAGTTCCGCTGGACAAGATACGATTTTAGCCAAGAAAGAAAAATTGAGTGGAAGCCTATACCGGCCAGTTTTGAGATCAATATTGAATGGCTGATTTTATCAAACACTTTAGAAAAATCAGTATATACTGCATCGACTTGAAGGCGACTGTTAAAAGCTGATAGGCAGAATTCAGAGAAAATCGACAAGTTCGTCACACTAGATCTGCCAGACACAAACCCGTGCTTATTCTCTATGATTAGATGCCTAACGGCAAAATACATTTTCTCTTTGACAATATACTCAAAGAGTTTAGAAATGGGAGACAATTTGGCAATGGGCCTATAGTTAACAACATTGTTTTTGTTACCGTGTTTGAAAACAGGGGTGATGAGGGTCATCTTCCATGCATCCAAAAACTCGCCGCACTCGAGAGATTTGTTAAAAATTAGCAGGAGTGGGGTGGCCAAAGCCAAACAGTTTTTAAAAACATAATACGATAAGCCGTCAGTATCTGTCTGGGTAGACAATTTTATATTTTGAATCCCATTAATAATGTCGTCTAGCGACAAAGTCAGGGCGCCAAAGTTAATAGAATTATCTACTAATGAGGGAAAACCCGTTGGGAGATCAGGCTCCGCCACGAAGTTGGCGCGAAAGAAGTCTGCGAATAAATTAGCCGCCGCAAAAGGTTCAGAAGCTCGCTCCGTATTGTAAAAGACTGATGAAGGAATAGACGAGCAAAGTTTTTTAGCCTTAACATAGTTCCAGAAAGCCTTGGGGTTTACTTTGATAACAGATTCGTAGTTGCTAACAAAAGACCTGTGGAGCCTCTTGCCTAACGCTTTGAATTTATTGGAGTAAAAAAGGTATTTACGTTTATGAGCCAGCAATTTGGTAGATTTAAACTTTTTAAAATATTTATTCCTCAGATTCTTTAGTCGCTTTAGTTTCTTAGTATACCATGGAACTTTATAGCAACTCTTTTTCTTCCGCGGAATATTATTAATACAGATTTGATTCACGGTATTTTTAAAAACATTAAAACTCTCAGAAAGATCATAACCCAGAAAAAGAGCTTCCCAATCAATCAAGGAGACCTCCTGATAAATTAAATCAAAATTGCCACGTGTAAAAGAAAAACCAAGAGACTCATTATTGGCAGTGATGCTGTCGAAAATGTAAAACTCTATGGCAAGCGTAAGCGGTATGTGGTGTATACCAGAGCTAGATAGTGGATCCAGACATTCAGCCACCATGCAGTTAATATTATCACTAATGAAGACAAGATCTAACATTCTAGATAACTGATTGGAGAAGCTATTTATCTAGGATAGTGTTATGTATTTACCAACAGTTGGCAGCCCTCTTTTTTCCTACTGTCATTATTATTATATATATATATATACTCTCCCTTTTTTCATATATTGATATAATTACTACTGCTATAGCTATGATGTAAAATTCCTCATACAAATAAATTGAAGTTTTTATTATATAGTATAACCTAAAATCAAGCGCGTGCATTTATTCCTTTATAGGACATAACAATAGAAATGGCGACGAGTAGTAAAATTGGAAAATAATTATTTAGATAGAGGGTCCAAAAATGTTACTAAACGTGCACGAACATAACCTCAAAATAAAATGGAGGCTCAAATTCAACAATTGCTACAGGCAATAACCGCCATGACGACAACGATGCAGCAACAGCAACAGCAAATTGCGGCAAATCATCAAACGAGCAGTACCTACGTAAACATCATGCCAAGTTTCGAAGCATTCGATCCAAAAATAGAATCATTTAAAACATATAAAGAGCGTCTGGATAATCATTTCCATATTAAAAAAGTTGTTGAGGACAAAGAGATGTGTGCAAAACTACTATTACAATACATCGGACCAGCGGCGTATTCCCGTTTAGCAACGTTGGCTTCACCCAAAAATATAAATTTACTGAAATATGATGAAATAGTGGCATTACTGGAAAAACACTTTTGTCCCGAAAAGAACATTTTAGTAGAGCAACACAAATTTCTTTGTGAAATCCAAAATAGCGAACAGTCGTTGGCAGAATTTTTAATTGCCCTACAGAAAAGTGCAATGGAGTGTGGATTTATATGTGAATGTGGGAAGTCTATCTCAGATATTTTTCTAAGAGCCCAACTAATCAGAGGTATACGCGATGGGCATATTCGAGAACAGCTGCTACAGAATCCGAAAGCAACATTCAAGCAAATAGTTGAAAAAGCAACAACTTTGGAAGCTGCTAAAATAAATAATAACGTGATCGCAAACAAAGCAACCGGTTCAACAAGCGATGTTCAGCAAATCCGTCAACATGTTAGTAATCATAACTATCGTCGTAGTAGAAATCGTAATGGAAGTTTCTCTAGAAACAGAAATTCAAAGTCATCGACAAGAGTTAATTACAGCGAATTAGGCATAGAAGGATTGTGTCTAAGATGCGGCCGTAATAATCATTTATCAAAAGAATGCAATGTAGAGAAAGGCAAGTTAAAATGTAATTCATGTGGCAAAACTGGTCATGTCAAAAAGGTCTGCATTCAAGATAGAATAAAGCAAAAGAAATCGAAAATTGCAACCAATAACACCACTACATCAAATGCTATTGAATCGTTCACAACAGAAGAGGAATATTATGGTGTGAATCGACATTTATGAACATAGCACTGCAAAAATATCACGTATGGACGCAGACAAATTTTATACAGATGTGTTAATTAATGGAAGAAAGCAAAACTTCGAAGTCGACTCAGGTGCCGGCTACACGTTACTGCCGGAAAATCAATTTATGAAATTAAATATCAAAACACCGCTAAGGAAAACAAATATTGCCTTCCGCGTTTATACAGATGATGTTTTTGTGCCAATAGGAGTCGTTACTGTGGACGTAAAGTACAAAAATAGGAAATCAAAAGAAGATTTGTACATTGTATCTTCGAAACGTACCGCATTACTGGGACGAGATGGATACGCCATTTGAAAATTAATCTACATGAAATTGACGAAGACAGTTCTAAAAACGACATTAGCCACAACAACATAAATTCTATATCAGAAATCGAACAGCAATTTCCAGAAATTTTCGAAGAACGTGTTGGATGCATTCCAGATTTGGTTTGTAGTTTAAAACTACGCCAGGGTGCAAAGCAAGTGTTCTTAAAAGAAAGGCCAGTGCCTTTTGCCATACGCGAAAAAGTAGAACGTGAACTGGATAATTTAGAACGAGACGGCATAATTACAAAAATTAATACTAGCAATTGGGGTTCACCTTTGGTGGTAATTCCAGAACCTGATGGTAATGTACGACTATGCGTCGACTATAAAGTAGCTGTTAACCCTCAGCCGGAAACCGCTCATTATCCAATCAAAAGAGTCGATGAAATTTTTAAAAGTTTAAAGAATTCTAAATATTTTTGCAAGTTAGACTTATACAAAGCATATCTGCATGTACGAGTTGATGATGACAGCAAAGAAGTGCAAACTATTTCAACGCACCGAGGTACGTACCAAATGAATCGATTATCTTTTGGAATTAAAACTGCTCCGAGTGAGTTTAACCGTATTTTAGATCAAATATTACAAGGCCTCGAAGGTACAGTCTCTTATTTTGACGATATAATTATACATGGTGCAACGTTGAAAGAATGTGAAGAACATCTGATCAAATGCTTTGAAAGATTGAATAAATATCAACTGCACATCAACAAAAGAAAAAATTAAATACCTTGGATATATAGTAAGTCATAACAAAATAGCAAAATGTCCAGATAAAGTAAAGGCGATTATAGACATGCCAAAACCTCAAAATGTAGAGCAATTAAGAAGATTCCTTGGAATGATTACATATTATTCAAAATTTCTACCGGATATTTCGACAATTACATTTCCTTTACGCAAGCTTTTAGAAAAAAATAAAAAGTTTAATTGGACAACACAATGCGAAGAATCATTTAAAAAGCTTGAAACAGGAAATTCTTAAAGACAGGGTTATAGTACCATTCAACGAAGCTTTGCCGATAACATTAGCTGCAGTACTATCTCATATTGTTGAAGGAGAGGAACGCCCCGTCGCATTTATTTCAAGAGCATTAACAAAAGCAGAACAAAATTACAGCCAGCTTGACAGAGAAGCGTTAGCAATTATTTTTGCCGTTGATAAGTTTTTTATGTATTTATACGGAAGAGAATTCACATTACTGACAGATAATCGTAATCTAACAAGAATATTTAATCAGAGTGCAAAAACACCAGCCATGACCTCAGCAAGACTACTTCGTTATGCTTCATTCTTGCAGGGATTCAACTACAAAATACAACATCGTAAAGCTGAAGATAATGTGAACGCAGATTGTTTATCGAGAGCACCTAACAACGAAATATCGACGTTTAAACATTTTTTGGATGAAGAACTACGCAATATTCAGGACGGGACGATCAATCAAATATCGACATTTTCAATCAACGCCACTACTACTTCAAACGAAACAGAGCGTGATGTGGAACTAGCAAAATTAAAGAAGGACTTACTGGATGGCAAGAACTGTGATCCCAATTATTCGTTGCAAGATGGCGTCATATTTAAAGGTGACCGTGTTGTTATACCATCAAGATTACGTGCAGAAATTTTAAAAGAGCTACATTACACACATGTGGGCATAGTAAGTCCCCCAAAAGTTGTAACGCGCCATTGGGAACAACCAACCGAAAATTTTCAAAGAGTGCACATTGTTTACGCAGGACCATTTCGAAATCACTATTTTTTCATACTAGTAGATGCGAAATCGAAATGGCCGGAATTTCGAATAATAAGGGATGCCCCAACCTCTGAAAAGACTATAGATTTAATACAAGATATTTGTGCGACACACGGATTACCACAAGCCATTGTATCAGACAAT
Source organism: Eurosta solidaginis (assembly GCF_040869045.1). NCBI lineage: Eukaryota > Metazoa > Arthropoda > Insecta > Diptera > Tephritidae > Eurosta > Eurosta solidaginis. Next base: position 111,448,551 of record NC_090323.1, on the reverse strand, counting down.
GCAACGATATTCCAAAGTGCAATGTTTAGAAAATTTTGTTGCGAAAATGGAATTGTTCAGAAGTTTATAGCCCCTGGACACCCAGCAACAAACGGATTGGCTGAAAAATACGTCCAAATTCTGAAAAGGAAGCTAACAGCGATGGATGATGAAAAATTACCATTGAATATCAAACTACGAGAAATCCTGTTTCGATTCAGGGCAACGCCTTTGGCAAATGGTCAAACCCCAGCCCAAATGTATTTAGGACGTGAAACTCACCCAAGATCTTTCAGTTCTGTAAGAGTCAAGAGGCGAGAACTGCAAATTGTATAAGATGTGAATATGGGATAACGAGATATAGAAAATGTTACATGAAAACATTTACTAACGTTTAGCGGTAGATTGTTTGAAATACACCAGGCAGCGACATTGTCCAAATCGGAGTGTAACTTATCTGAATCTGACAAGTTTGAAATGGTAGAGAAAACCTTTAAATCATCAGCATATAGCAGAAAGTTTGATTGTTTAAAACAGACCGAAATGTCATTTATAAAAATTATAAATAGTAATGGTCCAAGAATGCTACCTTACGCCTGAGGTGGCAACAAAAGAGTTCGAACGCGCATTTTCTAACACAAGTACACAGTTCCGCTGGACAAGATACGATTTTAGCCAAGAAAGAAAAATTGAGTGGAAGCCTATACCGGCCAGTTTTGAGATCAATATTGAATGGCTGATTTTATCAAACACTTTAGAAAAATCAGTATATACTGCATCGACTTGAAGGCGACTGTTAAAAGCTGATAGGCAGAATTCAGAGAAAATCGACAAGTTCGTCACACTAGATCTGCCAGACACAAACCCGTGCTTATTCTCTATGATTAGATGCCTAACGGCAAAATACATTTTCTCTTTGACAATATACTCAAAGAGTTTAGAAATGGGAGACAATTTGGCAATGGGCCTATAGTTAACAACATTGTTTTTGTTACCGTGTTTGAAAACAGGGGTGATGAGGGTCATCTTCCATGCATCCAAAAACTCGCCGCACTCGAGAGATTTGTTAAAAATTAGCAGGAGTGGGGTGGCCAAAGCCAAACAGTTTTTAAAAACATAATACGATAAGCCGTCAGTATCTGTCTGGGTAGACAATTTTATATTTTGAATCCCATTAATAATATCGTCTAGCGACAAAGTCAGGGCGCCAAAGTTAATAGAATTATCTACTAATGAGGGGAAACCCGTTGGGAGATCAGGCTCCGCCACGAAGTTGGCGCGAAAGAAGTCTGCGAATAAATTAGCCGCCGCAAAAGGTTCAGAAGCTCGCTCCGTATTGTAAAAGACTGATGAAGGAATAGACGAGCAAAGTTTTTTAGCCTTAACATAGTTCCAGAAAGCCTTGGGGTTTACTTTGATAACAGATTCGTAGTTGCTAACAAAAGACCTGTGGAGCCTCTTGCCTAACGCTTTGAATTTATTGGAGTAAAAAAGGTATTTACGTTTATGAGCCAGCAATTTGGTAGATTTAAACTTTTTAAAATATTTATTCCTCAGATTCTTTAGTCGCTTTAGTTTCTTAGTATACCATGGAACTTTATAGCAACTCTTTTTCTTCCGCGGAATATTATTAATACAGATTTGATTCACGGTATTTTTAAAAACATTAAAACTCTCAGAAAGATCATAACCCAGAAAAAGAGCTTCCCAATCAATCAAGGAGACCTCCTGATAAATTAAATCAAAATTGCCACGTGTAAAAGAAAAACCAAGAGACTCATTATTGGCAGTGATGCTGTCGAAAATGTAAAACTCTATGGCAAGCGTAAGCGGTATGTGGTGTATACCAGAGCTAGATAGTGGATCCAGACATTCAGCCACCATGCAGTTAATATTATCACTAATGAAGACAAGATCTAACATTCTAGATAACTGATTGGAGAAGCTATTTATCTAGGATAGTGTTATGTATTTACCAACAGTTGGCAGCCCTCTTTTTTCCTACTGTCATTATTATTATATATATATATATACTCTCCCTTTTTTCATATATTGATATAATTACTACTGCTATAGCTATGATGTAAAATTCCTCATACAAATAAATTGAAGTTTTTATTATATAGTATAACCTAAAATCAAGCGCGTGCATTTATTCCTTTATAGGACATAACAATAGAAATGGCGACGAGTAGTAAAATTGGAAAATAATTATTTAGATAGAGGGTCCAAAAATGTTACTAAACGTGCACGAACATAACCTCAAAATAAAATGGAGGCTCAAATTCAACAATTGCTACAGGCAATAACCGCCATGACGACAACGATGCAGCAACAGCAACAGCAAATTGCGGCAAATCATCAAACGAGCAGTACCTACGTAAACATCATGCCAAGTTTCGAAGCATTCGATCCAAAAATAGAATCATTTAAAACATATAAAGAGCGTCTGGATAATCATTTCCATATTAAAAAAGTTGTTGAGGACAAAGAGATGTGTGCAAAACTACTATTACAATACATCGGACCAGCGGCGTATTCCCGTTTAGCAACGTTGGCTTCACCCAAAAATATAAATTTACTGAAATATGATGAAATAGTGGCATTACTGGAAAAACACTTTTGTCCCGAAAAGAACATTTTAGTAGAGCAACACAAATTTCTTTGTGAAATCCAAAATAGCGAACAGTCGTTGGCAGAATTTTTAATTGCCCTACAGAAAAGTGCAATGGAGTGTGGATTTATATGTGAATGTGGGAAGTCTATCTCAGATATTTTTCTAAGAGCCCAACTAATCAGAGGTATACGCGATGGGCATATTCGAGAACAGCTGCTACAGAATCCGAAAGCAACATTCAAGCAAATAGTTGAAAAAGCAACAACTTTGGAAGCTGCTAAAATAAATAATAACGTGATCGCAAACAAAGCAACCGGTTCAACAAGCGATGTTCAGCAAATCCGTCAACATGTTAGTAATCATAACTATCGTCGTAGTAGAAATCGTAATGGAAGTTTCTCTAGAAACAGAAATTCAAAGTCATCGACAAGAGTTAATTACAGCGAATTAGGCATAGAAGGATTGTGTCTAAGATGCGGCCGTAATAATCATTTATCAAAAGAATGCAATGTAGAGAAAGGCAAGTTAAAATGTAATTCATGTGGCAAAACTGGTCATGTCAAAAAGGTCTGCATTCAAGATAGAATAAAGCAAAAGAAATCGAAAATTGCAACCAATAACACCACTACATCAAATGCTATTGAATCGTTCACAACAGAAGAGGAATATTATGGTGTGAATCGACATTTATGAACATAGCACTGCAAAAATATCACGTATGGACGCAGACAAATTTTATACAGATGTGTTAATTAATGGAAGAAAGCAAAACTTTGAAGTCGACTCAGGTGCCGGCTACACGTTACTGCCGGAAAATCAATTTATGAAATTAAATATCAAAACACCGCTAAGGAAAACAAATATTGCCTTCCGCGTTTATACAGATGATGTTTTTGTGCCAATAGGAGTCGTTACTGTGGACGTAAAGTACAAAAATAGGAAATCAAAAGAAGATTTGTACATTGTATCTTCGAAACGTACCGCATTACTGGGACGAGATGGATACGCCATTTGAAAATTAATCTACATGAAATTGACGAAGACAGTTCTAAAAACGACATTAGCCACAACAACATAAATTCTATATCAGAAATCGAACAGCAATTTCCAGAAATTTTCGAAGAACGTGTTGGATGCATTCCAGATTTGGTTTGTAGTTTAAAACTACGCCAGGGTGCAAAGCAAGTGTTCTTAAAAGAAAGGCCAGTGCCTTTTGCCATACGCGAAAAAGTAGAACGTGAACTGGATAATTTAGAACGAGACGGCATAATTACAAAAATTAATACTAGCAATTGGGGTTCACCTTTGGTGGTAATTCCAGAACCTGATGGTAATGTACGACTATGCGTCGACTATAAAGTAGCTGTTAACCCTCAGCCGGAAACCGCTCATTATCCAATCAAAAGAGTCGATGAAATTTTTAAAAGTTTAAAGAATTCTAAATATTTTTGCAAGTTAGACTTATACAAAGCATATCTGCATGTACGAGTTGATGATGACAGCAAAGAAGTGCAAACTATTTCAACGCACCGAGGTACGTACCAAATGAATCGATTATCTTTTGGAATTAAAACTGCTCCGAGTGAGTTTAACCGTATTTTAGATCAAATATTACAAGGCCTCGAAGGTACAGTCTCTTATTTTGACGATATAATTATACATGGTGCAACGTTGAAAGAATGTGAAGAACATCTGATCAAATGCTTTGAAAGATTGAATAAATATCAACTGCACATCAACAAAAGAAAAAATTAAATACCTTGGATATATAGTAAGTCATAACAAAATAGCAAAATGTCCAGATAAAGTAAAGGCGATTATAGACATGCCAAAACCTCAAAATGTAGAGCAATTAAGAAGATTCCTTGGAATGATTACATATTATTCAAAATTTCTACCGGATATTTCGACAATTACATTTCCTTTACGCAAGCTTTTAGAAAAAAATAAAAAGTTTAATTGGACAACACAATGCGAAGAATCATTTAAAAAGTTTGAAACAGGAAATTCTTAAAGACAGGGTTATAGTACCATTCAACGAAGCTTTGCCGATAACATTAGCTGCAGTACTATCTCATATTGTTGAAGGAGAAGAACGCCCCGTCGCATTTATTTCAAGAGCATTAACAAAAGCAGAACAAAATTACAGCCAGCTTGACAGAGAAGCGTTAGCAATTATTTTTGCCGTTGATAAGTTTTTTATGTATTTATACGGAAGAGAATTCACATTACTGACAGATAATCGTAATCTAACAAGAATATTTAATCAGAGTGCAAAAACACCAGCCATGACCTCAGCAAGACTACTTCGTTATGCTTCATTCTTGCAGGGATTCAACTACAAAATACAACATCGTAAAGCTGAAGATAATGTGAACGCAGATTGTTTATCGAGAGCACCTAACAACGAAATATCGACGTTTAAACATTTTTTGGATGAAGAACTACGCAATATTCAGGACGGGACGATCAATCAAATATCGACATTTTCAATCAACGCCACTACTACTTCAAACGAAACAGAGCGTGATGTGGAACTAGCAAAATTAAAGAAGGACTTACTGGATGGCAAGAACTGTGATCCCAATTATTCGTTGCAAGATGGCGTCATATTTAAAGGTGACCGTGTTGTTATACCATCAAGATTACGTGCAGAAATTTTAAAAGAGCTACATTACACACATGTGGGCATAGTAAGTCCCCCAAAAGTTGTAACGCGCCATTGGGAACAACCAACCGAAAATTTTCAAAGAGTGCACATTGTTTACGCAGGACCATTTCGAAATCACTATTTTTTCATACTAGTAGATGCGAAATCGAAATGGCCGGAATTTCGAATAATAAGGGATGCCCCAACCTCTGAAAAGACTATAGATTTAATACAAGATATTTGTGCGACACACGGATTACCACAAGCCATTGTATCAGACAATGCAACGATATTCCAAAGTGCAATGTTTAGAAAATTTTGTTGCGAAAATGGAATTGTTCAGAAGTTTATAGCCCCTGGACACCCAGCAACAAACGGATTGGCTGAAAAATACGTCCAAATTCTGAAAAGGAAGCTAACAGCGATGGATGATGAAAAATTACCATTGAATATCAAACTACGAGAAATCCTGTTTCGATTCAGGGCAACGCCTTTGGCAAATGGTCAAACCCCAGCCCAAATGTATTTAGGACGTGAATTAAGAATTAAATTGGATGCTATGCGACCAGTCAAACAATTGAAATCAGCAACACATAATCCAAAAGTGCGTCATCTAAGTGTAGGCGATAGAGTTCAAGTGCGGTGGTTTCACAGGAATAAACCTAGCTGGAAATTTGGTGTTGTGAAACGCAAATTCGGACATCTCCACTACCAAGTTAAGCTGGATGACGGTTATGAGTTGAAACGACATATAAACCAATTGTACAAGTCTGGTTTTGTTCAACCTAAAAAGCATGTAACGTTTCCTGAACCTCCCGTGCAAGAAAATTCAAAAAAGGAGGAAATCTACATTGAGCGTACCGTTACCACTCCGACTACACAACAAATACCAATGGTACGACCCAATCCAGTATCAACGCCTGACGAAACTGTAAGAAGATCGAGTAGGGTCCGAAGACCTCCTGCACGCTTAGATGACCATGTTCTCTATTAAGCGTGGGAGACTGTTATGTATTTACCAACAGTTGGCAGCCCTCTTTTTTCCTACTGTCATTATTATTATATATATATATACTCTTTCCCTTTTTTCATATATTGATATAATTACTACTGCTATAGCTATGATGTAAAATTCCTCATACAAATAAATTGAAGTTTTTATTATATAGTATAACCTAAAATCAAGCGCGTGCATTTATTCTTTTATAGGACACAGATAGATTGAAGTTTAAGAAATTATCAATAAGATACACCTCAGAGGTACTGGAAACATTCGTAGGAATTAGCTTTGAACCATTGTTGACACATGACCATACAATGTTGGGCAAATTAAAGTCGCCTAAAATGCAGAAGTTATGATCAACATGATTGCGTACTATGCCAATAATGTTATCAACATGTGATTTATAGAGATGATCCGGACTTGCAGGAGGAATGTAGGATGCGCATATAAAGATTTTAGAGGTGCCCTGAACAGAGACACAGAGCTGATCAAGTAGTGAATTCTTATCACTGAAATCCACTAACGATGAACGGAGATGACGACGCAAAGCGATCAGAACACCACCACCACGTGAGAGACCAGTTTTAGAGTAGTACCGGTCTTTGCGATACACATTGTATAGGTTGCAGTCGAAAAATTCACCATCATAAAAATCAGACTTGAGCCAAGTTTCGACGATAAGGAAAACATCCTAATCAGAGTGTGAGCTCATGTTAAAAAGCATGCTAGACTTTGTTCTTACGCCAGAAACATTATGAAAATAAATATTTAGGTGCGTTGAACCGCTAAGACTACGTCTTCGGCACGATTTCTTTTTTTTTTTTTTGAAAAAAAGGGAAACGGGTTAATCGTCACATTAGAGGGCTATAGATCGTTATTAAGGAGCTTACTGTAGTCTTTAGATACCACTCGTACTTTGAAAGCAACTCTGGCCAAACTGTTGACATCGACATCTCTCTTAAATAACTTAAAGCAACCAATCTTATCAGCATCGATAAGAGCATGTTCAGAGATGTATTTAATAATATGCTCTTCCATGACAGAGGGCTTAAAAGAGGATATGTGAATCCATTTGAATAGCATCAGGATAGTTAACAGCGCCAGCAGCAGCAGCGAAAGAGCGAGTGCCAGCAGCAAGCGGCAAGTCAGTATTTAATAATATGCTCTTCCATGACAGAGGGCTTAAAAGAGGATATGTGAATCCATTTGAATAGCATCAGGATAGTTAACAGCGCCAGCAGCAGCAGCGAAAGAGCGAGTGCCAGCAGCAAGCGGCAAGTCAATGTTTGTGTCATTGTGACGATTGCTAAGACAAGCTTTGGCATGAGAGAGCACATTCGACAGAGAGCCAGCACCATTAGGTACAGCATCCGCTATAGGTGTTGTCAGAAGTGCTGTCTACCTGTTATTGTTATTGCTATTGTTATTGTCACTCGCATTAAAAAAAGATGATGAACACGGCTTATCATTGTCCCCTGAATTCACTCCCTTATGTATTGGCTGATGTGATTTGTTTTGTGCTTTATTTTGCATTGTTTCGCCTTGTTTTTTAGTTTTTTGATTTACTTCAGGTACACTGACCTTTGTCTTTGAGCGCGTACGGATTTAACTTCTCTCATCGTCCACCTCATCCGTATGACTCTCCAGGCATTAGCAAGTCAAGAAAACTTTGCGGCGCACCAACACTTTTTAGCGCTTTGTGTATTTTAGAGCGCGAAAACATAGCAACACACTTGTCAAATTTATACATAATATTGTTATTGTTATTAATAAAACTAATTGCTCTTTCGGATAAATTTGTGCAATTTATATGAATTTTGGAGTGACAAACACCACAAAATAGAAAATCGCTTAGTAAATAAACACAAAACTCACTGCTAAACTGTTTATGTATTATTTTAATATTTGTTCTTACCTTCGTCTCGTTGTCATTTTGCGTTTTGCCACACTTTTCAAAAAGTCTTTTTCACACAACGACCAACCGCGATGAAACAAAAAGTGCAACTGACTCAATGCTTGATTTGCATGGTTATCTACATTTTATTATATTTCTCGGAATGCAAAAGTTTGAAATTTTACTAGCCTGCTATGACTAACGGGTGTTTCAAATTAAAACGGGCTGCGTTATGCATATGTAGGAGTGGGCAGTATTGGGTTAATGTTAGTAAATGCTTCCATGTGTCGTTTACGAAGTCTCGTTCCTCTATTCCCACCTCCTATTCCATTGGCAACTATAATCTATCCACCCTGAATGAAATATCCGACCTGGGTGTTATTTTCGGTGTTAAGTTTTCATTCTTGAGCCATATCAACAGCACTATAGCAAAATCGTATGCTATGCTTGCTTTCATTCGTCGGTTTAGATCGGACTTTAGTGATCCGTATACGCTGAAGCTCTTATACACGCCACTTGTTCGCTCCAAACTTGAATATGCGGCCTTCATTTGGAGACCTTATTTTGATTGTCATATCAAACGACTTGAACGTGTTCAAAAGGTGGTTTTGCACTATGCTCTACGTTCATTAAATTTTATAGACCCACTTCCACCATATATTGCCAGATGTAAATTAATCAACCTGAAATCGTTAAACTCCAAAATAACTATTCTCTCCCTCTCTACAGTGTTCGACATTATAAATGGTATAATAGATTGCCCTCTTTTACTTGAAAGTATATTTTTCCATGTCTCGCAGCGTTGTCTTAGGAATAACGATCTTTTTTCCTTAAAACTAGTCAGAGCTTTAAAGGAACTTAACACTCAATCGGGTTCTTCTGCCTCTGATTTATTTAGCTCTAAAGCCAAATTTGTAGCTTCACTACATGTAAGTTTTGATTAATGTCGTAATTGTATAATCTTGTAAATTTTTATATTGATCACTTCACATTTATTATTTATACTAAGCAAAAAACAAAAAAAAATCCAAAGTTTTGTCATTAGTCTGTAAGTGCACTCTCGTCATGTATGACTACAAATAAATAAAAAAGTAAATAAATAAATAAAATTAAATGGGGTTACACTGAAATGACAGGCCTTGGTCGGGAAAACTCCCGAGTAGCTCCGTTACATAGAACCGGCTGCCTTGGGAAGCGCAAGTTGCGAGGTCCAATCTGGCAGTTAACCTTGTTTCTGGAACTGCGGCTATACGGATATTATTTTTATACTCAGCTGAGCAGAGCTCACAGAGTATATTACTTTTGTTGGCATAACGGTATCCCGTAACGGCATAAACTAATCGATATACCAAAATGATCTGGGCGAAAAAAGAAATTCATCTAGCAATGTCCGTCCCTTCGTCCGTCCGTCTGTCCGTGAACACGATAACTTGAGTAAATTTTAAAGTATCGTTATGAAATTTGGTATGTAAGTTCCTGAGCCCTCTTCTCATACAACTATTTAAAATAAGCCAAATCGGACTATAACCACGCCCACTTTTTCGATATCGAAAATTTGGCAGTCGTTGAAAATATCATGATGAAATTTGGCAGGAACGTTACTCCTATTACTATATGTGTTCTAAATAAAAATTACCAAAATCGGATAACGAACATGCCCACTTAAAAAAAAATATTTTAAAAGTCAAATTTTAACAAAAAATTGAATACCTTTACAGTATATAAGTAAATTATGTCAGCATTCAAATCCAGTAATGATATGGTACAACAAAATTCAAAAATAAAAGAAAATTTCAAAATGGGCATGGCTCCGCCCTTTTTCATTTAATTTGTCTAGAATACTTTTAATGCCATAAGTGGAACAAAAATTTACCAATCCTTGTGAAATTTGGTAAGGGCATAGCTTCTACGATAACTGTTTTCTGTTAAAATGGGCGAAATCGGTTGAAGCAACGCCCAGTTTTTATACACAGTGACCGTCTGTCCTTCCGCTCGGCCGTTAACACGATAACTTGAGCAAAAATCGATATTTCTTTACTAAACTTAGTCCACATACTTATCTGAACCCACTTTATCTTGGTATTAACAATGGGCGAAATCCGACTATTACCACGCCCACTTTTTCGATATCGAAAATTTCGAAACGTGAAAAAATTGCCATAGTTCCATACCAAATACAAAAAAGGGATGAAACATGGTGTTTGGATTGGTTTTTGACGCAAAATAAATCTTTAGAAAAAAGCTTTGTAAAATGGGTGTGATACCTACCATATTAAGTAGAAGAAAAAGAAAAAGTTCTGCAGGGCGAAATCAAAAGCCCTTGGAATCTTGGCAGGAATACTGCTCGTGGTATTACATATATAAATAAATTAGCGGTACTCGACAGATGATGTTCTGGGTCACCCTGGTCCACGTTTTGGTCCATATCTCGGAAACGCCTTCACGTCTACAACTAAGGGCCATAATACCTTTCATTTGATACCCATGTCATACATTGGGTAAAAGCTGGTGCTCGGTATTGCTACTGTCCATGCTACGTAGATTGTAGTGATGAGTTGCAGCGGCCGCGTTGGATGGAGGCGCCATTTGGCGCGAGCAACAGCGGACTCCACCAGCGGGTTAGGGGGCTTAGAATATACGCGCGGCAGGTATGCCTGTCGTAAGAGGCGACTAAAATAGCAAATTGAGTCAAGGGGTTGTGTAGCGCAATCCTTTCAAGGGGTTGTCAGCGCAATATATAGCTTCTCCAACCCAATTGTCAACCTCACCTACCAGTGACGAATCCTCTTTCTTTAACAACCGATGCTCTGGCGACCCCAGGTTGCTTATGGATCTAGGGAGTGGGAGGGCGGGATGGCCAGAAGGTTTCATGTGGTCATACCAAATCGTTCCCGAAATGGTCGGGCTAGACCTTAATGGTGCTTGTTACGGGAATGTACCGGATCTGCATCCGGCAAAGGACCATCAACATCGATAACACTCCCCAATGCCTTCGGGGAGTGTCCTTATCGCTACAACAACAACAGCAATAGCGGACAGTTGATGTGGCCTGCTGGGCAGCGTCGCAGCTAGAAGGTGGCGGAGATACTTTTGAGAGTGAACCGCGGGACGTCCTTGGACGTGAGCCACTAAGGTTTTATAGAAATTTCGTGGGCGACGAACGTTGGGTTCTAACACAGAACAGCCCTTGGTCAGGAAAAAAATCCCGAGTCGCTCCGGTACATAGAACCGGCTGCCGTGGAAAGCGTATATAGATCAAATTTGTATCCGCACAAATCACGTTTTTTTGTATGGGTATTACAAAATCATCAAAACTACAACAACCACATTCTGGGTCATAATGCCCCAATTCCCCACCTCCCCCTCGATATTTTTCAACGTACGTAGAATGCCATACTGTCGTATAGAAATACCCAAAATTACAACACCCACAGGAACATATTCAATTTTTATTGCAAGGGCGCATCGTTTGACACCCATTCCAATATTTTGGGACGAGTATTAGCTGTTGACTTTTACTATATATATATATCAATATACATATAATTATTCATGCAATTAAAAAATATATTCTTAGTTTCTAAATACTATTGCTAGCTTCTTGCGACGTAAAACTGACTTCTTTACCGGAGCTCGTCAGGATCAATGGGAAAGTTTGTTAATGACTGTTTTTCAGAAACAATACGATTTAGCGATGAAGATAAACACTAGTATAAAGAATGAGCGAATCGACGAAAGAGCGGATGACAAAAAGAAAGTTGCACATGCGTCCAAAGTAGAGATCGGGTAATTTTAACAATGTTTTTAAAGCGATGAGTAGGTACTTATTAAATGAGGTACAGTGTTGTTTTTAGTTTCGCTTATTGCGCAGCTTACAGCACCCACCGAAATTCGGCGATAATTTTAGTTAAGCACCCCTTTCACATAAAAAAACTGTTTATAGGGTGAAACGGGGCTCTCACAAGTCACATATATCTATAACGCGCAAAATAATAAGGGGTGTTCAGGATTTTATGGAAATGGCATAGCGTCGTCGTATTTGCAAATAAGTTTAGTATTTTTATACAAAACTTTAAAGGCTTGGTATCCTCGAAAGCGGTGCTGTTATATAACGGAAGAATGGTGCCCCCCATAAATTCATAAAACAAAAAATCAGAAACACATTTTTTCAGAAAACCCTTTTCAGAAAGACAAAATTCAGAGGTCAAAATTCAGAACTGAAGTCTCAGAAGTAAATTTTCAGAAGTCAAATTTCAGTAGTCAAAACTCAGAAGTCAAATTTCAGAAGGCAAAATTCAGAAGTCAAAATTCAGAAAGTAATCAGACGACAGAAAAAAATAAAAATTCTCTCGTTTATTTATTTGGAAGGCATTTTGTACATATAAAGAAAAAGTACCACAATCTAAAATTTTAAATTGTGTGCAATGACAAGCATGTTATTAATTAAATTGTTTTCGCGTTTATCTTTATACTCATCGTGATTTGCACACAGAGTATATTAACTTTGCTAGAATAACGGTTGGTTGTACAGGTATAAAGGAAACGAGATAGATATAGACTTCCATATATCAAAATCATCTGTATCGAAAAAAAATTTGAGTAAAAATTGAGATATCTTCACCAATTTTGGTACACGATCTTATCTGGATACAGAATAGATTGGTATTGAAAATGAAATCGGATGATAACCACGCCCACTTTATATAATATTTTGGAAAACACAAAAAACTTATTAAATAATACACCTAGAATGTTGAAATTTGACGGGTGGAGTGATACTGAGACTCCTGATAAAAATTTGAAAAAATTGTTTAAAATGGGCGTGGCACCGCCCACTTGTGATAAAATCAATTTACAAATATTATTAATCATAAATCAAAAATCGTTAAACCTATCGTAACAAAATTTACTATAAGGAATGCTTTGAAGAAAAATAAACGAAATCGGTTAAGGGCCATGCCCACTTTTATATACAAGATTTTTAAAAGGGTCGTGGACAAATAAAATAAGCTATATCTGTGCAAAAAAAGCTTTATATCAACGGTATTTCATTTCCCAAGTGGATTTATAACAATAAATAGGAAAAACTTCAAATTTAAAAAATAGGCGTGGCACCGCCCCTTTTATGACTAAGCAATTTTCTATGTTTCGGGAGCCATAACTCGAAGAAAAATTAACGGATCCATAGGTCGCTGGTTCATATCCGGCTCGAAGGACCAATGTTTTGCGGGGCGACGTTGGCACCCGGGTCGTGGGCGCGATCGCACGCAAATAAATAATAGAAACGAGTAGTCACAAATTTATTCACTTTATAAATAATGGGATTGAATTGTTATATGTATGAGATAGGATAATTAATTCACAAACCACTTCGAAATTCCAAATTGCAAAATGATGAGTTGTAAATATTAATAATATGATGACCGCAAATTTTTAGATAAATGGCAATTAAAACTAGAAATATGGGTGGCTGATTGCCACACAATTGACGAGTGAAAATTCCAATGTTATAATCACAATTATTAAAATGAAGCACAATCGGAAAGCGCGATTATAGCGTAAATTATATGCACAAACTATGAAAGATACATAATAGGATAACTCACCTGGGGCTAGCTGCTGGCTCTTGAACGTTCGAAAATAGAAGAAGGAGCCGAGACCGCGAACCAGTCCACGGCACCTGCCGATAGCCAACTTTCGTTGAGTTTTTCCCCTTCAAAGTTAGCTCTCGGCTGGTGTTAGCCGTTACCGGTATTAATAATAAATTAACTAATGCGCGCGTTAGGGTGGTCCGAAATATTTAGGCTGGTGGCCTAAACACTGGGTACACAAATTTTCCCAATAGCAGGAAATATTTGCAGAAAAAATGGACGAGATCGGTTAAGAACCACGCCCACTTTTATATAAAAAATGTTTACAAGGGTCGTAGACGAAAATAAGCTATATCTTAGCGAAAAAGAGCTTTGTATCAATAGAATTTTACTTTCTAAATTGAATTATAACATTAAATTGGAAAACACTAAAATTTTTGAAAATGGGTGTGGCACCGCTCCTTTTATGACTAAGCAATTTTCTATGTTTCGGGAGCCATAACTCGAAGAAAAATTAACATAACGTAATGAAATTGTGTACACATATTTTCCTTATATCAAAAAATAATTCTAGTAGAAATGGACGGGATCGGTTAGAGACCACGACAACTTAGATATAAAACAAGTTTAAAAGGGTCGTAGACTAGAATAATAAGCTATAACTTAGCAAAAAATAGTTTTGAATCAATGATATTTCAAGGTCTCTTAAGCTAGCCCAACCTTTTCAGCCCAATCAAAAAACGAGACCGTACTAAATTGCACAACATTTATTACTAATTTAGTACCGGTTAATTAAATTTATTACCCTCGTATTTTAAAAAATATCGAGGGTTGGGCTAGCTTAAGTTTAACCCAGTGTAGCATTATACGTCACACACTGTATTGTATCATTATATGCCACACCTACTGTAACATACTTGCGGCTTTACACATAACAAATTCAAATATATTTTAGTAATAATCATATTACAATTATTGAATTAACCCAGACGGCACGGAATGCCGAATATGAGACACATATCACAGTTAATAAATTATACATATAAACACACAACCCATTGTAATATACATACAAACATTCAACTAATTGTGGGAAAATACCAAAATATTCAAACTGATCTGCTGACGCTGCAAATTGTACAAAACTACATGTATGGAGTTATGCATACAAAACTACATGTATACAAAGACTGTATACAAACGTACATGTATGCATAACCCATTTCCTATGTACTTATTTTTAGTTATTAGTATTAAGATATTTATGAATGTATAGGTTAAGTAAATTAGTATAAAAGACAATAATTTATTCAATAAAGCAGAGACTTAATGTCGCACAATCAAACGTGCAACGTCTTTCGATTACGAATATTTCATGGCGATCCTGCCAGCTCAGAACAAAAGACAGCACAACTGCTAAAACGTTCTGACTGGAGAAGATCCTGCCAGCTTGATCTTAACTTAGCTGAAAATTTGCTCATAAGCAAAATTCGCTAGATCTTGCCTGGACAGAGATCCTGCCATCTCACAAACAGCTCACTAACTGCCAAGAATTTGAAAAGAAAGGACTAAAGATCCTACCAAACTAAAGTAGTCCTGAACGCTGAACGTAACAAGATACAAAGAAAGAAGATATTTTACGCTACAAAGAGGATTCAAAAAATTTTTTGCTAACATCATCAGGAGCTGAACAAATTAAAACCAAAATCATCAGTTATGAAAATTGGAGCAAATCAGAATCGAAGGATGACTGATCAAGTAAACGCATAAGCGAAGTGGAATAAAAAGGCAATAAGGAGAACGGATCAAATAAAAACGTAAGCAAGCTGGAATAAAAATGACGGATCAAATATAAGCAAAAGAGGTGGAATAAATGTTGGAAATCTTCGGCAACAGCAAATTAACGGCAAACTACATCCAGACCGACAAGGAGTTATAAATATTTAAGTATACATTTTTAGAATCAATTGAGCGGCCTCAGGGACGCTAAACCATTAGCAAAAACGAAAGTTTTTGCTTAGGATTTTTTTTTTTTCTCTCTTTAAGTAGGAAATAAAATTAATTGAAAATTCTTTTTTTTAAACATTGAACAAATTTCCTTTAAAATATATAGAAAAACTGCACTATTTAATTTTGAAAAAAAAAGTGTGCAGAAACAATTTCTTTTGAAAAAAAAAAAAATATAATATAAAAATTTACTTTAAAAGTAAAAGAAAAGTAAATTGGAATATTTAGGACACTTCTATAACCTCTAGAGAAATCCCATAGAACATTTTAATAAAATTTAAAAATTTAAATTACTCTGTCCATTACTATTAAAATGCAAAGAAACTCCTCAGACCTTCCTCTCTATTGGTGGGATGAAAATACCCGACACACTAGGGACCTACCCAAAGAACTAGAGAGTTTAAAGAAATTTTGGAAGACAATAGGTATGGAACGGGAACCCACAATTGAGGACATTATAAACCCCACTACCAGGGTGGAAGAAATAATGCGAATGATGAGGAAAGTGTTCCCCAACAATTCCAAATGTTAGGTAGCACCTGAAAAAAAAATTTTATACAACAAAAATATCTAACTTCCTATTAAAACCTTCAAGATGTCTTGGTGGACAAAAATAGCCCAAGGCTTTATGGTAGCCATAGCTGGCTACGAAATAGGAAAAGAAAGCTCTGAAACAAGAGTTAACAAAATAATCAAGTATGAGCCATCAACTAGGGTAGATACAGAAAGTACTCCGAACATCCCGGATGTTTGGTTAGCAATTATAGGTTGCGTATTCATGCTATTAATCATCACAATAGCCATGATGCTCAAAAACTATATGAAGCACAAATTTAGGCAGGTAAAACCCGCCACAACTCGTATCTAACCCATTACCAGTACCAAACCAAAACTGAGGAAGAGCGATAAATTCAAACCCAAAATGTCACAATCGATAGTAAAGGCAACCCTGCCTAAAGCGAACAGCAAATCAAAAAAAATTAGCATAACCTTTGATGGCTCCTGACAAAAATAGTCATGAAGCAATAGGAAAATCTAGGACAGTGGAAGTAAGCAAAACCTAATGAAAAAAAAAAAATAAAAATATATACAAATAATTTTTCTACCCAGCCAATATTAACAACTAAAATGAAGAAAAGTCACAAAGAGAACCTATATTAAATATATATGTTAAAGCGCTATATAAATTTGCAATAAGACATGTCACGCTAGTTTTCATCTTAGGATAGAAAAATGGTAGCGTAGGAAATACAAGAAACCTGATTGTAGATGATAAAATTGACTTAGGAAAATTACTTATCAGGCTGTACACACGTTGTACAAATGCGCCAATACAGGACTTGGTATTTATATGAAAAACACAGTTGTCCTCAGGGACAAATTGGTGAAAAATAATTGATTATTTACTCGAGTAGGCAAATGTAAAACAATAATTGATAGTTCTCTAAAATAGAATATATGCATTAACCAAAGAGGTTGTGCACGTGACAAATCCCGGTATAAAAATAAAAATTAATTCTTCATAAAAGTTATGACGATTCTGTCCTGGTGGCCGCCGCAGAAATCGCATGACAAATAAGATCAAATAAATTGCTGGAAAAATAAGAAAAATAAATTAAAAGATAGAATAATTTTGCATCCACTGTACCTTCTTTCCATTAACCAGCTAAACTACTACAACAAATACAAATTACCTCGCTCTTCCACCAGCTACAGCTACAAAATTTTCCGAATAAATAAATGTAACCCTAATAAAATAATATAACAATGAAAAGGTGTTAAAAATATGTATATAAATATGAAGTGTTTCAGCCATAAAAACAACGTTTATAGAAATCATAATCTTAAGAAAACTCCGATAAAATAGTAATAGGAAATATTTTTACGCTAAATAGAATTGAATAGTAGTAAGAAATAGTCTTATTTCAAAATCCCCAATAGATTAGAAAATATTAATAGCAAGGTTTCTTCTTCTCTAACTTTAGGTAAATAAATAATAAAAATTATTTCTATAGGAAACTGATTTGCATAAATTAATAAGTAAGGGTAGAATAAATAATGGTAGGAACTATAAAAATAATTTAGAAATTAATAATAATAGCAATTATTATTAAGGAAATAATTTCTCTTGGAAATAATATAAAAATAAATATTCCAATTTATCGATTTGTAGGAACATGCCGATTTTTAAGTGAGTCGACGCTCTTAAAGACCGGCTGTGCAAAACAAATTTTAAAATTCTTTATATGAAAAATAATTATTACATTTAAAATTTTGAAAAAATAAGTAAAATTAAAAAAAAAAATTTTTTTTCTATATCTAAAAGTCTAAAATGTTGACAAGAAAATGGACTGATACAAAACAAAAAATGTACGTAAACAATAATTATAACAATAAAAATAGCAAGGTCAACAGATCAAAAGCAAAGCAAACAACCTCTTTCACTACAATAAAATATCAAAACAATTGAAAATATGACAAAAAGTCTTATACAATTGTTCACAAAACAATTATATAACACTTTTTTTTCTAAGGTGGATGGTGTAGCATTATACGTCACACACTGTATTGTATCATTATATGCCACACCTACTGTAACATACTTGCGGCTTTACGCATAACAAATTCAAATATATTTTAGTAATAATCATATTACAATTATTGAACTAACCCAGACGGCACGGAATGCCGAATATGAGACACATATCACAGTTAATAAATTATACATATAAACACACAACTCATTGTAATATACATACAAACATTCAACTAATTGTGGGAAAATACCCAAAATATTCAAACTGATCTGCTGACGCTGCAAATTGTACAAAACTACATGTATGGAGTTATGCATACAAAACTACATGTATACAAAGACTGTATACAAACGTACATGTATGCATAACCCATTTCCTATGTACTTATTTTTAGTTATTAGTATTAAGATATTTATGAATGTATAGGTTAAGTAAATTAGTATAAAAGACAATAATTTATTCAATAAAGGAGAGACTTAATGTCGCACAATCAAACGTGCAACGTCTTTCAATTACGAATATTTCACCAGCCCAACCCATATGCACAATCAAAAAACGAGACCGTACTAAACTGCACAACATTTATTACTAATTTAGTACCGGTTAAGGAAATTTATTACCCTTATATTTTAAAAAATATCGAGGGTTGGGCTAGCTTAAGTTTAACCCAGCCCAACCCATATGCACAATCAAAAAAAACGAGGCCGCACTAAACTGCACAACATTTATTACTAATTTAGTACCGGTTAATTAAATTTATTACTCTTTTATTTTAAAAAATATCGAGGGTTGGGCTAGCTTAAGTTTAACCCAGCCCAACCCATATGCACAATCAAAAAAAGAGACCGTACTAAATTTCACAACATTTATTACTAATTTAGTACCGGTTAATTAAATTTATTACCCTCGTATTTTAAAAAATATCGAGGGTTGGGCTGGGTTAAACTCAGCCCAACCCATATGCACAATCAAAAAAACGAGGGCCGTACTAAACTGCACAACATTTATTACTAATTTAGTACCGGTTAATGAAATTTATTACCCTTATATTTTAAAAAATATCGAGGGTTGGGCTAGCTTAAGTTTAACCCAGCCCAACCCATATGCACAATCAAAAAACGAGGCCGCACTAAAACTGCACAACATTTCTTACTAATTTAGTACCGGTTAATTAAATTTATTACTCTTTTATTTTAAAAAATATCGAGCGTTGGGCTAGCTTAAGTTTAACCCAGCCCAACCCATATGCACAATCAAAAAAAGAGACCGTACTAAATTGCACAACATTTATTACTAATTTAGTACCGGTTAATTAAATTTATTACCCTCGTATTTTAAAAAAATATCGAGGGTTGGGCTGGGTTAAACTCAGCCCAACCCATATGCACAATCAAAAAAACGAGACCGCACTAAAACTGCACAACATTTATTACTAATTTAGTACCGGTTAATTAAATTTTATTACTCTTTTATTTTAAAAAATATCGAGGGTTGGGCTAGATTAAGTTTAAGCCAGCCCAACCCATATGCACAATCAAAAAACGAGACCGTACTAAACTGTAAAACATTTATTACTAATTTAGTACCGGTTAATGAAATTTATTACCCTTGTATTTTAAAAAATATCGAAGGTTGGGGATCACGTTTAATGCTAATTAAATACCGAACGGACAGTAATAAAGTTATAAGCAATACTTATGTATATGATTCGATCTATGGAAAGGGGTTTTGGCCCCTAACTCCAAATTTTGGGGATTTTTTTGAAATTATGAAAATGCACTTTTTGTATACTCGAGCAGACCTACAACTTGATGTATAGATCGCAAGAAGCATTCTTAAACTTTTTTTATTTTGTCACAGTTTTTATTCATAAGTTCTTTTATATCAGTAATAAAAATAATACAATGAATGTTTTGTATTTGTTTTCAAAGTTTTTATATCGAATTATCTTGGTGTACATTGTATATGTGCATCCAATTTTTCTATAAAATGAAATTTTTAACCTTTGTTTTAATGGAATATACATACATATATAACATTCGTAAAGCTAAAAAAACTCAAATAAAATTATTTAAGTAGGTGCGTTGTTCATAATAAAAATTGTAAATGCTTCGAATATTTTTAAACGTCCGGGAGGCCTGAAATGGTGAAATTTGCGGGGCAGATAATTTCTTTAGGTTCCAACTCTTAATTTGGACACACAACTAAGTTCCAATTTTTAGTTCGGACACACCTTCATTGAGCCAGATAATTTGTGCGAGATAATTTGAGCAAGATAACTTGCTTAGTTTGGACACTACCAATGATGAAGACTATTTCAAAGATAGATGGATCTGCTTAATCATGTAGCTATTTAGTGCCAAATTATGTAAAACGCTGGACTCAATTTTTTTCTTCAAAATCAAAGTTCGTATTTTATCACAGTGTTCACACCCCCAGTAAATCAGAGGTGATACATAGAATTAGTGTAGAGGTGAAACATAGACACATATTGCAGTTGAATCTGAGTATAATGCGTATTGAAATTTAGTAGTACTAATTTTATGAGTAGATAAAGTTTGACGCTTAGCAGTCCATATAAAGTTTAAGCGTAAAAGTCTATAGATGTAAAAAAAACACAGCTAATGATTGAAGCGAGATAAATCTAGATAGATGTCCATAGCCATCATCCCGTCGCAAGGATCCTGAGCCAGATAACCAATTTTGCATGTAAATGCAACAACAATGATTTGAGCCAGATAAATCCAGATAGAGGTCGGCGCAATTTGTGAGCCAGATAATTTGTGAGTTTCTTATCTTTTGTTTGGCAACGCTGCCTTTAATAAACCTACTTTTTTCAAAAATAGATGGCGCTGCTTGGCATTTAGCCGTGTTAAATGAGATGCAATGGCGACATCTGTCTAACAACTCATATTGAAATATTCGTAATTGAAAGACGTTGCACGTTTGATTGTGCGACATTAAGTCTCTGCTTTATTGAATAAATTATTGTCTTTTATACTAATTTATTACTTAACCTATACATTCATAAATATCTTAATACTAATAACTAAAAATAAGTACATAGGAAATGGGTTATGCATACATGTACGTTTGTATACAGTCTTTGTATACATGTAGTTTTGTATGCATAACTCCATACATGTAGTTTTGTACAATTTTCAGCGTCAGCAGATCAGTTTGAATATTTTGGTATTTTCCCACAATTAGTTGAATGTTTGTATGTATATTACAATGGGTTGTGTGTTTATATGTATAATTTTTTAACTGTGATATGTGTCTCATATTCGGCATTCCGTGCCATCTGGGTTAGTTCAATAATTGTAATATGATTATTACTAAAATATATTTGAATTTGTTATGCGTAAAGCCGCAAGTATGTTACAGTAGGTGTGGCATATAATGATACAATACAGTGTGTGACGTATAATGCTACACCATCCACCTTAGAAAAGAAAGTGTTATATAATTGTTTTGTGAACAATTGTATAAGACTTTTTGTCATATTTTCAATTGTTTTGATATTTTATTGTAGTGAAAGAGGTTGTTTGCTTTGCTTTTGATCTGTTGACCTTGCTATTTTTATTGTTATAATTATTGTTACTTTTTACATATATATATTTGTATAAGTCCATTTATTTTTTCAAAATTGTAGAGAAAGAAAAAATCTTTTAATTTTGCTTATTTTATTTATATTGTTTATTTTATTTATTTTATTAAAATTTTATACAATTGTTTTATTGCCGGATTTTAAATGTGTCGACCCATCTAAAATCCGATTATTTTTAGAAATTATTTTTATTAATGAATCGGGTAAATTGGAATGATTATTTGCTAAAAAAAATATTTTAAATGGGTTTAAGTCTATTCTTATGGATTATTAGTTCCTTATCCCTATTGTTCTTATTACCAGACTCCTGTCTATATGGTATTAAAGTAAAATTGTTATTTTCGTCGATTTTCTTTACTTTATATCTATGGTTTAGCTTATGGTTATCTTCTTCTTTTACTAATACTAAATCTCCTAATTTTATTTCCTTACTGGTGCTACTTTTATCATAATTAATTTTTTGTTTTTCCTTGGCTTCTTTTACCAATTTTATTTTTATTAAATTTTAATTTTTTGTTTTTCCTTGGCTTCTTTTACCAATTTTCTAGCTCTTTGTTGTGCTATTTGAAGTCTATATTTAATTTCCTTATCGTATGCCTCGTGATTATATACTGGGCTTATTTTATTCTCATTTAAGAAGTCGTACATGGGGGGGGGGGTTTCGCAAATATAAGCTCATAAGGGCAATAGTTATGTACGGTCGATGGGGTCGTGTTGTAGCAGTACGCGAAATATTTTAGGTATTCATCCCAATCATCTTTGTCACTGGATATATATGAACGTACATATTCATTATACGTTCTATGATTACGTTCTACAGTGCCCAAAGTTTGATGATGGTATGGTGTTGAGTTTTTGTGTTCAACTTTTAGCAATTTGCACAGTTCTTCGAATAATTTATTTTTGTATTCGGATCCCATATCTGTTAGGATTGTTTTCATGGGACCATAAATCAAAATGAAATGCTCGAATATAGCTTTGGCAACTATTAGCGCATGTTTGCTGGGGACTGGGATTGCTACCAAGTATTTTGTGAGATCGCATATAATGGTAACTGCGTATTCGTTTCCGTTTATTGACCTTGGCAATGGTCCGACCGTATCGATCTGTATTATATCGAAGGCTCTCGGAGGTGGCTCCGTTATTGTCGTTGGCTCTTTTATATGCTTATTTATTTTATTCTTATTGCAGTGGATGCAGTTATTTACGTATTTCTTTATTTCACCTCGCATATTTTTCCAGCTATAGTTTTGTTTGATTTTCTTTATCATGCGATTTATTCCTGGGTGGCCACCACTAATAGGATCGTCATGATATTTCTGCAGAATTTCTCTAATTTTCCTGGGACTAGTCACGTACACAACCTCTGGGGTTAGTGCAATTGTTAATTTCTTGAGAACCCTATTTCCTAATTCAATAAATTTGCCTACTCGAGTATAATTATCCTTAAACAATTTGTCCCCTAAGGACAACTGTATCTTTTCAAGTCCTAAATTGGCGGCTTCTTTTTCGAGCCTGATAAAGAATTGTCCTAAGTCAATTTTATCATCTACAATTAGGTTGCTTGTATTTATGGTGCTACAAATTTTCTTTCCCTTTTTGAAATATAATTTCGGGGGATTGAAAACGAGCCTGACATGTCTTTTTACTTCAAATTTATTTAGCGCTTCATATATCTTGGGGTTCTCAGTGTGACTTTCTTGAATTTTAGCATTATTTGGTATATTTTTAGCTGTTGATCTAGTTGTGACTTTCATTATTTTGCATGCATGCTTCCACTGACATTTCTTTTAAATTCGTTATGTTAATGCGAGACAATGCGTCCGCGATGTGATTTTCTTTTCCAGCAATGTACTCGACTCCGAAATCGTATTCTTCTAAATCGAGTCTTACTCGTGTTAACTTAGATGAAGGGTTCTTCATCGAAAAAAGGTAAGTTTAAAGGGCGGTGGTCGGTTTTGATTTTGAATTTTCTACCATAGACTTATGGTCTGAAGAATGTTATGGCCCAATGGATTGCTGCTAGCTCTTTTTCTATTGTAGCTTTGTTTGTTTCACCTTTTGTAAAGGATCTAGAGGCGTAAGCGATTGGTAACTGTTTGCCATCA
This sequence comes from Eurosta solidaginis, assembly GCF_040869045.1. Lineage (NCBI taxonomy): Eukaryota > Metazoa > Arthropoda > Insecta > Diptera > Tephritidae > Eurosta > Eurosta solidaginis. The sequence continues at coordinate 111,424,555 of NC_090323.1, read as the reverse complement.
TGTTCCTGGCTAAGGACTGCTCCGCAAGCATACCCACTAGCGTCTGTTGTTATGCAGAATTCTTTATTGAAGTCGGGGTATTGCAAAAGTTTTGGGCTGATTAATGCTTCCTTTAAATAGACAAAAGCTTTTTGACATTCTTCTGTCCAGTCGAAGGAAACATTCTTTTTGCAAAGCCTAGTTAATTTTCTTGAGTATTCTGCGAAATTCGGTACAAATCTTCTGTAATAATTGCAGAACGCTACGAATCTTTTAACTTCATCTGCTGTTTTTGGTGTTGGGTAATTTTGAACTATTTCAAATTTGCTTGGGTCGGGTAGTATTCCCTCGCTTGTGCATTTATGTCCTAGATAAGTTACCTCTTCGCTGAAAAATAGGCATTTGTCTGGATGTAATTTTAAGTTGTATTTCCTACAAGTATCAAAAACGTCTCTTAAGTTTTTCAGCATGTGTTTTTCTGAACACCCTAGTACAACTAAATCATCCATATATAGAAAGGCTTGGGATGGTTTGAGGCCTGCAAATGCCAGTGTCATCATTCTTTGGAATGAGTTTGGTGCTACTTTTAATCCATAGGGTAGTCTTTTAAATCTATATGTACCATTGTCTGCTGTGAACGAGGTTATATCTCTAGAATCTTGGTGTAATTCTATTTGGTTAAAACCTGACAAGGTCAAGGCATGAAAAATATTTTTTTATTTGTTTCCTTCTTATAAAGATTGTTCCGTCTCCGATATTCCTCTATTGTAATCGGAGCTGGACCTTGTTTAGTTGTTTTATTTATTTTAATTTCTTCTGCTAATTTTATAAATTCCCTAATGGTGTCTTCGCACTTCTTAAAGACTTTGTGAAAATCTTCCTCAGTTTTTATTTCTTGCATAACTAAAGGAGATAGCTGAGCCTTTGTTTTTCAAATTGAATAGTACAGATTTTCTATTTAAAAGATATTTGTTCAATGTTTAAAAAAAGAATTTTCAATTAATTTTATTTCCTACTTAAAGAGAGAAACAAATCCTAAGCAAAAACTTTCGTTTTTGCTAATGGTTTAGCGTCCCTGAGGCCGCTCAATTGATTCTAAAAATGAATACTTAAATATTTATAACTCCTTGTCGGTCTGGATGTAGTTTGCCGTTAATTTGCTGTTGCCGAAGATTTCCAACATTTATTCCACCTCTTTTGCTTATATTTGATCCGTCATTTTTATTCCAGCTTGCTTACGTTTTTATTTGATCCGTTCTCCTTATTGCCTTTTTATTCCACTTCGCTTATGCGTTTACTTGATCAGTCATCCTTCGATTCTGATTTGCTCCAATTTTCATAACTGATGATTTTGGTTTTAATTTGTTCAGCTCCTGATGATGTTAGCAAAAAATTTTTTGAATCCTCTTTGTAGCGTAAAATATCTTCTTTCTTTGTATCTTGTTACGTTCAGCGTTCAGGACTACTTTAGTTTGGTAGGATCTTTAGTCCTTTCTTTTCAAATTCTTGGCAGTTAGTGAGCTGTTTGTGAGATGGCAGGATCTCTGTCCAGGCAAGATCTAGCGAATTTTGCTTATGAGCAAATTTTCAGCTAAGTTAAGATCAAGCTGGCAGGATCTTCTCCAGTCAGAACGTTTTAGCAGTTGTGCTGTCTTTTGTTCTGAGCTGGCAGGATCGCCATGAAATATTCGTAATCGAAAGACGTTGCACGTTTGATTGTGCGACATTAAGTCTCTGCTTTATTGAATAAATTATTGTCTTTTATACTAATTTACTTAACCTATACATTCATAAATATCTTAATACTAATAACTAAAAATAAGTACATAGGAAATGGGTTATGCATACATGTACGTTTGTATACAGTCTTTGTATACATGTAGTTTTGTATGCATAACTCCATACATGTAGTTTTGTACAATTTGCAGCGTCAGCAGATCAGTTTGAATATTTTGGTATTTTCCCACAATTAGTTGAATGTTTGTATGTATATTACAATGGGTTGTGTGTTTATATGTATAATTTATTAACTGTGATATGTGTCTCATATTCGGCATTCCGTGCCGTCTGGGTTAGTTCAATAATTGTAATATGATTATTACTAAAATATATTTGAATTTGTTATGCGTAAAGCCGCAAGTATGTTACAGTAGGTGTGGCATATAATGAAACAATACAGTGTGTGACGTATAATGCTACAATATGTTCAAAAATATCACGACCTCCGCTTCTCAAGTATTCCAATGATCTAAAGCATTCTCGTAAAAATTGAGCGTGATACGATGCTAGAAAACTCACTGGATGATGGCTTATTTCGATTTGTTAGCCAGATAATTTGATTCCCCTTCAAAAAAAGCGAGTACTCCATAAATAGTGTAAGGAATATTCCTTTAGCAGTATAGGAGTGTTCCAAAACTAATCTGTATTCATACAAAAAATGTGCTCCAATTAACATTGCGATGTCCTAGGAGAGGAGTAGGTGATCCCACTCTCGCTCTGTTTGTGAGTATTCCATAGAGTGCATACGTGAGAGTACTTTCCAAAGTAATAAACCGAATTTTCAAAAATAGATGTCTCTGCCTGTCCATTAGCCTTATTGCCGCGTCACGATGAAATTTCTCATGTTCATGAATTTTGACGCAAAAGCGAACATCGTCACAATCGCGAAAGATGTTCCGTTTGTAAACATAAAAGAACTGCATACTTAGCAGCTGAAAATTATTTCGGCTTTTCCATTCATATAAATTTTTTTTGAAGCATTGTTATAAACATTCATTTGTTAAAATGCAGTTTTTAATTGTAAAAAATGTTAGAAAAATACCAAAGAGTGGGAAAAATAATTCCACTTGCCATGTCTGGAAACACGCATAGCCAAAACCAATTTCAAATTCTTCTTATGCTTTGTTTGCAAGAAAATTTGAAAGTACGCTACTTTTTCATGCCAGATGGCGCTGGTGATACGCTATTTATATATTTTTCAGTAAGCAATGCAATACATACCTAATCATCTGTCAGCGCACCATGCTGCACCAAAAATCTTATGTGACTGGCCTTTTATGTGTGGAATGAAACACAACAGCGGCACCTGCCTATCACAACGCATATATACAAAGATTTCAGGAACTGCTAAGAATGGAGCGTGATACGGTGCTAGAAAACTCACCGAATGATAGCTAATTTGTTTAGTTTGGGCACTAACCATTGATCAAACGATTTTTTCAAAGATAGGTGACGCTGCTTCGCCATAAACCTATCTAGTGCCAAATTATGTAAAACGCGAGGAAAGGACTCATTTTTGCCATCCTCCAGTGAGTTTGACAGCTCCGGCTCACGCTCAATTCTCACGGGAATGCTCTGGATCATTGAGAGACTTGAGAAGCAGATGTCGTGAAATTTTCGCACACGTGAAATGTGATAGGCAGATGTCGCGGCTGTTTTTCATTTAACTCATACGGCGAAAAGCTAAGCAGCGACATCTATTTTTGAAAAAGTAGGTTTATTAACTAAAAAGAAGTAATTAACAAATTATCTGGCTCACAAATTGAACCAGACTTCTATCTGGATTTATCTGGCTCAAATCGTTGTTGTTGCATTTACATGCAAAATTATTTATCTGGCTCAGGATTTTGCCACCGGATGATGGCTTTTTTCTCGTCTAAATCACAGTTCATATATATAAAAGCGTTCACTCATCTCAGTAACTGCATATAAATCTGAGTAGCTAGGTTAATTTATTCCGTGTTATATACTGCTGAATGGGAAAAGACCTGATTACATTCACGACGGCGGCTACAAGCGACATCTATCAAATTACTTTTACACATGTTCTTATGAGGGTCGTTATTTTCGGCGGCACAGAGCAGCACGAATCAGTTACGAATGTCGTTGTAGTCAGATTAAACCTTATTATATTTGAAGGTAGCGACAGTGAGTGTCATCCTTTTTATTTTGTCAATAAAAACTAAAATAGAATTTAATAACAGATTAAATAAGCTAAAATCTCTCTCTTGGACACTTGTTAAACAAAATCAATTTTTTTTCTAAAATTTTCGCTACTGCTTTCTGTAATTTATATTTGGGGCTGCTGCTGTAAGTAATCAAGCGCCAATGTTTGACTACGATTGTCATCAAGATTTGCTTTATTGTGGTTGTGGTCTGCAGTCGTCGTGTTCAATGTAATCAGGCTTAATAGAAGTTACTGCTACACAAAGTGGAATTACCTACATCTGCCAATGAGAACTCATATTTACAAAAATATCAGGAACTTTGATTCTGAAGTCGTTCTCATAAGCATATCGAAATGATCAGGATGACGAGCTGAGTTGACTTAGCCATGTCCGCCTGTTTGTCTGTCCATATGTCTGTTTGAACGCAATCTAGTCCTCCAATTTTTAGATATCTTGTAAAAATTTTTCGGAAAATAGGTTTTTTTGTCATATCTTCAATTTATGAGATTTAAACCTAAAATTTCACGAAAGCATATAGAGCACATGGGGATCTTCAGCATACTGCAGGAAGGCCAAAACTACATTCTGAAAATTCTGGCCAAGAAGAAAAATTTATACGCATCAAATGTTCAACGTAATAGAGCATTAAAACTACTGGATGCCAATTCCATTTTCAAACTAACGATTTTAAATGAATTTTATGAGGAAAATGACTTTCAGGTCCCACTATCTCACAGTCTTTGCACACGAAGGCGCCTAGAGAAAAGACTAATAGTACCAAACTTTCTAAATAATTACACTAACAAATCTTTGTGCGTGTCACTTCCTGCACTTTTTAATAACTTGCCAATAACCTTAACCAATTTACCAAATACATTTAAAAGAAAACCCCTTCTTAAAGATCATATTAAAAGTTTACTTCAACGAAATTCTCAGCGTAAATATATATAAAGCTCACTTTGAAAACTATATATAAAATATCTTTAATATCACTTAACATTATGTAAATAAAAGGTTTGTAAAAATTTATGTTCATATTTATACATTAATGCACCATTTCTAATTGAAGATTTATTTAAACATATGCTGTTAAATACTTGCATTTAAATAAGCCTGCAGACAAGCACTTTAGAGTCGCGGGTTTTATCTTACATTGTATTTGTATTAGTAAAAGAACGAAAAGGTCAATAATTCAAATTCAATTCAATTGTTATTATACATAATATATAAATAAAAAAATTTTAAGAACCGGCCAAAAAAAGATGCCTATGGTACTTTTTTAACCGACACCAATGCCGAATACTGCTGTTAAATATTGCTAAACAGTATTAAGTGAGGCGCCACTCCAAACGATTCTTTTCGGGCAGTTGACTTGCACTTAGCTTTACGAATGTTATATACATATGTATGCATATTCCATTAAAACAAAGGCTAAAAATTTCATTTTATAGAAAAATTGGATGCACATATACAATGTACACCAAGATAATTCGATATAAAACTTTGAAAACAAATACAAAACACCATTCATTGTATTATTTTTATTACTGATATAAAAGAACTTATGAATAAAACTGTGACAAAATAAAAAAGTTTAAGAATGCTTCTTGCGATCTATACATCAAGTTGTAGGTCTGCTCGAGTATATAAAAAGTGCATTTTCATAATTTCAAAAAAATCCCCAAAATTTGGAGTTAGGGGCCAAAACCCCTTTCCATAGATCGAATCATATACATAAGTATTGCTTATAACTTTATTACTGTCCGTTCGGTATTTAATTAGCATTAAACGTGATCCCCAACCTTCGATATTTTTTAAAATACAAGGGTAATAAATTTAATTAACCGGTACTAAATTAGTAATAAATGTTGTGTAATTTAGTACGGTCTCGTTTTTTGATTGTGCATATGAGTTGGGCTGGCTTAAACTTAAGCTAGCCCAACCCTCGATATTTTTTAAAATACGAGGGTAATAAATTTAATTAACCGGTACTAAATTAGTAATAAATGTTGTGCAATTTAGTACGGTCTCGTTTTTTGATTGTGCATATGAGTTGGGCTGGCTTAAACTTAAGCTAGCCCAACCCTCGATATTTTTTAAAATACAAGGGTAATAAATTTAATTAACCGGTACTAAATTAGTAATAAATGTTGTGCAGTTTAGTACGATCTCGTTTTTTGATTGCGCATATGGGTTGGGTTGGATTAAACTTAAGCTAGCCCAACCCTCGATATTTTTTAAAATACAAGGGTAATAAATTTAATTAACCGGTACTAAATTAGTAATAAATGTGCAATTTAGTATGGTCTCGTTTTTTGATTGTGCATATGAGTTGGGCTGGCTTAAACTTAAGCTAGCCCAACCCTCGATATTTTTTAAAATACAAGGGTAATAAATTTAATTAACCGGTACTAAATTAGTAATAAATGTTGTGCAATTTAGTACGGTCTCGTTTTTTGATTGTGCATATGAGTTGGGCTGGCTTAAACTTAAGCTAGCCCAACCCTCGATATTTTTTAAAATACGAGGGTAATAAATTTAATTAACCGGTACTAAATTAGTAATAAATGTTGTGCAATTTAGTACGGTCTCGTTTTTTGGATTAAACTTAAGCTAGCCCAACCTTCGATATTTTTTAAAATACAAGGGTAATAAATTTAATTAACCTGTACTAAATTAGTAATAAATGTTGTGCAATTTAGTACGGTCTCGTTTTTGATTGGGCTGAAAAGGTTGGGCTAGCTTAAGAGACCTGATATTTCACTTATCAAGTTTTATTGTAAGAGGAAATGGGAGACATTTTTTTTAAACGGGCGGTGCCACGTGTTATGTAGAAAAGTAATTTAGCTGAAATGAAATGTACAATTAAAGTTCACGCTGAGTATATAATGTTCGGTTACACCCGAACTTAGACACCTTTACTTGTTTTTAAGTGAATTTACTGGGATTCAAGCGGTGGATAAGAGCAATACACAGCTTTATAGCTCCAAAGCTTCCGCAAACCAATTGTCAACCTTACCTTATTAATGTATCATACACATCTTTAGCAGGTGAGGCTCTAGCGACCCCAAGTTCCTCATGTAACCAAGGGCGGAGGGCGGTATGGCCATATTAATCGGTCCTGAGTTGGTTGTGCTAATATCAATCTATATCCGGCAAATGACCATCAACTCGTCCTTGGGGAGTGTCTTTATGGTTAATACAACAACAACACTAAATGAATTTACAATATTAACGCTTCCAAGGCAGTCGGTTCTATGTACCGGAGCGACTCGGGATTTTTCCCGACCAAGGACTGTCATTTCAGTGTGACCCCATTTAATTTGTTTCGTCCCTCCCACAAATTGTCATCCTCCCAGCAGCTCCTTGCAGCAGGACTGCTACATATTCTCTTACTCCGGGAAGGTATCGAACCCAATCCGGGTCCGTCTCCTGACCCCGGTCCTGAGAAATGGTTTTGCTGCATTTTCCAGAAAAGAATCTTTTTAGGACGGTCATACTCTGTTCAGTGTGTCTCGTGCAAGGGATGGTTGCATCGGACAGGTTGTTCTGGGCTTGATCCCAAAACCCGACGTCCACGTAACTTTTATAAATCTTTTGTGGCTCCTTGCTGCTCACGCCCAAGGGCGTCCCGTAGTCTACGCCTAAGCGTATCCCCACTACCTTCCAGCAGCTTCGCTGCTCAGCAAGCCACAACAAGTACCCGCTGCTGCTCGCGCCCCACGGCGCCAACAACTGAAACAGCTGATACCACTCATAACTACTACCTCCGTAGTAGAGCTGGTAGCAATGCTGAGCACCAGCCCCTGCCCCCATCTTCTTCTCCCCCCCCCCCCCCCCCCCCCCTCTTTTCTGGCAGCAATCGTGCAGGTCAGGGAAACAGACTCTTAGTCCCTGCCTCCGTTTGCACCGTCTGCCAGCACAGAATATATAGGTTTGCGACATCCGCTCAATGCAGCTCCTGCCTTGGGTGGTGCCACTTTCCTAGATGTTCTGGTCTCCGCGACGGCAACCCCTCGACGGGTTTCATCGCGCCATGTTGCCAGGTCGCAAACCCAAATCAACCGGGTACCCCAATGCTTGCCCAAGGGCGCCCAGTCCCAAGGCCACAACAGCAATTGCGTCCTGGCCTTCCACAACCTAGGCATAGTCACCCCTCACTTACCCCTAGAGTGGCGGCGTCACCCCTCATGCACTTCAGAATTCTGCAGTTCAACTGTAATGGACTAACTGGGAAGATTACGGAGATAGTCGATTTCATGAAGCGGCACAACATCCGCATTGCTGCGATTCAAGAGACTAAACTCACAGCAAGATCTGCATTGCAGACCTGCTCTGGTTATAATGTCCACAGGAAAGACCGCGAGAGCGGAAATGGAGGCGGCCTCGCGTTTATTATACACCACTCTGTGCAATATCATATATTTGATCCTGGCATCGACCGCAGTGACAATGTCTTAGAACGTCAAGGCCTATCTGTCCGGTCAGGCGATGCAAATCTAGAAATTATCAACATCTACATCCCTCCTGTCACCTGTTGCCCCAGTGGATACCGCCCTAATATCGAGGCCTTACTCACTGGCAACAATCGCATTATCTTAGGCGATTTCAATGCCCATCACGACCTATGGCATTCAAACTTGCGGGCGGACAGTAGGGGTGAGATGTTGGCGGATCAAATAGACGAAACGACGTTCTGCACAATAAACGGAGACGCCCCCACACGTATGGTAGGAAGCTGTCATAGCTCGCCAGATATCTCAATCGTGAGCGCAGAACTCGTAAACTGCGTCAACTGGCAGCCGATGGTAACATTGGCATCCGACCACCTGCCCATACTTATTTCGTTCGAGCGTACCGCCGACTTCATCGTCACCGAAAAACGCACTTTCATAAACTTCAAAAAAGGAAAGTGGGAAGAATATAAATCTGCAACAGACAGCAGCTTTGCTGCCCTCCCTGTCCCGACTGATGCCCGCCAAGGGGAGCGTGCCTTCCGTAAGGTCATTGAATCCGCCTCGGCACATTTCATTCCCGCCGGGAGAATTCCCGAAATCCGGCCCCACTTCCCGGCGGAGGCCGCGAGCTTAGCGAGGGAACGCGACCTTATAAGACAGCTTGATCCAGGCGACCCCCAAATAAGGGATATAAACCAACGCATCAGATTGCTTGTGGACGAACACAAGCGGGCGAAATGGGAAGAGCACCTAAGAGGTTGTAACTTCTCTACCGGTGTAGGTAAACTTTGGTCCACCATAAAGTCCCTATCGAATCCGACTAAGCACAAAGACAAAGTTTCCATCGCCTTTGGCGATAAGGTGCTGTCGGATGCGAAAAAATGCGCGAGCGCTTTCTGCCGACTATATATAATGCATCCTACGTTCGACAAAGATAGACGGAGAGCCAATAGACACGCACATAAACACAAACTCAGCGCGTCACCAATTACCATCACCGCTAGAGAGGTTGAGGACGCCATTGGTCGCGGTAAACCATCCAAAGCAGTGGGCCCAGACGGCATAGCCATGCCGATGCTTAAAAACCTAGGGAGGAAAGAGGGTTTCAAATATTTAGCGCATGTCTTCAACCTGTCTCTTTCCACCTTTGTCATACCCGAGAAATGGAAAATGGCCAAGGTGGTCCTGCTACTAAAGCCTGGGAAACCAGCTAACGTAGGTGAGTCATATCGTCCGATATCTCTCCTATCGCCAGTGGCAAAGACGCTTGAAGCCATTTTGCTCCCTTATTTCCAAGCACATTTGCAGCTAGCATGGCTTCAGAAAACTCCATAGCACTACCTCCGCGCTAAATGTCATTAGCACCCAGATAAATTGCGGTTTGAATCAATATCCCCACCATAGAACAGTACTCGTAGCGTTAGACCTATCAAAAGCTTTTGATACGGTCAACCATGGCTCGTTACTGCAAGACCTGGAAGGGTCTACCCTTCCCCCATGTCTTAAAAGGTGGACCGCATATTACCTGGGTGGTCGGCAGGCATCGGTGCAATTCAGAAACGAAACATCAAAACAAAGGAGAATTAAACAAGGGGTGCCACAGGGTGGTGTCCTATCCCCGCTTTTGTTTAATTTCTACATATCTAAGCTACCTTCACCACCGGAAGGAGTCACAATCGTTTCCTACGCCGATGACTGCACAATAATGGCCACAGGCCCAGGCCCAGAGATCGATGAGCTATGCAATAAAATAAACGGCTATCTCCCTGACCTCTCCAGTTTTTTCGCCTCGCGAAACCTGGCATTGTCACCGACTAAATCTTCCGCGACCTTATTTACAACATGGACGCCCCAAATGTCGACCATATTGAACATCCACGTCGATGGCACTACGCTACCGACTGTCCTACACCCCAAAATCTTGGGTGTGACGTTTGATCAGGATCTACATTTTGGCGCGCACGCAACCGCAATTGTTCCAAAAATTCAGAGCCGTAATAAAATCCTCAAATCCCTTGCTGGCAGTACCTGGGGAAAAGATAAAGAAACGCTCTTGACCACATACAAAGCAATTAGCCAGCCGATTACGTGCTACGCGTCACCCATATGGTCGCCAAGCCTAAAAACCACCCACTGGAAGAAACTACAGGCCTGCCAAAATACTGCTCTCAGAATCGCCACGGGCTGTCTTCTTATGTCCCCAGAACACCATCTGCATAATGAGGCGAGAATACTCCCCATCAGGGAGAGAAATGAGATGCTGACCAAACAGTTTCTGTTGAATACCCGGAAACCTGGGCATCCCAACAGACATCCGATTGACGAACCAGCACCGCCTAGGGGCCTAAGGAGTCATCTCCGTAAGCATTTTGAGGAAATACGGCACCTGAGAACCCAGCCGTATGAAGCGGAAAAACACAAGCAGGTCCTTGGTGAACTCCATAGACAGGCGTCGGACCTTTATGTCGGGAATTGCCCGGTGAATCCAGTACTTGAAGAAAAATATCCAGAACTCGTAGAAGAGGAACGCATACTCCCCAGGGAAACGCGTGTCACTCTTGCTCAACTTCGTTCTGGATACTGTAACAGGTTAAACTCTTACCTATCCAGAATCAACCCCGACATACAAAATGTATGCCCTGCTTGCAATGTGTCCCCACATGACACCAACCATCTCTTTAATTGTAATGTGGAACCAACGCCTCTAACACCCCTTTCCTTATGGTCCACCCCTGTTGAAACGGCAAGTTTCCTTGGACTCCCGTTAGAGGATATTGATGACAATTTGTGATCGGTCGCGGCTATTAGGTGGGGCGAGCATTGCTACAACAACAACAACAACAATATTAAACAAATGCTGGTCGAGGTCTTTATTATACTTTTTCTTGCGTTTTCGATATGGCTCGCCTCCAGCTGAAAAATGCTGCAATTTTATTTCTGTTATTGCCTGTTCGTTTTTTATTTTATTTATGAAATTAAATATGTTAGGGTGTGTCCCAAACGCATTTCGAATAACGTTGTGCCACCCTTCGATAGAATTATTTGTTCGGGCTTCACTCAATTTGGTGCTATTATACATAATACATCCATAATTCGATTGGATATAACGCCTTCTTTCGACGTTGCTGTGTTCCCGGAAGTTATCAGACTTCTGAATCTTGACTTATGAATTTTGACTTCTGAAATAAGACTTCTGATATTTGATTTCTGGAGTTTTGTTTCGGAGTTGTGACTTCTGAATTTTGACTTTCTGAAAAAAAAATCTGACTAATTCTGAAAAAATGTGTTTCTGAATTTTTGTTTTCTGAATTTATGGGGGGAACCCGGAAGAATACCTTATCAAAAACGTCGCAATGTGAGTTATTATGTGAAAACTAATAAGATGGTGAAGTTCACGATAAAGCCTGGTTTCCTCGAAAGCGGTGCCGCTATATAATGGCCTCTACATGTCGGTAGAGTACGTTGTCAGAAATGATCAAGGGCGGGCATGAGCTTAGCACCTGCTAAGCGGCCATATACGTATACAACGAGCGAAAGAAAAATGACTACTTCGTCACAATCAACGACCAAACACATTTAGTTTGATTTCGACGTCCGTACAGTAAGGAAGTGTCGCACGCACTATTACCATACTGAACGGTCGAAAAATACGCACATATGAATGGAAAATTTTTCAAGTTGGGTTGAAGTTATTTTTGTTAAAAACAGCAAATTTATGGAGACAATGCTTGATTTGTGTAAAAATATTGAAATATTTTTGAAAAGAAAGGAGTGGCCCACTAAAGCTCCCTCTCTTTCAGCCACGAATCAAGATTTAACACCGGGTTATGTACCGCGTATCGAAAAGAAAAACTACGAGAAATGTATTTAATTAAATCATCGTAAATTAAAACGAAATTTGAAACATTTATTCTGCGCAGATATTCCAAGTGCTCGCCAGTGAGTTTGCTGCTGTGCGAGATGAAAACACTGATTCACACATATAAGTTATTCCAAACATCGAGTACAACATAAAAATTTTAGCTAAAGCAAAGCTAACCACGAAAGCTTTAAATTTTGCTTGATAAAAATTTTCTTAAATTTTATTAATTTTTGATCTTTCCAAAAAACCAAACTTACATTCGAAGAACTTTATCATTTTTTCCGCAGGGGTAACTTAATTTATAAAATTTCCGCAAATTAAGTCATGTGGCATATTGGCACTATTTAAAACAAAAAAAAAAAAACGCTATTTCCCATTCAACCTGAAACATTTTGCATTCATAAGTATGTACACACATCCGTGTTGTACGTACGACCAAACACTGTACCACGATATCTCTCCCAATTTTTTTCAACATATTTTGGCAGTAAAACTAAGAACTATATGTAGGTAGGTAGGTAGGTTGAACTGGCCGGTCCATGAGTACCTCACATAGACTGATTGAGTCCGTAGTGTTACCAGAAGTTTGTTTTAACGACCAAACTGAAAACCCCTATCAAATACCAGGACTTATGTTATAAAATAACTCCGTCCTCTTGGCAAATACTAGAAGCTTCCTACGACTTAAGCCACTTGCTGCTTCTAGATCTGACAGCTGTATCACTCCTAATAGCTGGATCGTAAATGCTCGATCGTTTCCTCCTCCAACCCGCACTTCCTACATCTGCTATCACTGACCAAGAACTATATGTAAAAAACAAATTTTTTAGGGTATTCTCATTTTTTATACTTAAAAGAAAAAATTAAAAGCAGCAACCATTTCGTCGCGTAAATTTCGCTCTTCACTCTTCTTATGCGGACACTATTTTTGACGAGGCGAAGCTTTTCGCGTTTATCTCGCGGCGGCAGGGTATTGTGTTTACAACATTAACATAATATAGCAGCAGGAAAGTAAATATTACGGCCGTCATGATGGTACAAACTCCTTCAACGTTTTTCCCACCGCTATACTCAATGTGTTGAACATTTCGTCGAAAATTTCAAATAATTTCAAAACAGAAAATAACTTTGGCTTTTACTCATGATGCATTACATCATGGCTTTTACTGTTCTTAAAAATGTTAACAAAAACGATGATAACAAAAATAAACATGAAAAACTTTAAAATCGTGCGAAATGAGCAAAAAAAACAATTCGCCCAAAATCCTTCATAACGGCGGGGAAAGTTTACAATAAAGCGGTGATGTACTGAACATTTGAGTTATTTATTCGATAGTTCAGAAGCGGCGCTTCCCATTCTATGTACCTGAGCGACTCGGGATTTTTCCCGACGAAGGGATGTCATTTAAGTGTAACCCCATTTAATTTGTTGCGTCCCTCCAACAAATTGTCATCCTCCCAGCAGATCCCAATACGGGACCTGTACCTGATCCCGGTCCATAGAAATGGTTTTCCTGCGTTTGCCGGAAAAGAATCTTTTTAGGACGGTCACACTCTTGTCATTGTGTCATGTGTAAGGGATGGTTCGATCGGGCTGGATGGTCTGGGGCTAGACCCAAAACCCGACGTCCTCGTTACTCTTACAAATCTTTTATGGCTCCTTGCTGTTCATGCCCAAGGGCGTCCGGTAGTCTGCGCCTCAGCGCCCTCACTATCCTCTAGTAGCCCCGCTGCTCAGCAATCCACAACAAGTACCCGCTGCTGCTCGCGTCCCATGGCGCCACCAGCTCTACGGGCGCTCCTACTCATACCTACAATCTCCGTAGTAGAGTCGGCAGCAATGCCGAGCATCAGCCCCTGCCCACGAATTTTTCTCCCCCTCTTTCCGGCACTAGCATTCGAGTAGGTCAGGGAAACAGACTCTTAGTCCCTACCACCTTTTGCGCCGTTTGCCAGCACAGAATACATATATGTTTGCGACATCTGCCTAATGCAGCTTCTGCATTGGACGGCGCCACTTTCCTAGATCTTCTGGTCTCAGCGACGGCAACCCCCGACGGGTTTCATCGCGCCATGCTGCCAGGCCGCAAACCCAACTACACGAGGTACCCAAATGCTTACCCAGGGACGTCCAGTCCCAGGGCCACAACAGCACTTGCGTCCTGGCTTCCCTCAACTCAGGCATAGTCACCCGTCACTTACCACCAGAGTGACGACGTCTCCACTGTTGCACTTCAGAATACTGCAGTTAAACTGTAATGGGTTAACTGGGAAGATAACGGAGATAGTTGATTTTATGAAGCGGCATAACGTCCGCATTGCTGCTATCTAAGATACCAAACTCACAGCAAGATCTGCTTTGCAGACCTGCTCTGGGTATAACGTCCACAGGAAAGATCGCGAGACCAAAAATTGAGGCGGTCTCGCGTTTATCACCCACCACTCAATGCAGAATAATATATTCTATCCCGACATCGGCCGCAGGGACAGTGTCCTAGAACGTCAAGGCATATCTGTCCGGTCAGGCGATGTAAATTTAGAAATCATCAGCATCTATGTTGTCCCAGTGGATACTGCCCTGGCATCAGCGCACTACTCACTGGCGATAATTGCATTTTCTTAGGCGATTTCAATGCCCACCTTGATTTATGGTATTCTAACCTACAGGCGAACAGCGGGGGTGAAATGTTGGCGGACCAAATAGAAGAAACAACGTTTTGCACGATAAACGGAGACGCCCCCGCTCGTATGGTAGGAGGCTGTCACAGTTCGCCAGATTTATCTATCGGGAGCGCAGGACTAGTAAACTGCGTCAATTGGTAACCATGGTAACATTGGCATATGACCACCTACACATATTCCTTTCGCTCGAGCGATATGCTGATATCATCACCACCGAAAAACGCACTTTCATCAATTTTAAGAAAGGAAAGTGGGATGATTACAAAACTTATACGTATAATCGCTTTGCTGCCCTCTATCCCGACTGATGGCCGTCAAGGGGAGCCTGCTTTCCGCAAGATCATTGAATCCGCTTGTTGTTGTTGTTGTAGCAACAGTTGAATCCGCTTCGGCTCGTTTTATTTCCGCCGGAAATCCGAGAGAACATGGCCTTATAAGACAGCACGACCCTCAAATAAGGGAAATAAACCAACGCATCAGATGGCTAATGGATGAGCACAAGCGGGCGAAATGGGAGGATCATTTAAAGAATTGCAACCTCTCTGCCGGTGTTGGTAAGCTTCGGTCTACCGTAAAGTTCCTATCGAACCCGACTAAGCACAATGAGAAAATCTCCATCGCCTTTGGCAATTAAGTGCTATCGTATCCGAAAAAATGCGCGAGCGCTTTTTGCCGACAATATGGAATGCACTCTTCGGTTGACAAAGGTAGACGGTGGGCCAACAGACGTGCACACACGCATAAAGCAGCACGCTCCCAAATACCATCACTGCAAAGAGGTTGAAGATGCCATCGTTCATGCTAAGCCATCTAAAGAAGTAGGCCTAGCCGGCAAAGCCATGTCGATGCTTAAAAAACTAGGCAAAGGGGATTTAATTATCTACCGCATGTCTTCAAACTGTCCCTGTCCATCTTCGTCATTCCCGTAAAATGGAAAATGGCCATTGTGGTTCCGCTATTAAAGCCTTTGAAACCAGCTAACATAGGAGATTCTTATCGTCCGATATATCCTATCGCCAGTAGCCAAGACACTTGAAGCCATTCTGCTTCCCTAATTCACTGCAAACTTGCGTCTTGCCAATCATCAGCATGGCTTTCGAAAATTACATAGCACTACCCCTGCGCTAAACGCCATTAACACACAAATAAATAGCGGATTAAATCAAAACCCCCAGCATAGGACAGTATTCATTGCGTTAGACCTATCAAAAGCTTTTGACCACGGCACGTTACTGCAAGACCTGTAATGGTCCTTCCGCTTCCCAAGGCAGCCGGTTCAGTGTAACCCCATTTAATTTGTTGCGCCCCTCGCAGAAGTTGTCATCCTCCCAGCAGATCCTTGCAGCGGGAGTGCGCCATAGTCTCCTGCTCCGGGAAGATATCGAACCCAATCCGGTCTCACACCTGACGCCGGTCTTGAGAAATGGTTTTGCTGCTGGAAAAGCATCCTTTTAGGACGGTCACACTCTTGCCAGTGTTTCACGTGCAAAGGATGGTTCCTCTGGGCTAGACCCCAAAACCCGACGTCCTCGTATCTTTTACGAGGTGTGTTCAGAAAATGACGGGAATTTTCGTTTTTTGAAAAAGATATTTATTTATTCATCTACATTAATGTTGTCGCCTTCAAAATAGTCCCCATTTGATATTATGTACTGGTGCCAACACTTCTTCCAATCCTCGAAACACTTCTCAAACTCGATCTTTGGGATAGCTTCAGCTCTTTAAGCAGTGCGCTTTTAATTTCATCTATGCTTGTAAAACGACGGCCCTTCAGGGTTCTCTTTATTTTTGGAAATAGAAAAAAATCACACGGAGCCATGTCTGGCGAATATGGAAGCTCGGGCATCGTTACAGTATTGTTTTTGACCAAAAATTCACGAACAAGCAATGAAGTATGAGCGGGTGCATTATTGTGGTGCAAAAGCCATGAAAAGCCGCACTTGTCGAGCCTTTTTCGGTATGGCGGTACAGAATGCCTCCACTGTTTTACTCATTGCAGACTCACCTTAGGCCCTTGTTAACAATTTGTTTCACTCTGTACGCAAAATTTGATACAAAATCAAAATAAACAATGAATTCAGCTGAAAATTTTATCATACTTCAGGGACATGTGTATCAGCATTATAAAAAAAATTTCACAACTGGACACTCCAAACCCGCAAATTAAAAAACTCCGTTATTTTCTGAACACGCCGCTTATAAATCTTGTGTGTGTGCTGTTCACGCCCAAAGGCGTCCCGTAGAGTGCGCCCCCACTACCTTCCAGCAGACCTGCTGCTCAGCAAGCCACAACACGTGCCCGCTGCTGCTCGCGCCCTATGGCGCCACCAGCTCATACAGCCGCTCCCACTCATAACTACAATCTCCATAGTAGAGTCGGTAGCAATGCCGAGCATCAGCCCCCGTCTTCTCCTCCCCCTCTTTCCGGCACTAGCAATCGGTAGGTCAGGGAAACAGAGTAATAGTCCCTACCACCGTTTCTCAGCACAGAATATATATGTTTGCGACATCTGCCCAATGCAGCTCCTGTGTTTGTTGTTGTTGTTGTAGCAATGCTTCGCCCCACCTAATAGCTGCGACCGATCACAAATTGTCATCAATATCCTCTAACGGGAGTCCAAGGAAACTTGCTGTTTCAACAGGGTTTGACCATAATGAAAGGGTTGTTAGAGGCGTTGGTTCCACATTACAATTAAAAAGATGGTTGGTGTCATGTGGGGACACATTGCAAGCGGGGCATACATTTTGTATGTCCATGTTGATTCTGGATATGTAACAGGTTAACCTGTCACAATATCTAGAACGAAGTTGAGCTAGAGGGACTCGCGTTTCCCTGGGGAGTATGCGTTCCTCTTCCGCAAGTTTTGGGTACTTTTTTTTGAGGACTGGATTCACCGGGAAATTCCTGGCATAGAGGTCCGACGCCTGTTTGTGGAGTTCACCATTACTTGTATTTTTTTGCTTCATACGGCTGAGTTCTCAGGTGCCGTATCTCCTCAAAGTGCTTACGGAGATGACTCCTTAAGTCCCTAGGCGGAGTTGGCTCATCAATCAGATGTCTGTCGGGATGCCCAGGTTTCTGGGTATTCAACAGGAACTGTTTGGTTGGAATCTCATTTCTCTCCCTGATGGGGAGTATTCTCGCGTCATTATGTAGATGGTGTTCTGGGGACATAAGAAGACAGCCCGTGGCGATTCTGAGCGCAGTATTTTGGCAGGCCTGTAGCATATTGCAGTGGGTTATTTTTAGGATTGGCCACCATATAGGGGACGCGTAGCATGCAATCGGCTGGCCAATTGCTTTGTATGTGGTATTGAGCGTTTCTTTGTCTTTTCCCCAAGTACTGCCAGCAAGGGATTTGAGGATCAAAATGTAGATCCTGATCAAACGTCACACCCAAGATTTTGGGGTGTAGGACAGTGGGTAGCGTAGTGCCATCGACGTGGATGTTCAAAATGGTTGACATTTGGGACGTCCATGTTGTAAATAAGGTCGCGGAGGATTTAGTCGGTGATAATGCCAGGTTTCGTGAGGCGAAAAAACTGGAGAGGTCAGGGAGGTAGCCGTTTATTCTGTTGCAAAGCTCATCGATCTTTGGGCATGGGCCTGTGGCCATTATTGTGAAGTCATCGGTGTAGGAAACGATAGTAACTCCTTCTGGTGGTGAAGGTAGTTTAGATATGTAGAAATTAAACAAAAGTGGGGATAGGACACCACCCTGTGGCACCCCCTGTTTAATTATTCTTGGTTTTGATGTTTCATTTCTAAATTGCACCGATGCCTGCCGACCACCCAGATAATTTACGGTCCACCTTTTAAGACATGGGGGAAGAGTTGACCCTCCCAGGTCTTGCAGTAACGTGCCATGGTTGACCGTATCAAAAGCTTTTGATAGGTCTAGCGCAACGAGTACTGTTCTATGGTGGGGGTTTTGATTTACACCGCAATTTATTTGGTTGCTGATGGCATTTAGCGCGTAGGTGGTGCTATGGACTTTTCTGAAGCCATGCTGATGGCAGGCTAGCTGCATTTTTGCGCTGAAGTGGGGGAGAAAAATGGCTTCAAGCATCTTGGCTACTGGCGATAGGAGAGATATCGGGCGATATGACTCTCCTATGTTAGCTGGTTTCCCAGGCTTTAGTAGCGGGACCACCTTGGCCATTTTTCGGGTATGACAAAGGTGGAAAGAGTCAGGTTGAAGACATGTGCTAAATATTTGAAACCCCCTTTCCCTAGGCTTTTAAGCATCGGCATGGCTATGCCGTCTGGGACCACTGCTTTGGATGGTTTAGCATGACTGATGGCATCCTCAACCTCTTTGTCGGTGATGGTAATTGGTAACGCGCTGAATTTACCCTCCGTCTATCTTTGTCGACCGTAGAATGCATTATATATTGTCGGCAGAAAGCGCTCGCGTATTTTTTCGCATCCGACAGCACTTCGTCAAAGGCGATGGAAACTTTGTCATTGTGCCTAGACGGATTCGATAGGGACTTTACGGTGGACCAAAGTTTACCTACACCTGCAGAGAGGTTACAACCGCTTAGGTGCTCCTCCCATTTCGCCCGCTTGTGTGCATCCACAAGCAATCTGATGCGTTGGTTTATATCTCTTATTTGGGGGTCGCCGGGATCGAGCTGTCTTATAAGGTCACGTTCTCTCGCTAAACTTGCGGCCTCCGCCGGGAAGTGGGACCGAATTTCGGGAATTCTACCGGCGGGAATCAAACGAGTCGAGGCGGATTCAATGACATTGCGGAAAGCACGCTCCCCTTGGCAGGCATCAGTTGGGATAGGGATGACAGCAAAGCGGTTGTCTGTAAAGGATTTGTATTCGTCCCACTTTCCTTTTTTAAAGTTAATGAAAGTGCGTTTTTCTGCGACGATGAAGTCGGCGGAACGCTCGAGCGAAATAAGTATAGGCAGGTGGTCGGATGCCAATGTTACCATCGGCTGCCAGCTGACGCAGTTTACGAGTTCTGCGCTCACGATTGAAATATCCGCCGAACTGTGACAACTTCCTACCATACGTATGGGGGCGTCTCCGTTTATTGTGCAGAACGTCGTTTCATCTATTTGATCTGCCAACATCTCACCCCTACTGTCCACCCGCAAGTTTGAATGCCATAGATCGTGATGGGCATTGAAATCGCCTAAGATAATGTGATTGTTGCCAGTGAGTAAGGCGCTGATATCAGGGCGGTACCCACTGGGGCAACAGGTGGCAGGAGGGATGTAGATGTTGATGATTTCTAGGTTTGAATCACCCGACCGGACAGATAAGCCTTGACGTTCTAAGACGCTGTCCCTGCGGTCGATGTTGGGATCAAATATATGATATTGCACAGAGCGGTGTATGATAAACGCGAGGCCTCCTCCATTTAAGCTCTCGCGGTATTTTCTGTGGACATTATACCCAGAACAAGTCTGCAATGCAGATCTTGCTGTGAGTTTAGTCTCTTGAATCGCAGCAATGCGGATGTTGTGCCGCTTCATGAAATCGACTATCTGCGTGATCTTCCCAGTTAATCCATAACAGTTTAACTGCAGAATTCTGAAGTGCATCGTGGGGGGGGGGGGGGGGGGGGCGATGAGGCGCAGACTATGGGACATCCCAGGGCGTGCACAGCAAGGAGCCACAAAAGATTTATAGAAGTTACGTGGACTTCTGGTTTTGGGATCTAGCCCAGAACAACCTCTCCGATGCAACCATCCCTTACTCGAGACACACTGACAAGAGTATGACCGTCCTAAAAAGATTATTTTCCGTAAGATGCAAAAAAACTATTTCTCAGGACCGGGGTCAGGAGACGGATTCGTATTGGGTTCGATACCTTCCCGGAGCCAGAGAATATGGAGCAGTCCCGCTGCAATGAGCTGCTGGGAGGATGACAATTTGTGGGAGGGACGCAACAAATTAAATGGGGTTACACTGAAATGGCAGTCCTTGTTCGGGTAAAATCCCGAGTCGCTCCGGTGCATAGAACCGACGGCCTTGGGAAACAATGCAGCTCCTGTCTTGGACGTTGCCACAATCCCAGATGTTCTAGTCTCAGCGACAGCAACCCCCCGACAGATTTCATCGCGCAATGCTGCGAGGCCGCAAATCCAACAATCGGCATAACAACCACATTGCTGCGATTCAAGAGACCAAATTCACAGCAAGATATGCTCTGCGGACCTGCTCTGGGTGTAACGTCAACAGAAAAGATCGCGAGATATGTAATGAAGGCGGTCTCTTGTTTATCATCCACCACTCAGTGCAATACAATCTATTCAATCCAGGGACAGTGTCCTAGATCGTCATGGCATATCTGTCCGGTCAGGCGATGTAAACTTAGAAATCATGAACAAATACATCCCTCCTGTCAGCTGTGGCCCCCGTGGATACCGCCCTGATATCAGCGCACTACTCACTGGCGATAATTGCTTTATCTTAAGTGATTTCAATGTCTATCACGATCTGTGGCATTCTAACTTACAGGCCGACAGCAGGGGTGAGATGTTGGCGGACCAAATAGAGGAAACGACGTTCTGCACAATAAATGGAGAAGCCCCCACTCGTATAGTAGGAAGCTGTCACAGTTCAGCGGATCTATCTACCGTGAGCGCAGGACTAGTAAACTGCGTCAACTGACAGCCGGTGGTAACATTGTCATCTGACCACCTGCATATACTCCTTTCGCTCGAGCGATCTGCTTACTTCATCATTACTCAGAACCGCACTTTTATCAACTTTGAGAAAGGAAAGTGGGATAAGTACAAATCCTTTACAATCGCTTTGCTGCGCTCGCTATACGGATTAATGCCCGCCAAGGCCCCCAGCGGGTTAGGGGGGTTAGAATATACCCGCGGTAGGTATGCCTGTCGTAAGAGGCGACTAAAATACCAAATCGATTCCAGGGGTTGTGTAGCGAAACCCTCTCAACGGGTTGCCAGTGCAATAGATAGCTTCTCCAACCCAATTGTCATCCTCACCTACCCGTGTCGAATCCTGTTTCATTAATAGCCGAGGTTCTGGCGACCTCAGGTTCCTCATGGGGTAAGGGGGTCAGAATATACCCGCGGTAGGTATGCCTGTCGTAAGAGGCGACTAAAATACCAGATTCAAGGGGTGTGTAGCGTAACCCTTCAGGTTGCCAGCGCAATATATAGCTTCTCCAAACCTCACCTATCCGCGGCGAATCCCGTTTCACTAACAGACGAGGCTCTGGCGACCCCAAGCTCCTCATGGAACTTGGGGTGGGGAGGGAGGGGATGGCCTGAAGGTTTAATGTGGCCACATAAATCGTTCCCGAGATGGTCGGGCTAGCACCTTAATGGTGCTGTGGTACCGGAGCGTACCGGATCTGTATCCGGCAAAGGACCATCACATCGATAACACTCCCCAAAGCCTTCGGGGAGCAACCTTATCGCTACAACAACAACAACAACAGGGCCGTATGGCCTAGAAGGTTTAATATGGTCAAATAAATCGCTCCGGAGATGGTCGGGCTAGTACCTTAATGGTGCTTTGTTACCGGAACGTACCGGATCTATATCCGGCAAAGGACCATCAACATCGATAACACTCCCCAAAACCTTCGGGGAGTGTCTTTATCGTTAATACATTAACAACAACAACGTGCCCGCCAAGGGGAACGTAATTTCCGCACGGTCAGTGAATCCGCCTCGGCTCGTTTTATTCCCGCCGGAAGAATTCCGAAAAACAGCCTTATTTTCCGGCGGAGGTCGCAAATGTAGCAAGAGAACGTGACCTTATAAGACAGCACGACCCGGCGACCCCCAAAAAAGGGATATAAACCAACGCATCAGATTGCTTGTGGATGAACACAAGCGGGCGAAATGGGAGGAGCATTTAAAGAATTGTAACCTCTCTGCCGGTGTGGGTAAGGTTTGGTACGCCGTAGTGTCCCTATCGAATCCGTCTAAGGACAATGACAAAATCTCCATCGCCTTGGGCGATAAAGTGCTGGTGGATGTGAAAAAAAAGCACGAACGCTTTTTGCCTACAATATGTAATGCATTCTACGGTTAACAAAGTTAGACGACGTGCCAACAGACGCCCAAACAAGCATAAATACAGCGCCCAATTACCAGCACCGTCAAAGAGATTGATGCCATCGTTCATGCTAAACCAGCTAAAGCAGTGGACCTAGACGGCATTGTAACAGCAGCCTTAACAAATAATAAAAATGTCACCCTGTTTCCAAATTGCTGCAACACCCGTTGTCTACTGTGAACGAACAACAGGTGTTGGAACAACTTGGAAACAGAGCAATTCGGGTCGGCAGAAAAAGACCGCCCAATATTATAAAATTTGGACTGAACGAGGCGGCATTGAAAAGTAAAAAGGAAAATTATTTTAAAGTGAGATAAATTAATCAACCTAAAATTAAACAAACAAAAAGAACTGAATTGAATAAAAGACGATATATACACATTGTAAAGTAAATAAGTTTTGTTTTATTAATAAAGAAAAAGTGCGAAGAAGGAAGTAGCCAGAAACATTTACAGCGAAGTGCGTGTGCCCAACTGTGCGTGTGTGGGCGCAAGAACATTTTTAGAAGTTCCAAAAAGGGAACTTCACATGGCGACCGTGAGGCTGGAGCCTGGTCAAAAAAAGTGGTGCAGTGGCAGTGGGTATATAAAGCGTGAAAAAGGGGAAAGAAGTCATTTTTAATTAAAACGCAAATAAGAAAGTTTTTAAACGGAATTCTTCCTTAATTATGGAAAATTCCAAACGAATCATCCATTACAGAAATATGGTAAAAATTGAGCGGTGCTGTACCATTAGACGACACAACGGTGTATTTTGTCACACCATAAAAATATAACGCACATAACGGCACACAAATACCCACTCCATGCACTCAGCAACAACATCAGCGGCATAACGCAAACAGTAGCAGTGACTTCGGCAGCAGAAGCAGCTCCGGCAGCGGTAGCATTGGGGACATCAGCGGCAGCAGAAATATAACTGTATGATATTGTATGTATTAATATAAATTTCCTTACGGGTTCTCTTTACATACATGTATAAAATTTGCAATTCTTATTAAGAGCGGTGCGTCCGCATTAAATATTATAAATTTTTTTGATTGCAACGGTGCGTCCGTTCGTATAAAATATTTTGAATTTTTTACTAAAACGATGAAGTGGTGCGTTCTAAATTTAACTTTTCAGTTTCCAACAAATTTTAAATTTTCGAAGCATTTTATATAGTCCAACATTTTCACCAATTTCTTCAAATTTTCCATGTTTTCAAAATTCTTAATTAAAATTTTATTAATTTATTTTACAAATTCACATATTTTCAAGCTTCCATTCTTCAAATTTGCAATTCATTTCACAAACTTTCTATTTAAAATTTCAAATTTCGGATTTTCCATTTTTCAGATTTTTATTTACTACAGGTAAAAGAAAAAAATGTTCTTTACAGATACGCCCATTTTCCAACATAATTTTAATTTTCACCATATAAGCCTGTTAAACTTGATAAGCAGTTTGTAACGTGTAAATTTTGGATTTTTCGATATATGCGGTGGTTCCGCCAAAAACCAATTAAGATTTTTTTGATATATGCGGTGGTTCCGTAAAAACCAATTAACATTTTTTTTTAATACATGCGGTGGTTCCGTTAAAAACCAATAAACTTTTGTAATACATGCGGTGGTTCCGTGAAAAACCAATAAACTTTTGTAATACATGCGGTGGTTCCGTGAAAAACCAATTGAGATTTTTGGAATAAAGCGGTGCGTCCGTGATTACCACATTTTGAGACTTTTACCAATTCATACTTACATACTTTTGAGCCATTTTAATATCAATTACTTTTTACAGATTTTTCATACAAGTTTACTGCAGTTTTAATTAATTCTTCCAGTAAAGTGTTAAATATTTCTGTAGCGACTATTCAGCTGCAAATCAGTTCCCTTATAAAATTTTTTTTTTTCTTTTTCCTTAACATTTCTGCTTCAAATATAAATTCAGACACTCAAATAAGTACTTCGTTAATTTCATAGTTTGAACTGAATTATTTGTGCTATTCTGATAACTACATATGTACCTTAGAAGTGGTAAGCAAGTGCCAAAAAATTCAGACTCAGAATCCGATTCCGATAATTCAGCCTCAAGCTACGAAAGTTTAGATTCATCTTCGACCGAAGAAGTCACAAACCAGGAAAATAGATTTTCTTTGTCAACAGATTTTCCAGGCTTCGAAGATTCTTCCAGTAAAAATTTTACTTCTAATTTAGCGATTCAATAGTGCTCAAATAGTGCACAATTAACTTCAACTTTTTCTACTTTAAAATCAGAGCTTAACGACTCAAATAGTACAACCTTAGTTAACCCTTCTACTAACTTAAACCAAGATCTTAACGATCCAAATAATACAAACGTGGCCTCACCTTCTGCTAATTCAACTCCAGATCTTAACGATCAAATCATGGCAACACCTGAGGAAAAGAGAATTTTCATTAACACATGTGCTAATTCTATTAGAGAGAACTACAGTGGTGATCCTCTAGCACTTGACTCTTTTATAGACAAAATTGAATTACTTGAACAGTTCGCTACTGCAGATTTAACTAATACCTTTATATCGTTTAACTTGAGAGTAAAGCCCGGGAATCAATACCAAGACAAGTAACTTCAGTCAATGAAATTAAAGTAGCTCTGCGTAGTAGGATCAAACCAGACAACTCGAAAGTTGTAGCAGGAAAAATTGCAGCGTTGCACGTTAATAACAACAATTATACAGATTTGCCAAACAAGTTGAAGATTTAGCTGACTCACTTGAGCGGTCTCTTATCATTGAAGGGATCACTCAAGCGAAAGCTCATGAAATGACAGCCGAACAAACTGTTAACGTGAGTCGTTTAAACACAAAATCCAATTTAGTCAAAACCATTTTAGCCTCAACGGCATTTACTGATCCGAAAGACGTAGTAGCGAAATTAATTGCAGAACAAAACAACGAAGTAACTGAGCGTTAGGTTTTAGCTTTTCGATCGCGTGGTAACAACACATTCAGAAATTCACGTGGTAGTTATCGAGATTTTTACCCAAATCGCAGCTATACTGGTTATAGAAATAATAGCTCATTTTCATACAACGGCAACCGTAACGGCAGCAATAATCGAAGATATAGGAATTAAAACGGAAATAGATACCAAAATAGCAGCAATAGTAATACACGTTCAAATACAAATGCTAATTCAAACCATAGTAACAATAGAGGTAACAATTCGAGATCATCCAACGGTAGAGGTAGAAACGCAAACGTTCGCGCTTTAAACGCGAGTGCCCCTCAGGAGCGAACGCTGGGGGAGGACGAACTAACCGAGTAAGCGAATTTCCCTCACCAATAGGCATCTATTGTTTAAATCTAAATTATTCAGATTTCATAGAATTACAACTTAATGAGTCACAAAAATTTTGTTCTTTCCTAGTAGACACTCAAGCCGACATTTCTTTAATAAAGATATCATGTTTAGACAGTAATATTTCCTCAAATACAAACGACATTATCAACATTACTGGTGTTACATCCAATTCAGCTTCCCCTTTAGGTAAAATTACAGCAAATTTAAAATTTTCAAACTTTTCTATTAAACATACTTTACATGTAGTAAATGAAGACTTTAATATTCCATCCGATGGCATACTGGGTAAAGATTTTCTGAAAATTAACAAATGCATTATTAATTATGAAAGAAATAGTATTTCTTTTTGGGTAGGTAATGAAAAAGTTGCGATACCAATCCTGCATGGAACAGAAAGCGACAGTTGTATCATTCCTCCCAGATGTGAAATATTCAGACTTTTTGATTAGGAGATTCACCCGAGCCACTTTTCGTGGAAGGTGTTTTTACAGCTAGGTGCATTGTTAATTCCAGTAAATAATTAAAGTCATAAATACCACGGATGATATAAAGTATGTGAAAAGAAATAGTATTAGGAGAGAAAAACTTTCAAACTACAATGTTTATATAATTAACAAGACAGAAACAGAAGACAAACGTACGAAAAAACTGACTTCAATTTTAAAAAATCAAATACCTCAACATGCTCATAGTAAATTAATTGACCTTTGCGTAGATTATGCCAACATTTTCGCTCTTGACACGGATAAAATGACTTAAAATAACTTCTACGAGCAAAAATTAAGATTGACAGACAATGAGCCGGTATATGTTAAAAACTATCGATTGCCATACTCTCAACGCGAAGAAATAAATCGCCAAGTAAATAAATTATTAGACAACGATTTGATTGAACCCAGTTATTCCAATTACAATAGTCCTTTGATTGTAGTCCCAAAGAAGGATACTAATGGCCAAAAAGCTTATCGTATGTGCGTAGATTTTCGCGCAGTAAACAAAAAACTCATTGCTGATAAATGTCCACTAGCTAGAGTTGACGATATTTTAGACAATCTTGGCAGGGCAAAGTATTTTTCCACATTAGATCTTTTTTCAGGATTTCATCAAATCCCCTTGCATCCTGATTCACGTGACATTACTTCTTTCAGCACTGACCGAGGTGCATTTAGATGGAAAGTGCTTCCATTCGGTTTAAATATAGCACCTAATTCATTCCCACGAATGATGACAATAGCTTTTTCGGGCATACCACCCAACGTCGCATTTCTGTACGTCGACGATATTATCGTCATCGGTTGTAGTGAAGCACACCACATTAAAAATCTTTCAAAAGTTTTCGATACTTGTAGGTCTTTTAATCTCAAACTTAACCCAAATAAATGCAACTTTTTACGACCAGAAGTTACATTTTTAGGTCACAAATGCTCAGCCAAAGGTTTGTTGCCAGACGACTCCAAAATAAACGCAATTAAAAAGTATACAAAACCGACTGATAAAGACGCGGTACGACGATTCGTCGCGTTTGCAAACTATTACAGACGGTTTATACCTAATTTTGCGTCTCTGGCAGCGCCTCTAAATCGATTAAGCAGGAAAAGAGTTGAATTTGTCTGGGATGTAGAGTGCGAAAGGGCATTTTTATCTTTGAAAGCAGCGTTACTTTCACCAAAATTACTTCAATACCCAGATTTTACTAAACAATTCATTAATACCATTGATGCTTCCACAACCGGATGTGGCGCTATTTTAAGTCAAGAACAGATATATAGTGATTTACCAATTTGTTTCGCTTCTAAAGCATTTAATAAAGCAGAGCAGAAAAACACCAATTATAGAATTAGAACTTTTAGCTATTTACTTTGCAATCAAGCAATTTCGACCATACGTTTATGGCACCCATTTCACTGTAAAATCCGATCATAGACCTCTAGTATACCTTTTCAATATGACCCATCTTCAAAACTTTCGATAATTAGGTTAGAATTAGCAGAATATAACTTTACTATAGATTACATAAAGGGTAAATCAAACGTTGGTGCTGATGCACTATCGCGTATTACAATCGATGAGATTAAGGAATCGAACAAACAAATTTTAGCAGTTCAGACAAGATCAATGACAAAACGGCAAAACGACAATAACCTTCCTAGGAAAACAGACAAAAATGACGAAAAACAACTTACTTTACATGTCTACAAAAAATTTTCATTTAATTTTTCGAAAAAGATTCCACGAATAAGATCTGAAATTACGTACGATAAAAACAATAAAACAACAAATTTAAGAATTTTTGCACATATAAAACATAAAAAACTCGAGTTACTTAGTTTTGAGCTTGTTAACAAAATAATGACTTTAGAGAAATTACATTCGAGGCTTGAATCAGAAGCCGGCAAACGCAAAATTAAGCAGATTGCATGGCCTAAAAACGATATTTTGTTCGAACATTATACTATTACAAATTTCAAAAATATTGGAAATACAATTTTAATATCTTTAGAAGTTATACTAACAGATCCAGTGGAGACAGTAACAAATGAAGATACAAAATTAAAGCTAATGAAAATTTACCATAATGATCCCATTTCTGGTGGACATTACGGAATGAAAAGACTTTACGCAAAACTACGAATAAAGTTTTATTGGAGAGATATGACTCGTGATATATCGAAATATATCAAAAGTTGTAAT
This sequence comes from Eurosta solidaginis, assembly GCF_040869045.1. Classification (NCBI taxonomy): domain Eukaryota; kingdom Metazoa; phylum Arthropoda; class Insecta; order Diptera; family Tephritidae; genus Eurosta; species Eurosta solidaginis. Next base: position 111,395,547 of record NC_090323.1, on the reverse strand, counting down.
GATTGTCTTTTAAACAAGGTTAAACCTAAAACAAAAGAAAAACTTGTTTTAACACCAACCCTTGCAAACCATTCGATATACTAGTAATTGACACAATAGGACCCCTACCTGAGTCCAAATATGGTAACAAGTTCGCACTTACCATGATTTGCGACATGACTAAATACCTGGTAATAATCGCTGTGACAAATCTGCACAATGAATGCCATAAAATCAGATTTAGGTACGGAATTTAAAAAAGAATTATTCGAAAAATTAACTAAACTTTTAATATTAAACATAACTTTTCAACTGAATACCATCACGAAACTGTTGGTACAATTGAACGTAATCATAGAGTTTTTAATGAATACTTACGTGCATATTTGAAAGATACTTTTTCTGATTGGGATGTTTATTTAAAATACTTTACATTCTTACACAATACTACGATTAGGACAGTTTTCGAAAATCAATTTTCTACTTCCGAGTTAGTTTTTGGGAAAAAGGTAACTTTGCCTAATCAATTAACAAAAGAAAAAATTTACCCAATTTATAATGTCGAAAACTATGCCAAGGAAGTTAAGTATAGAATGCAGAAAACGCACAAAATGGCAAAAAACCTAATTAATAAAAATAAGTTACAAAGTAAAAATTTGTACGATAAAACGGCACGTCCTTTAATTGTCAAAATCGGGGATAAAGTACTTTTACAGAAAGAACCACATCATAAACACGAAAATATTTATCAAGGTCCGTTTTTTATAACTAAAGTTAACGAACCTAACGTAACTATTTTCGATGAAGTTAAAAAAGAAATAGTACATAAAAATCGCCTAAGTAAAGTAAATTAACATTACTTTAATACTTTGAACTAACCGTAAATTTGATTGAAAAATAAATCGAAAATTTTTTTTACTAGTAATTAAGCAGCCACGAAGGCGCAAAAACTGTTAAAACAAAAAAAAAAAAAAAAGGAAAATAGCACAAAATTTTGTATATTTAAGAGAAAAAAAGGTATTTCTTAATTGTAAAACAAAAAGAAAAACATATATAATATGTAATAAAAATGTAAAACTTTAAATTGAATATTTCAAGCACAAATACTTTCAAAGAAACATTCAACATATATTGTAGTAAATTAAAATGTTATTAATATTTATAGCTTTTATTTGAGTTACAATAAACTACAAAAATGTAACTACAATTTCAGTATTATAAGTATAAAATCTTTTTCAATTAGTAATAAAAATGGTTCCGAACTAACGAATCCAAAAGGGAAGGAACACCCTAATGTATGGTAAACATATTCGTTTATTCGTTAGTTCGCAACAATGGCCAAAGAAGAATGTGACAAAACTGATCACTTTGTCAATTATTTTTTTCCCCAAAAAGGATGATGTAACAGCAGCCTTAACAAATAATAAAAATGTCACCCTGTTTCCAAATTGCTGCAACACCCGTTGTCTACTGTGAACGAACAACAGGTGTTGGAACAACTTGTAAACAGAGCAATTCGGCTCGGCAGAAAAAGACCGGCCATTATTATAAAATTTGGACTAAACGAGGCGGCATTGAAAAGTGTAAAGGAAAATTATTTTAAAGTGAGATAAATTAATCAACCTAAAATTAAACAAACTAAAAGAACTGAATTGAATAAAAGACGATATATACACATTGTAAAGTAAATAAGTTTTGTTTTATTAATAAAGAAAAAGTGCGAAGAAGGAAGCAGCCGGAAACATTTACAGCGAAGTGCGTGTGCCCAGCTGTGCGTGTGTGGGCGCAAGAAGAACATTTTTAGATGTTCCAAAAATGTATCTTCACAGCATAGCCATGTCGATGCTTAAACACCTAGGCAAAGAGGGATTTGCATGTCTTCAACTTGTCCCCTTCCTCCTTCGTCATCCCCGAAAAATTGAAAATGTCGAAGGTGGTTCCGTTACTAAAGCATGGGAAACCAGCTAACATAGGAGATTCTTATCGTCCGATATCTCTCCTATTGCCAGTAGCCAAGGCATTTGAAGCCACTCTGCTTCCCTACTTTAATGCAAATATGCAACTAGCCGATCATAGGCATGACCGCGCCCGACGAGGGGGGGGGATTCCCCGGGCCCCGGATTTCTCAGGGGGCCCGCGATTTAGAGGTACTAAGAAATTTTTTTTTAATTCAGGAGAGTTGTTGTAGCAAAGCTTCGCCTCACCTAATAGCTGCGACCGATCAGAAATTGTCATCAATATCCCCTAACGGGAGTCGATGGAAACTCGCTGTTTCAACAGGGGTGGACCATAATGAAAGGGGTGTTAGAGGCGATGGTTCAACACTACAATTAAAGAGATGGTTGGTGGCAACCCAGCGGGTCAGGGGGTTAGAATATACCCGCGGTAGATATGCCTGTCGTAAGAGGCGACTAAAATACCGGATTGGCCTGAAGGTTTAATGTGGCCATATAAATCGTTCCCGAGATGGTCGGGCCAGCACCTTAATGATGCTGTGTTACCGGAGCGTACCTGATCTGTAAACGGCAAAGGACCATCACATCGATCACTCACTAAACCTTCGGTATCGCTACAACAACAACAACAACAACAGATGGTTGGTGTCATGTGGGGACACATTGCAAGCGGGCATACATTTTGTAGGTCGGGGTTGTTTCTGGATAGGTAAGAGTTTAACCTGTTACAGTATCCAGAACGAAGTTGAGCCAGAATGACTCGCGTTTCCCTGGGGAGTATGCGTTCCTCTTCCGCAAGTTTTGGGTACTGTTCTTTGTGTACTTGATTCACCGGGCAATTCCCGGCATAAAGGTCCGACGCCTGTTTGTGGAGTTCACCAAGGACCTGCTTGTGTTTTTTCGCTTCATACGGCTGGGTTCTCAGGTGCCGTATTTCTTCAAAATGCTTACGGAGATTACTCCTTAAGCCCCTAGGCGGTGTTGGCTCATCGATCAGATGTCTGTTGGGATGCCCAGGTTTCTGGGTATTCAACAGGAACTGTTTGGTTAGCATCTCATTTCTCTCCCTTCTGGGGAGTATTCTCACCTCATTATGTAGATGGTGTTCTGGGGACATAAGAAGACAGCCCGTGGCGGTCCTGAGAACAGTATTTTGGCAGGCCTGTAGCTTCTTCCAGTGGGTAATTTTTAGGCTTGGCGACCATATAGGGGACGCGTAGCATGCAATCGGCTGGCCAATTGCTTTGTGTGTGGTAATAAGCGTTTCTTTGGCTTTTCCCCAAGTACTGCCAGCAAGGGATTTGAGGATTTTATTACGGCTCTGGATTTTCGGTACAATTGCTGCCGCATGCTCACCAAAAGGTAGATCCTGATCAAACGTCACACCCAAGATTTTGGGGTGTAGGACAGTCGGTAGCGTAGTGCCATCGACGTGGATGTTCAAAATGGTCGACATTTGGGATGTCCACGTTGTAAATAACGTCGCGGAGGATTTAGTCGGTGATAATGCCAGGTTTCGCGAGGCGAAAAAACTGGAGAGATGAAGGAGGTAGCCGTTTATTCTGTTGCAAAACCCATCGACCTTTGGCCCTGTGGCCATTATTGTGCAGTCATCGGCGTAGGAAACGATAGTAACTCCTTCTGGTGGCGAAGGTAGTTTAGATATGTCGAAATTAAACAAAAGTGGGGATAGGACACCACCCTGTGGCAACCCCTGTTAAACTCTTCTTGGTTTTGATGTTTCATTTCTAAATTGCACCAATGCCTGCCAACCACCCAGATAATTTGCGGTCCACCTTTTAAGACATGGGGGAAGGGTAGACCCTTCCAGGTCTTGCAGTAAAGTGCCATGGTTGACCGTATCAAAAGCTTTTGATAGGTCTAGCGCAACGAGTACTGTTTTATGGTGGGAGTTTTGATTTAAACCGCAATCTATCTGGGTGCTGATGGGATTTAGCGCGTTGGTGGTGCTATGGAGTTTTCTGAAGCCATGCTGATGACAGGCTAGCTGCAAATTTGCTTTGAAGTAGGGGAGCAAAATGGCTTCAAGCGTTGTAACGAAGCTTTTCCGTGGCCCCGTTGCTTCTTTAATAATTGCTGGGGTATAATCGCCATATCCGGGGTTCGTTTACAATAAATTTGTATTTGAGGGGCACCTTGCAAATCGATTTAATAGAATACTTCACTTTATGCATTGACTGCTTAAATAATACAATATAAAAGAAAACGTGTTTGTATACTTCATTTGCAAATTCACTTAGATTATCTTGCGGTATCCTCGACTGTGGTGGCGGGCCTTAACGGTCCGCCCGTAATCCGTTAGATGGATCCCGTTAGTATGTGGTATCTGTGCCCTGTCACGCCTTATATCGGCGTCTCTCTGCCGCGGTGGTCTGTCGTGCCTTATGTCGGCGTCTACTTGTATTGCTGAGCCGATGCTCTGCCGCGCCTTGCGTCGACGTCCACTTGTATTGCTGGGCGATGCTCTGTCGCGCCTTGCGTCGGCGTCTACTTGTATTGATGAGGCGATACTCTGTCGCGCCTTGCATCGGCGTCCACTTGTATTGCTGGGCGATGCTCTGCCACGCCCTGCGTCGGCGTCCACTTGTATTGCTGGGTGATGCTATGCCGCCTTGCGTCGCGGCGCGGTCGGCGTAGGCGAGCGGACGTCACCTATTCGCGGGTGCGCGTTACTGTCCTTTGCCTTTGCCTACGCGGGTGTGAACGAAGTCTCAATCGGTGTTTGGTGGTACAACCGACACATTCACCACTTGAAGCCCCGACTCACTCCTATGAAACGATCTCTCTTGGTGGTACAACCTACACATTCGAGGTACGCTTCACTGGTAGCTCCGGTCACGACCACAGCTCCGTGCTATCTAACTCCTGTGCTGCTGTGTCGTTCCTTTTTATGGTTGTTGTGTTTGGTGTTGCTAGCTCAAATGGTTGCGTTGCCATGGTTACCGTGTTGCTGTTAAATGTTGCGACCGCTCGTTGTGTTGCTGAGACTTGTTAGTTTGCCGTGTTGCTATTAAGTGTTGTGATCGCTAATTGTGTTGCTGAGACTTGTTGGTTTGTCGTGTTGCTAGGGCCTTTTGTGACTGGCTGTTGTGTTAATGCTGTGTTAAATATGTTGTGGGGTCGTTTTGTGTGGGCCATATTAATGAGGATGGGTTCTCTGAACGCGCGGCGAAGGCCCTGTGCTGTAGCACGCCTCATGCGGATCAGTTCCACCCATTTGCTGAAGCGGTCAAAAATACTAATCGCATCGTGTTCCTGTGTGTGGATCGTGGAAGTTGTCCGACGAAATCGACGCATACCGTGGCGAATGGTTCTTGGGCCACCTGTGTGAGCATCTTTCCAGCCGGCTTTTACTGTGCTTCCTTGTGTTTCTGGCAAGACTCGTACTGTTGTACGTATCGACTGATGTCCCGAAACATGCCGGGCCAGTAGTACCGGTTGACAATCCGCGCAACCGTCCGGCGGATGCCCAGCGCTTGGGATATCGTGGTTTTCTTCTAATACTTGTTGTCGCAGTGGTGTGGGTACACAAAATTTCCAAGGGCCGCTTCTTCATCGTGTGACCGGCAGGGAATATGGGGGTACAGTTTTCCATCTTGTATTATGTAGTCAGAGTATTTCTCGGGGTTAGTGCTCACTTCGTTCACGCGTTTGTGCCACCACTTGCATGGTCGCTCTGTTGTCGTTGCCAGTCGTAGGGCATCCAGTGGCTGTCGTGATAATGCGTCCGCTACCAGGTTCAGCTTTCCTTTCCTGTACTCGATGTCGAAAGTGTGTTGCTGAAGTTCCAAGGCCCATCGTCCTATAAGGCCGGAGGGGCTTTCGATGGAGTTTAGCCAGTTTAGGGACATGTGGTCCGTGATTTCCTTGAATCGGTACCCTTCGAAGTATGGCCTCATCTTGCGTATTCCCCAGACTATCGCGAGGCATTCCTTCTCGGTGGGCGAGTAGTTGGTTTCCGCCTTGTTGAGTTTCCTGCCGGCGTATGCGATCACGCGTTCTCCGCCTTCTAAGTCCTGTGTCAATACGGCCCCCAGCCCGAAATTGCTTGCGTCCGTTTGTAAGGTGAAGGTCTTGGTGAAGTCCGGACAGGCAAGTATCGGTGCTTCCGTGAGTTTTTGCTTTAAGACCTTGAAGGCTTCCTGTTGTTCGGCCCCCCACTTCCAGTGTTTGCCCTCTTTCAGCAGGGTTGTGAATGGCTGGCTGATCGTGGCAAAGTCGGGTACGAACCGTCGGTACCAAGATGCTATACCGAGATATTGATGTACCTCTTTCGCGTTCGTTGGTGGTTTCAGGTCTTTGATGGGTGCAACTTTCTCGGGGTCGGTGTGAATTCCCCTGTCGATTACTACGTGTCCTAGGTATCGGATTTCCTACTTGAAAAAATCGCATTTCTCCGGATTTATTCTGAGGTTGGCGCGCTGCAGTCGTAGCATTACTTCTTTCAAGTTGCGAGTATGCTCCTCCAAGGAGGATCCTATGATGATTTTTTTATCGAGGTATGCGAAAGCGTAGGGTTCCATCTCCGTCCCAATAACCCGATCTAGCGCTCTTTGAAATGTTGCAGGTGCGGAGTGCAGGCCGAACGGCATAACGCGCCACTGGATTAACCCGCGTCCCGGTACCGTGAAAGCTGTGTAGGGACGGCTCTGAGGCTCCAGTGGTATTTGCCAGTAGCCATTTTTCAAGTCCAAGCTGCTGATGTACTTCGCTCGTCGTAGCTTGTCCAGTATATGTTGTATTCTGGGTAAGGGGTATGCGTCGGGTACGGATCGGGCGTTGAGATGCCGATAATCCACGCATAACCTCCACTTCCCGTTTTTCTTCTTGGCTAGTACGATTGGTGCACTGTGTGGGCTACAGGATGGCTCAATGCATCCTTTCTGAAATAATTCGTCAACTTCGTTGTTGACGATGGTCTGCATAGGTGGGTTGCGTGAGAAGTAACGTTACTTGATAGGGCGGTCGTCCGTCAGGATAATCTTGTGCCCGGCTATTGTAGTCACCCCACTCATACTCTAGAATTTTCTGAGTTCTTTTGCCAGAAAACCGCGCACTCGTTCCGCCTCGTCCTCATCGTAGGCACCGTTGATCTTGTTGATCTTGTTGATCCTATCACCTATGTTATTGTTGTCCTCGCCTGGTGGCGTTACCTCCTCCGCGATCTGTGGCGGCTCGGCTGGTGGCAATGTATGCTGTGTGACTGGCCTGGATAGCGCGAGATGACCTCCGCAGGATATGGTGGCTCCCATGCTCCCTAGCGTATCTAGGCCCAGTATGATGTCGTCGATTGCTCCGAGCATGATGTGTAAAACTGTGTGGTGTGAAGCTTCTCCGAGGCGTACCCCAGTCCTTATGGCGTTGTTGTTGTTGTTGTTGTTGTTGTTGTTGTTGTTGTTGTTGTTGTTGTAGCAATGTTTCGCCCCACCTAATAGCTGCGACCGATCACAAATTGTATCAATATCCTCTAGCGGGAGTCCAAGGAAACTTGCTGTTTCAACAGGGAAGACCATAATGAAAGGGGCGTTAGAGGCGTTGGTTCCACATTACAATTAAAGAGATGGTTGGAGTAATTGGGGGGGCATACATTTTGTTTGTCGGGGTTGATTCTGGATATGTAAGAGTTTAACCTGTTACAGTATCCAGAACGAAGTTGAGCCAGAGTGACTCGCGTTTCCCCTGGGAGTATGCGTTCCTCTTCCGCAAGTTTTGGGTACTATTCCCTGAGTACTGGATTCACCGGGCAATTCCTGGCATAAAGGTCCGACGCCTGTTTGTGGAGTTCACCAACGACCTGCTTGTGTTTTTTTGCTTCATACGGCTGATTTCTCAGGTGCCGTATTTCCTCAAAATGCTTACGGAGATGACTCCTTAAGTCCCTAGGCGGTGTTGGCTCATCAATCAGATGTCTGTTGGGATGCCCAGGTTTTTGAGTATTCAACAGAAACTGTTTGGTTAGCATCTCATTTCCCTCCCTGATGGGGAGTATTCTCGCCTCATTATGTAGATGGTGTTCTGGGGTCATAAGAAGACAGCCCGTGGCGGTTCTCAGCGCAGTATTTTGGCAGGCCTGTAGCTTATTCGAGTAGGTTATTTTTAGGCTAAGGGACGCGTAGCATGCAATCGGCTGGCCAATTGCTTTGTAAGTGGTAATGACCGATTCTTTCTCTTTTCCCCAAGTACTGCCAGCAAGGGATTTGAGGATTTTATTACGGCTCTGGATTTTCGGTACAATTGCGGCTGCGTGCTCACCAATATGTAGATCCTGATCAAACGTCACACCCAAGATTTTGGGGTGTAGGACTGTCGGTAGCGTAGTGCCATCGACGTGGATGTTCAAAATGGTCGACATTTGGGACGTCCATGTTGTAAATAAGGTCGCGGAGGATTTAGTCGGTGATAATGCCAGGTTTCGCGAGGCGAAAAAACTGGAGAGATCAGGGAGGTAGCCGTTTATTCTGTTGCAAAGCTCATCAATCCCTGGGCCTGGGGCCTGTGGCCATTATTGTGCAGTCATCGGCGTAGGAAACGATAGTAACTCCTTCTGGTGGCGAGGTATCTTAGATATGTAGAATTTAAAGAAAAGTGGGGATAGGGACACCACCCTGTGGCACCCCATGTTTAATTCTTCTTGGTTTTGATGTTTCATTTCTAAATTGCACCGATGCCTGCCGACCACCCAGATAATTTGCGGTCCACCTTTTAAGAAATGGGGGGAAGGGTAGACCTGCGGGCCACCTTTTAAGACATGGGGGAAGGGTAAGCCCTTCCAGGGCTTGCAGTAGCGTGCCATGGTTGGCCGTATCAAAAGCTTTTCATAGGTCTAGCGCTACGAGTACTGTTCTATGGTGGGGGTTTTCATTTAAACCGCAATTTATCTGAGTGCTGATGGCATTTAGCGCGGTGGTGGTGCTATGGAGTTTTCTGAAGCCATGCTGATGGCAGGCTAGCTGCAAATTTGCTTTGAAGTAGGGGAGCAAAATGGCTTCAAGCGTCTTGGCTACTGGCGATAGGAGAGATATCGGGCGATATGACTCTCCTATGTTAGCGGTTGTCTGTAAAGGATTTGTATTCGTCCCCACTTTCCTTTTTTAATGTTAATGAAAGTGCGTTTTTCTGCGACGATGAAGTCGGCGGAACGCTCGAGCGAAATAAGTATAGGCAGGTGGTCGGATGCCAATGTTACCATCGGCTGCCAGTTGACGCAGTTTACGAGTTCTGCGCTCACGATTGAAATATCCGGCGAACTGTGACAGCTTCCTACCATACGTATGGGGGCGTCTCCGTTTATTGTGCAGAACGTCGTTTCTTTTATTTGATCCGCCAACATCTCACCCCCTACTGTCCACCCGCAAGTTTGAATGCCATAGATCGTGATGGGCATTGAAATCGCCTAAGATAATGTGATTGTTGCCAGTGAGTAAGGCGCTGATATTAGGGCGGTATCCACTGGGGCAACAGGTGGCAGGAGGGGATTTAGATGTTGATGATTTCTAGGTTTGCATGGCCCGACCGGACAGATAAGCCTTGACGTTCTAAGACGCTGTCCCCTGCGGTCGATGTCGGGATCAAATATATGATATTGCGCAGAGTGGTGTATGATAAGCGCGAGGCCGCCTCCATTTCCGCTCTCGCGATCTTTTCTGTGGACATTATACCCAGAACAGTCTAAAATGCAGATCTTGCTGTGAGTTTAGTCTCTTGAATCGCAGCAATGCGGATGTTGTGCCGCTTCATGAAATCGACTATCTGCGTGATCTTCCCAGTTAGTCCATAACAGTTTAACTGCAGAATTCTGAAGTGCATTGGGGGAGACGTCGTCACTCTGGGAGTAAGTGACGGGTGACTACGCCTGGGTTGTGGGAGGCCAGGACGCGACTGCTGTTGTGGCCCTGGGACTGGACGTCCTTGGGTAAGCATTGGGGTACCCGGTGTATTTGGGTATGCGGCCTAGCAAAATGGCGCAATGAAACCCGTCGGGGGGTTGCCGTCGCGGAGACCAGAACATCTAGGAAAGTGGCGCCATCCATGGCAGCGAGCTGCATTGGGCGGATGTCGCAAACGTATATATTCTGTGCTGGCAAACGGTGCATAGGGAGGTAGGAACTAAGAGTCTGTTTCCCTGACCTACACAATTGCTCGGCATTGCTCCCGAATCTACTACGGAGATTGTAGGTATGAGTGGGAGCAGCCGTGTACTTGTTGTGGGGGGGGGGGGGGGGGGGGGGGGGGGGGGGGCGCTAAGGCGCAGACTACGGGACGTCCCAGGGCGTGAACAGCAAGGAACCACAAAAGATTTATAGAAGTTACGTGGACGTCTGGTTTTGGGATCTAGCCCAGAACAACCTCTCCGATGCAACCATCCCTTACACGAGACACACTGACAAGTGTATGACCGTCCTAAAAAGATTATTTTCTGGCAGATGCAGCAAATCCATTTCTCAGGACCGGGGTCAGGAGACGGACTCGTATTGGGTTCGATATCTTCCTGGAGCCAGAGAAAATGGAGCAGTCCCACTGCAAGGAGCTCCTGGAAGGATGACAATTTGTGGGAGGGGACGCAACAAATTAAATGGAGTTACACTGAAATGGGCAGTCCTTGGTCGCGAAAAATCCCGAGTCGCTCCGGTACATAGAAACAGGCGGCCTTGGGAAACGATGCAGCTCCTGTCTTGGGCGGTGCCACAATCCTAGATGTTCTGGTCTCAGCGATAGCAACCCCCCGACGGATTTCATCGCGCCATGCTGCCAGGCCGCAAACCCAACAAGCGGCATAACAACCACATTGCTGCGATTCAAGAGACCAAATTCACAGCAAGATATGCTCTGCGGACCTGCTCTGGGTGTAACGTCAACAGAAAAGATCGCGAGATCGGTAATGAAGGCGGTCTCGCGTTTACCATCCACCACTCAGTGCAATACAATATATTCAATCCCGACATCGGCCGCAGGGACAGTGTCCTAGAACGTCATGGCATATCTGTCCGGTCAGGCGATGTAAACTTAGAAATCATGAACAAATACATCCCTCCTGTCAGTTGTGGCCCCCGTGGATACCGCCCTGATATCAGCGCACTACTCACTGGCGATAATTGCTTTGTCTTAAGTGATTTCAATGTCTATCACGTTCTGTGGCATTCTAACCTACAGGCCGACAGCAGGGGTGAGATGTTGGCGGACCAAATAGAGGAAACGACGTTCTGCACAATAAATGGAGAAGCCCCCACTCGTATGGTAGGAAGCGGCGGATCTATCCACCGTGAGCGCAGGACTAGTAAACTGCGTCAACTGACAGCCGAAGGTAACATTGTCATCTGACCACCTGCATATACTCCTTTCGCTCGAGCGATATGCCGACTTCATCATTACTGAGAACCGCACTTTTATCAACTTTGAGAAAGGAAAGTGGGATAAGTACATATCCTTTACAATGGCTTTGCTGCTCTCCCGCCAAGGCCCCCAGTGGGTTAGGGGGATTAGAATAGACCCGCGGTAGGTATGCCTGTCGTAAGAGGCGACTAAGATACCAAATCGATTCAAGGGGTTGTGTAGCGAAACCCTCTCAACGGGTTGCCAGTGCAATAGATAGCTTCTCCAACTCAATTGTCATCCTCAACTACCCGTGACGAATCCTGTTTCATTAATAGCCGAGGTTCTGACGACCTCAGGTTTCTCATGGAACTAGGGGGTGGGAGGGCGGTATGGCCTAGAAGGTTTAATATGGTCATATAAATCGCTCCCGAGATGGTCGGGCTAGTACCTTAATGGAGCTTTTTACCGGAACGTACCGGATCTAAATCCGGCAAAGGACCATCAACATCTATAACACTCCCCAAAGCCTTCGAGGAGTGTCTTTATCGTTAATACATCAACAACAACAACGTGCCCGCCAAGGGGAACGTACTTTCCGCACGGTCAGTGAATCCGCCTCGGCTTGTTTTATTCCCGCCGGCAGAACTCCGAAAAACGGCCTTATTTTCCGGCGGAGGTCGCAAATGTAGCGAGAGAACGTGACCTTATAAGACAGCACGACCCGGCGACCCCCAAAAAAGGGATATAAACCAACGCATCAGATTGCTTGTGGATGAACACAAGCGGGCGAAATGTGAGGAGCATTTAAAGAATTGTAACCTCTCTGCCGGTGTGTAAGGTTTGGTCCGGCGTAAAGTCCCTATCGAATCCGTCTAAGGACAATGACAAAATCTCCATCGCCTTGGGCGATAAAGTGCTGTCGGATGCGAAAAAATGCGCGAGCCCGTTTTGCCTACAATATGTAATGCATTCTACGGTTAAAAAAGTTAGACGACGGGCCAACAGACGCCCACACAAGCATAAATACAGTGCCCAATTACCATCACTGTCAAAGAGATTGATGCCATCGTTCATACTAAACCAGCTGAAGCAGTGGGCCCAGACGGCATAGCCATGTCGATGCTTAAACACCTAGGCAAAGAGGGATTTAATTATCTAGCGCATGTCTTCAACTTGTCCCTTTCCACCTTCGTCATCCCCGAAAAATTGAAAATGTCGAAGGTGGTTCCGCTACTAAAGCTTGGGAAACCAGCTAACATAGGAGATTCGTATCGTCCGATATCTCCTATCGCCAGTAGCCAAGACATTTGAAGCCACTCCGCTTCCCTACTTTAATTCAAATATGCAACTAGCTGATCATAGGCATGGTCGCGCCCTACGATGGGGGAGGGGGGGGGGGGGATTCCCCGCGCCCTGGGTTTCTCAGGGGGCCCGCGATTTAGAGGTACTAAGAAATTTTTTTTTTAATTCAAGAGAGTTTTTGTAGCAGTGCTTCGCCCCACCTAATAGTTACGACCGATCAGAAATTGTCATCAATATCCTCTAACGGGAGTCCATGGAAACTTGCTATTTCAACAGGGGAGGACCATAATGAAAGGGGTGTTAGAGGCGTTGGTTCAACATTACAATTAAAAAGATGGTGTCATGTGGGAACACATTGCAAGCGGGGCATACATTTTGTATGTCGGGGTTGTTTCTTGATAGGTAAGAGTTTAACTTGTTACAGTATCCAGAACGAAGTTGAGCCAGAGTGACTCGCGTTTCCGTAGGGAGTATGCGTTCCTCTTCCGCAAGTTTTGGGTACTGTTCTTTGTGTACTGGATTCACCGGGTAATTCCTGGCATAAAGGTCCGACGTCTGTTTGTGGAGTTCACCAAGGACCTGCTTGTGTTTTTTTGCTTCATACGACTGAGTTCTCAGGTGCCGTATTTCCTCAACATGCTTACGGAGATGACTCCTTAAGTCCCTAGGCGGTGTTGGCTCATCAATCAGATGTCTGTTGGGATGCCCAGGTTTTTGAGTATTCAACAGAAACTGTTTGGTTAGCATCTCATTTCCCTCCCTGATGGGGAGTATTCTCGCCTCATTATGTAGATGGTGTTCTGGGGTCATAAGAAGACAGCCCGTGGCGGTTCTGAGAGCAGTACTTTGGCAGGCCTGTAGCTTCTTCCAGTGGGTAATTTTTAGGCTTGGCGACCATATAGGGGACGCGTAGCATGCAATCGGCTGGCCAATTGCTTTGTATGTGGTAATAAGCGTTTCGTTGGCTTTTCCCCAAGTACTGCCAGCAAGGGATTTGAGGATTTTATTACGGCTCTGGATTTTCTGTACAATTGCTGCTGCATGCTCACCAAAATGTAGATCCTGATCAAACGTCACACCCAAGATTATGGGTTGCAGGGACAGTCGGTAGCGTAGTGCCATCGACGTGGATGTTCAAAATGGTTTTTTTTTTACGCTTTTTTACGCTAATTTTACGCTTCCCAAGGCAGTCGGTTCTATGTACCGGAGCGACTCGGGATTTTTCCCATTTCAGTGTAACCCCATTTAATTTGTTGCGTTCCACCCACAAATTGTCATCCTCCCAGCAGCTCCTTGCAGCAGGACTGCTCCTTCTCTTGCTCCGGGAAGATATCGAATCCAATCCGGGTCCGTCTCCTGACCCCGCTCCTGAGAAATGGTTTTGCTGCATCTGCCGGAAAATAATCTTTTTAGGACGGTCATACTCTGTTCAGTGTGTATCGTGTGAGGGATGGTTGCATCGGACAATTTGTTCTGGGCTTGATCCCAAAACCCGACGTCCACGTAACTTTTATAAATCTTTTTTGGCTCCTTGCTGTTCACGCCCAAGGGCGTCCCGTAGTCTACGCCTAAGCGCCCCCCCCCCCCCCCCCACCCCCCCCCACTTCCGTACTGGAGCCCCGCTGCTCAGCAAGCCACAACAAGTACCCGCTGCTACTCGCGCCCCACGGCGCCAACAACTCAAACAGCTGCTACCACTCATAACTACCCAGCAAACACGGTTTCTAACGTTAGAGAAATATTGTAATTTTACATTAGAATTCTAATGTAGTTCTCTAATGCATTTCGAATCGAAAACTAGGTTAGAGAACTAGGTTAGAATTCGACTGTGAAACGATTCGAATAACACTAGAAATGCGATGTTATAATTATTGTCACAGTTATCGATTATTTGCACGACATGATCACTCATTCTTAGTGTTATACAAACAAAATAAAAATAGTGGACATATTACAAGTTGCGAAATAAGTTTTTTTTTATTTATAATAATAAATACTAGTAAGTGAAAATGAATCAAAAAAAGTTAAAAAACGAAAGCGAGCAGATTATTGAAGTGCTATTTGAATGGCATGAAGAAAACGCTTCCTCATCCGCACCTCAAACCAACGCTGAGCTCAATCTTTAAGTACGGTTTCTTCTTTTATTATAATAGAAAAAGCCTTTGAAATATGTTCCTTCTTAATACATAAGATTATAACCAAATAAACGTATTTGATATAATGAAACAATGAAAATTTCGCTGATTTTAAATAATCGAACTTAATGCGCATCATTTCAAAATTCTCATTAGAAACTCATTGGAATTTGACGTTAGGATTCGATTACAATTCTAACCCTTTTCTCGTTATCGAGAACGAAGTCCCCTTTTTGTCGAGAATGCTATAATTCGCGACAGTTTCGCAAATCGTCCTCTAACCTTCTACCTTAGAGAAATACATTAGAATTCGATTTGTCTTCTAATCGTTTTCTAACCTAAATGTTTGTTGGGTACTACCTTCGTAGTAGAGTCGGTAGCAATGCTGAGCATAAGCCCCTGCCCCTGCATCAGCTTCCGCGACCTTATTTACAACATGGACGTCCCAAATGTCGACCATTTTGAACATCCACGTCGATGGTACTACGCTACCGACTGTCCTACACCCCAAAATCTTGGGTGTGACGTTTGATCAGGATCTACATTTTGGTGAGCCAGCCGCAATTGTTCAGAGAATTCAGAGCCGTAACAAAATACTCAAATCCCTCGCTGGCAGTACCTGGGGAAAAGATAAAGACACGCTCATGACTACATACAAAGCAATTAGAGCCGATTACGTGCTACGCGTTCCCCATATGGTCGCCAAGCCTAAAAATTACCCACTGGAAGAAGCTACAGGCCTGCCAAAATACTGCTCTCAGAACTGCCACGGGCTGTCTTCTTATGTCCCCAGAACATCATCTGCATAATGAGGCGAGAATACTCCCCATCAGGGAGAGAAATGAGATGCTGACCAAACAGTTCCTGTTGAATACCCACAAACCTGAGCATCCCAACAGACATCTGATTGATGAACCAGCACCGCCTAGGGGCTTAAGGAGTCATCTCCGTAAGCATTTTGAGGAAATACGGCACCTGAGAACCCAGCCGTATGAAGCGAAAAAACACAAGCAGGTCCTTGGTGAACTCCACAACAGCCCGGTGAATCCAGTACTCAAAGAAAGGTATCCAAAACTCGCGGAAGAGGAACGCATACTCCCCAGGGAAACGCCTGTCACTCTTGCTCAACTTCGTTCTGGATACTGTAACAGGTTAAACTCTTACCTATCCAGAATCAACCCCGACATACATAATGTATGCCCCGCTTGCAATGTGTCCCCACATGACACCAACCATCTCTTTAATTGTAATGTGGAACCAACGCCTCTAACACCCCTTTCCTTATGGTCCACCCCTGTTGAAACAGCAAGTTTCCTTGGACTCCCGTTAGAGGATATTGATGACAATTTGTGATCGGTCGCGGCTGTTAGGTGGGGCGAAGCACTGTTACAACAACAACAATATGTTCAAAATGGTCGACATTTGGGATATCCATGTTGTAAATAAGGTCGCGGAGGATTTAGTCGGTGATAACGCCAGGTTTCGCGAGGCGAAAAACCTGGAGAGATGAGGGAGGTAGACGTTTATTCTGTTGCAAAGCTCATCGATCTTTGGGCCTGGGCCTGTGACCATTATTGTGCAGTCATCGGCGTAGAAAACGATAGTAACTCCTTCTGGTGGCGAAGGTAGTTTAGATATGTAGAAATTAAACAAAAGTGGGGATAGGACACCACCCTCTGGCACCCCCTGTTTAATTCTTCTTGTGTTTGATGTTCCATTTCTAAATTGCACCGATGCCTCCCGACCACCCAGATAATTTGCGGTCCACCTTTTAAGACATGGGGAAGGGTAGACCTTTCCAGGTCTTGCAGTAAAGTGCCATGGTTGACCGTATCAAAAGCTTTTGATAAGTCTAGCGCAACGAGTATTGTTCTACGGTGGGGGTTTTGATTTAAACCGCAATTTATCTGGGTGCTGATGGCATTTAGCGCGGTGGTGGTGCTATGGAGTTTTCTGAAGCCATGCTGATGACAGGCGAGCTGCAAATTTGCTTTGAAGTAGGGGAGCAAAATGGCTTCAAGCGTTGTAACGAAGCTTTTCCGTTGCCCCGTTGCTTCTTTAATAATTGGTGGGGCATACTAGCCGTGTTCGGGGTTCGTTTACAATAAATTTGTATTTGAGGGGCACCTTGCAAATCGATTTAATAGAATACTTCACTTTATGCATTGACTGCTTAAATAATACAATATAAAAGAAAACGTGTTTGTATACTTCATTTGCAAGTTCACTTAGATTATCTTGCGGTATCCTCGACTGTGGTGGCGGGCCTTAACGGTCCGGCCGTAATCCGTTAGATGGATCCCGTTAGTATGTGGCGTCTGTGCCCTGTCACGCCTTATGTCGGCGTCTCTCTCTGCCGCGGTGTTCTGTCGTGCCTAATGTCGGCGTCTACTTGTATTGCGGAGGCGATGCTCTTCCGCGCCTTGCGTCGGTGTCTACTTGTATTGCTGAGGCGATGCTATGCCGCGCCTTGCGTCGGCGTTCACTTGTATTGCTGGGCGATGCTCTGCCGCGCCTTGCGTCGGCGTCCACTTGTATTGCTGGGGGATGCTCTGCCACGCCTTGCGTCGGAGTCTCTCTGCCGCGGTGCTCTGTCGTGCTTTATGTCGGCGTCTAATTGTATTGCGGAGGGATGCTCTGCCGCGCCTTGCATCGGCGTCTACTTGTATTGCTGGGCGATGCTCTGGAGCGCCTTGCGTCGGCGTTCACTTGTATTGCTGGGCGATGCTCTGCCGCGCCTTGCGCCGGCGTTCACTTGTATTGCTGGGCGATGCTCTGCCGCGCCTTGCGTCGGCGTCCACTTGTATTGCTGGGCGATGCTCTGCCACGCCTTGCGTCGGCGTCTCTCTGCCGCGGTGCTCTGTCGTGCTTTATGTCGGCGTCTAATACTTCATTTGCAAGTTCACTTAGATTATCTTGCGGTATCCTCGACTGTGGTGGCGGGCCTTAACGGTCCGGCCGTAATCTGTTAGATGGATCCCGTTAGTATGTGGCGTCTGTGCCCTGTCACGCCTTATGTCGGCGTCTCTCTCTGCCGCGGTGTTCTGTCGTGCCTAATGTCGGCGTCTACTTGTATTGCGGAGGCGATGCTCTTCCGCGCCTTGCGTCGGTGTCTACTTGTATTGCTGAGGCGATGCTCTGCCGCGCCTTGCATCGGCGTCTACTTGTATTGCTGAGGCGATACTCTGCCGCGCCTTGCGTCGGCGTTCACTTTTATTGCTGGGCGATGCTCTGCAACGCCTTGCGTCGGCGTCCACTTTTATTGCTGAGCGATGCTCTGCCGCGCCTTGCATCGGCGTCCACTTGTATTGCTGAGGCGATGCTCTGCCGCGCCTTGCGTCGAGGCGCGGTCGGCGTCGGAGTAGGCGAGCGGACGTCACCTGTTCGCGGGTGCGCGTTACTGTGGGGGGCCTTTGCCTACGCGGGTGTGAACGAAGTCTGAAGCGGTGTTTGGTGGTACAACCGACACATTCACCACTAAAAGCCCCGACTCACTCCTAAGAAGCGATTCCTCTTGGTGGTACAACCTACACATTCGAGGTACGCTTCACTGGTAGCTCCGGTCACGACCACAGCTTCGTGCTAATTAACTCCTGTGCTACTACTTTTATGGTTGTTGTGTTTGGTGTTGCTAGCTCAATTGGTTGCGTTGCCATGGTTACCGTGTTGTTATTAAATGTTGCGACCGCTCGTTGCATTGCTGATACTTGTTAGTTTGTCGTGTTGCTATTAAGTGTTGTGATCGCTAGTTGTGTTGCTGAGCCTTGTTGGTTTGTCGTGTTGCTAGGGCCTTTTGTGTTAATGCTGTCTTAAATATGTTGTGGGGTCGTTTTGTGTGGGCCAAATTAATGAGGTTTTATTTGGTCCTCACAGCGTCTTAGCTACTGGCGATAGGAGAGATATCGGGCGATATGACTCTCTTATGTTGGCTGCTTTCCCAGGTTTTAGTAGCAGGACCACCTTAGCCATTTTCCATTTTTCGGGTATGACAAAGGTGGAAAGAGACAGGTTGAAGACATGTTCTAAATATTTGAAACCCTCGTTCCCTATGCTTTTAAGCATCGGCATGGCTATGCCGTCGGGGCCCACTGCTTTGGATGGTTTAGCATCACAGATGGCATCCTCAACCTCTTTGCGTGTCTCTTGGCCCTCCGTTTAGGCGCAGACTACGGGACGTCCTAGGGCGTGAACAGAAACGAGCCAAAAAAGATTTATAGAAGTTACGTGGACGTCTGGTTTTGGGATCTAGCCCAGAACAACCTGTCCGATGCAACCTTCCATTACACGAGACACACTGACAAGAGTATGACCGTCGTAAAAAGATTATTTTCCGGCAGATGCAGCAAAACCATTTCTCAGGACCGGGGTCAGGAGACGGACCCGGATTGGATTCGATACCTTCCCGGAGCAAGAGAATATGGAGCAGTCCCGCTGCAAGGAGCTGCTGAGAGGGACACAACAAATTAAATGGGGTTACACTGAAATGGCAGTCCTTGGTCGGGAAAAATCGCGAGTCGCTCTGGTACATAGAACCGACCGCCTTGGCTAGCGTCAGGAGAATCTTTAGTTGTCCCATGTGTAAATTTTAAGCCGAATTTCAAAAGCAACCAATATTGACAATGATTTTTTGCCTGGGCCTTCGAACAGTGAGGAGACAATAAAAATATCAAACAAAAATGTATGTTAATAATTCGTAGAGGTCATCAAAAGTGTCCTGTTATTTTTCCACGTGATTGTCATGACGGGGCAATTCCTACCTCGTTGTTAAACAGAATCTTGCCAAATGGAGAGAAAGTGGAGCGTGACTGGTTAGTGTGGAGTGCCAATTGCAATGCTTTTTATTGCCTACCATGTCGTCTGTTAAGCACCAATACATACATACATACAGTGCACTCGCGAAAACTCGAACTAATGAAAACCAGCCTTGTCCGAGTTTTCGAACGTTATGTATTTTTAATATATTTGTATTCGTTTTAACATTTTTTATACCCTGTCCATTTTTATGGCATAGTTAATCAAAGAGATTCTCTGGTTTCATGTTTTGTAGTTCATTGCCAGTTTATTTAATAAAAAATGTTAGCAAATATGAATGTTGTTTACAAATTATTAGAAAAAAAAGCGATCTTGGTTTGATGTTTCTTATTTTCTACCGCATTCAATACAGCCTTTTCGCGCAGTGATTGTAGCACATTAACTTTCCTCGGGCTAATTTTTTCAGCAGTTGCCCATGCTATAGCTTTGTTGAAAATTGTTTGAAATCGCTTTCTTCTATAGCTTCAATATGATCCTCTTCAATCAAGTCGTCGTTATTCCAGTCTCTTATTTCTTCTTCTGTGAACGTAGCCTAATAAATATTTATTATTGTTATCGTGTGTTTTTTTATTTACATCAAAACCATAACTACCTCAGGATTTAAGTGTTCGAGAATTTCGGCAGCTTCTTTTTTCATACTTTTAGCTGCAGCTTCCATTTGGTTTTTCAAGACACTAAGTGGAATGTCATCGTCGTCATCGACTTTCAGGTTTGCAAAGATTAAAATATTTGTCCTCTCTCAATTTATTCCAAGCTCCATCCAAAAATGTAACAGCATCTCTCAAGCTATTTTTTTTAATGATTGGATCAAATCGCAATCATCGGAGAAAATAGCTGCCAAGAGAGAATTTCGGTAATGTAGCTGTGTTATTCTTATTGCGTTTTTATCCATTGGTTGAATCAAAGGAGTTACATTCGGTGGCATAAACATCACCCTACTTAATTAAACCATCTTCGGTTCTTAACGTGTCCTCGTTTGGATGCGAAGGTGCATTGTCAAGCAAAAGTAATGCCTTTTGAGGTTGTCCTATATTTTTTAATAAGTTTAAGGAGCTTCCAATATAATCCGGATGCATCTGCGTTGTAAATTGTTCTGGGTATAGTTCAAGCTCCTGAATTTAGCTTGTAACTGAGTTTTGAAAGGCTCCACTAACTCTGGTCGCGGAGATAGTTTTTCCCCTGAGATTGAAATCAATGGTATGCCATGCCGTTTTTTTAAATTTTGTAGCCATCCCTCGCTGGCAAAGAAGGTTGAGCCATTCTCGCTATCCTTAGCTTTCTCTTTCAAAATTAATCCATTTATAGGATAATTCTTGCTGCGTTGTAATAAAAACCACGTGTAAAGCTTTCTTCCATTTTTGGCAATTCTGAAGCGCGAAGCGTTTTACGTTTTCCAGGGCCCGATAGCGTGTTATTAACGCATTCCAAAATTTTGTTTTAATTTTTTACAATTCCACAAATTGTGCACTTGGCAGTGTTATATTTTTTGGATAGAGCTGTGATACTAACGCCATTCTTGGCCTCGTTAATTATTTCAGTCTTTTTTGCTAAACTCAAAACATTTAGTTTTCGTCCCATTATAAAACGCAAATAAATTTGCTCTTAACCGCGCAAAATCCCGTGTACATATCACTGACAAATATCAATCAATTTAAAAGAAAAGTTCCGTAATTAGCAAGAAACCTAGCCAGTGCGGCGCCTTAGAATGAACAAAAGACGCACATAACGACAAAAATTTGAATATCGGCCGTTACAGCACATGCAAAACGACAGTTTCTCACATGTTTTTCCATGAAAAAAGAAAATAATTGTTCAAGTTTTAGAGTAGCTACATTTTGTTCGAGTTTTAAAGTAGTCACTGCAGAAAAAAAAGTTCAAGTTTCCGAATGTTCGAGTATCCTGTGTTCGAGTTTTCGCGAGTGCTCTGTCCTTAAAATCGACCTAAAATTCGAAATTCTTGGTATGGAAGAAGCTATACGATAAACTGCCATCACACGAAAATACTCAAGATCACATTAAATGTTATATTAATGGCGATCTTTACAAAATCTAATTGAAAAGGAGGCTACAATTGATACACTTATCAATGAACATCTAATCACTGAAACTCAGTAAAAGTGGAAAGAAATTTTATATAGAATTTTGGACACTATTTTATTTTTGGGTGAAAGAGGCCTAACCGCACTGGAACAATATACTATAAAAGCGTGCAATTACTGGCATATGCATGTCATCAGCTATCATCGGCCTAAACACCCGCCCCGTTAGTTCTGCTTACTTCAAACTGGAAAAAGAAGCGGTAAAGATGGGTTTGATGGTGAATGAGGACAAAACGAAGTACCTGCTGTCATCGAGCAAAGAGTCAGCGCATACGCGCCTTGGCAACCAAGCTACTGTTAGCAGCCACAATTTCGAAATAGTAAAAGACTTCGTTTATTTGGGAACCAGCATCAACACTAGCAACAACATCAGCACTGAAATCCGTTGGAAGGACCAGGTGGAAAACGATTTAAACTCCCTTGGTGTGACCAATTGGCGCCGGTTGGCGGAGCGAAGGAGCGACTGGCGCGCCTTGTTGGACGGCCATAACCGTTTAGACGGTTAAGCGCCAATTAAGTAAGTAAGTAAGAAAGAGGCCTAGCTTTCGAAGGCGAAAGTATATATCTTGGTAAACGACACAATGGAAATTTTTTGGGCATCTAAGATCTCATAAGCCATTATGATACGATACTAGAGATCATTTGGGGAAAGTTAGGATCTCACAACAGCAGCACAAACGTTTACAAGTTCACTTTCCCCAAACATTCAGAACGAGTTTATAAAAATGTGTGCAAAGCACGTGAGGGAAACTATATTATTAGATCAAGGCAAGAAAGCCAAGTATTTTGCTATTATCGTTGAAAATACGCCTGATGCTAGTCACGCTGACTACGTTCATTTTGATCTAACTCCATTTCAATTCGAAAGCAACAAATTTTATAATTCAAGAACGGTTTTTGGCTTTCGTGAACTGTAACCAAAAAACTGGTCAGAAAATCTCTGATCTAATTTGCCATACTCTAGGTAAACATGAAATCCCATTAAAAGATTGTCGTGCACAAGGGTACGATAACGGCGCTAATATGAAAGGAGCTTACAACGGAGCACTATGTCACATTGTCGACAAAACTCGAATGCTGATTACTCGCCTTGTGCAACCCAGTTTCAATTTATGTGGTGTTGATGCTGCAGAATGTTGTACGGCTGCAATTACTTTCTTCAGAGTTCTACAAAAAGGTTTTACTATTTTCAGCAGCAGTCCACAACGATGGGACATCCTCAAAAAAAATGTACCGAGCTCTCTTCATAGTCTTTCAGACAAAAATTTGGCTGCGCAAGCATGTGTATTCTCAAGTACATCAGCAAGTTCGAATGTATCTTGCTGCCCTCAATTTGGTTCAAAATACTGACTACCATTAATGAAAGAAACGTGGTTCTCCAAGCTAGAGACGCCACCATAAATGTTAAGGTCCGACAGATGCCTTATTAGCTGATTTGAAGTTGATCAGGAACCAATGTTTTCGGACATTCGGAAGAACCCAAAAGACGTTCTGAAGATAATTTAAATGAGATCATTACGGATGATTCACAGTCTGATTTTAAAAACAATACATTCCTAGTGATCGTTCATTCGGTAATCACTGGCATTACTGAACGATATGCAGCTATGAGAAATTTGAGCGAGACGTTTTCCCTTTTTGTGGCAATTTGAAGACATGGATGAAACTACGGTTTAGGCGAGCGCAGCAAAATTTGTCGAAAAATACAAGTCGCACATTTCTCAAAGCTTAGAATGCGAAATAATTCACTTGAAACACATTTACGAAGCAAATTTTGATAAAGGTCTGTCACCATTGGAATTGCTAAATGCCGTCTATGTTCAAAATCTGTATACAATTTTCCCCCAACATTTGTGTTGCTTTACGTATCGTTTGCACTATACCTGTCACTGTAGCTAGCGCAGAACGTTCCTTCAGCGTACTTTCAAGAATCAAAAACTTTCATAGATCGTGTTCATCTAAAGAGCGAGTTTTAGGACTTGCCACGCTTTGTGTTGAATCCATTTTGGCAAGACAGTTAAATTTTGATATTATTAGAAAAAATTTATAAGCATCATTAAATTTATCAGAAATGTATTAAAATGTATACAGAAAAGATTATTTGAAACAATATGTGGCTGTTAAAAGAGAATTTTATTTCTACGTTACAATATGAAGACAAACGTCGACCAAATGTAAGTCGCTCGACTGATTGTGTTTTGCGTGAAAGAAATAAAACACGATAATTAGTATTCACATAGGAATATGTATTACAATTATAATTAATGTTTTATTTCGTCTATTTGTGTATAAGTATATGTAAATATCACAATATGGAATTTAGGAACTTATGTTTTTAATGTTGAGAAATCTCGAACGGAGGAACAACTGGTGATTCGTTGACAGGCAAACTGGATCAGAGCCGCCGGCAACTTCCAGATCGCCACCGAACCCCAATTTTCTCACTTAACGAAAGAAAATATTGGATCGAGAGGACGATTGGAAGTTAGCCGTTGCTTGCTGACAAGAAAAATAGTTAAGTCGGGAGCGGCTACCCGGTAGGAAATTAATTAGGCCTCTGGCCTAAACATGCCGGCCCCTTGCTATAAGCAATACTAGAAATAACGACACCAGCTGGTCCAACATTTGATTTAGAACTTGTAAAGTAAATTATTAATTTGTTGAAAATGAAAAATTCGAAAAATTTAAAAAATTTACATTATAGAGTTCAAATGATAAAAATAAAAAAATTACGTTTGTATATGTTTATCTACATGAAAATTTAGACTAGAGTTGACCAATCCGAATATGGTCGGTTGCAGAAACAGGCCTCCTACCGATGACGTAAGTGTACCGCTCACCATAATTTTTGTATAAATGTCAGCACCGATGACCAGTCGAATAGGAGACGGCATATAAAATTGAGGATTCGCTAGCCGAATGAACTGGAACGGCGTAGCTATTTTTGGATCCAGGTTCGTTCTCGGACTTATTCGAGCGTATCTCTCGACCACCGTAGCCAGTATCGATATCGGTTCGTTAACGCCATGTTTACCTCGAAGCCTTACCTTTCGTTGTGACCTCTCCCTGCATGCTCCAGCTGTATTTGACGTGCTAGCTCTGCATCAATGAGCGTATTCGGGGTGCACCAGTCAATCAGTGCCCGCACAAGATGGAGTCGACCGCCGGATTCAATTTTCACGATAACTGTAGGAGCTACCGGCTCGAGGGTGATCAAAATTGGCGCAGATGCTATCGAAGATAGTTTCCCGGCTCGAAAACCCTTCGGTGCGGCGTATTGGAGGGCGAGGAGGTGGCTCTCTTCTGCAGGCTTGGGCTGTTTCCGCGTATACGGTTTTTGGGGCGGTCGGAAAGTATTTAATGCCGAGCCGCCTTGTCGGATTTTCGGGGAAGGTCGATTACGATTGCGATGGTGGGACGGTCGGAAAGTATTTAATGCCGAGCCGCCTTGTCGACAATCCTTAGGCGTAGCAGAAGGACGAGTTACTGCACTCCCCAAGCGTTTATGAACTGATGTGCGGGAGTCTCTATTCGTAAGGCTTCGTGGCATCGGCGATTGGCAAGGATTTAATGTCAAGTCGCACGACCGCCTTTCATGTTGGAGCAGCGGGCGGAAAGTATTTAATGCCGCGCCACTGCCCTCCGTTGGAAGAATGCTCTCTTCCGCATTTTGCGTCAGTTCCTCTTCCTCTACCTGTTGAGCCCACGACTTTGTTTCCTCTGTGAAATGTATCGAGAGTGCGTCGTCGGAATCGTCGTCGTTTTCGTCGCGGCGACGTAAAAGTCCGTTGGCGTCGGCTTCTATATGAAGTGTGGTGTGATGCTTCTCACCACAATGATGGCAGCGTGCAGAGCTTGGACAAATTTCCATGCCATGAAACGGGGAGAGGCAATTTGGGCAGTATTTGTGGATGAGTACCACCCGCAACCTCTCCTCCGGTGACTTGGCACGATACTGAGGGCATACCCTTATCCCATGGTTGTTGTTGCAGATGCGGCATGTTATCGGGAAGGAATGTGAACCATGTTCTGACTTTCTGCGAGATGCGACAAATCGAGACATTCTGTAATGAAAAGAATGTGTTTAAGTGAAAAGGTAATGAAAATGGAAAATGGAGGCGATGGGTGGGTGATGAGTGACGAGGCGTTTAGTGTCCTTGATTAATCAGTGGATTCACTCAGTGGAGTACTATCTGGCAGAACCGACCTTGTAACTTTACCCCTCGTCGACCCAAAGGGTGTCCCTAGGATATATGTATTTATATTGGCTCGGGAAGTCTGCCAGGGTAGTGCGAGAATCCGCCCCGTCACTGGCGTTGAGACGGGCTTCCTTCCTACCCGAGAAGGCTGCTCGTGCATTACCTTTCCAGTGAGTAATAAGGGGTGTAAATCCCGTCTTACTCACCGGAAATGTGGGTAAACCGGCAGGGGGCGTACCATCGGTGAAACCGACCTTGTAACGCACCCTCCTAACCCAAAGGGCACCCCTTGTCGACCACCAATGGCGGCCGGCACGCACTTCACTTACCTAAGGCGAAGTGTGCCTGGTGTATTCCGACAAATTATTTTATTCATATGTCTCTATGAACACATTGGGAATTATGCTCGCATTGTCGCGCACAGCGCGCCACGAATGAAAATTCCCAAACATTGTGCGTTCACCATCGCTGGCTTGCCTTGTGCTTGCGCGATGGTTGTTGGGCCAGTATGTATGTATGTATATGTATGTCGGTACATACAATACTAGGGGTGGGCAGTATATGGAAAATATAATGTTAGGGGTGGGCGCTAAATGGGAAATGGCGTAGCATTTGCTACGTTACAGTCCCCTCCTACTTCGGCGGATGTAAGGTTGTGGTATTCTAGGGTTTTGGCTCGGAGGCCTGCACTACCATGGGCAGAGCCCAGGTATATTTTACCATCGGTTGAATCCGATGGCTCGGCCGACATGTATGTATATGTGTTCGTTGATGTTTTTATTATTATAATGACTTTCCTTTTTCAACAATAATGTGTACATTTCATTTGTGTTTAAATTTACATTGCAAATTCATTTTAAATTTACATTTCAAGTTCAAGGTATATACATATGTACATTTTTAAGTTACATTTTAAATTTACATTTCAAAATTAAGGTATGTACATTTCATGTATAGAAAACTTATCAAACTAGGTCGGATCTTGCTTCTCCTCAGCCAGCGAATCGTACCATCTTGGAGTGTTCTCTCAGCTTGATTATGGCGTGATCTTCACCCTACGCGCCGTGATCCACCCTTTGTGTTTTAGCCATAGTCTGGCGAAGAAGTCTGGGGCGTGGTTTTCATTAGTAGTATCGTGTGGCTCTCGGGTTGGTGCATACGGTACAGTGTCACCAGTGGTTGGTTTGTCGCATAAATGGCCGGCTATTAATCGCGGGCCCCAGAATATCTTAACGTCCAATATTCGTGGCTTATTTGGCGGCCACGGTACTGCGTCAAATGGAGGCGGTTCTTCGGTTATGGCATCTTTTGTTCGTGTTTCTCTCGGCCCAACGAAATTGCGGTTAAAATTTATTTCGGCGGTTGATGTGTGTGTTGATTTGTATTAGGCCGTATTTATGGCGAACGCTATTTCTGGTAGTTCATGGTGCCAGTTCCGATGGTCTTGTTTCGTACGTTGTGCCACCGTTGTCTTGCTAACGCGATTAACGCGTTCGTAGGATTTTTGTGGGAGGCATACGCTACGGTAAATCGGTGGGTGATGTTATGATCCCTCAGGATCGTTGCTGGGGTGTTAGTGACGAGTTGCGTACCATTATCGCTGAGGAGGATGGCCGGGTAATAACGTTGTTTTAGCGTTATGTTGTGCCTGTGTTCTGCGGCAGTTTTTGGCCCTTTTAGGTGTGTGGGTGCTTTTTGATGTGTTTCTATGAGCTCTAGGTGTTCTCTCTTTCGCTCTTCGTTGAGGTGTTCCGCTTCCCCTATGTAGTGCAGGGTTGCGGGTGCGTTTGCCTTCGTTGTACCGACTGGGGTAAGGCGCTTTCGATCCAGTGAGACGGTAACGTTGCGCTTTGCCAAAAAGTCCATACCCAGGATAACTCTCGGCCAAATTAGGGATAACAGATACCAACGTACTGGCTGTTTGACCATTGTATTTGACTTTGACTGGGTAGGAGTGGGTGCTCGCAATGCATGATTGGTCGGCGAGTTGCACCGTGCGACGATTGGATAACGGTGGAATCTTTCGTCATTCCAGATGCCTTCTCACGGCTTCATTGATGTATGTCACGGTGACCCGAGTATCGATCAGGGCGCGGCATATCAATCCTTCGATGGACACCTGTATGTAAAAACGTCCGTCGTTCCCCTTCCCTTTGGCTACGGATGATAATAGTGCGGGTGTTATCGGATTATTTCGGTTCATTCCGTAGCATGCACAATCCCTGGGGAGCGTTCCGTCTCGGCCGCATCTAGGAGAAAAAGTCGTCTTTTGTTGGTGCAATGGGAGCGGCGGTGGCCGCGTTTCTTGCATCGCCAGCAGGTGTTTCTTGCATCGTAACGGCCAGTGAGTGTGGACAGGGAATGTGTTATTTAATCATTCTGCTCCTCCAGCTCCTCGATTACTACTGTGCTTAAGCTATGTCCTAACAGTCGGCTCTGTTTGGCTTCTTCGCTCCGCAGTAGTCCATACTCGTCGGTGAGCTGCATAAGCTGCTCTACCGTTTGGAACTCCCCCGCTTCACAAAAGGTCGATATTCCACCCGTAGTCCGTCGTATATGCGTTCTAGATGATATTCCTTGCACAAAGTCGGGTGGCGGCGAATCATCGTCTGGAGGGCGAGGATATAGTCCTTGGCCTTTTCTTTGCTCGTCTGTTTTCTATGCCGGATAGCGTCCTCTAGCTCGCTAATGTGTCGCTTCGGCAAACAGAATTTTCCGGCTTCAGAGCGGAAGTCAGCCCATGTTTGTAGTTGTTGTTTTCGCATGCGGAACCATTGAAGAGCTTTGCCACGCAGTATCTCTGGAAGGGTTGGGAGGAGTTGATCTGGCTTAATCAGATAGCATTCTGCCAGTTCCTCAATCCTTTCCAGGAAGTCGTATAATGTCTCGCCTCCAGCGTAATGTATATCCCAGCGGCGGATTGTGTTCATGACCTCCGTGTTACTTATGCTTCTCTGCTCGCGCTGAGGGGACGTCCCTTTGATTGTACCGGCCGGTATAGTTTCGTGCGTAGATGTGACTGGCCGGACCTCTTCGGCGGCGATCTCCATCTCTACCTCTCTCAAAAGATTTTCTGTTGACTTATGCTTGCGTTGGTCTCGGGCGTATGCGCTGAGTGTGCTGCGCAATTCGGCGACGGAATGTCCTTCGGTGTACATTCGGTAGCGTTTGCGTTCTTCGCTTAGTCTCTCCTTCTTCAGCAGGTAAATCCAGACTAGAGAGTCGACGTTGAGAGTGGTGGTGGTGGTTTCGCTTATCTTTGCGTCAATTGTTGGTTGTGTGTTCGGTGAACCCGTTCCTACAGTGTTGGTGCTGTTGCTTGTTTTGGCACAGTCGCCAGAGGAGACGGGTCCCTGCTCGGGCGTCATTTATGAGGTGGGTTTGGTCAAACGCTGAGGTATGCTCAAGTCAATCCAGAGTCGGATGGAGGTCCCACTTCCCCCACCTAAATAAATACACAGTAAATTAGTGCTTTGATTTCGAACACACACACACGCTGCTCTCAGGCTAAAATATCCACAACCTTGAATCCAGGAGAGAGAAAGAGAGATGTTCCCTAGGTAGTGTCGCTGAGAATATATTAAAATCCAAGGACGACGGCTCTCCGCAGAGAGAGATAGCGTGCTAGCTAGCGGTGGCTCAGATGGTGAAGACGATGGTGGCTCTCGCCAAGGGGTGATAACGGCGGTAGTAATGACGGCGGAAGTTAGGATCACGCCCGAAGAGGGAGTATTGGATGACGGTGGCTCTCACCAAATAGCTATGACAACGGGTGGCTAGACTCCGGGATGGGACATCCGAGGATCGGGAAGGCGATGATGATGGTACCTAAGGCCAAGTGTCGATTAGTGAGAGTTTACTGACTAATTGGTCTAACTACAATATATTGGCTCGGGTATTCGGCTAGGATAGTGGGGGAGTTTGTCCCGCCGCAGGCGTTGGGACGTTCCCCTCTTACCTGAGCCGTATATCCGTGCATAACCTTTCCTCTGAGTGATAGGGAGGGAGAGCCCCTTCTTACTAAGAGGAGATGATGACCAATTGTAATGGCTGCCAATTAGGCCGGGGGAAGTACCATCGGCAGAACCGATCTTGTAACTTTACCCCCCGTGGACCCAAAGGGAGTCCCTAGGATATATGTATTTATATTGGCTCGGGCAGCTTGCCAGGGTAGTGCGACAGTCCGCCCCGTCACTAGCGTTGGGACGGGTTTCCTTTCTACCCGAGAAGGCTGCTCGTGCATTACCTTTCCAGTGAGTAATAAGGGGTGTAAATCCCGTCTTACTCGCCGGAAATGTGGGTAAACCGGTGTCCTATAGGCAGGGGGCGTACCATCGGTGGAACCGACCTTGTAAGGACCCTCCTAACCCAAAGAGCACTCTTTGTCGACCGCCAATGGCGGCGGGCACGCACTTCACTTACCCTGGGCGAAGTGTGCCTGGTGTATTCCGACAAATGATTTTATTCATATGTGTATATGAACACATTGGGAATTATGCTCGCAATGTCGCGCACAGCGCGCCACGAATGAAAATTCCCAAGCATTGTCCGTTCACCATCGCTGGCTTGCCTTGTGCTTGCACGATGGTTGTTGGGCCAGTATGTATGTACATATGTATATGTATGTCGGTACATACAATACTAGGGGTGGGCAGTAAATGGAAAATATAATGTTAGGGGTGGGCGCTAAATGGGAAATAGATATTGTGGCGTAGCATTTGCTACGTTACAAGGTTATCCTCACGTATCACGACGAGATCATCCTCGTTGATGTCCGGCTGTTGTCGCTTCCACTTAGTCCTCTTCTGTAGCTCCGTAAGGTATTCGGTCTTCCATCGTTGACAGAATGAATGATGCAATGCCTTCATTTTTTGCCATCGGTTGATCACTGATGCTGGATTATCGCTAATCTGAGTCTCCGGCGGCGACAATGGAGGAGCGCTTATAAGAAAGTGTCCAGGAGTCAGTGGTTCTAAACTCGAGGGGTCACTTGAAGCGGGACTACGGGGTTTTGAGTTGAGACAGGCATCAATTCTACATAAACGTCTGGAAAACTCCTCAAATGTATACTTAAGCCCAGATGCCATTTTTCGAAAATGGGTTTTAAAACTTTTCACCCCAGCCTCCCACAAGCCGCCCATGTGAGGAGCTGATTCTGGGATGAAATGTCAAGAAACCTCTTGATAAAAATACTTGGAAAGTAAAGCAGTACGAGAGTCAGACAGAAAAGCCTTGAATTCCGCTTTTAAGGCCCTAGATGCTCCAACGAAGTTGGTTCCGTTGTCTGAATATATATTTTTGGGACATCCTCGGCGCGATATAAACCTAGAAAAGGCCGCCAGAAAGGTAGGTGTACTGAGATGATTTGTTGCGAAACAGACGAGAAGACTGATGTAGCCCTTGGTGATAACACACGCTCGACCTCTATAATTTTTAATATCGTATGGGCCTGCAAAATCAACCCCAGTATTTGTGAATGCTCTTGTAAAAGTGGTGCGTTCTGCGGGAAGTGAAGCCATGATTTGGGATTGGGTATGCTTTTTGTGAATAGTGCACCTTGCAATTATGAATGACAGATTTTATCATAACTTTGATCCGGGGAATCCAGTACTGTGCTCGAACTATTCGCAACATTAACTGGTTTTCTCCATGAAGCGATATTTCATGTATAAACTTAACCAACAAGCGAGAGTATTGGCAATTGTAAGGCAGAAGAATTGGATGCTTATCTTTATAGCTGATGTCTTTTGATGCTCCGATACGGCCTTCGATTCTTATAACTCCGCTTGGGTCGATGAATGGGGTTATAGCTAAGAGTTAGCTTTTCGCACTTAGCGGAAGTTGAAAACTCTACCGAAAAATGTTGTTTCTGGCAGAGGGTAATAAGCCGCTGTGTCGTAGACTTCATTTCATCTGGAGATATTGAAACAGAAGTAGGTTGGAAGTTGGATTTTTGAATAGGGTGGGTCCTTTGGACGAATCGAAATACGTACGATAGCACTCGTAGAGCCCTTGGAAGTCAGGAGAAGCGTTGGAGAATGTCCGACACCTCAACTACTTTGGTTGCGTGGGAGACCACGCGCTTTTCTCCTTCGACCGTTTGAAATACCGACTCTTGTTTTGGACTCTGTCACTCCACGGCTAGCTAAATATTCAGGATTCGACGCAGAATCGACGTGATACCAATGGTGTTGTCCAACCTTGTCGATGATTTTGGTAACCCTGTGGAACACGAAGATTGACCAAGAGCATGGTGGCTTTCTAAGCCACGCTAGCACTATAGTGGAGTCAGTCCACAGATAAACCTGCAGTGATCGAAGATCCAGGTTCATGACTACAGCGTCCATCATTTCAGCTAGCAATACCGCTCCACACAATTCGAGACGAGGAAGGGAGATCGTTTTCACCGAAGCTACTCTTGTTTTTGTTAACAGAAGATTTACATGGGCGGCACTGCCTTCTTCTACGCGCATATAAATGGCTGCTTCGTATGCCTTTTCGGAGGCGTCGCAAAATCCGTGGAGTTCCATTTTGCACTGTGGTGAAAACCTAACCCATCGTGGAATCCGAATGTTATTAATAGCTGGATACTCCACAGAAAATTGTTGCCACCGGTGTAATGTGCTTGAAGACACTTCTTCATCCCAACCTGTTCCCTCTAACCAAACATTTTGCATCATAATGTTAGCTACTATGATTATTGGAGCAAGCCACCCGAGAGGATCAAAAATTTTCGCGATTGCTGACAAAATCTTACGTTTAGTTACTTCTTGGCCTTGATCGAATTCTTTCGCAGTGAAGTAGAAATTATCCGAACATGCATTCCATCGAATGTCAAGGGCTTTAACGCTGCTTACGTCCTCGAAGTCTAAGAAGTCTTGGCTAAGCAGATGAGCTGCAGGAATATCGCTCAAGACTTGCCTACAGTTGGCGGCCCACTTTCTAAGAGGAAAGCCTGCTGAGATTTCATCACGCGCTTGGATTGTGGATTCCAAGTCGTGCCCACCTGCAAGTACGTCGTCGACGTACATATGTTGCGTTAAAATAGTGGTGGCAACTGGATGTGAATCTTGAACGTCGTCTGCCAATTGAAGCAATGTTCTTATTGCTAGGTACGGAGCACAGTTTACCCCGAAATTTACCGTATTCAATTGAAATTGACGGATGGGTTCGTCCGTAGACTCACGGAAGAAAATTCGTTGAAATTTCCTATGCTGAGGATGGACAAATATTTGGCGATACATCTTCTCGATGTCGCTACTAAAAACGAATTTGAACAGTCTCCATCTAAGAATTAAGATCGTAAGATCGCTTTGTAGAATGGGACCGGGAAGCACAGCATCGTTTAAACTCACGCCGTTATTGATGGACACGAAGCGTTAAACACCACTCTAACCTTCATAGGAGTGCTTTCTAGCTTACTCACCGCATGATGGGGTAAGTAGTAGGATTCGGATGGATTCTCGGACAGGCTTGGTCGGATTTCAGACATATGACCTAATTGGTCATATTCCTTCAGCACTCTTGTATACTCCTCTCGTAAAGAGGGGTTTTTTGCTTTACAACGAAAATATTGCGAGAAGGCAGTTTTTCGTGAACACCCTAATGAAATATCTACTGGGAAATTCTTTCGAAATGGTAGGGAGACAGTATATCTTCCGATATCCTCGCAGTATTCCTCGTTGGCGGTCCGGGTCGCGTTTCTTGGGATAGCTTCTAACTCCCAAAACGCTGCGATTTGTCGGTGCAGAACGACTTCATTATAGAAGGAGACACAGTATGTCGCCTCCTTGGTTGCATTCATTCGTCCCGTAAGGATCCATCCGAATACCGTTTCCTGGGCTAGAATATGGCTTGTTGAGTCCTTTCGAATACCCTCCAGAATGACTTGCGGATACACATCACCTCCAAGAACCAGATAAACCTGTTCATTAACAAATAATCGGCTGTCCGCTAGTGTTATTCCTGGGAATTTTTGTTGAATGTTAGGGTCGATATCGCAGGTTGGAAGATTACCCGTTAATTGAGGTAATACTAAGGCCGTGGTATTTATGGAGACCGTCGCGTCTACCGGTGAACCTATCTGAATAGGACATGCTAGGCTGGAATGAGCTGATACCGTATTGTTGATACCCGATACCTTAGCGTTCACCTTTTGGGCAGGAAGTCCTATACGTCGGCGAAGCCGATCAGTAATGAATGAACACTCGGAGCCGGAGTCCATTAAGGCTCGGGCCGAGTATACGGTATCACCATATTTTAGGTTAATTTGAGCGGTTCCCAGTAGTACACCTTTATGTGTGTTCGAAAAACACGACTGAACTTGACTCGAAGAGTCACTGTTGGTCTGAGTACCACTATACTCAGAAGTGGCCGCTTGGAAGTAGTTCCAGTACCACTCTGGTTTGAACTCGAAGAGTCCTTCTTAGAGGAAGAAGCCTGAACTGGATTCAAATGCAATAATGAATGGTGTCGTGAGTGGCAGGTTGAACAATTGTAGGCGCTATTGCATTTCGCTACACCATGTCCAGAGGACAGACAATTCAGGCACAGATGGTCACTTCTTGCATGTTTACTACGATCAGAAGGACTCATCTTCAAGAATCGTGGGCAAGATCGAATGTGATGTGCGTCTGTGCGATTGCACAGTTTACATTTCGTATTCGATACGCTTGCCTGGAAGGTCTTTAATTTTTTGCTATTCCCGTCGTTATGAAATTTTGAGGACTGAGACTTGGTCGGCTGTGAACTTCGCAAGTCAGAAACAGTATCTAAGGTCTGGAAGCGACTTGTTAGAAACTTTTCCATATCACTCCATTTTGGTATTTCGGTTTTACTTTGAACCGACTGGTCCCATAATGAAAGCGTAACTTCAGGGAGCTTCGTGGAGCAAAGGTACGTGATGATCGGATCCGAATTTGAAATATCAATTTTATGAATCTGGAGTGCCGAAATGCAATTGTTTATTCCCCGCTGAAGCTGTTGGATTGCACTTCCAGATTCATTTCTTACGGGGGCGAGGTTGAAGAGGATCTTCAATTGGCTATTCACAAGGATGCGTTTATTTTCGTAGCGATCGCTAAGATTTTTCCACGCGGTTTCGAAGCCTTCATTTGTAATGGGACATTTGCTTACGATTTCATTTTCTTCGCCCTGAGTTTTCTTTACTAAGTGGCACAACTTTTCCACTGCGGCGAGCCCTTTATTATTTATGTAAATGGCCGTGAACATGTCACGAAATGTTGGCCATGACAAGTAGTCCCCCTTAAAAACTTCGGTATCACAAGGCGGAAGCC
Source organism: Eurosta solidaginis (assembly GCF_040869045.1). Classification (NCBI taxonomy): domain Eukaryota; kingdom Metazoa; phylum Arthropoda; class Insecta; order Diptera; family Tephritidae; genus Eurosta; species Eurosta solidaginis. The sequence continues at coordinate 111,360,437 of NC_090323.1, read as the reverse complement.
TAATATTGTGATCCTTACCCGAGACATCACTGGACTTTTCAGGAACTTTATCCTTTTTAGCATACATGTCACCTATTAACTCCATGCATTTCATATAGGTTGTGTATGCTAGCCTATATCTTTTCTTGGCTACATTACTGTCTTTGCTCGATGATGCAGCTTATGATCCTGAAACTCATTGTATTTTTGTTTGATTTTTCCCCAAAGCTCTTTAACTTTCTCCCTTTGGGAGTCGAGCACGGATTGATTCGGGTTTGAGATATCTCTAAAGTCAGCTTCGAGGTCGATGAGAGAATCTATCAACTGGTTGAGGTTAGCCATTTCTATCGTTCGAAATTGAAAAATTTACCTTGGATTATTAAACTTGGACGAATTCCGATGAATGCACGTAGTGCTGAAGCGTTTCTATAGGTAATACAAAAGTATTAGATTGGTCTCAGATCTAGCAGCCGATAAGTACCGAAAATTTTATTCCCAGGAAAGATATCAAGTTTTTTAACCAAAAACACTGACAATGCTTAAAATTCCTCTTTTCTTGTAAAAGAAGTGAAGAATACCGAAAAGTATGAACAAATTATTGTAGTATTCCAATTGGAAAACTTTAAAAACCACAATTTGCAAAAATAAAAAAGCCGAAATTTCGTCATTAATATATTTATTAAAACTTAATAATTTTACAAATTATTTGAAAAAAGAGTTAAAATGTCTTAACAATTTTATTTTAATATTTCACTTGTATTTTAAACTCCTTTTGTCGTTTCGGGATTCGCACTCCTAGTTTCGGGATTTGCACTCCTATTTGGCATGCTGCTCACCGCCCACCACTATCTGCATGCACATATGTAAATTCGCCGTAATTTGTTTTTTTTCGTTTCTTTTTGTTTTTCTTGCACTTGTTTTTAATAATGCGATCGCAAATCGCTATTATTTTAACTCTTAAAACTTTTTAATGCTTTTTCCTATCGAAGATAACGCGGTGGCGGTGATTTTGTGTGTATATAAAAAACATGGTAATTAATTAATTTAATTTAAATGGATAGTGAGTGGAATGCTGTGTTGTTGTAATACAAAAACAGTGTCCCGTGGGCAATAGAAACAATATCTTTGTGCCGCCAACAAGAGAAAAAAGCAAACACAACACAATTGGCGAATAATGCACGTAAAATAAGGGTGGATACTCTTATTTTGGACACTTGTTTACGTATTAATTGGTATTAATTTGCACAAAAATTTAAAAGCGCTCACTGAAAAACAATTAATTATCACTTTTTTGTTTTGTTTATGTCCGTTCGAATGGACTCTATAAAGCCGAAGATGTACTAAATTGGAAAAGATTTTCCAAGAATTGGAAGAAATGGAAAAACACAAAATCACTCCCACACAATTTAATTAAAATAATTATACCGAAACTTTGCGAAAATCACTTTGTGTGATTATTTATGTTTTTGTCACAATAAATTGGAACAACTCACCCGTATATTTTGTTTTGTTTTTTGATTTAAAATGAAAATGTGAAATGTATGTTGTATGTTCTTGATTTGGATTTGCCGGCACCTGTTGGCTGCAGATTTTTTTTTTAAGTTGATTTTAGCTTTTTCGTGCTTGTATGTTTGTTGAACAATTTGTGTTGTTGTAAACGCTAGTTCGTAGAACGGCTGCGAAGGACCATGGACATAAATGTCGACCAAATGCAAATCGCTCGACCAATTGTGTTTTGCGTGAAAGAAATAAAACACGATAATTAGTATTTACATAGGAATATGTATTACAATTATAGTTAATGTTTTATTTCGTCTATTTGTAAATAAGTATATGTAAATATCACAATATGGAAATTAGGAACTTACGTTTTTAATGTTGAGAAATCTCGAACGCAGGAACAGCTGGTGATTCGTTGACAGGCAAAGTGGATCAGAGCCGCCGGCAATTTCCAGATCGCCACCGAAACCCAATTTTCTCACTTAACGAAAGAAAATATTGGATCGAGAGGACGATTGGAAGTTAGCCGTTGCTTGCTGACAAGACAAATAGTTAAGTCGGGAGCGGCTACCCGGCAGGAAATTAATTAGGCCTCTGACCTAAACACAATAAAATAATATAAATTGTAAATATTCTGTGTTAATTTTATCTTTAGCTCTTAGTCCAAAAATCATTTAGTTGATGTGGCAAAAATTAATGTTGATGTAATCCATCAATAATGATTCATGAATGAGACATCATTAATTCAAATTTATCAAATGTTTTAGTGGATTTTTTATAGGGGGCCCGTAAATTGTTTAGTCCCGGGCCCGGATTTTCTCTATGGCCCTGGGCATGGCTTCCGAAAATGAAATAGCACTACTACCGCGCTAAATGCCACTAGCACTCAGATAAGTTGCGGTTTAAATATATTTCGGATCGGCAAGTATCGGTGCAATTCAGGAACGTAACACCCAAACCAAGAAGAATTAAACAAGGGGTGCCACAGGGAGGTGTCCTATCCCCACTTTTGTTTACCTTCTACATATCAAAGCTACCTTCGCCACCAGAAGGAGTCACCATCGTTTCCTACGCCTATGACTGCACAATAATGGCCACAGGCCCAGGCCCACAGATCGATGAGCTTTGCAACAAAATAAACGGCTACCTCCCTGAGCTCCCCAGTGTTTTCGCCTCGCGAAACCTGACATTATCACCGGCTAAATCATCAGTGACCTTATTTACAACATCGACGTCCCAAATGTCGCTAGATAGCGTCTTAATCGAAACTGATTGATAGCTCAAATGAAACTGACTTCTCGCCTCCACTGTTGTCGCCCTTTTATACTGTCCGACCTCCTCGTTGCATATTTCTAGGCTTTTCTAATTCCAGAACTTTCTAGTTAGTTATACATTTCTCAGCTACAACTACAGATGTATACTTTTTATAGCTTCTCTCATTCCCCATGCGGTTGTATGTGTGAGCGACACTTCCACAATCACAATTGCATACCTTTAGGAGCATTCAGATAAGATATCTGCATGTGCTTGTGCGTTGCTCTCAGCTGCGTGTACCTACATATGTGTAAACATAATGATTTATTCGTTTATGTAGATACATAATGATTGATTTATGGATGTGCATGCAAGCGCTGTTAGCATCGGCTTAGAGATGGCAGCACCCCTTAGTTTTGCTAATATTCGTAAAAATATTTAAAGTACTTCACTTTCTTGCACAATACAACATCCAATACTGTTTTAGACAATAAATTCACTCCCTTTGAAGTAACATTTTGTAGGAAGCCAGTTTTGCGAAATGAGCTAAAGAAAGAAACCGTTGATCCAATATATAATGTTGAGAATTACGCAAAGGAAGTGAGGTACCGTATGCAAAAATCACATGCATTGGCAAAATAGCTCATAAATAAACAAAAGGAACGTAATAAATTGTATTACGATAGAAATATACGTCCTTCAGACATTGCATTAAACGATACGGTCCTAGTAGAAAAAGAACCGCGCGATAAACACGCAAGCATTTACGAGGGTCCGCTTCCCAAGGCAGTCGGTTCTATGTACCGGAGCGACTCGGGATTTTCCCCGACCAAGGACTGTCATCTCAGTGTGACCCCATTTAATTTGTTTCGTCCCTCCCACAAATTGTCATCCTCCCAGCAGCTCCTTGCAGCAGGACTGCTACATATTCTCTTACTCCGGGAAGGTATCGAACCCAATCCGGGCCCGTCTCCTGACCCCGGTCCTGAGAAATGGTTTTGCTGCATTTGCCAGAAAAGAATCTTTTTAGGACGGTCATACTCTGTTCAGTGTGTCTCGTGCAAGGGATGGTTGCATCGGACAGGTTGTTCTGGGCTTGCTCCCAAAACCCGACGTCCACGTAACTTTTATAAATCTTTTGTGGCTCCTTGCTGCTCACGCCCAAGGGCGTCCCGTAGTCTACGCCTAAGCACCCCCCCCCCCCCCACTACCTTCCAACAGCCTCGCTGCTCAGCAAGCCACAACAAGTACCCGCTGCTGCTCGCGCCCCACGGCGCCAACAACTCAAACAGCTGATACCACTCATAACTACTACCTTCGTAGTAGAGCTGGTAGCAATGCTGAGCATCAGCCCCTGCCCCTGTCTTCTTCTCCCCCCCCCCCCCCCCCCCCCCCCCCTCTTTTCTGGCAGCAATCGTGCAGGTCAGGGAAACAGACTCTTAGTCCCTACCACCGTTTGTACCGTCTGCCAGCACAGAATATATAGGTCTGCGACATCCGCTCAATGCAGCTCCTGCCTTGGGTGGTGCCACTTTCCTAGATGCTCTGGTCTCCGCGACGGCAACCCCTCGACGGGTTTCATCGCGCCATGTTGCCAGGTCGCAAACCCAAATCATCCGGGTACCCCAATGCTTGCCCAAGGGCGCCCAGTCCCAAGGCCACAACAGCAATTGCGTCCTGGCCTTCCACAACCTAGGCGTAGTCACCCGTCACTTACCCATAGAGTGGCGGCGTCACCCCTCATGCACTTCAGAATTCTGCAGTTAAACTGTAATGGGCTAACTGGGAAGATTACGGAGATAGTCGATTTCATGAAGCGGCACAACATCCGCATTGCTGCGATTCAAGAGACTAAACTCACAGCAAGATCTGCATTGCAGACCTGCTCTGGGTATAATGTCCAAAGGAAAGACCGCGAGAGCGGAAATGGAGGCGGCCTCGCGTTTATTATACACCACTCTGTGCAATATTATATATTTGATCCTGGCATCGACCGCAGGGACAATGTCTTAGAACGTCAAGGCCTATCTGTTCGGTCAGGCGATGCAAATCTAGAAATCATCAACATCTACATCCCTCCTGTCACCTGTTGCCCCAGTGGATACCGCCCTAATATCGAGGCCTTACTCACTGGCAACAATCGCATTATCTTAGGCGATTTCAATGCCCATCACGACCTATGGCATTCAAACTTGCGGGCGGACAGTAGGGGTGAGATGTTGGCGGATCAAATAGAAGAAACGACGTTCTGCACAATAAACGGAGACGCCCCCACACGTATGGTAGGAAGCTGTCATAGCTCGCCAGATATCTCAATCGTGAGCGCAGAACTCGTAAACTGCGTCAACTGGCAGCCGATGGTAACATTGGCATCCGACCACCTGCCCATACTTATTTCGTTCGAGCGTACCGCCGACTTCATCGTCACTGAAAAACGCACTTTCATAAACTTCAAAAAAGGAAAGTGGGAAGAATATAAATCTGTAACAGACAGCAGCTTTGCTGCCCTCCCTATCCCGACTGATGACCGCCAAGGGGAGCGTGCCTTCCGTAAGGTCATTGAATCCGCCTCGGCACATTTCATTCCCGCCGGGAGAATTCCCGAAATCCGGCCCCACTTCCCGGCGGAGGCCGCGAGCTTAGCGAGGGAACGCGACCTTATAAGACAGCTTGATCCAGGCGACCCCCAAATAAGGGATATAAACCAACGCATCAGATTGCTTGTGGACGAACACAGGCGGGCGAAACGGGAAGAGCACCTAAGAGGTTGTAACCTCTCTACCGGTGTAGGTAAACTTTGGTCCACCGTAAAGTCCCTATCGAATCCGACTAAGCACAAAGACAAAGTTTCCATCGCCTTTGGCGATAAGGTGCTGTCGGATGCGAAAAAATGCGCGAGCGCTTTCTGCCGACAATATATAATGCATCCTACGGTTGACAAAGATAGACGGAGAGCCAATAGACACGCACATAAACACAAATTCAGCGCGTCACCAATCACCATCACCGCTAGAGAGGTTGAGGACGCCATTGCTCGCGCTAAACCATCCAAAGCAGTGGGCCCAGACGGCATAGCCATGCCGATGCTTAAAAACCTAGGGAAAGAGGGTTTCAAATATTTAGCGCATGTCTTCAACCTGTCTCTTTCCACCTTTGTCATACCCGAGAAATGGAAAATGGTCAAGGTGGTCCCGCTACTAAAGCCTGGGAAACCAGCTAACATAGGTGAGTCATATCGTCCGATATCTCTCCTATCGCCAGTGGCAAAGACGCTTGAAGCCTTTTTGCTCCCTTATTTCCAAGCACATTTGCAGCTAGCCCCTCATCAGCATGGCTTCAGAAAACTCCATAGCACTACCTCCGCGCTAAATGTCATTGGCACCCAGATAAATTGCGGTTTGAATCAATACCCCCACCATAGAACAGTACTCGTAGCGCTAGACCTATCAAAAGCCTTTGATACGATCAACCATGGCTCGTTACTGCAAGACCTGGAAGGGTCTACCCTTCCCCCATGTCTTAAAAGGTGGACCGCAAATTATCTGGGTGGTCGGCAGGCATCGGTGCAATTCAGAAACGAAACATCAAAACCAAGGAGAATTAAACAAGGGGTGCCACAGGGTGGTGTCCTATCCCCACTTTTGTTTAATTTCTACATATCCAAGCTACCTTCACCACCGGAAGGAGTCACAATCGTTTCCTACGCCGATGACTGCACAATAATGGCCACAGGCCCAGGCCCAGAGATCGATGAGCTATGCAATAAAATAAACGGCTATCTCCCTGATCTCTCCAGTTTTTTCGCCTCGCGAAACCTGGCATTGTCACCGACTAAATCTTCCGCGACCTTATTTACAACATGGACGCCCCAAATGTCGACCATATTGAACATCCACGTCGATGGCACTACGCTACCGACTGTCCTACACCCCAAAATCTTGGGTGTGACGTTTGATCAGGATCTACATTTTGGTGCGCACGCAACCGCAATTGTTCCGAGAATTCAGAGCCGTAATAAAATCCTCAAATCCCTTGCTGGCAGTACCTGGGGAAAAGATAAAGAAACGCTCATTACCACATACAAAGCAATTAGCCAGCCGATTACGTGCTACGCGTCACCCATATGGTCGCCAAGCCTAAAAACTACCCACTGGAAGAAACTACAGGCCTGCCAAAATACTGCTCTCAGAATCGCCACGGGCTGTCTTCTTATGTCCCCAGAACACCATCTGCATAATGAGGCGAGAATACTCCCCATCAGGGAGAGAAATGAGATGCTGACCAAACAGTTTCTGTTGAATACCCAGAAACCTGGGCATCCCAACAGACATCTGATTGACGAACCAGCACCGCCTAGGGGCCTAAGGAGTCATCTCCGTAAGCATTTTGAGGAAATACGGCACCTGAGAACCCAGCCGTATGAAGCGAAAAAACACAAGCAGGTCCTTGGTGAACTCCATAGACAGGCGTCGGACCTTTATGTCGGGAATTGCCCGGTGAATCCAGTACTTGAAGAAAAATATCCGGAACTCGCGGAAGAGGAACGCATACTCCCCAGGGAAACGCGTGTCACTCTTGCTCAACTTCGTTCTGGATACTGTAACAGGTCGAACTCTTACCTATCCAGAATCAACCCCGACATACAAAATGTATGCCCCGCTTGCAATGTGTCCCCACATGACACCAACCATATCTTTAATTGTAATGTGGAACCAACGCCTCTAACACCCCTTTCCTTATGGTCCACCCCTGTTGAAACGCCAAGTTTCCTTGGACTCCCGTTAGAGGATATTGATGACAATTTGTGATCGGTCGCGGCTATTAGGTGGGGCGAGCATTGCTACAACAACAACAACAACAGGCTCCATATGTAGTTAAGCAAATGGATGGCGTAAATGTTACAATTTATGACGAAAAAACTAAAAACTCAAAAACAATCCATAAAAACCGTATACAAAAAGTAACATAGACCATTTTTCATCCGTACACTAAATGTTGCAAAAAAAAATTTATTTTATTAACTTTCAAAAAAAACAATCCAAATTATATAATTATAAGTTTTTCACTTTCTTATTATTATCATAAGCATATGTATATACACAACATACAAAATAATTATTACTTAAAAGCAACAATTTCTTAATCTAATGTGAAAGCAAAAAAAAAAAAGAAAAAAAGAAAGACTATATTATAGTTTATAATACGTAAAACTTAAAAAATACTTTGACTAATAGTTTTAGTTAAACAAAGTTCATTAAAAACTAAATTTTGTATCAAAATTTTATACATAATATGTATATACAATACATATTATATCATATAGCTAATATTTGCAGATTGCAATGCAATGCAAAAAAAAATATTTTTCAATAACATTGTATAAATATATTGAACTACCACAAATTAAAACTATTTTACATATTAAATATTAAATAAGTTCAATAGCATTGTACAAATAAATTTACTTATCATTAATTGAAACTATTTCACATAATAACTAAGTTCATACAACTTGTTATTAATTGAAACATAAGCTGATGTGTGTTTGAGTTCATTCATTTAAAATATCTTACATCAATTGATTTTGGGCAAGAAGAAGCCGACAGAATTGATCACCCTGCCGACTCCTTTTCCAAATGAGGGTGATGTAATGTTGTTGTTGTTGTTGTAGCGATAAGGTTGCTCCCCGAAGGCTTTGGGGGAGTGTTATCGATGTGATGGATGCCGGATACAGATCCGGTACGCTCCGGTACCACAGCACCATTAGGGTCCTAGCCCGACCATCTCGGGAACGATTTATATGGCCACATTAAACCTTCAGGCCATCCCTCCCTCCCCGTCCCCAAGTTCCATGAGGAGCTGCTACACAGCCCCTTAAATCTGGTATTTTAGTCGCCTCTTACGACAGGCATACCTACCGCGGGTATATTCTGACCCCCTAACCCGCTGGGGAAGGGTGATGTAATGGCACCCTACGGTCAATCTCAACACATTAAGCACACATCAGCTGATGTCGCGAGCACGGACAAATGCAACCCGGTGCGTGAATTGTTTCGCCATCAAGATATACATAAACACAATTTAATTAATTTTCACACACCGAATTGGACGGAGTAAAAACTCCATAAATTTATTAAATATATTTTACCTTGCGGTTTTAATTCAGTGAACAATAAAATAATCAGAACTAAAACTATAAAACTGTTTTTTATATGTGAGCCGTAGAAAGTGCATTGTAAGTTAAATTACACAACTTTAATTGTTCATATGGTACACATATTTCTGTACGGCTCAGAGAGTACCGCTATGTCAAATCCTCCTTCAAACATTGTTTGGGATGAGAGGTCTTGGGCCGCTTCACAGTGGTTTAAATTAAGTTACAACAATCTCATAGGGCAATCTAGCTTCTTCCTTCCCGTTGTGGGCATCTAAAACTGCCTGCCGAATTTCGGTACGTTGGAGCGGTTCGCGGCCTTATGCCCCTCCTGACCGCATTTTCTGCAAAGTTTTGACTTTTCTATAGTCGCTACACTTCTGGGCTATATGTCCATAGGCCCAGCACCTATAACAGCATCTCTCCTGTTTCACCTCTCTAATTCGACAAGATACCCACTCTTTTTATTATTTGCACCTTTAGAACAACTTTGGCATCATCCGCTGTAAGGCTTACATGTGCTGATTTTGTCCCGCTGTATCCTGTACGTATACTTTTTATGGCAGTTGAATCAGGCCGTTCTATCCTACATTGCTGATGGATCGCATCACAAATCGTTAATCGGGAGTAATCTCATCGAGGTCTCTGAGCTGTAGCGTGATCGCTTGAGACTTCGCTGTGACCTTCGCTGACTCCTTTAGCACTGCTTCAATCTCTGCTTGGTTCGTGCTTGTTTTCCCCTCTTGAGCTCTTATAAGCTGCAGCAACAAATCTCCTTTTGCCGTTCTTCTAATAGTTTTGACGTCACCCCCTAGGGGTTTTAGTTCATCGCAACTCCTCACTTTTCGCAGTATGTCAGCATACGAAGCATCTCCAGCTTTCGAAATTATGATTGCATCCGGCCTGGCTTTAATCATTTTCTTCCTATTCGCCTTCTTGGTTTCGGCTACCTGCCACTCTCCTGCTGTGGCCTTCGACCTTTTTATGGTTCAGTGGCGCTTGCGATTTTACTCGCTTGTGACTCTCCTCATTCCTTGGCGTAATGTCCTTAACTGAGATCGTGGGATTGGCTACTTGATTTTTCCTTGTCGAATTTTTCCTCAGTCACTTTCCTGGGGGTGACGAGCTTCCATCCTTAGCCGTATCATGCGAAATTATTTTACTTCTTTAGGTCCTTTACCTCCAGCACGGATTCTATCTACAATGCCTTGATTATGTAGACTAAGCGCTTAATTTCAGCGTGTATATTATTACGCCCACAGATCATCAATTGATCTCCCTTGCTTGGTCATCTTGTTTTCGATCTCTCCTGAGGCCTGAGGATTTTGAAGATCTTCTGCAGCCTTCTGTATGAGGTGACTTAGTGAAGGAGTGGCTATTTTAGCCTTCTCAGCTCTTGCCCTTGGATTAACAGCCGGAGAAGCTTCTTGCCTGCCGCTGGCTTCCGCTCCTTTTGGTTTTGTCCCCGTGTGCGACGAAACATTTTGGCCTACGGCCGATAGACCAGGTCCTTCTGGGGAACGTGGCAGCTTTCGTCCCATAAATGGGTTGAACGTCCCTTCTCTATCTTGATTTTTATTTTTGTTTTGGTTACTAATTTACGTGATTGGGCCCCCACTCGGGGCCCCTAACTTAGTCCGGATGTACAGGCACCTTGAATGATCCCGTGGTTATCTATCCGAAGAGGAAGGCCGCGTGAAGGTTGACGCAGTCCCTTTTGAAAACTGCGTTCAGAGCCAGATCAGCGTTAATCGGGAGAATCTCAACCGAACCTGCACCACCAACTTAATGGTGACGGACTTCGAATGTACCCCAAGGCCTGCCAAGGTTTTAATGGGACGGAGACGAATGTCACATTAGCCCGAAAGTCGTTTTGACGGGGTGTCAAGCCGTGTACTAAGATTTCCGAATGTCACACTCGCCAGCCCTTAGCAAACATATCCAAACCAACCTTAATTAACACCTTACTGGGTTCAGTCTTAATATACTATCAAATATAAAAAAATAAAATAAAAAATAAATAAAAAATCAAATATAAGCTTTCTTAATAATTAAGAATTCAGCCTTTTCCTTCCTGAATGTGTATCCCTCGCCGCGTATTTGCCTTCCTATTTTGGGTAGGTATTCCCTCGGTGCAGCCTCGATGTGTGACAACAACAACAATATGTAGCATGGACAGAAGCAATGCCGAGCACAACCCGTTACCCCCGTTCCACCCCTTCTTTCCCGACACACACTGCTGAAGCACGGCCCTTTTACTGTATGAACTTCACAAGGCAGTCGGTTCTATGTACCGGAGCGACTAGGGATTTTTCCCGACCAAGGACTGTCATTTCAGTGTAACCCCATCTAATTTGTTGCGTCCCTCCCACAAATTGTCATCCTCCCAGCAGCTCCTTGCAGCGGGACTGCTCCATATTCTCTTGCTCCGGGAAGGTATCGAACCCAATCCGGGTACGCTTCCTGACCCCGGTCCTAAGAAATGGTTTTGCTGCATCTGCCGGAAAAGAATCTTTTTAGGACGGCCATACTCTTGTCAGCGTGTCTCGTGTAAGGGATGGTTGCATCGGACAGGTTGTTCTGGGCTAGATCCCAAAACCAGACGTTCACGTAACTTCTATAAATCTTTTGTAGCTCCTTGCTGTTCACGCCCTAGGACGTCCCGTAGTCTGCGCCTTACCCAAGATTTTGAGGTGTAGGACAGTCGATAGTGTAGTGCCATCGACGTGGATGTTCAAAATGGTCGACATTTGGGACGTCCATGTTGTAAATAAGGTCGCGGAGGATTTAGTCGGTGATAATGCCAGGTTTCGCGAGGCGAAAAAACTAGAGAGATCAGGGAGTTAGCCGTTTATTCTGTTGCAAAGCTCATCGATCTGTGGGCCTGCGCCTGAGGCCATTATTGTGCAGTCATCGGCTTAGGAAACGATAGTAACTCCTTCTGGTGGCGAAGGTAGCTTAGATATGTAGAAATTAAACAAAAGTGGGGATAGGACACCACCCTGTGGCACCCCTTGTTTAATTCTTCTTGGTTTTCATGTTTTATTTCTAAATTGCACCGATGCCTGCCGACCACCCAGATAATTTGCGGTCCACCTTTTAAAACATGGGGGAAGGGTAGACCCTTCCAGGTCTTGCAGTAACGTGCCATGGTTGACCGTATCAAAAGCTTTTGATAGGTCTAGCGCAACGAGTAGTGTTCTATGGTGGGGGTTTTGATTTAAACCGCAATTTATCTGGGTGCTGACGGAATTTAGCGCGGTGGTGGTGCTATGGAGTTTTCTGAAGCCGTGCTGATGACAGGCTAGCTGCAAATTTGCTTTGAAGTAGGGGAGCAAAATGGCTTCAAGCGTCTTGGCTACTGGCGATAGGAGAGATATCGGGTGATATGACTCCTATATTAACTGGTTTCCCAGGCTTTAGTAGTGGGACCACCTTGGCCATTTTCCATTTTTCGGGTATGACAAAGGTGGAAAGAGACAGGTTGAAGACATGTGCTAAATATTTGAAACCCTCTTTCCCTAGGCTTTTAAGCAACGGCATGGCTATGCCGTCTGGGCCCACTGCTTTGTATGGTTTATCATGACCGATGGCATTCTCAACCTTTTTAGCGGTGATGGTAATTGGTGACGCGCTAAATTTATGTTTATGTGCGTGTCTGTTGGCCCTCCATCTATCTCTGTCGACCGTAGAATGCATTACATATAGTCGGCAGAAAGCGCTCGCGCATTTTTTCGCATCCGACAGCACTTTATCGCCAAAGGCGATGGAAGCTTTGTAATTGTGCCTAGACGGATTCGATAGGGACTTCACGGTGGACCAAAGTTCATCTACACCGGCAGAGAGGTTACAACTGCTTAGGTGCTCCTCCCATTTCTCCCGCTTGTGTTCATCCACTAGCAATCTGATGCGTTGGTTTATATCCCTTATTTGGGGGTCGCCGGGATCGAGCTGTCTTATAAGGTCACGTTCTCTCGCTAAACTTGCGGCCTCCGACGGGAAGGGGGGCCGAATTTCGGGAATTTTATCGGCAGGAATGAAACGAGCCGAGGCGGATTCAATGACCTTGCGGAAAGCACGCTCCCCTTGGCGGGCATCAGTTGGGATAGGGAGGGCAGCAAAGCGGTTGTCTGTAAAGGATTTGTAATCGTCCCACTTTCCTTTTTTTAAGTTTATGAAAGTGCGTTTTTCTGTGATGATGAAGTCGGCGGTACGCTCGAGCGAAATAAGTATAGGCAGGTGGTCGGATGCCAATGTTACCATCGGCTGCGAGTTGAAGCAGTTTACGATTTCTGCGCTCACGATTGAAATTTGCGGCGAGCTGTGACAGTTTCCTACCATACGCGTGGGGCGTCTCCGTTTATTGTGCAGAACGTCGTTTCTTCTATTTGATCCGCCAACATCTCACCCCTACTGTCCGCCCGCAAGTTTGAATGCCATAGATCGTGATGGGCATTGAAATCGCCTAAGATAATGCGATTGTTGCCAGTGAGTAAGGCGCTGATATTAGGGCCGTTTCCACTGGGGCAACAGGTGACAGGAGGGATGTAGATGTTGATGATTTCTATGTTTGCATCGCCTGACCGGACAGATAAGCCATAACGTTCAAAGACACTGTCCCTGCGGCCGATGTCGGGATCAAATATATGATATTGCACAGAGTGGTGTATGATAAACGCGAGGCCGCCTCCATTTCCGCGACCTTTTCTATGGACATTATACCCAGAACAGGTCTGCAGAGCAGATCTTGCTGTGAGTTTAGTCTCTTGAATCGCAGCAATGCGAATGTTGTGCCGCTTCATGAAATCGACTATCTCCGTTATCTTCCCAGTTAATCCATTACAGTTTAACTGCAGAATTCTGAAGTGCATAGGGGTAGTCGTCGTCACTCTGGGGGTAAGTGACGGGTGACTACGCCTGGGTTGTGGAAAGCTAGGACGCAACTGCTGTTGTGGCCCTGGGACTGGACGTCCTTGGGTAAGCGTTGGGGCACCCGGTGTATTTGGGTATGCGGCCTGGCAACATGGCGCAATGAAACCCGTCGGGGGATTGCCGTCGCGGAGACCAGAACATCTAGGAAAGTGGCACCGTCCATGGCAGGTGTTGCGGGGGCAGTGTGGACCCGGGGAAGTCGGGCGCATGCGTCGCAATAAAAAGAAATAAAATACCGATTTTATATCAACAATAACAATTTATTCACTGTGTAAATAAGATGTGATTATATTGATTATCAAAAGAAGGTGCGTTAAGGTTAAAGTTAGAAAACCCAAAGTTTGTACAAGAGTACACTCGCTGTATTTAATGAAGGGGCTTAATTAATTCCAACGCAAAATGTATTGGTTAAAGAAAGAGTTAATTAAATGCACACTTCACTATGCACTTGGCAATTCAAAGTTACAAAAATAGTTACTTGCAAATTAATTCACGGAATTCAAAGAGAGAATTAATTAAAGGCACAAAAGATGAAAATAATTACTTGCAATATCAATCCAAATACAAATTATTAAAGCGTAAAAAATGATTGGTCTCGATTACTCACCTGGGGCTAACTGCTGGCTCGTGAACGTTCCAAAATAGAATAGGACGATTTTAAAACGAAAAAGGTCCGCACCATCTGCCGATAGCTAACTTTCCTCGAGTTTTTCCCCTTTGAAGTTAGCGCTCGGCAGGGGTGGGCCATTACCGGTAAATAATAATATTGCTAAAAATGTGCATTAGGGTGGTAGCGAATATTTAGGCTGGTGGCCTAAACATGCCGGCCCCCTTGCGGCGAGCAACTCGAAAGAACAAAAAAACGGATGAGTACGCCAGCAACCGTACCAAGGCGTGATAACTTAAATAAATTAAAATTCCAATATGATCTCCTGTGAACTCCCGGTCTCCACTAATGCAACCTCTCTGGGCGGAGCTGTGAATAAAAAAAGAGAAGTTAGTGTTCATGTACGTGGAGTTGCTTGGTTTTGATGCACCTGGTTAATTAGATGTACTTTTGAAATTGGTAGGAAATTAGAATAACTGTAAATGAGCGATGCCAGAACATTATTGCTGGAAAGCTGGAAATATTACCTGTCCGAAGACAGTGGGCTGCATGAGAAGCCCATTGACCGTAGCCGGGGTTGTGCCACTGACCTTGATGGTGGCGTAGACGTCGGCACCAAGTGATAGTAGCACCGGCGCGGATCGATGAAACATCGGGTCAACGAGTTTCATGAACTGAAATGATGAGGCGATCGAGGAGTTAATCGTTGCGGTTGGGCTCAGACGCGTATGTCGTGCTACCACGGTAGCCTGGGCCGTGATCCTATCCGTAATTCCATACTTCCCGCGTAACACTAAGGTACCTTTCGTAAATCTGGCCGTGTTAAGCCGCTCGAGCTGGAGGTCGTTGGCTAAGTGCGCGTCTATCACGGACGTGGCGCAGGGATCAAGGAGGGCGCGCACCAAATGGAGGCGACCCCCCGCTTCTATTCGCACGATCGCGGTAGGAGCAATAGCCATAAATGATGGGGTAATCGTCGTCGCGTCGTTGGTTGCCCGCAGTCTCCCTGTTCGGAAGCCGGTTGGGATCGCCTGTCGTGGGACTAGAGTCGTGGTAGTACCTTCCTTGTGTGGTGGATACGGGGCCGCTCTGTCAGTGCAGCGTCGGGTTGAGCGGAACGGACGCGGCTCCGCGCCGCCCCGTCGCCCACTGGCATTGCGGTGCGATGGGCGGAAAGGACGTGTCTCCGCGCCATCCCCGTGTTTCTTTCGCACCTGGTCGCGTTTCCGGTCCGGGCTGCTGTCCGCTTTTCGTGTTGCAGCAGCGGTCGAAAGGATCGTGCTTCACCGTTGGGAGCTGGGGCGATAGCTAAAGCTGCTGCACCTCTGGAGATCTCTTCCAATTCTTCCTCCTCATCTGCTACCTATTGGGCCCATGACCGGGTGTCCTCCGTCATGTGTATCGAGAGCACTTCGTCGGCGCTTGCTTCCTCGTCGTGCTTGTCGTGATAGGTAGGGCGTGGCTGTTCATCCTCCATATGCAGCGTAGTGTTGTGTGGTTCCCGGCAGCGGTGACACCGGTCGCTGCTAGGGCATATTTCCAACCGATGGAACGGCGATAGGCAATTGAGGCAGTGCCGGTATATGAGGACGGCCCGGAGGCGTTCTTCTGCCGACATTCCCCTGTACAGCGGGCATAGTCGTATGCCATGATTCTTCTGGCACAACCAGCAGGAGACGGTGAAGGAGTCAACGCGTTGCTCCGTCTTGTTGCGTTTGACCGAGAAACCCGTAATTCTGGAACGGGAACTTTTTATTATTTGTTTTTCATTCTAAGGGGGTTGGGTGGCGTATGGGCGGATACTAGAAGCTTAATTGGTTGAGCTTGTGGTTGGCGTAGTCGGGATAAGGGATTCATGTGGAATGCATAATCTTATTAGGTTATTCTGCAGAGATTTTATATGCTTGTGGTGTTTGAAACCACTATTAGACTTTTATAAAAACCTTTATTTAGATAGTACGCCTAAATGTATATTCTATTTTGTTGAATATTTTCAACAGAGTGAAAATTTTTATATCGAAAACAATCAAAAACAGTGAAAATAAGGTGACCGAACATAAACTAAGGCAATTGTATTTCTTCCCATTTGTTTCCTTTCCTTATGCAGGCAATCAGCGTTTATATGCGCGATCATTTGTGTAAACTATGGTATCACGGGTTACCTGTGTATTTTCAATGCTCTTTGTGATTCATAGCGGGTTAATAAGATTGTCGTTTAAGCGACGTCGTTAAAAATAAATGTGATACAGGCGTAAAATTGGCAATTTTGGGGTGGGAAGTACAAATTGTGGTGTGTTTGTTGATTTCAACACAACCCTGGCGGGAATAGACTACCTTACCGAGTGCGGTAATTGGTGGAACGATCAGCTGTTAGCTCTACCACAGAGTTGAGCGAGACAGCTGTGCGGTGCTGCCCATTGGGCAGCGTAATGATACATAATGGTCATGTCATGAAAGTATTTAGGGAGAACTCGCGTCTGAGTTCTGACGCGACATAAATTTTATAGTCCTTTCTAAGAGTTTTAATTTCTCCCCTGTTTGTAGTATCTAAAGCATATATGACACTACTTTATTCTTGCTTGGATTCCAAGCTAAAAAGACTGACGAAACTTTATCGGAACTGCAAAACACAAAACCAATTTCTATCATGAAAGCGAGACCACTGTTCCCCAAAAATTAGTGAGTTTGACATGTTTGTGTTTATGTTTTACATTTTATTTTTGCATTAACCTTTTTAACAATAAAAACAATGCAAATAAACCGCGAAAATTATTTCGGTCTCGAGTGGTTCACTTTTTTTTTCCTCGCAAGAAAGTTGATTTTGATTGTGTTTTAATGCACCAAATTGTCAAACTAAAACAAAATTTTCATTTGTCAGAAAAAAATAAAGAAAAAACGGCCGAATGTCAGAAACCTATCGAAATACAAACTGGCTCATTTGTTTTCATGAACTAGGCTGCATTTTTCGTGTATTTCGTTAGTTTTTTTTTTGTTCGGTTACTAACACTCGAGTTTGTTGGATCCCGCGGATCCGACTTGTGATCCCATGGGATCTTGCGCAATGTGTTTACGGCGTAAGAAAAGACAAGAGCAAATTTCACCGAGTGGTAACCTTGTTTCGTTCATTCAAAATGTCATTCATTCATGGAAATGAGTATAGAGACATTTTGAATGAATTATCATTAAGAAAAAAACGTGTGCTGGGTAAGTATGCCAGTATCGTTCCGTTTTTATAATTTTATAAATTTTCTAATTTCTTATTCTTTTTTTTCATTTAAGCTGGTTACTAATCCTTCTAAAGAGCACACTTTGATATAGAAATTGGAAATATCAATAATTTTGAGAAAATACGAAATTTCCTCAACGATTCGGCTTATAAAGAAATTCTAGAAAATAGCGAAAATTTTAATACACGTGTATGTATTGAACGTCGTCTACGTATGCCATTTTTGGATCCACAGACCGGTGGCAAACATACACATTGTGCTCTATTCATGAAACAACGCCAACCAATGCCCGGATTTCGTAATGGAGAAATATACAGATATCCATCTGCACGTTGCACAGTGTTTCGTGTAGAATAAGCTAGCTGGACAAAAAAAAAGTTCTTATTCCAAGAAAAGTGTAATGAGAAATGAAAGAAAACAAACAAAATAACGGGATTTCTGTTTTTTTTTATATTTTTGCTCATATATATTGAGTAATTGAAGGAAGAAGGCAGGAGTGACCGTCAAATGCATTGATTAATTTGCAAAATTCTTGTTGAATATTAAGCTTCATATTTCTTTTAAGTGAACACTTATATAATTTTTTTGATGCATTCTAAGCCCGAAGGTAAGTAAAATTTTTTAATAGTAATTCTTTTGCAATTAGAGTATTTCCAATATATTTAACATTCCGTTATTAATAAGAAAAGGTATTTTTTCTCTATATTTTTAAATTTAGGGACAAAAAAGTTACATACATCCGCGGACATCCGGGCTAAATTTTACATATGTTATAGTCGGAAGTATTCTCTAATAGTAGAAAGAAAAAACCATTGCGAATTCTTTGCACATCTATTTAAAATTTTTTTTTTTTTTGTAGATTTGGTTATCTCCACATATAAAATAGGATGTATGTTCGTACCAGCTCCGACGAGATATTTGAACCTTTAAAGCTGATCTACAAACGGCAAAACCAGTTCCCACGTACAGGGAACAAACACGTAGCCATAAAACACACAAAAATAAACGCGCAAGGTCAACCAGAGCACACCCAAAGCAAAAAGGCGAAGATCACTGACTTCAACCTGCTACAACCTACCGCACCAGTCACGAAGGCATAAAAACAGGTACATACAAAACATTCCTAATGCAGGTATAACCACACAGGAACGCTACACAAAACAACCCCATTTGGTAGCATCTACGCCAATACCTGAATGTAATATAAATACTGCACAACTGATAACAAATTAGAACGATCAACGACACTTAAAATGGCAGCACAACAATCATCAGCTATCCACCCTGTCGGAAAATCAACAACACAAAGCAGTTTAGTTATAACCGTACCAAGAACGGAGTTTTTTGACATTTGGGTTCAACATTCGAAGGAAACCAGATATAAAGAATTATTGATTTTTGTTGTACTTAAGTACGATTTAAGCGAAGCAGCCGAGTATTCGATAAAAAGTTTAAGCTTACAAATATCGGCATATTCGTCGAAGCTGGACCAAAAGTGGAGCACTTCTGGAAGACATAAGGAGCGATTTTTGAATAAAAACTCGGAGTGGCTTTCGAGTCCAGACTTCACATTTACAATAACGGTGGATTCAAAGTTGCCATCAGACCAACCCACCACTTCTTCAGGTAACCCCGACCCCGGAAAACGAAAGAAGGACTTTGTTAGCTGCAGTGAAAAAACCAAACGGCGTCCAGTGGATGACCTCTTGCAATCTAGAAGTCCTGATGAGTTACTTTATGCGGCAGAAGTATCAACGCGTATGTCCGGCAACAGAAATGTTGCTAACATTATAAAAAAATCACAGGAAACCACTCAAATATCCGGCAAAAAGATGACATGTGAGCCAGATGCAAGATAATTGAGCAATGTAGAAGCTTTAGCATACTACGTAGATAGCAAGTCGACGACTCATAGGTACAAAACGACTTGGAAGTGGAGCATCAAGGCAGTCCATAAGGTTTATCCATCATTTTATAGTCTAAGAAAAGCTTAGGCAGAATGCTATCCAAATGAAATTGATGTGGGTGAACCACGTGCGGAAATTAAAGTCCAGTGCGTATTAGATAAAACTGTTGAGCGTTTAGTTTTAGCAAATCAAGAAGTTTTTGTTAGTTTATTACCTACAAACTTGACGGATACTTTAATCAGCAAGTGGGGTTGCGATGGAAGCTCTGGCCATAGCACATATAAGCAAAAGTTTACATGCAGTTCTGACACTGATGAGTTTTTGTTTATATTTTCTTTCGTTCCTCTTCAATTACAGGATGAAAAAGGTAACATTGTTTGGCAGAATCCTCGACCTTCTTCTACCATATATTGTCGTCCAATTAAATTTATTTTTTCTAAAGAAACAAAAGATTTTATTCTTTTTGAAACGAACAAAGCTTTAGAGGAGATAAGTGCGTTGTTGCCAACACAGTACATGCTCGAAGAATACAAAGTTTCCGTAATTCACAATATGCTTCTTACAATGATTGACAGAAAAGTTTGCAATGCTTTGACTGAAACTTCTTCCGCACAAAAGTGTTATATTTGTGGTGCCACTCCAAAAGATATGAATAATGAGTTACGGGACTTTACGCCTAACCTAGATAATCTTGGTTTTGGTTTGTCTACTCTCCATGCATGGATAAGATGTTTTGAATGCTTGCTTCACATAAGTTATCGCCTTGAAGTAAAAAAATGGCAGCTTAGGAATGAGGCAGATAAAAAGAGTGTAAAGCTACGTTCCAACGAAATCCAGAATAAATTTAAAAGTGTACTTGTACTGATAGTAGATAAACCAAAACCAGGTTTCGGCAATACCGATGACGGCAACACTGCTCGTAGGTTGTTCGAAAATTCTGAGGCTAGTGCTGAGAATACGGGATTGGATGTAACGCTCATCAAAAGATTCGACACTCTCCTTCGCGCATTAACATCTGCGTACAATATAAATATCCAAAGATTTGAAAAATTTGCGGCCGAGACTAAAAACTATATATAGATCTCTATCCATGGTTTAATATGCCTGTTACAGTTCATAAAATCTTAGTGCATAGTACTGATATTATACAATCAGCAATTTTACCTTTTGGTCAACTTTCTGAGGAAGCCCGTAACAAAGATTTGAGACGATTCAGGGACGATAACACACAAAAGCAGTCGCGTGAAGCCACGAATAGAGATCTTATGAATATGTTGCTTATAATATCGGATCCTTTAGTTAACATTTTTTGGGAGATACCTAAGAAAAAATTTAAATGTCTGACTTCAGAAGTCTTAAATTTACTGTCCCCCGATAATTTTGAGGAGTCAAAAAATACCCCAGTTGTTTCAAGCTTTCACAGTAGTGTTGCTGATGCTCATGACTATTCCACAAGTGACTCATCGAATGAAAGTGATGATAGCGAATAATAATTTAATTTAAATCTATTGTCTTTTCTACTTTGTATGATACTTTACTTTTAAGTTTTTGTAATAAGTAATTTTCACATAATTAATATAATTATTTACATTGTTATTATTATTATTGTAATTCACTTTTACATTCCTGACTGGTACTATAAAATAATTTTGTAAAAATTGTAGTGTCAGGATAAATACTCAAATAAATAAAAAATATGTATGTACATATGTACAGTCACTCACATAAATAAGTAGAAACCCCTTTTTGAACAATTCTTACAATTTTCGCTTTCGCAAATTTATTTTAACTAATTTACCATAAGAAAATGTGTCACGATCTATAACAAAAACTAAATTATATTTAAAAAATGTTTGAAAAATTCGACGAATTTTCATAAAAAATTTTAATTTTTTTTTCGGAATTTTTAAAATTTTTTTAGAGTATTGAGATTTGTAGTCCATTCAATTTAAGTACAATAAAGTAATATTCTTAAGTCCTTTAAATTTTTTTGGACCTATGTCACTTATTCACAAGAGTTACTGTATATGAAATAAGCAAATCAGGCATGCTTAACCAACGAACCAATATCATTTCGTTACGATAATTAACGTTAACAAACGAACAAAGTCATTTCGTTTCGTTTATTAACGTTTAGAACGTCAAATTAACGAAATGATTTTGTTTCGTTTTCTGCCATATCAAAACGAAATCAAATCGTTTATGTTGATTATTAATTTCAAACTATGCTGGCAAAGCTGATTGATGGCGGAGTCATTAAAGGTGAAAGCATTAGCCAAGCTGATTGCAACTTTTCTCATGAATTTTGACAGTACGAACATTTCGCAGAGTATTTTTGACATTACCACCAACGAATTACACAAACAAATTGCATGGAGTTTGTATGTGTGTCCGCTCGCTGTTACCACATTGCGGCTTCACCATGGCTATAGCATTGCCAGCACAATTCAAACATAAAGTATCACGTTTTTGTTAACGTTTTTAACGTTAACGAAAACTTCGTTTCGGTTAAAAACGAGATACAATTTATCTTGATAATTTCTTTATCGATAATATTTCGAAGTGTTTCAACGGAAACGGTGGAAATTTTTTGATAAACGATTAGCTTAACGTTAAGGTGCATCCCTGAAGCAAATGTATGCATATGAAGTAAAATTTTGAAAAAAAATAAAAAAAAAGAAAATATGGCTGAAAAAAATGACGTAGTTGTAATAAATGACTGCATATGAAACGGAAAATCTCATAAAATAATTTTGTCCAGCTAGCTTGTTCTACACGAAACACTGTGCGTTGGCGTAAACCAAAGCGGCAGTACTTACTAACTCAGCATCACAGTTATAGAGCGTGTCAATATCGTGAGCCACATTATTATCAATTAACGGGCAATGCATCGGCAATTGTTGCTGCTGATGGTAACTCGCTGAAAAAGATTGGTTCCATGAAGATATTGATATGTCACATCAGCATGTGGATGACTTCGAAGATGATTTTGAATCGGACATTGACTTCGACGATTCCTATAGTAGTCGTGGTAAGCGTAAACGTGGTACACGCTCGGCACGCAGAAGCACAGTTACCACTGATGGCACACCAAACGCGGACGTACATCAGCTAGTCGGCGGCGTAATAATGCTGATGGTCAAGGTGGTGGTGTTGGCGCAGGTGTTGTTGCTGGAGTAGTATGACCATTTTGTGCAGCAATGCTATTTGGAGTGGGTGTTCATACTATACCATTTAATTGTATTGGCTTGAATTCATGCTCGTTAGCCTCTCCGTAGCTTGTTAAATCTGTGACATCATTTGTATGACCCTTTCGCACCACAGAGAATTCATCATCACTTGGTGAACGTGGTCGTTTGGCAGGTGGAAATTGTATTGGACTATTACGATGTGCTGGTGAAGCTAATTTTTGCAATTGTTGTAGTGGTTGCTTCATATTTTGCTGGCTGTGGGGTGATTGCTTCGACTTCAGCCGCCACAGCAGACATGCACTGCAGGTAGCATGCGAAGCAACTTTTATTCTGTCTTCTTAGCGAGCTAAGTTCCTCTTTGGACAGCTCAGGATTGCTGAGAAGACTTTCATATGTAGACTTGGTCTTCTTCCATAGTGCCCTTAACTCCTCTTGCAGTAGTTCAAGGGTATGCTTGTTCCGGGATTCGGCCGGGGTGGAGTTGAAGTCTTGTTCAAACTCGACTGTGGAATCAGCTAATCTAATATGTCTCCATTGATTTTATTAATTTGAATATCTTGTTTCTTTAAAGGGCTCGAGATTGGAGGCAAAAGACTTAGTGGCGTTGGTGTGTATTCAACCGCAGCAAAAATTATAAGTGTGTTTTTTGAGTGGTACAGCTATCAATCCTGCTGAGATTGAACTGTGTCTAATTGGAATCTTTAAAACCACACGGATTGAAATTCTGATCTGATTGAGTGTGTTAACACAGATAGAAATTTAGTGCGATAAGCAAAAATAAAATAATTATGTAAACCACAGATAGAAATCCTGACGAGGATTTAGTGTGTATAAAGTGATATGCAGCACAGATAGAAATCCTAAAGAGGATTTAATGTGTATCAGGTGATATTAAAACACAGATAGAAATCCTGACGAGGATTTGATGTGTATACAGTGATGTGCGATGCAGAGAAGATAATCGTCTGCAAATATTTAATGTGTCTTAACAAGTGTTTTGGACACATATAGAAATATTTTCCAAAAATTTGGCGTGTCTAAAAAAAGGTTTTAAAACGCAGATAGTAATCCCGATGTGGATATAGTGTGTCAACCTCGAGATTTGAAACACAAATCGAAATCCTTATGTGAATTTAATGTGTGTAACCTATAAATTTGAACCACAGATAGAAATCCCGACGAGGATTTAATGTGTATACCTAGTGATGTGAAACACAGATAGAAATCCTGACGAGGATTTAATGTGTATACAAAAAGTGTGATGTGAACGCTGATGAGTATCCTCGAGTAGCCAACCAGGGTATCTTTCCCAACAAACAGAACTAAATTTTGTATATTCAACTTGACGTGGAAAACGTACAATTTAAAATATTTATTAAGAAAAAGAGTGAGAAAAATACAAGCTATATAATATAAAGTGATATAGTTTAATTGTGTGATCAAGCCACTAGCCACCCAATGTAGTGATACTTTTTTGGCTTTTGGTATTATTTCAGCTCGCAAACTGATTAGTAAAGTGAATTCTGTGATAGATAAGCAAAGGCTATCAACCAGGTGAAAATATGGATCATGCAGCAAGTTTTTGTCAACGTATGTGACGACGAGGGGGCACAACACAGTACTGTGATGAGTGTGAAAA
Source organism: Eurosta solidaginis (assembly GCF_040869045.1). Taxonomy (NCBI): domain Eukaryota; kingdom Metazoa; phylum Arthropoda; class Insecta; order Diptera; family Tephritidae; genus Eurosta; species Eurosta solidaginis. Next base: position 111,336,047 of record NC_090323.1, on the reverse strand, counting down.
AAAAAAACTAAAAAAAAATTCACTGACTCTCTGCCTTGAGCGGTGTCGGGTAACCCTTACCCCACTGGTGGGGGGAATTACCCGATCGTCAAAAGGCGTTGTGTGCTTAGTAAACACGAAATCTATCAATTTCACTTGCTTTGCCTTGTATCAATCACTGAGTGCACTTTCTTTACGTGAATCACGTAAATAAAAATAAAAAAAAGTTTGTGCAACCAAGCAACCACGTACCTTAAGTTTTTTTTTAAGCGAGTCGTTGATCGGCGCTGTGTTGTGCTGAAGTGATGATAATGGAATGTTGTATGCTGTGATGATTATGGACTGTATGCTGTGATGTTAATGTGATGATGTTGTGTGATGAAGCTAATGGACTGTATGAGTGATAATGGATGTGATGATGCTATTAACGGATTGTATGTGATGTTGATGAGTGGACTGTTTGATGTTGTGATGATGATGTGATAATGGGCTGACTGTATGGGTGATTATGGATGTGATTTTGTAAGATGATTTGATTGTGATCCTAATGGACTGTATGTGTATGTGTGCTGACGAGTTGGTATACGTTGCTCGCTCGTTGTTTCTTCGCTGGTTTTTTGTTTATAATACCTCTTCAAATTTGTATAATTTATCCAAAATGTGAGCTTCCAATAAGAATTTTTAAAAAAGGTGCTGATCTTATGATTTTGCTTCTCTCCGCGCGTAAGGACCAAATGTTGCGGGGGCAGTGTGGACCCGGGGAAGTCGGGCGTGTGCGTCGCAATCACCCCTATTCTGCATTTCGATTACGTTCCCGTTCTCCGCTCCGCTTTAATCGAAGTTTGGTATTCTGCATTACGACGGAATCGTAAAGAGAAGAGGAAGAGCAAATGATTTTTCGAAATCATCTGTTGGTACGGAATGTGTGAACATTGGAACAAAATAAATTAAAGCAAATTTGTAAAAAACACTGAAAAACGTTTATATTTTATTATCCACGCCATTTTGTACAAAAAAAAGCAATAGAATATATTGCCGCAGTGTTATATTTTTTTGAGTGAAGTGCTTTCATAATTGTAAGTGTGTTTTTGTCGTTCTTTTGGCCAATTCCCTGCCGTGGCCACCAAGTTTTGTTAAAACGGATTCCTGCACGAATATAGTTGACATTTTCTGAATTTTAAGGATGCTAATTTCATTGCACTGGCCTAAAATACTTTATAAAGGTTTATTTATTCCTTCCGCAAGGATTGTTTACGTTTTCGCTTCACCTTCCTCTACGCCGGCAGCTTGCTTTGGCATATAACTGGACCCAACGAACAGACACAAATTATAGCTGTCTATTATAATGGAATCAATAGCCGCGGCATATTTGTGGAGTTGGAAAGCAACGCATACGAAAATTGCCAGACGAGAATGGAAAGGCAAATATTGCGACATTTGTGTAATCCATTTGAGATGAGTGACGAATTGTAAGAAATTGAACTTAAAAGTGGTAAAGTTTAAAGACTTATTCTCTTATTTAGGTTCAAAAAAACTTTCGACTTAACAAGGATGCTTTCAAGTATGTGTTAGATACTTTTGAGGGGCAAATACGTCCAAGGACTTCGACATCGACATGTTGTTTTTGACCTGGAAACATATAAAAAACAATCATCATCAAGCCTTCTACGTTTCTTAACAAGTTTTACTTACATTTTTGTTAAAATTCTGTTATAAATTAATAAAAAAATAAAAAGAAAATATTTTTCCGCCAACTAATTTGCAACTTAGAAAAACGGAACTTCGATCGAAATGCAGAATACAAAAAATCGAACGATTCGAAGTTGGATCGAAAGAGATTGGAACACAGAATACCAAAATTGCCAAATCGAAAAAATTCCAATCCAAGTCGAAATGCAGAATAGGGCTGAATAAAAAGAAATAAAACACCGAATTAATATCAACAATGACAATTTATTCACTGTGTAAATAAGATGTGATTATATTGATTATCAAAAGGCGTGTTAAGGTTAAAGTTAAAAAACCCAAAGTTTGTGCAAGGGTACACTCGCTGTATTCAATGAAGGGCTTAATTAATTCCAACGCAAAATGTATTGGTTAAAGAAAGAGTTAATTAAATGCACACTTCACTATGCACTTGGCAATTCAAAGTTACAAAAATAGTTACTTGCAAATTAATTCACGGAATTCAAAGAGAGAATTAATTAAAGGCACAAAAGATGAAAATAATTACTTGCAATATCAATCCAAATACAAATTATTAAAGCGTAAAAAATGGTTGGTTTCGATTACTCACCTGGGGCTAGCTGCTGGCTCGTGAACGTTCCAAAATAGAATAGAACGAGTTTAATTCGAAAAAGGTCCGCACCACCTGCCGATAGCTAACTTTCGTCGAGTTTTTCCCCTTTGAAGTTAGCGCTCGGCAGGGGTGGGCCATTACCGGTAAATAATAACATTGCTAAAAATGTGCATTAGGGTGGTAGCGAATATTTAGGCTGGTGGCTTAAACAGCAGGAGCTGCATTGGGCGGATGTCGCAAACATATATATTCTGTGCTGGCAGACGGTGCAAAGGGAGGTAGGGACTAAGAGTCTGTTTCCTGACCTGACCCCCTCTTTTCCGGCAGCAGGATAGTTTCCTATCCAAAAATTTCTCCTAGGTATTTGGCAGAGTTCCTCAGCGACAGGGTGGTGCCCGCTAGCACTGGCAGGTACAATGCAGGTATCTTATATTTCTTAGTGAATAGAATAAAAACTTATAAATTTATTTTCACAGAGTGAACCTGCACTCGTTGGCATAGAAAGAAAATGAAATATATAATAATATACAGGGCTGCTCAACCCCTATACACTTATAGCTCTTTTGTTTTTGTTTTGCCCTGAAGGCACAGATACAAATTCACACTTTGAATATAAAAAAAAAAATTTCAAAGCACTCCCGTATGACCTCGCATATAAATAAAATTCTTATGTAAGTTTTTGATTTTCATATGTAAGGCCAAAGCAAAAACAATTCCATATGATGAACGCGCACTTGGATATAATATTAAAATTTACAAAAACAAATTTACTATGAAAAAAATATAAAAAATGTGACAGCACTGAAAAAAATTGTATAACAAAAAGTTTTCATATATTTAGTGTATACGAATTTTGGAATTAATAGCGAGTAATAGAAATGTCCTTTAATAAAGAATGGGAGCATGAGTTCCTTTTTTGCGAAAATTTAGAGTGCGAAGCACAATGTATTTTGTGCTTTATAACTATGAAAAAAATTTCCAAATACCAGTTGAAACGACATTTCTTCACGTGTCACCAAAACTTTTTTGAAATGGTCAAAGGGGATGAGGCTAGAAAAGGTAAAAGAAAGAAGAGTTTCTTGAGTATGATGCGAGAAGAATACTTGATGTTATTGAAGAGGAAGGTCCTCCAAATCATTTCAGAATTTTATACACCAAAGATAATTATGATATGTGCGCATTGAAAGCATTGTACACGACAAGCTTACATATAGCAATAAGTTTTAAGCCCAAAGCATCGGCATGGCTATGTCGTCTGGGCCTACTGCTTTAGATGGTTTAGCATGAACGATGGCATCCTCAACCTCTTTAGCGGTGATGGTAATTGGGGGCGCGCTGTATTTATGCTTGTGTGTGCGTCTGTTGGCCTGCCGTCTGACTTTGTCAACCGTGGAATGCATTACATATTGTCGGCAAAAACTACTCGAGCATTTTTTCGGATCCGACAGCACTTTAATGCCAGAGGCGATGGAGATTTTGTCATTGTGCTTAGTAGGGTTCGATAGGGACCTTACGGTGGACCAAATCTTACCTACACCGGCAGAGAGGTTGCAGTTCTTTAATCGCTCCTCTCATTTCGCCGACTTGTGTTCATCCACTAACAATCTGATGCGTTGGTTTATATCCCTTATTTGGGGGTCGCCGCGGTCGTGCTGTCGTAAAAGGTCACGTTCTCTCGCTAGAGTTGCGGCCTCCGCCGGAAAATTGGCCAGATTTCTGGGACTCTTCGGGCATAAAACAAGCCGAAGCGGATTCAATGGCCTTGCGGAAGGCACTCTCCCATTGCCGGGCATCAGTCGGGATAGGGAGGGCAGCAAAGCCATTGTCAGTATAAGTTTTGTAATCATCCTACTTTCCTTTCTTAAAATTTATGAAAGTGCGTTTTTCGGTGGTAATGAAGTCGAAAGGAGTATGGGTAGGTGGTCAGGTGCCAATGTTTATATAGGTTGCCAGTTGACGCAGTTTACTAGACCTGCGCTCGCGATAGATAAATCTGGCGAACTGTAACAGATTCCTACCATACGAATGCGGGCGTCTCCGTTTATCGTGCAGAACGTCGTTTCTTCTATTTGGTCCGCCAACATCACACCCCTGCTGTCCGCCTGTAGGTTAAAATGGCATAGATCGCGGTGGGCATTGAAATCGCCTAAGATGATGCGATTATCGCCAGTGAGTAGTGCGCTGATGTCAGGGCAGTATCCACTGGGCCAACAGTCGACAAGTGGGATGTATATGTTGATGATTTCTAAATTTTTTCGCCCGCAAAAGCGGCAAAATTTCGCAAAATAAATTTTTTTTAAACAGGATTGAAATTATTATTATCACTATGTAATATTGAACGTGTTAATAAAAATACATAATTTGACCTTTTTTATTACCTTAGTAATTATTTATTTAAATAAAACGAAAGATTATAGCTTGTGAAATACAAATTATTTTCATTCAAACTGTTGCACCAGTTTTTTCGTCACGCAATTTGTATAATAGCGCGATTAACAGATATTTTTATTTTTTAATTGTTAATTTTTATAAAAAAAATTATTCCTAAAATAAAAAAAAGGATTAAAATATAATAAGCCCTGCGAAATAAGCTTAAGTCTTCCGATGGTTTGACTCTTCAAGCGTTGTTAGTTCAAAGGACAAGTCTGTCCCGAAAAGAACATATAAAATTTCTACGCCGAGCAATTTCTGTAACATAAGTTTCGATAAATGTTTCCTCTGGGGCATATATACCTTTTACATTATTTTGAAGTTCTCTTACTCTTTTTTTATTTTTCAACTGTTTTTAGAAGGCAGGAGGACATTCCTATAGATGAGATCTCAGAACAAATAAATGAACAAGAGGAGGGTTCTGAAAAGGATGAAATCGGGAAACTTAAACCAAACGCTGGAAATGGTTGTACTTTTGATAATTACTCATGGACTCAGACTTTGCAAGAAGTTGAGGTATGTATATATATACGTCATTATTTTGGTCTTTAAGATCTGCATATTTGCTTTTAATGTCCTTTCCAGCTATGAAGTCGTTTTCACATGTATAAATCTTAGAAATGCACGTTGAATTTGAATAAAATGTTAAAACCATACGCATTCAGGGTGTAATAGCTTATATAAAATAATTGATAACCGTTAGTTTGTATTTGTATATTTATTACGTAAAAAAAACTCACGGAATTTGATAATGAGAGTAAAAATCAGTAAAATTGTATTAGGTCTGAGATTTCTCGAAATTATCCACTTTCAAAAACAGAAATCGCAATTTTCGTCAACTCTAAAATTTCCAGTTTTTCATATGAAATTGAGAAAACGATTTCCACCACAATAAACATTTTTCTTTGCCCTAACATCCCGCAGAACTATGTTTTTAAATCAGACAAATATCTCAAGAGATATTCGTGCATTAATTCGAGAAATAGAACACAATTAAGATTTGTACAGTAGTATGTTGCAAAATACCTCAATAAGGAGCAAATAACAGAGCTCAAAGATATGCGGCAAAGTAGCTACACGTGGGTCTTAAGCCACTTGCTCAGTCGTTTCCGCGGTATAATTCACCTTTGCATGTTTTCTAAGTGGACGTATAACTGCAAGACTTCATGATGTCGCGTGCGAATGGAAAATTACAAAATTCCCCAAGCAGCTTCGGATGTACTTATGTACCAGCTGTTAACATAGTTTTCCATTTCATAGTGTAGGCTTTTGACGCTAAAAGTAGCTTGCCCGATAATGGAGAAGAAGTGACCAGCTCAGGGATTCAAAGGGTTGATAAGCGCAATACAAAGCTTTATAGCTTTAAAGCTTCCGCATTAACCTGGCATACGCGAGGGGAATCCTGTATCCTCATGGAACTAGGGTGTGAGGAGGGCGGGATGGCCTCGAAGGTTTTATGTGGTCATATAAGTCGTTCCCGAGACGTTCCGACTAGTACCCTAATGGTGCTTTGTTGCCGGAACCTACCGGATCTATCTCCGGCAAAGGACCATCAACATCGATAACACTCCCCAACAGCAGTGGGGAGTCAACCGCGGCAAAGCGACAGTCATAACATCGAGAAAACGCGAATTACGGCAGAGCGCAAAACAGCGATAGAGCGCTTACCACGACAATCCACAGAGCGCAAACCACCACAGTTTGTACAGCGATAGAGCGCTAGCCACGAAAATCCACAAAGCGCCAATCTCGACGATCAGCGCAGCAACAAAGCGCCTACAGTGGCAGAGCGCCCACCGCGAACATCAGCAAATTTTCACTCGAATTGAATAACTCTTAGAACTGTCACGTTGCATTTGACGGTATGCATTCAGGGTGCAACAGCTTATATTATTTATTCATATTATAGTCCAGGACAATCAGAACATCCTTGCAGACTATTTATAAATGTATCTTAACTAAGAAATATTAAATAATCAAATTACTTCATTCAATAGCAGTTTAAACCTAAATTTATTTAATGAAAATTCAATATCTATAGAATACAGCACATTAAACTCCCTCATTGCCCTAGCAATTGGAGAATTAGAGGCATAAATCGTTCTAAATATATCTAATAACAGCTTATATAAGTTTAAGCTTGAATTGTTTTCTATTTTTAACTAGTTTGTAAGAAAGCATGTCGTTATCAACATGTAAGAATTGAAGTAGATTATGGTCAGCGTAAAGCATTTATCAAACACCAAAAGCATGTCTCCATTGGGTTAATCCAATTTCAAGGGGTTGCCAGCGCAACATATAGCTTCTCCAACCCAATTGCCAACCTCACCTACCCGTGGCGAATCCTGTTTCATTAACAGCCAAGGCTCTGGCGACCCCAAGTTCCCCATGGAACTACGGTTGGGGAGGGCGGTATGGCCTAGAAGGTTTAATGTGGTCATATAAATCGTTCGATGGTCGGGCTAGTACCTTAATAGTGCATTGTTACCGGAACGTACCGGATCTATATCCGACAAAGGACCATCAACATCGGTAACACTACCAAAAGCCTTCGATGAGTGTCTTCATCGTTAATACAACAACAACAACAAAGCATGTAAATGACTAGTAATTCAGATTGATATTATTGACAGGTTGACTTAGTACATTCTTTTTAACAGCTGAAGACTTAGCACATTTACACATCATTGCCCTCAGCACTTAAAAATGAAAAATAAAAATATTTTTTTTTGTGATCGATGTATTTGGAATTCAGTTTTAAAACTGCATAAAAATACAATTTTTCAAAAAAAAAAGTGGTTTGGCACATTTTCACATTAAGCTAACGTTATAAATCTTTAAACAACATCGTATCGAAAACAAGTAAAAGAAAAAATATCTATTGAGAATTTCATTCCATCGTCATACCACAACTCGGTTCTGAATCCACTTTTACTCCTACATAATTTATGCTCCAAAAAATATGGTTTTTAAAATCCAGTCTGCTATAACTTGGTTATCGAATTTGTATCAAACGCGTCCGTTTGGTGACATGAAACAATTTTTACAAACTATCATATCAACACGTACCTAAATCTACCATCAACCCAACCCTCGATTTGGATACAGCTTTCAAAGATTTAGCCTTGCACAAGTGTAAGGGGGTCGTCATGTTAAAGTGAGTTGCGCTCACTTAAATAGTATTCCGTTCCGTAGGTCACTATGCGTTCGGTAAGCGACTTTCGGTCACCCAACCAGTTGTATGACTTGCGCTCATACAACCCTGCAGGCGAAGTAGACTGGAGTTTTTTTTATTCACATCATCCCCCATCAACAACAACGGAGCGCGGATTTATTATCCATCACCAAAATCGGAATTACCATCAAGCAATTGTCATTTACAAAATACGATTTATCATTGATCATCTATCAACACATCAAGCTGATTTACTTAGAGGAAGTATAAATTCGCTAAGCGTAAGTTGTGTCAAAACAAACTATCTTCATTATTTTATATATTAGATGTGGCTGCCCGAGGGCACATTTAAATCAGTGATGTTAGCCCCGTTATGATACCACGAAAAGACAACATTACATTTCCTCATTGAACCATTTTGAGGACTTGGTAAAGGCTATAAATCCTTGTCATGCTGCACAACCTGGTTCAGATTACCTAGAAATGGGGCACCCAGAAAACGCTGCCTTGCGCCTCTTAGCACCGGGCAGTTGCAGAGGAGGTGAACCACCGTTTCCCCCTCTTCATTCTATTTACAACTCCTGCAGCATCAACGATAAGGCGCTCATGACCTTTCTGCGTACCTACCTATAAGGTAATTCTAAGTTAGTGCCCCACAAGTGTGGAAAATGTATCACTAATTACGTTGGTCACGTGATGGGATCTTTTAGGGTCCCATTTTGGCCAGATTCGATCTCCGACACCCCGGTGTTTGTAGCCATCTTTCGTCGGCTGAACGGTGGATATGCTCTTTTAGCTTTAGCTTGCATGTGGCAAGGTATAATAAGACATCATTGAGCGAGGTTGCAGATTGAAAACTAGGTCTTTCCAACTACTGAAACGAAGATCGTCTGTTTGCTTAGATTGGAAACTAGGACCTTCCAACTGAGAACAAATCGAAGTGTAGTCCAGCCGGGTTTTGGATTAAAATGGGGATTGCAATCCAAGTCTCCGACTATACAAGCTTTAAACAAGGATCCGAATCTCCTAATAGTAACTTATAGAAAGATATCGTGGCACGGTTTGGAAACTACTTCTTGCCAACCGTGTTAAACATAGTTATAAATAATACAATTTTGTATTTATTAATTGTATAATTGTACACTTTCGTGTTAAAAGTTTAACCTTGTTTACCACAAACTCTCATACATTCCCGAACTCTTATGTGTGCGGATGATGTTAAACTTTGCTGCTCACACTTGCCTTCAGAGTCTTCCCGAGTGGAGTTTCCTCAGGCAGACTTGGCCTCATTTCAATGCTGGTGTACTGCAAATTTACTACTTTTGAACTGCTCGAAGTGCAAAGTAATGACATTTCAACGAGTGAAGTCAAGTTTGACATCGTATACATTAAACAGCACGCCTTTGGAGCGTATATCTCTTGTAAGTGATCTAGACGTTCTTTTTGATCCAAAACTTACTTTTAATACGCATATTTCATCAATGGTAAGCAAAGCAACGGGTATACTCGGTTTCGTGAAGCGATGGGCTAAGGAGTTTAATGATCCGTATCTGACTAAGACCCTCTACACATCGTTGGCACGACCAATCTTAGAGTATTGTTCGTGTGTCTGGTGCCCAGGGTATCAAAACTTTATAAAGCGTATTGAGTCGGTACAGAAGCAATTCATTATATTTGCACTACGTTTCAATGGGATTCAATCATATAGGAATAGGATTCTCCTTATAAATCTACCAACTTTAGAAAATCGAAGAACTTTACTCGGGGTAATGTTCATTCATAAGCTAACTTTTTCATTACCTACCCAAAAGGAAATACTGTTTCTTTCATAATTAATAATGCATTTGTTAATTTTCAAACATCTTTACCTAATATGCCATCGGATGGAATATTAAAATCTTCATTTACTACATGTAAAGTATGTTTAATAGAAAAGTTTGAAAAATTTAAATTTACGGTAATTTTACCTAAAGTCGAAACTGAATTTGAAGTAACACCGGTAATGTTAATAATGTCGTTCGTATTTAATGAAATATTACTGTCTAGGCATGATATTTTTATTAAAGAAATGTCTGCTTGAGTGTCTACCAGGAAAGAACAAAATTTTTGTGACTCATTAAGTTGTAATTCTATGAAATCTGAGTAATTTAAATTTAAACAATAGATGCCTATTGGTGAGGTATGTTCGCTTACTGGCTTAGTTCGTCCTCCCCCAGTGTTCCCTCCTGAGGGGCACTGGCGTTTAAAGCGCGAACGTTTGCGTTTCGACCTCTACCGTTTTGGAATGCTGCCCTCGCAAATAGTAATTTAAAAAAAAAAAACAAAAATCTGAAATGATAAGCTAATATCTCGAAAACAATCTGGTTGAGCAAAAAACAATGTATGATGTATTTATAGCAAATTTTATCGTCTTTCCGATTCTGTAAACTGTTTCACAATTGCTTGACCCGTTCGTAAGATATGCGTAATTAAAGGGAGCCATCTTTTTGGTTTTTTCGAATAACGGTAAATTGCAAATATCTCAAAAACGGTACCATAGAATCAAAAACGAACTCGATTTTCGAAGTCAGGGTGTGGTTTTACATACGAATTTTATAACGGCGTCTCTGGTAAATTTTGGCCGTCGACCAGTGTAATTTACTGGTTTGTTTAGGAACGTAAGCCTCTTTTACAAGATTTTCGTATTTTGGTTTGGTCTGGCAGGATCAGTTTGGTTTGGCAGGATCGCCATGTGGTGACCTGATGGTCGTCGGAAAAAAGGCTCGAGAGCCGATCTCTAGGCTACCTACAGATGTAAGTTGCCGGAATGTTTTTAACAATTGTTTTTGTTTTTATCGGCCTATTGATAAATGATTCAAGGTTCGATTCGAGCTCAAGGCCAGAACAATAATTTTTTTTCTAATGATAATTATTGTTATTTAAAATTTTTCTAAAAAAAATAATTATCATTAGAAAAAATTATTGTTCTGGCCTTGAGCTCGAATCGAACCTTGAATCATTTATCAATAGGCCGATAAAAACAAGAACAATTGTTAATAAACCATGAGCACTTGGGAATGTTAAACAAAGTAATTGACAATAAACAAAAATCCAGCATTATCAGTGAATTGCACCAGATGGCGCAACACTGAATAAATATAGTTGGTAAAAGGAATAGAAGTAGCAAATTTGCCAGTCAAACAAACCACCGCTATATAGCTAAATGGTTAGCGCAGCGTGCCTAAAGCGTACTGATGATGAAGGCTTAACACCCTTCGAAATGGATCTATCTGCGCAGCTATGGCAGGTTGTCTGAAAAATTTTCTACTTTCTATTCCAAAAACAAAATACGAATGTTTTTAAGAGAAAGAAAAATTCATCATATGTTTCATGTTCATATTCAATCTGTTTCTTTATTCAAAATCTTAATCTATTTATACCATTTTTGGTGGCACATATTTAGTTTCTAACTCCGTCTTACTTGCTTCGTTTTCCTATCACTTCCAACGCTTGGAAATGCTTTAAAGGGCAACCAATCAGATTTCCGTTAGGTAAGCAGAAATATTTACATATATAAATGTTAATTGTCTAACTGCATTCCGATGCAAGCAATGGCATTGCAGTAGGTCAGTACTCATGGGTTGTGTGTACATATTTATGTAAATATATATGTGACATTCCTACTCTAGCTCACTGATCGTGTGTATACACTACACTAGGCAGGTCTCGCAAACACGCAATGGCGAGGTTCCTTAATCTTGAGAGAAGTTTGCGGCAAATGACGAATTGAGAAAACAATGGCGCATAATCATAGTCAAAATAAAATAGATTTTAAATTTAGTTGCAGCTTTTTGACATAATTTTCTATGAGCTATCTGTCAAAAAAGCTGAAACTAAATTTAAAACCTATTTTATTTTGACTATGATTATGTGCCATTATGTTCACTTTACGAGAGAGTACGTAGAAATGGACCAGATGAAAAAAGCAGATGAAAATAATTGCGGAAAATTCTATTTGCCACATCACCCCGTAATTCGAGAAGATAGTCTCACAACAAAGCTACGAGTAGTTTTTGATACATCTGTAAAAACTACGAATGGTACCAGCATAAATGACACCCTTTTCATAGGGCCAAGGTTCCAAAAATATATATTTGATATCATTATCAAATGGAGAGCAATATGTGGGACCAAGCGATATAGTTTTTCATATGAAATTGAGAAAACGATTTCCACCACAATAAACATTTTTCTTTGCCCTAACATCCCGCAGAACTATGTTTTTAAATCAGACAAATATCTCAAGAGATATTCGTGCATTAATTCGAGAAATAGAACACAATTAAGATTTGTACAGTAGTATGTTGCAAAATACCTCAATAAGGAGCAAATAACAGAGCTCAAAGATATGCGGCAAAGTAGCTACACGTGGGTCTTAAGCCACTTGCTCAGTCGTTTCCGCGGTATAATTCACCTTTGCATGTTTTCTAAGTGGACGTATAACTGCAAGACTTCATGATGTCGCGTGCGAATGGAAAATTACAAAATTCCCCAAGCAGCTTCGGATGTACTTATGTACCAGCTGTTAACATAGTTTTCCATTTCATAGTGTAGGCTTTTGACGCTAAAAGTAGCTTGCCCGATAATGGAGAAGAAGTGACCAGCTCACGGATTCAAAGGGTTGATAAGCGCAATACAAAGCTTTATAGCTTCAAAGCTTCCGCATTAACCTGACATACGCGAGGGGAATCCTGTATCCTCATGGAACTAGGGTGTGAGGAGGGCGGGATGGCCTCGAAGGTTTTATGTGGTCATATAAGTCGTTCCCGAGATGTTCCGACTAGTACCCTAATGGTGCTTTGTTGCCGGAACCTACCGGATCTATCTCCGGCAAAGGACCATCAACATCGATAACACTCCCCAACAGCAGTGGGGAGTCAACCGCGGCAAAGCGACAGTCATAACATCGAGAAAACGCCAATTACGGCAGAGCGCAAAACAGCCATAGAGCGCTTACCACGACAATCCACAGAGCGCAAACCACCACAGTTTGTACAGCGATAGAGCGCTAGCCACGAAAATCCACAAAGCGCCAATCTCGACGATCAGCGCAGCAACAAAGCGCCTACAGTGGCAGAGCGCCCACCGCGAACATCAGCAAATTTTCACTCGAATTGAATAACTCTTAGAACTGTCACGTTGCATTTGACGGTATGCATTCAGGGTGCAACAGCTTATATTATTTATTCATATTATAGTCCAGGACAATCAGAACATCCTTGCAGACTATTTATAAATGTATCTTAACTAAGAAATATTAAATAATCAAATTACTTCATTCAATAGCAGTTTAAACCTAAATTTATTTAATGAAAATTCAATATCTATAGAATACAGCACATTAAACTCCCTCATTGCCCTAGCAATTGGAGAATTAGAGGCATAAATCGTTCTAAATATATCTAATAACAGCTTATATAAGTTTAAGCTTGAATTGTTTTCTATTTTTAACTAGTTTGTAAGAAAGCATGTCGTTATCAACATGTAAGAATTGAAGTAGATTATGGTCAGCGTAAAGCATTTATCAAACACCAAAAGCATGTATCCATTGGGTTAATCCAATTTCAAGGGGTTGCCAGCGCAACATATAGCTTCTCCAACCCAATTGCCAACCTCACCTACCCGTGGCGAATCCTGTTTCATTAACAGCCAAGGCTCTGGCGACCCCAAGTTCCTCATGGAACTACGGTTGGGGAGGGCGGTATGGCCTAGAAGGTTTAATGTGGTCATATAAATCGTTCGATGGTCGGGCTAGTACCTTAATAGTGCATTGTTACCGGAACGTACCGGATATATATCCGACAAAGGACCATCAACATCGGTAACACTACCAAAAGCCTTCGATGAGTGTCTTCATCGTTAATACAACAACAACAACAAAGCATGTAAATGACTAGTAATTCAGATTGATATTATTGACAGGTTGACTTAGTACATTCTTTTTAACAGCTGAAGACTTAGCACATTTACACATCATTGCCCTCAGCACTTAAAAATGAAAAATAAAAATATTTTTTTTTGTGATCGATGTATTTGGAATTCTGCATAAAAATACAATTTTTCAAAAAAAAAAAGTGGTTTGGCACATTTTCACATTAAGCTAACGTTATAAATCTTTAAACATCATCGTATCGAAAACAAGTAAAAGAAAAAATATCTATTGAGAATTTCATTCCATCGTCATACCACAACTCGGTTCTGAATCCACTTTCACTCCTACATAATTTATGCTCCAAAAAATATGGTTTTTAAAATCCAGTCTGCTATAACTTGATTATCGAATTTGTATCAAACGCGTCCGTTTGGTGACATGAAACAATTTTTACAAACTATCATATCAACACGTACCTAAATCTACCATCAACCCAATCCTCGATTTGGATACAGCTTTCAAAGATTTAGCCTTGCACAAGTGTAAGGGGGTCGTCATGTTAAAGTGAGTTGCGCTCACTTAAATAGTGTTCCGTTCCGTAGGTCACTATGCGTTCCGTAAGCGACTTTCGGTCACCCAACCAGTTGTATGACTTGCGCTCATACAACCCTGCAGGCGAAGTAGACTGGAGTTTTTTTTATTCACATCATCCCCCATCAACAACAACGGAGCGCGGATTTATTATCCATCACCAAAATCGGAATTACCATCAAGCAATTGTCATTTACAAAATACGATTTATCATTGATCATCTATCAACACATCAAGCTGATTTACTTAGAGGAAGTATAAATTCGCTAAGCGTAAGTTGTGTCAAAACAAACTATCTTCATTATTTTATATATTAGATGTGGCTGCCCGAGGGCACATTTAAATCAGTGATGTTAGCCCCGTTATGATACCACGAAAAGACAACATTACATTTCCTCATTGAACCATTTTGAGGACTTGGTAAAGGCTATAAATCCTTGTCGTCATGCTGCACAACCTGGTTCAGATTATCTAGAAATGGAGCACCCAGAAAACGCTGCCTTGCGCCTCTTAGCACCGGGCAGTTGCAGAGGAGGTGAACCACCGTTTCCCCCTCTTCATTCTATTTACAACTCCTGCAGCATCGACGATAAGGCGCTCATGACCTTTCTGCGTACCTACCTATAAGGTAATTCTAAGTTAGTGCCCCACAAGTGTGGAAAATGTATCACTAATTACGTTGGTCACGTGATGGGATCTTTTAGGGTCCCATTTTGGCCAGATTCGATCTCCGACACCCCGGTGTTTGTAGCCATCTTTCGTCGGCTGAACGGTGGATATGCTCTTTTAGCTTTAGCTTGCATGTGGCAAGGTATAATAAGACATCATTGAGCGAGCTTGCAGATTGAAAACTAGGTCTTTCCAACTACTGAAACGAAGATCGTCTGTTTGCTTAGATTGGAAACTAGGACCTTCCAACTGAGAACAAATCGAAGTGTAGTCCAGCCGGGTTTTGGATTAAAATGGGGATTGCAATCCAAGTCTCCGACTATACAAGCTTTAAACAAGGATCCGAATCTCCTAATAGAGACTTATAGAAAGATATCGTGGCACGGTTTGGAAACTACTTCTTGCCAACCGTGTTAAACATAGTTATAAATAATACAATTTTGTATTTATTAATTGTATAATTGTACACTTTCGTGTTAAAAGTTTCACCTTGTTTACCACAAACTCTCATACATTCCCGAACTCTTATGTGTGCGGATGATGTTAAACTTTGCTGCTCACACTTGCCTTCAGAGTCTTCCCGAGTGGAGTTTCCTCAGGCAGACTTGGCCTCATTTCAATGCTGGTGTACTGCAAATTTACTACTTTTGAACTGCTCGAAGTGCAAAGTAATGACATTTCAACGAGTGAAGTCAAGTTTGACATCGTATACATTAAACAGCACGCCTTTGGAGCGTATATCTCTTGTAAGTGATCTAGACGTTCTTTTTGATCCAAAACTTACTTTTAATACGCATATTTCATCAATGGTAAGCAAAGCAACGGGTATACTCGGTTTCGTGAAGCGATGGGCTAAGGAGTTTAATGATCCGTATCTGACTAAGACCCTCTACACATCGTTGGCACGACCAATCTTAGAGTATTGTTCGTGTGTCTGGTGCCCAGGGTATCAAAACTTTATAAAGCGTATTGAGTCGGTACAGAAGCAATTCATTATATTTGCACTACGTTTCAATGGGATTCAATCATATAGGAATAGGATTCTCCTTATAAATCTACCAACTTTAGAAAATCGAAGAACTTTACTCGGGGTAATGTTCATTCATAAGCTAACTTTTTCATTACCTACCCAAAAGGAAATACTGTTTCTTTCATAATTAATAATGCATTTGTTAATTTTCAAAAATCTTTACCTAATATGCCATCGGATGGAATATTAAAATCTTCATTTACTACATGTAAAGTATGTTTAATAGAAAAGTTTGAAAAATTTAAATTTACGGTAATTTTACCTAAAGTCGAAACTGAATTTGAAGTAACACCGGTAATGTTAATAATGTCGTTCGTATTTAATGAAATATTACTGTCTAGGCATGATATTTTTATTAAAGAAATGTCTGCTTGAGTGTCTACCAGGAAAGAACAAAATTTTTGTGACTCATTAAGTTGTAATTCTATGAAATCTGAGTAATTTAAATTTAAACAATAGATGCCTATTGGTGAGGTATGTTCGCTTACTGGCTTAGTTCGTCCTCCCCCAGTGTTCCCTCCTGAGGGGCACTGGCGTTTAAAGCGCGAACGTTTGCGTTTCGACCTCTACCGTTTTGGAATGCTGCCCTCGCAAATAGTAATTTTTTCATATTTTTTTTATAAAAAAAAACAAAAATCTGAAATGATAAGCTAATATCTCGAAAACAATCTGGTTGAGCAAAAAACAATGTATGATGTATTTATAGCAAATTTTATCGTCTTTCCGATTCTGTAAACTGTTTCACAATTGCTTGACCCGTTCGTAAGATATGCGTAATTAAAGGGAGCCATCTTTTTGGTTTTTTCGAATAACGGTAAATTGCAAATATCTCAAAAACGGTACCATAGAATCAAAAACGAACTCGAGTTTCGAAGTCAGGGTGTGGTTTTACATACGAATTTTATAACGGCGTCTCTGGTAAATTTTGGCCGTCGACCAGTGTAATTTACTGGTTTGTTTAGGAACGTAAGCCTCTTTTACAAGATTTTCGTATTTTGGTTTGGTCTGGCAGGATCAGTTTGGTTTGGCAGGATCGCCATGTGGTGACCTGATGGTCGTCGGAAAAAAGGCTCGAGAGCCGATCTCTAGGCTACCTACAGATGTAAGTTGCCGGAATGTTTTTAACAATTGTTTTTGTTTTTATCGGCCTATTGATAAATGATTCAAGGTTCGATTCGAGCTCAAGGCCAGAACAATAATTTTTTTTCTAATGATAATTATTGTTATTTAAAATTTTTCTAAAAAAAATAATTATCATTAGAAAAAATTATTGTTCTGGCCTTGAGCTCGAATCGAACCTTGAATCATTTATCAATAGGCCGATAAAAACAAGAACAATTGTTAATAAACCATGAGCACTTGGGAATGTTAAACAAAGTAATTGACAATAAACAAAAATCCAGCATTATCAGTGAATTGCACCAGATGGCGCAACACTGAATAAATATAGTTGGTAAAAGGAATAGAAGTAGCAAATTTGCCAGTCAAACAAACCACCGCTATATAGCTAAATGGTTAGCGCAGCGTGCCTAAAGCGTACTGATGATGAAGGCTTAACACCCTTCGAAATGGATCTATCTGCGCAGCTATGGCAGGTTGTCTGAAAAATTTTCTACTTACTATTCCAAAAACAAAATACGAATGTTTTTAAGAGAAAGAAAAATGCATCATATGTTTGATGTTCATATTCAATCTGTTTCTTTATTCAAAATCTTAATCTATTTATACCATTTTTGGTGGCACATATTTAGTTTCTAACTCCGTCTTACTTGCTTCGTTTTCCTATCACTTCCAACGCTTGGAAATGCTTTAAAGGGCAACCAATCAGATTTCCGTTAGGTAAGCAGAAATATTTACATATATAAATGTTAATTGTCTAACTGCATTCCGATGCAAGCAATGGCATTGCAGTAGGTCAGTACTCATGGGTTGTGTGTACATATTTATGTACATATATATGTGACATTCCTACTCTAGCTCATTGATCGTGTGTATACACTACACTAGGCAGGTCTCGCAAACAAGCAATGGCGAGGTTCCTTAATCTTGAGAAAAGTTTGCGGCAAATGACGAATTGAGAAAACAATGGCGCATAATCATAGTCAAAATAAAATAGATTTTAAATTTAGTTGCAGCTTTTTGACATAATTTTCTATGAGCTATCTGTCAAAAAAGCTGAAACTAAATTTAAAACCTATTTTATTTTGACTATGATTATGTGCCATTATGTTCACTTTACGAGAGAGTACGTAGAAATGGACCAGATGAAAAAAGCAGATGAAAATAATTGCGGAAAATTCTATTTGCCACATCACCCCGTAATTCGAGAAGATAGTCTCACAACAAAGCTACGAGTAGTTTTTGATACATCTGTAAAAACTACGAATGGTACCAGCATAAATGACACCCTTTTCATAGGGCCAAGGTTCCAAAAATATATATTTGATATCATTATCAAATGGAGAGCAATATGTGGGACCAAGCGATATAGAAAAGATGTATCGACAAATTAAAGTAGCAGAAGCTGATCAAGATTATCAGCGCATATTGTGGAGAAACACGAAGGAAAAACCGATTAAAAAGTACAAACTGCAAACAGTTACGTACGGAACAGCATCCGCTCCTTTTCTTGCAACAAGAACATTACAAGAAATCGCCAAACTTTGCGAGCCCTACGATGAGTTGCTTTCAAACATCATTAAAGACGATTTCTGCATGGACGATTTAATGACAGGAGCATACTCAATAAATGATGCAAAGACATTCAGTGCGAAATATCGAAACATCCGCAAAAATATGGATTTCACTTACGAAAATGGATGTCCAATAATAGTGAGATTATAGAAACGATTCCCACAAATGGCGCAAATGAGGTAATAAGAATAGCAGAAGACGAAACAGTTAAGACGTTGGGTATACAATGGCACCCGATCAAAGATATGTTTGGATTCAATATGAATTTTTCAACAAAAAAGCTAGTAACAAAGAGGCAAGCTTTATCTGATTTGGCGAGAATTTTTGATCCAGTGGGTTGGCTTTCACCTATGACGGTTATAGCAAAGTTGTTTATACAAAGACTGGTTGATGAAACTCAACTGGAATGAGTTACTTGATGAGAATTTGGCAAAAGAATAGCAAGGGTTTGTGAAGTACGTACCAGAGATAAAAAGAATAAAAATTCCTAGATGGTTTGAAACAAAAAAAAATTGAAATTGAACTGCACGGATTCGCAGATGCATCTGAAAAAGCTTACGTAGCAGTAGTATACGCTAAAGTGGGATCAGTTATAATGAGAATTGCTGGTAAAACCAAAGTAAACCCGATTAAAAACAGAAAGTCATTGCCAAAACTGGAATTATGCGCGGCTCACCTTCTTGCTAAAGTGCTCCAGAGGATAAAGGCAATTATCAATAGAGAGGGTAAAATATTTGCTTCGAGTGACTCTACTATAACATTAGCATAGATAAACAATTCCCGAAATAAAGACAAATTCATTAAAACGAGAGTAGAACAAATCAAACTAATCGATAGTGAAAGCGATATAGATGTTCTAACTCCTGGACATTTTTTAATAGAATGCCCATTAATAGACTGCCCTGAAGCAAATGATGACACAACAAGAAGTTCATTAGACAGATGGAAACTGATACAGATATTAAGAGATTTTTGGAAACGGTGGGAAAGCGAATATGTCACAATGTTGCAACAACGGATGGAATGGAAAACTAAATCCGACAATCTAGTAGAAGGTCAAATAGTCATTATTAAAAATGAAGAACTCATTCAGCAAAATGGCCACTGGGGAAAGTTATTAAAACTCGCCCTGGAAAAACCAGAGTAGTAACCCTAAAATTGAAAAATGGGATACTTAAACGACCCGTTCACAAACTATGCCCGGTAGAAATGACAGGCAGCAGCAATACAGAAGAGCGAAATCAAGCTGGTAGCCTGTTGACATCAAGAATATCGAAAAATATAACAGGTACAGGGGGGCAGAAAATAACAAAAACAATGATGATGTGGTTCTTTACGTTTGTTATGCTAGTAGCGCAAGTTAAAGCATTATACGTAAATAATACAGGGAAAATAGGTGCTTCATTGGTTGAGCTAAGAAAGAATACCACAATATATTTGGATCCAATTGGCAAAATAGACATATTAAATTCAAAATGGGACTTAATCGTTTATTACGAGTTAGGTTCCTATTACGAAAGGATGGAGAGAATAAAAGAATTTATTAATAGAGTTGAAGATCAGTGCAAAATATTGACGTATTATGAAGAGGCTTGTATAATGATTACCGCAACCTTGAAGCAGATATAATATAGTAACCTTGAGTCAAATAACGAGCTGTTCATGAAGCAAGGGAATAGAAAAAGACGTGCGCCATTCGAATTTGTAGGCTCAATTTACCACATATTATTCGGAATCATGGATGCTGACGACAGGGGGAGTATGGAATCAAATATTAAAAATATTTATGAAAACCAAAAGGATATCGCAAAGTTGTTTAAGAAACAGACATCAGTGGTTGATTCTACAATAAATATATTAAAGAAGACAACCGATGAAGTTAACAAAGGTTTTCAAAAGATGAATGAACAGCTAAATAAATTGTATAATGAACTAGTTAAAGATCAGCGAGTACCGAAGAAGATTTAATGATGAGCTGTACGAGCTATATGGAGACATCAACATAGTCCAGCGAAATAAAACGCAGGAGCTGCGCTTTCTTGGCCATGTTATGCGAATGAAAAATGATGCTCCGCCCAAGAAAGTGTTTCTATCGGAACCCGCCTATGGAAGCAGAGGTAGAGGGCGGCCCCCACTCCGTTGGAAGGACCAGGTGGAAAACGATTTAAACTCCCTTGGTGTGACCAATTGGCGCCGGTTGGCGGAGCGAAGGAGCGCCTGGCGCGCTTTGTTGGACCGCCATAACCGTTTAGACGGTTAATCGCCAATTAAGTAGTAAGTTAAAGATCAAAATGCCGAACGAATGACTTTAATGTTTTAGATATTAACGTCGATAATCAACTTACTAATTGACATAAATCATGGTCGCATAAATCCAAAACTATTAAAACCGTCACAGCTTGTGAAGACCAAATATTGATATCAAATTTGGCCCACACAACATTGTCACAGCAACATGAAGCTGAGCTAAACCAGCCACACACAACATTATAACCACAACATAAGGCTGAGCGAAGCCAGCAACATACAACATTAGCACCGCAACATGAGGCTGAACGAAGCCAGCTACACGATCACACAATGAACACGGTATGCCTACAGCAAGTCAAACATACGAATACAACACGCAATAGACTAGGCCATATCAACTTCAACCACAACATCAAACAACGAAATACTAACCGCGACGCCAGTGTCTATGCGTCCCCAACGAGCGCCCTCAGTGACCACATACCTTTTTATTTCAAGCGTCCTCAGCGACTATCTGCTAAACCGCGACGCCAGCCTCAACGCGTCATCAACAAGCGCCCCAGTAGCCGCATATTTATCAACGAGCGTCCTCAGAGACCGCATGCCCTTTTATTTCAAGCGTCCTCAGCGACTATCTACTAAACCGCGATGCCAGCACCAGCGCGTCGTCAACAAGCGCCCCAGTGGCTGCAAATTTATCAACGAGCGTCCTCAGTGACCGCACCCCTTTTTTTCAAAGCGTCCTCAGTGACTAAATCGCGACAGCCAGTGTAACGCCAGCGCCAACAGCAGCAGAGCGCCGTCAACGAGCGTCCTCCGTGACTGCGCCCATTTTGTTTCGGGTGTGACCGCATATCTATTTTATTTTGCGCGTCCTCAGTAACCACATACTAATCGCAACGCCAGCGTCAAAGCCATTAACGAGCGTCCTCTGTGACCCCTTTTTTTCAAGTGTTCTCAGTGACTAAATACTAATCGCGACGCCATCGTCAACGCGTCGCCAACGAGCGTCCTCAGTGACCGCATACTCATTATCATCGAGCGTCCTCAGTGACGAAATACCAATCGCTATAGTCAGCGCCAAAGGCGACAGAGCGTCACCAACGAGCGTCCCCAGTGACCGCATACTTAGCACGACAGCCAACGCAGCGACGAACGCCAGCGTAGGCGCGCCACTAAGGCGTCCCATAACGACGCGCTAACGCGACCGGGTGGACCGTTAGCCAATACCAAAGCATAGTAATAACAACGTAAGCAAGCACGCCAGCAGGCACGCCAACGGGACTTTGGTGGACCGTTACCCACCAGGCCACGCCGACACCGAATACCAATAACATTGAATGAAAATTGAGTTTAATTGAAGTTTTAGATATAGTTTAACTGTAAATAAATGAAGTTAAATAAAGTAATAAAGTACGACTTGGAAAAGGGCCCCACAGTATAAATTTATTGTAAGGAACCTTGGACACGGCGAGTATACCCCAGCAATTTATTAAGAAGCACCAGGGCACAGGGAAAGCTTCGTTACAAGCTTAATAATGAAATAGCATTGATTAAAAACCAGCTACCACACAAATTATTACTACTTGGGAAACGACTCTGTAATGAATTAAAAGAAATCTATAAGTCAATGACTGCTAAAGGGTTAATTGTTGATTCACGACTCCTCATAAACATAGAAATTCCCTTAATATCATATGAGCCATCAAATGCGTACCAATTAAATACGCTCCGCATAAAATACAAAGGAAACATGATTATTCCTGATATAAAGACAGAATATTTAATATACAAGTTTGATTTAAATCAATATGCATTTATAAACCAAGTAGATTTAAATAAGTGTCCAATTAACTCGGAAGATCATTACCAATGTCCAGGGAATTGGGCTTGCAAGTCGGCAACGGACAATTCATGCGAAGTAGCAGTATTAAAGCAATATGAAAACGAAGTGTGTGGATTCAAGCCCGCCACAGATGAAAATGTTTGGATTAAACTATCCTATCAAAATCGTTGGCTTTACAAGATATTTCGCAAATCAACGATACATCTAGAACAGCGATGGGCAAAACGGCTCGTATGAGCCTTTTGCTCATACGGGCACGCTTTCCACATTTAAGTGCTAGGTGAGGGACGATCAAGTGCAGGTATGTGGGGCAAAGAACACAGGAAGAGAATAATTAATTATTTTGTTTTGAGTGCTAAGTGACTTTTTCACAAGAGAAATAAATAAAACGCAAACACCTTATTAGTCACTTATAGTTTTTATATTTTATTATTCAAAATAATAAAAAATAATAATAAATTATAAAATATTATTTTTTATTATTTGAATAATAAAATATAAAAAATATAAGTGACTAATAAGGTGTTTGCGTTTTATTTATTTCTCTTAGGAAGAGAATAATATACAAACACACATAAGATTGATAAAGAGAGAGTATTTGGCCTTATACATATGTAGAAAATAGAGCTGCCACCGCTCTTATTATGTTCAAATTATTAAGCGTTTTAGGATAAACTAGCTTTTACCGGCGGCTTCGCTCGCACTAAAGGCCACAAATATGTAATGTCGCTTTTGTGATCCACAACTCGAACTGAATTTTCAGTTGTAATTTTAAAAGTTCCTTTATGATTCAAATCATAAACAAAGCAAGTTTTAAAACTGGAAAAATGGTCGCCGTAAATTAAACACACATGCAACACATGCTCCAACAATTTTTGCAGTGTCGATTTAACGATATATGTATGTGAGCTGAAGAAATTTGAAAATTCCTCCATAATTTGAAATTTATAAATGAAAGCAGTTATGTTTATAATAAAACTGTTAAAATTAGTCGTTGTTTATGCGATTGGTACCTCTTTTTATTTGTAAACTGATACATTTCTTTCTAGGCTCACGGCAACACTGCCAACAAGTGTGAAAAGGGTTTCGTTTTCCCACGATTGTATACGAAACGTGCATTAGTACATTTTTCTACTACTACTTCCTCTAATACTACTACTTTAAAAACACTTTTTTAAATACTTTTATGTATATTATATATTTATAATTATATATATTATATTATATATTATATAATTATGCTTGTATATAATTAAATGTATGTGAAGGCGAAATGAATGTCAATAATGCGCTGCTTAACATAAAGTCGACTTCAGTCTATGGTTACTCCGTTTTTTATATTTCTTGCCAAAAAATGTATGTTTTTGTTTTCGTAATATTGCAACACAGTTTGGGAATTGGTTTTCGAGGTTGGGAGATAATATTTTCATTTCAGTTTATTAGTGTTTCCGCAACCTTCTTGCATGAAATATCGTTTGAGATGAATCGTCCGATATTTCCAATGTATTTTTTTACTCCCTTAACACCCCAAAACACACAAACGTCACACCTAGCACTCGCTGTCACTGAAACTGATTTAGGAGCCGAAAATAGGCCCATCCCTGATCTATAATGTGATGACGATCAACAAATGCGAATGGAAATCCCTAAAAAAGGCATTATCACCATAAGGGAAGGATGTACAGTTCGACATGAAGGAGTAACTTTAACAGCATCTCACCAAATACAGTCCGAGATCACTAAAGAATTGCTATCCTCTTCTTGGGTAAAATACATTGAAAATATACCAGACCTGCGAATTAAACCTTTTGACTCTACCTTAATAAACAACACTATTGTTATGCTTTAACAGCAAATAGAGGTTCTCAAAAAGGAAAATATCAAATTAAAGGGTATAAATTTTCACCACATAAGTGCTTATGCTTCACTGTCTTTAGTTTTAATAATAGGGCTAATCATCGTTATATTATATGTATGATCAAAATGTAAAACTAAAAACGTAGCTGTTCCATTTGAACTTCCAGTTAGATATAATCATAATTAAATAAATTGTTAGGAAACCTGTTTGTTTAAGAGAAATAGCGTAATTTTTGGCCTTTGGCAGAATGTTCCTAAAAATATAAATAATATAATCTTGTTGGCCCTATGGCGATAAGAAACTAGAAATATAACACAAATTTGTGCATATATATGAATATGTAAATCCATACGTAAAAACCTATAAATATCTACAGTCCACTTAAATGCCGAAATAAAAGATGTAAAAATGTGACTGTTGGTCATAAAATATTTGTAAATGGCTTATCTGAAAACACATAAAAATATAAAAATATAAAAATAACCCAAGACACCAACGCATACAAACAGCAACGACATTTTATTTGTTTAAAAAGAAGTATGTATGTGCATTAATGTATTTGAGTCAACAGTGGCCTCAAGCAAAGATTATTGCTGATTAGGATAAATTGGAGTTGCATGAGACACATTAAATTTAAGGCACTTAGAATGCGTTGGTATCTAATATACACTTTAAAAATAAATATACACACAAACATAAACATTTAGATTAGGAACATAGCTTGTAAAATTTGTATATAAACTGTTGTAAATATTTCAATAAAACATAATTCATTTCAACTCTCATTGGAAAGCATCTTTTCCTTTTTAAGTTATAATATTCTTGTTTCCCCCCACCAGCGGAAGGGACAGGAATTTACAGCTTAAACAGAATAAGTTAAAAAACATTTCACCTTTCAAAGAAAATAACAAGTCTAAAAATTCGGCTTGACTCATGCTGCATTACACCGGCACTCAGAACTTCCAACTTTAAACTGGCAAAACTCTTATATTTTGACAAAAATAATGAAATCTAACGGGACTTTGCGAAAAACCCCAGCCTGTTGTATGTACATATATATCCACATTTATATTGTGACGAATATTAGCAACACTAAGGGATACTATCATCTCTAAGCCAATACTAAGCAGTGGCTTGTATGCACATCAATAAATCAATCATTATGTATATACATATGTCCATACAAACAGCGGAGAGCAACGCACAAACACATGCATATATCTGAGATACTCCCAAAAGTAGGCAATAATTTGTGCAAGTATCCTCACATATACACGCGCATATGAGAAGCTATAAAC
Organism: Eurosta solidaginis; assembly: GCF_040869045.1. NCBI lineage: Eukaryota > Metazoa > Arthropoda > Insecta > Diptera > Tephritidae > Eurosta > Eurosta solidaginis. The sequence continues at coordinate 111,310,017 of NC_090323.1, read as the reverse complement.
ATAGCTATAGCTGGTAACTAACTAGTAAATTCTAGAAGTAGAACCGCCTAGAAATATGCCAACGAGGAAACCAAACAGTATAAAAGCAGCAACAGTTGAGGCACGACCAATCAGTTTGATTTAAGGAAGCTATCAGTTGCGAAGTATAAGTGTTATTGTCAAGTAGTCTAATAAAGACCATTTTTGCATTATTCAATATTGGAATTATTTATTCAACAGTTTAGTGATTCGAACGTTAGCAGAAGATTTGGAATAAGCGGAATTTCAGTAAATTCGTAACTATTGGTGTCAGAAGAGGAATTGTTGAATAAATTCTGGAGATTTCGAATACAACCGGGACATGGCAAAGTTAAGTGAATAGAGGATCCAGCAACTGAAAAAGGAGTTGCAGAACCGTGGATTGAATACAACCGGCAATAAAATCGAACTCCAAGCACGGCTACGAGAGGTATTAGAGTTGGAAGGAATTAATGTGGACGAGTATGTCTTTTATCCTGATGTGGAAGAATCAACAACAAAAATTTAAGAGAAAAACGAAACATCGCAAACAGTTACCAGCACAGACTTGAACATGATATTGGCTGCAATATCTGCACAAGCATCGATAGTAACATAAATGTCGTCACAAATTTCATCACAGCTGTAAGAACAAAGACATATAAGGCATCCCAACTGGAATCGCAAGAGACACGCATAACATCCGAGATTAAAGCACAGGAGACACGTATTTACCAAATTTCAGCACAGATATCATCTCAGATCCTCACACAATTAGAAGAGCAGGAAGTCCGTATATCATCTAAACTGGAAGCGCATATGGAAGAAAAACTAACCAAGTTTCACGAAGGCTTCAGTGGTCGACAGGATAAAATAGAGGCAGAGATGGATGCTTTGAAAGATAGGATCCAGGAATTACAATTGAACCGCCCAGTCACTTCAACGTCTAATCCGAAGGTAAAAACTTTGACGGTTCTGTTCCTTTCCAGGTGTTTAAGCTTCAGTTTGAGAAGACCGCGACAGTGAACAACTGGAATGCGGACGATAAAGTTGCTGCACTGTTCGTAGCATTGAAAGGGCCTGCAGCGGAAATCTTACGGAGTATGAACGGAACAGTTATGAAGCATTGATGACCGCTGTCGAGAGTCGTTACGGAAGCGAGCATAGGAAACAGATATATCAAATTGAGTTGCAAAATCGCTACCAAAATGATCGCTACCAGAATGAGACTTTGCAGGAGTTTGTGTCGGATGTCGAAAGACTGGCCCATCTAGCAAATGCGGACGCACCCGTCGAATACACGGCATACGAGATGTGGAAACGAAACGAGCTACATAGGCGAATCCAAAACTAACATTTGCCTAAACGGTATCGCATGCACTGACTCAGGAAACATCCTCACTTTTGAGTAAGCCAGCGTAGAAATCTCATTGCGTGGAAGTGGAAAGGCCAGACTGGGTAGACACAATTTTGGAAGCACTGAAGGGGTCACAACAGAAAAATGCTGGAGTTATGAGCGGAAACCCAGGCCACATTGCACGTCATTGCAGCACCGGTTCGAATAGTTCCAACAATGTGGGTGGCCGTAAACGCAGAGCTGAAGGAGATGAGCAAATCTCCAAATTTACTCAATCGTTAAACTAAAGCGAGTCAGCCGCAAGGAGCAGCAGCTGGCTCCCACAATTGAATGCCCCATAATCTCTATCTCACAAATTGGAAGAAGGTCAAACAATCTTACTTTCGGAGGACATGTGGATGGAAAGGAACGTTTACTGACTGTAGATACGGGTGCATCTCATTCCATCATTCGAGCGGATTTAGTCAACAAGAAGATAAGACCATTGCATGGAGCAAGATTGCGTACAGCCACTGGAGAAGACACCACGGTTCTAGGATAAGTATCATGTGAAGTCGCAATTGGGAGCGTCACGGTAGTACACAATTTTATAGCGGCAGATATTGTTGATGCAATCATAATTGAAGTGGACTTCTTAATCGACGAAGGCATTGTTCATGCATGAACACAAGTAAATAAAATTACACTAAAATATTTATGTTAAAGGTTCGTTATCTAGCAGCCTGAACATTAAATTACAAATATACAGTCCACATATGCATACATATTTACATTTGTACGCACATATGTGCCTATTATTAGACTGTGAAGACACAGCAAACATTTAAAGATACAGCGCATTTAGTTATCACAAATATACACACACTGTCATGCATGAATATAAATATAAACATTAAAGATCAATACGGCTGGTCTTCTCTCCCTGATTAGGATTCAAAGATATGTGGCGGTTTACTAACTAGCCTTTTTACAATAGTCAATGAGAGTCATTTTACTTCGCGACACGATTCACATGTCATTCAATGATAAATGTCAAAATGAGTTTTATACTCATTCTTACTTTGTTCTTTGTTCGAGCGGCCGTGACAAGCGCACGCATTCATCATAAATTTGTAAAAACTAAATCGCAAACACTGTGGTTCATCCGCGAATAAAATCAAGAAATATTTATATAAAGTTATACAGTGTGTTTCCTTGATTCGGCAGCGATAAAGCGTTTCATTAGAAACCATCATTTGTTGGAATAATTCTGCCGACAAAGAAGCCCACATTGGTGACCCCGACATATAACAAATACAATACAGTGAACAAGGTGCAAATACATATTCGCATTGCCCTCGTCGTTTATCGACTCGGGAATGGAATAAACTTACCAAAAACATTAAAGCATCGATATTTTCACAAAACCAAAAGTGAATTTAATCAGAAAAGTGCAATCAAAATCGTCTTTTTTGCAAAAGTCAAAAAATTAAAAACGCACAAATTTCACCAGCTGATTCACACATTACGTCACTTGTGCGCAACAAAATCAAATTGTTTGCAACACAAAAACATTATTATCCAAAAAATTGATTTGGGAAACGTGCCCAACAGAAGCCGAAGTGGAAGATAACCAGTATCTTGACGATTTCAACCAGAGCTTTCGGATGATATTCAAGATGGACGAATCGAACAATTCAAATGGACAATCAGCATCAAACGTAAGTACCGCTAGCAATTTTCCTTTACCTGAAATTAGTAGAATTACAATAAGGGCACCGACGTTCGTAAAAAATGAACCGGATTTATTTTTTATTCAAATGGAAGCTCAATTTACCAACGGTGGAATCACTAGAGATAACGCTAAATATAATCATGTCATTGCTGCACTCGATCCTCAATATTTGTCAATGGTTTCTGATTTGATTCGTAATCCGCCGGACGACGGCACAAAATATGAAACATTAAAAGCGCGTTTAATTAATGAATATACAGCATCTGATCAAAACAAATTAAAAGTTTTGTTAACAGAAATCGAACTCGGTGATGACAAACCATCGCATTTATTGCGTAAAATGCGTGATTTAGCACGAAGTTCTATGAGTGATGAAGCATTAAAATCACTTTGGATCGATCGTCTGCCCGAAAATGTGAGAGCGGTTGTAGCCATTTCTAACGATAATTTGAACACATGCGCCACTCTGGCCGATAAAGTAGTGGAATTAACTTCTTCGAAACAAATCTCCGAAATCAAAACGGAAATAAACCCTTCTTTGTCACAATTAAAAGCACAAATTGATGAACTCACAAAATCGTTTAATGACTTTAGGGCAAATCGAAGTAAAAGTCCCAACCGAAACAACAACAGTAACAGACGTTCTCGATCTAAATCAAATAGAAAACATCCATATTGCCGTTATCATTACAAATTCGGGGCACTTGCTCGCAAATGTGAACAACCTTGCCGGTTCAAAAAACCTGAAGGCAGTTCAAACGATAATTCGGAAAACTAAAAACCACTTCGCCACCGACGGTACACGAAGTGGAATCAAATCTCACTCGCCGTCTCTTCGTCACTGATCAATCAAATCATCGTAAATTTTTAGTCGACACTGGCGCAGACTTATCAATTTTGCCAAAAAATTTATTCAATAAATTAAATAAACCAAATTCCTATAAACTTTTCGCCGCAAACGGCACACCCATAGAAACTTTCGGTAGCATTACTTGCAATGTCAATTTAGGACTAAGACGTGATTTCATTTGGACATTTTTGATAGCAAATGTGTCCAAACCCATTCTTGGCGCTGATTTTCTTGATGAATACGGATTGCTGGTTGATATAAAAAATAAACAATTGATCGATGTTCATACAAATTTACGAACTAAATGCAATTCTCATCTTACACATTATCAAAGAGTCTCTTCGGTTCATTGCAAATCTGATTTCAGCGAAATAATAAATGAATTTGTAGATCTCACTCTGCCTCCAACCTTCAATAAACGTGATAATTTGAAACCTAGTACGGTAAAACATCAAATTATTACAACGGGTCGTCCCACTTTTTCACGAGCACGTCGTTTAAACCCTGAAAAACTTAAACTAGCTAAAGTTGAGTTCGAAGCAATGCTAAAAGCGGGAATTTGTCAACCAAGTAAAAGTCCTTGGGCAAGCCCATTGCACATAGTACCCAAAAAAGGCGGCACATGGCGTTTTTGCGGTGATTATCGTGCTTTAAATGCCGTTACAATTCCTGATCGATATCCCTTACCTCACATCCAAGATGTAACACACATATTTGCAAACAAACAAATTTTTTCAAAAATCGATCTCGTTAGCGCATACAATCAAATCCCAATAGCAGAAGAAGACAAAGAGAAAACTGCAATCATTACACCCTTCGGCTTATTTGAATTCAATGTGATGACTTTTGGTCTCAGAAACGCATCTCAAACTTTTCAACGTTTCATGAACAGTATTTTTCACGATCTTGATTTCGTCGTTGTCTACATCGATGACATTTGCATAGCTTCAAATGACATGAGCGAACATCGAAAACATTTGAAAATTGTCTTACAACGTCTTAAAGAAAAAAACATTAAAATCAACCTTGCCAAATGCGAATTTGGACAACAAAAAATCACTTTTCTCAGTCACATCGTCACAAAAGATGGCATTTTACCAAAAACTGAAAAAGTTGATGTCATTAAAAATTTCAAAAAACCTGAAAAAGCACACGAACTCCGTAGTTTTTTGGCAATCCTTAACTCATATCGTCGCTTTCTACCGAATGCTGCTCAAATCCAAGGCAAACTTCAGCTGCTAATAAAAGGCAACAAAAAAAAGATAATTCGCAAATTGCTTGGAACGACGATGTATCTTTAGCATTTGAAAAATGTAAAGCTGATATCGCCAACGCTGTCCTGTTAGCTCACCCAATTCCCAATACAACTTTGGCATTACACGTGGATGCTAGTAATCACGCAATAGGGGCAGCCCTTCACCAAATCAACAATGGTCAACTTCAACCATTAAGTTTCTATTCCAAACGATTAACCGATACCCAAAAGCGTTATAGCACCTATGATCGTGAACTTTTGGCAATCTTTCAGGCAATCAAACACAACAAATTTATGATCGACGGACGCAATTGCATTGTGTATACTGACCATAAACCATTAACATTTGCCTTTCGACAAAATCCCGACAAAGCTTCACCCAGACAAGCACGTCAACTTGATTTCATTGGTCAATTCACAACGGACATTCGTCACATTTCCGGCAAAGATAACGTTGTTGCAGACTTATTGTCGCGCATTGAAGAAATCAAAGTTAACGATATCAGCTTAGAAGTTCTAGCAAATTCTCAAATAAACGACAACGAACTAAATGACATTCTGGAAGGAAAAATCCCATGTTCTTTAAATTTGAACAAAATTTATCTTCCTGGTTCTAATCTGCACGTTTATTGCGACACATCTTCTAAGCAAATCAGACCCTTTATCGTCGGTAACATGCGAAAGAGAATTTTCAATCTGGTGCACAACATCTCGCATCCTGGTAAAAGGGCTTCTGTCAATTTATTAACCGAACGTTATGTATGGCCAAACATCAAATCGGATGTCTCTAAATGGTCAAGTGAATGTGTTAATTGCCAAAAAAGCAAAGTTCACAAACATAACAAAACTGCTTTAGCTAATTTCAATGCACCTGACGGTCGTTTCAAACACATAAATATTGATATCATTGGACCTTTGCCGTTATCCAAGGGATTCCGTTATTGCTTAACATGCATTGATCGTTTCTCACGCTGGCCAGTTACAATCCCCATCGAAAACATGACAGCTGAAACGGTAGCCAATGCACTCATTCGTGGATGGATTTCACACTATGGCGTACCATTATATGTCACAACCGATCAAGGTCGACAATTCGAATCGAATGTATTCAAAGAATTGAATCGTCTTCTTGGTTGTAAACACATCCGTACCACTCCCTATCATCCACAAGCCAACGGCTTGATTGAACGTTTCCATAGAACTCTGAAGGCATCAATCATGTGTCATCAAAACGAAACTTGGTATGACGTGTTACCTTTAATCATGCTCGCATTAAGAACGACAATTAAAAATGATTTACAAGCTTGTTCAGCTGAATTGTTATACGGCACAACTTTAAGATTGCCGGGCGATTTTCTCGATGACAAAACTACTGATCTCTCGACAGATTTTGTTAAAAATCTAAAAAACGTCATGAACCAAATCAAAACCATTGTCACTTCGAATCACTCTGTGAACCATTGTTTCATTCAAAAAGAACTTTCGAATTGATGGCCCATTTGAAGTTGTTAAACGAAAAGAAAAAAATTTCGACATTCGGGTAAATGGAAGATTGGTAACGGTATCATGTGACCGTTTAAAAGCAGCTGTATCATATAAGGATAATAATGAAACGAATACCAAAAATTTTATTGTAAAAAATAATGTTAAAGAAAACAATGAACCTCTTAGTCAAAAATTTGAACATGCCAAAAAATCCAATAACGTTAACTGTGTACCCACAGAAGTTAGAGCACGATCAGGAAGACTGATTAGAAAACCCAATCGTTTTGTAACTTTTTCAACGTGATCGGTGGATCACTGGTGGGGGAGTATGTGGCGGTTTACTAACTAGCCTTTTTACAATAGTCAATGAGAGTCAATTTACTTCGCGACACGATTCACATGTCATTCAATGATAAATGTCAAAATGAGTTTTATACTCTTTCTTACTTTGTTCTTTGTTCGAGCGGCCGTGACAAGCGCACGCATTCATCATAAATTTGTAAAAACTAAATCGCAAACACTGTGGTTCATCCGCGAATAAAATCAAGAAATATTTATATAAAGTTATACAGTGTGTTTCCTTGATTCGGCAGCGATAAAGCGTTTCATTAGAAACCATCATTTGTTGGAATAATTCTGCCGACAAAGAAGCCCACAGATAGATCAAGTACCTAAAAATGCACTGATATCTAATGTATACAATAGAAATAGAAATATTTACACATGTGTACAAACACAACCAAACATACATACATAATTAGAATAGGAACATAGTTGTAAGAAATTGTATATAAACCCTTTTTATTTTTAAATAAATTAGAATTAAACGAATTCTCAAGAGGAAAGATCATCCACTTCTTTTTCAATATTTTTCTTGCTTCCCCCCACCAGTGGTAAGGGGCAAGAATAAATAACACTGGTCGACGGCCAAAATTTATCAGAGACGCCGTTATGAAATTCGTATGTAAAACCACCCCCTGATTTCGAAAATCGAGTTCATTTTTGATTCTATGGTACCGTTTTTGAGATATTTGCAATTTACCGTTATTCGAAAAAACCAAAAAGATGGCTCCCTTTAATTACCTATATCTCACGGGTCAAGCAATTGCAAATAAGTTTACATAATTGGAAAGATGATAAAATTTTCTATAAATGCATCATACATTGTTTTTTGCTCAACCATATAGTTTTCGAGATATTAGCTCATCATTTCAGATTTTTGTTTTTTTTTATGAAAAAATATGAAAAAAATTACTTTTTGCGAGGGCAGCATTCCAAAACCACAACTTTTTTCCAAATATTTTTTATTTACGTAAAGCTCTGTTTAATTAGAAAAAAGATAAGCTATCATCGAAGAAAATCAATGCAAAACTACGTAAGTTATAAGCGATCAAATAAAAATACCCAGGTTGCGCAATTTCAACGTATACCTCAAAACGTACGTATGGTATAAAGAAGAGTGAAATATCTAGCTATGCTCTGTTCCTATTTAGTTAAAAGTTCAATTTATGAATGAAATTACCCATATTTTTAACTTTTTTTTTTAATTTATTTATGTTTGTACTATATTCTAACAATCTTTATCTTAATTTTATTTTACTATGTAGCCGAAATAATTATGTGTTCGACTTTGACGCTTATTCAGTTTAGGATCGGTTTCTCTTATGAGAAACCAGCAGTAATCACCCATCATTGCGACGTCCCAGAATCCTTGATATCGATTTTCAATTAATTTCATTTGCTGATGAAACCTTTCGCCATGTTCGTCACTTTCGTCGCCAAGATTTGCCGGAAAAAAGCTCAAATGTGAGTGCAGAAAGTGAATTTTTAACGACATATTTACGCCTGGAAAGAAAATATTAGTTAGGTAAACAAGTTATAGAATTTTGGGGAATTAATTTTAATAAGCCTTTAATATTTACCCATTTTCGCATAATTATTGATTAAGTCGTTCACTATCTGCTCGTAGTTAGGGCTTTTGTGTCTACCGAGAAAAGAAGCAACGACGTTTTCACGACGTTTTTGTTTTGCTTCTATTGTTACTATTATTTGTATTTGAATTGGAATTAGTATTTGACGCGTATTATTATTGTTGTTATTCTGTTATCTATTTCCATTATAATTCCTATATCTTTGATTGTTGTTGCCGTTGTAGTTGCTGTTGTATGCAAATGAATTATTATTCTATTACCAGTATAGCCGCGGTTTGGGTAAAAGCCACGATAACTACCACGTGAATTTATGAGTGTGTTGTTACCACGTGATCGAAAAGCTAAAACCTGACCATCGGTTTCTACGTTGTTTTGTTCTACGATTAGTTTCGCTACTACGTCTTTCGGATCTGTAAATGCCGTTGAGGCTATAGTGGTTTTTACTAAATTTGATTTTGCATTTACACGACACACGTTAACAGTTTGTTCGACTGCCATTTCATGAGCTTTTGCTTGAGTGATCCCTTCAATAATAAGAGACCGCTCAAGTGAGTCAGCTAAATCTTCAACTTTTTTGGCAAAATCTGTGTAATTGTTATTGCTAACGTGCAACGCTGCAATTCTCCCTGCAACAACTTTCGAGTTATCCGGTTTTATTCTGTTACGTAGAGCTACTTTAACTTCGTTGACTGAAGTTACTTGTCTTGGTATTGCTTCACGGGCTTTACCCTCTAGTTTTGATTTTATGAACGCTATAAAAATATCGGTTAGATCTGCCGTAGCGAATTGTTCAAGTACTGCAATTTTGTCTATAAAGGAGTCAAGTGCTAGAGGATCACCACTGTAGTTTTCTATAATAGAATTAGCACATGTGTTAATGAAAGCTTTCTTTTCCTCAATTGTTGCCATGATTTGATTGTTAAGCTCTGAAGCTGAATTAGCAGAAGGTGAGGCAAGGTTTATACTAATTGGATCGTTAAGATCTGGATTTACGTTAGAAGAAAGGTTAACTAGAGTTGTATTATTTGAGTAGATAAGCTGCGATTTAAAAGTAGAAAAAGTTGAAGTTGATTGTGCACTATTTGAATCGTTAAGATTAGAAGCTAAATTAGAAGTTAAGTTTTTACTGGAAGAATCTTCGAAGCCTGGAAAATCTGTTGACAATGAAAATCTATTTTCCTGGTTTGTGACCTCTTCGGTCGGAGATGAATTTAAACTTTCGTAGCTTGAAGCTGAAATATCGGAATCTGAGTCTGAATTTTTTTGCACTTGCTTACCATTTCTTAGGTACATATGTAGTTATCAGAATAGCAAAAATAATTCAGTTCAAACTATGAAATTAATAAAGTACTTATTCGAATGTCTGAGTTTATATTTGAAGCTGAACTGTTAAAGAAAAATTTTGATAAAGTGAAATGATTTGCTGGTGAATAGTCTCTACGGAAATATTTAACACTTTATTGGAAGAATTAATTGGAACTGCAATATACTTGTATGAAAAATTTATAAAAGAAATGTATTTGAATTCAAAATGTCACAAAAGTATATAGGTATGAATTGGTAAAAATTTCACAAATTTGGTAATCACGGACGCACCGCTTTATACGACAATCTCAAATTGGTTTTTCACGGAACCACCGCATGTATAAAAAAATGTAAATTGGTTTTTAACAAACCACCGTTTGTAAAAATTTAATTGGTTTTTCACAAACCACCGTTGTATCAAAATCCACATTTTACCATATGTACGTGGAAATGGGTCAAAATGCCTGAAAATTTGAAAAGAGAAATATTTGTAAAGGACTATTTGAAAAATTGGTTTAAGAACACGTCAAGAGTTTAGGGAATTACCGTTTACAAAAATCACACTTTGGGTTCACTTTAATTCACTTGTAACATACATAGCCGGTAAAGTTCACATGAAGAAGAAAATATACGTGTGCAAAAATAATTGTACACATGCAAGCAAAACAAGTGTAGTATGTTCGAATAGATGTAGCTAACTATATTGTAGGCTTAAACACATGTAAACTAATGAATTCATAAAAATTGAGAAATGTGAGTATAAAAATTGAGGTTATGTTGGGTGCTCCCGCGCCGCAGTCAGAAAAATTGAGGTTATTTTTGGGTGCTCCCTCGCCGCAGTCAAAAAAATTTGAGGTTATTTTGCGTACATAGGTATAAAATGGCGTTTTTCTGTGCCCACAAATGGCGTTTTTCTGTGCCCACACATGGATGCCCCAATTCAAAAAATTAGATTATTTTACTAGCGGCTGGCCCGCACGTCACGGTCGCCCTGTAGCAAAATGTTCCCAATCGTTACGTTGTAAAAAGGAATTGTTCTTACCAAATAACCAAAATGGGGAAACAATAATCCGGATTGTCGAGGTTCTGACGAGGTTGGTCCAAATATCCGAAAAAATGGAAGTTCTTGACAATACTTAGTGGGCGCGTGATGGCAGCAACAAAATGAAAAACGCAAGACTTTATAGTATGTCACATTAGAGCTTTATTTGTTCCAAATTGCTGTAATGCATGTAGCTTTTCCTTTATTTTTGAGCTGATTTGCAAACAGGGTTTGTTTTACCCAAAAAACTTAAACAAGGAATTCAATCATTATAATAATGTGTGTATCTGCATTTTTGCGTGCAGGGTCGCATTATTGCCGATGGGCATGTTATAAATGAAACATCAGCTGATTGATTTTGATGTGGTGTGTTTGAGTTTAGGGCGCTGTTACAATATCAAAAATACTTTCATAAAGCACTCGTGTTACGGTTTCTTGGGCCAAGGTTTTGATATATATCTCGAGACTCGAGTCAACCAGCAGTATTCTCATACCTATCAACTATGCAATCTAGGGCTAATCCCGGCCCTCATTTAGGTCAATATCTTAAGAAAAAAATTGGATATTGAAATAAACCCATAACCTTCTAATACCCCTTTTAATACCTTTCGTTTTATACTCATATCGCTAAAACTCATCCAGAGGTCCAAATTTGGGTCTATATCCCTGGTCTAAATTTAGGTTTATATCGCGAAAACGGATTGAGATATCGCAATAAACATATTCTACATTCTAGGGTTATTCGGATCCACGTGTTTGTCTCAAAGCTCTAGGCACCCAGCTTAGAACCAGACCTATTAAATTTGAATTAGCATTAGTAATAAATTAGTTGGATGCATATTTTAATTTCCAATGATCATTTCATTTCCTAAAAAATCAATTACTAATTGATTACCTCTAAAAAAACCATATGCATTTAATTAGCGAGCTTTGCTCATATTGCTTTATACAATGGTTTTTGTTATTGATATTAGAGAAAAATTGTAAAGATTACAAACGGCGATGGTTACTAGGACATGTTTCTGAATTTCATTTCCTAAAAAATCAATTACTAATTGATTACCTCTAAAAAAATCATATGTATTTAATTAGCGAGCTTTGCTCATATTGCTTTATACAATGGTTTTTGTTATTGATATTAGAGAAAAATTGTAAAGATTACAAACGGCGATGGTTACTAGGACATGTTTCTGAATTTCACTTCTTCATCAGCTAGCTTTTCGGGAGCTGAGCATTGAACTCGAATCTCCAACATTCATATCAGTGTTCACAAGAATTGCCTTTTTTAGTTTCTCTTCCTTTTATTCACCATTTAGGCACATACACTCTGTATGTAGTTTATTCCTAATGGTGTGGATATGATTTTAGGCGCGCTTATAAAAGCTTAGTAACATTTGTTCGGATTTTTACAGTATTTGTTTTTTTTTTTTTAATACAACCGCTGTTACTATTGTATCAATATGATCATATGTATTTAATTAGCGAGCTTTGCTCATATAGCTTTATACAATAGTTTTTGATATTGATACTAGAGAAAATTGTAAAGATTACAAACGGCGATGGTTACTAGGACGTGTTTCTGAATTTCACTTCTTCACCAGCTAGCTTTCCAACATTCATATCAGTGCAAAGGCAGATAGCCATATGAATGTCCCGTTGCTCGCTGTACAATTGGTCTCTAAGAATTGCCATTTTTAGTTTTTATTCCTTTTATTCACCATTTAGGCACATACACTCTGTATGTAGTTTATTCCTAATGGTGTGGATATGATTTTAGGCGCGCTTATGAAAGCTTAGTAACATTTGTTCGGATTTTTACAGAATTTGTTTTTTTTTTTAATACTTCCGCTGTTACTATTATATCAATATGATCATATGTATTTAATTAGCGAGCTTTGATCGTATTGCTTTATACAATGGTTTTTGTTATTGATATTAGAGAAAAATTCTAAACATTACAAACGGCGATGGTTACTAGGACATGTTTCTGAATTTCATTTCCTAAAAAATCAATTACTAATTGATTACCTCTAAAAAAATCATGTATTTAATTAGCGAGCTTTGCTCATGATGCTTTATACAATGGTTTTTGTTATTGATATTAGAGAAAAATTGTAAAGATTACAAACGGCGATGGTTACTAGGACATGTTTCTGAATTTCACTTCTTCATCAGCTAGCTTTTCGGGAGCTGAGCATTGAACTCGAATCTCCAACATTCATATCAGTGTTCATAAGAATTGCCGTTTTTAGTTTCTATTCCTTTTATTCACCATTTAGGCACATACTCTCTGTATGTAGTTTATTCCTAATGGTGTGGATATGATTTTAGGCGCGCTTATGAAAGCTTAGTAACATTTGTTCGGATTTTTACAGTATTTGTTTTTTTTTTAATACAACCGCTGTTACTATTATATCAATATGATCATATGTATTTAATTAGCGAGCTTTGCTCATATTGCTTTATACAATGGTTTTTGTTATTGATACTAGAGAAAATTGTAAAGATTACAAACGGCGATGGTTACTAGGACGTGTTTCTGAATTTCACTTCTTCACCAGCTAGCTTTCCAACATTCATATCAGTGCAAAGGCAGATATCCATATGAATGTCCCGTTGCTCGCTGTACAACTGGTCTCTAAGAATTGCCATTTTTAGTTTTTATTCCTTTTATTCACCATTTAGGCACATACACCCTGTATGTAGTTTATACCTAATGGTGTGGATATGAATTTAGGCGCGCTTATGAAAGCTTAGTAACATTTGTTCGGATTTTTACAGAATTTGTTTTTTTTAATACTTCCGCTGTTACTATTATATTAATATGATCATATGTATTTAATTACCGAGCTTTGCTCGTATTGCTTTATACAATGGTTTTTGTTATTGATATTAGAGAAAAATTCTAAAGATTACAAACGGCGATGGTTACTAGGACATGTTTCTGAATTTCACTTCTCCATCAGCTAGCTTTTCGGGAGCTGAGCATTGAACTCGAATCTCCAACATTCATATCAGTGCAAATGCCTTTAGCTACTCTCTAATATCAATAACAAAAACCATTGTATAAAGCAATATGAGTAAAGCTCGCTAATCAAATACATATGATCATATTGATATAATAGTAACAGCGGAAGTATTAAAAAAAAAAACAAATACTGTAAAAATCCGAACGAATGTTACGAAGCTTTCATAAGCGCGCCTAAAATCATATCCACACCATTAGGAGTAAACTACATACAGAGTGTATGTGCCTAAATGGTGAATAAAAGGCATAGAAACTAAAAAAGGTAATTCTTAGAGACCAATTGTACAGCGAGCAACGGGACATTCGTATGGCTGAGTAGCTAAAGGTATCTGCCTTTGCACTGATATGAATGTTGGAGACTCGAGTTCAATGCTCAGCTCCCGAAAAGCTAGCCGATGAAGAAGTGAAATTCAGAAACATGTCCTAGTAACCATCGCCGTTATCGAAAATAGTCAAAAGTAATCAAAAAGGGTTTTTCTTTTGTCTTGTTGAAAGAACACACTCTTTTGTTGCATGCACGGGATCATTTCTACATGCAATTACATTTGATGATGCGATAATAAATCGTTAGCCTTTATCTAGGCATATAGGTACCTACTAACAAATCGTTCCTAACTATTACGGTATCTGCAAACATCTTGCGGAGAAGCGCGAATTGGTTTGCGACAAAACAATATGTATGAGTAATACTACTTAGTTTTATAGTTTGACTTCAAACCAAAACTTTCATCTAAACTTTTATCCTTAACTATTATCAGTTGTTTAACCAAAGGTTGTCATATCCCATATAAATTTATTAACATATGTCCATGTACAATAGGTTGAAATTTTGTTTGGAATTCCTGATGATTATGTCGAGTTGTGTTGGTAGTATGCTCCGCCAACTACATGGACGGTCCTGGGCTTAACTTCCAGTCAAAAAATCGGAATTGATTTGGCAAAGCCTCCTTGTTTATTTCTGCCATGAAAAGCTTCTTAGTGAAAACTAATGTAGGTCCCGTCCCAATTTGTAGGGAAAATTAAAAGGAGCACGACGCAAATTGGAATGGAATCTCCTCGGAGGTAAATCGCGCCAAGTATTCGCAGACCTAGTGACTATACTTCCAAAAGTTTATAAAAATGGGTCCAGTAGTTCGGAGCATATTCAAGATAAACATACAAATAAGTATTTTCTCTTTATAATATTAGTTAGTTAAGACTAAAATTAAACTAATCTTATACAAGTTTATATGTGTATTTTTTACTTTAATTTTATTTTTGGCATTATTTGCAGATTAAGATTCCTATCAAAAATTCGTCTTCTTTGAGAGCAAAGGATGTATCCGTTATCATAGGAAAAAGTTCTCTATTAGTCGGACTAAAAGGGCAGGAACCTATCTTAAATGGCACACTTTGTGCAGAAATCAAGCAAGAGGATTCTGTTTGGGTGCTTCAAGACAATAAGACTATCCTCATTACTTTAGAAAAGGTAAGCAACAGATTAGTTATTACTTCTAATAAATTTTTTTTTTGTTGGCAAGAGTTGAAATGTTGCACAAATACCAGCGAAATGAATCTTAATTCAAAATTGATATGTCCTTGAAAGATTTCAATGCTATTTTGAACAGTTCCTTTTGTCCGCCTGGCGCTTTAATTCCGGGGTTCAAATATACGCCGAATACGACTTTTAAAAATGTGGCGATAAACCCAAATACGATACTGCTTCAAAAAACTAAGAGGTAACCGGATAAGCATATATTACCAAAACGTAAAGAGGTTCAAATACAAAACTAACCGAACTTTACTTAAAATCTCTTGACTGCTACTTATTGTTTTTGTTTATATCGGCCTATTGATAAAGGATTCCTGGTTCGAATTCGAGCTCAAGGCCTTTTACAATAATTAAACGGTTTTATTTAGCTTGACCTGACTGACGGGTCGGTCGGCCCCACGGCCATTGTGAACGAATTTTGTAATTAAAATTTTAAGTAACTTCCCGATAAGCTACAAGATAAAACTTGGAATAAAAAAAAACTCCGATAGGTGCCGCATGGATCGAAATGTTTCAAAAAATCGTATTTGTGGTCCATATTTGGAACACATAACACATACATGAATAGAAAGCGACATATGAAAAAAATTGTCGCCAGGTGGCGCAAGGATCGCGATATTCAAAAAAATCGTATTTGTTGTCCGATTAGGCTCATATTGGAACACATATTACATACATGAACAGAAAGCGCCACACGAAAAAAAAATCGCTGCCAGGTGGCGCAAGGATCGGGATATTAAAAAATCGTATTTTTGGTCTGATATTACATACAGAAATAGAAATCACTTCATGAAAAAAAATCCTACTAGATGTGGCAAGGATCGAGGTATTAAAAATACTCGTATTTGTGATCCGATTTGGCTCACATTTGGAACAAATATGCCATACAGTCAGGTAGAAGTGAATCAAAATATTTTGGAGTTCGAGTAGGGACAAGCATGCGTGGCGCCGAGTATAGTAGTCTTTGGAAGGAGTATGTGACCTAGATTGTAACAAATTGTCAGGAAAGAGTCCGTGTAACAAAATGAACTAAATAAATTTGATCTGGTAACCTTGCCGTGCGCGGACGTGTTTTTGATCGCTCTTCGAATTGTTATTCTTTTTAATTTGTAACAAGTTTTATCTTTTATAAATATTCATTAATATAATAGAAAACAGTTTATAAGTTCGTATTAAATCTTTACACAGTGGAATATACATAGTGGCTTTTTGTGCAATTTAAACATTCAGTCTGTGTGTTCATAGATCATAGATTTTCACAAAAATTTGTGATAACTGCATACCTTTTTGTTGGTAGCTGCTATTAGCAAGTCATTGTGTGCCCTTTTTGCTTTCTGTTGTGTCCGCTGCTAGCTATACGCTGTCTTGCGATTTGCATCCAGTGCTCCAAAATAATTCTCGCTCATATTTTTTGAACAGCTGTTCAATTTATCCTATACTTATAGTTTCTTTTGCCTATTTTTCTTTTGGGTTTGTTTAACTTTGCAATTATGTTGGATTGCTGTGTCAAGAAGTGCACCAATCAAAAGAAAACTTCCCGTGGTGATACTTATGTTTGTTGTTGGCTCTGTGATAATATGGCTCATGTTATCTGTGCCGGTTTCTCTCACATAGGCCGTCGGGTTGGTGACCTAATATCCAGCAAAATTGGACTGAACTGGGCATGTCATGATTGTCGTTCCGTAGAAAATGACATGCGAGCTTTTATGAGGCAAACTCAGAAAGAGTTCAACAACATTTTTATTGGGTTTCGTGACCTTAACGAAAGATTCAAAACGATGTAAGCTCACTTTAAAAAATTGAAAGTGATATCTGAATCCCCAAAACGTAAGAAATGTATGCCCAACAATGATTTGTCTTCGAGTCAGGGGCAAAGCTGTCCTCCTAAGTATGTCCCTTCAACCGCGTTGACTGATACGAACAGGCTTGCCAAAGACGTTATGAACAATGCAGCTCAGGAATCTCCACAAAGCTCTATCGAGACTTCTAGCGAGACGATCTCTGGCAAATTAAATGATGCACCAACTAATAGTGGTACCTTTGCGGCTGTTTGTTCTACGTCACCAATGTTGATTTGGCTGGACTCCCCAATTCATCCTACACCTCCACCGGCATCTTTAGCTCCAACAATAACAGTTACCGATACTGACGTTGTTGCTAGCGATACAAGTGTACCTGAAAAAAATAGTACTTCATTGACGGGCTCGATAACCAACGCTAGGTCAAGCAATGCGTTTTCTGTCAACTGTTCTACAACGGCCGCACCTTCCCAGCTCTCTGGTGCGCTATCCGCTACTCCTTTGCAGGTGACTGCCGTGCCACCTCGTAGGGTTGTATTTGTGTCCCGATTACACTTCTCGCTTACCGAAAATGATATTGCTCATTGGTGTTGCACCCACTAGTAACATCATTGTGTATAAATTTAACTTTAAATATGAGAGAGACATCTCCTCATTTAAAATATCTCTTTCAGATGAATATATCGATAAGGTACTTGATTCCTCTTTTTGGCCTAAGCATACTGTGGTTCACTTGTTCACAAGAAAGGCGAGGGCCGAACCTGTTTTATTACAGCCAAAAACGGTTTGACGAACACAGTAATAAAAACACAAAGCTAATTGCTGATCTGTCCCGTCTTCTCATTAATTACCAAAATGTTCGTGGTTTACGATCAAAACTTGTTCCATTCTTCCTTAATTCTTTCAACTTTTCTGCACAAGTTGTAGCTTTTACGGAGACCTGGCTAAAGCCTGATAATTACAATTCTGAGGTTTTTTCAAATAAATATGCTGTTTATCGGCGTGATCGCATCTCTAGAACGGGAGGTATCCTTATTGCTGTTGAATCTAACCTATCATCTGAGTTGATTTCGCTGGACAATATCTCTCATATCGAATTCATAGCAGTTAGGCTTTCATTCGGTAGCTATAGCGTAATTGTTTGCTGTTGCAGTTGGGAGATAACGATCGACTTGTTGTTGGTGACTTTAACTTGCCAACAGTTAGTTGGGTTAATATAAGTGATTCAAACTTTTTAACTCCCACTGCTCAACATGAATTTCTGAATTGCTTGTTAGACTCATCTCTTTTACAGATTAACAATGTTCCAAATAGTGGAAATAAAATGCTGGATCTAGTATTTGTGGATGGCTCGGTGGGTACTGCCCTTACGCAAATCCCACCTTTATCCCTTCCAGAAGACCTTCTTCACCCTACGCTAGAGATATCACTTGATATCAGCCTACCCCGTAGGATTCAAGTACAGTCTCGTCCCCGATCTAGATGCTTCTACAAAGCCAATTTCATTACTCAGTTCATTACACAGTAATAAAAACACAAAGCTAATTGCTGATCTGTCCCATCTTCTCATTAATTACCAAAATGTTCGTGGTTTACGATCAAAACTTGTTCCATTCTTCCTTAATTCTTTCAACTTTTCCACACAAGTTGTAGCTTTTACGGATACCTGGCTAATGCCTGATAATTACAATTCTGAGGTTTTTTCAAATAAATATGCTGTTTATCGGCGTGATCGCATCTCTAGAGCGGGAGGTATCCTTATTGCTGTTGAATCTAACCTATCATCTGAGTTGATTTCGCTGGACAATATCTCTCATATCGAATTCATAGCAGTTAGGCTTTCATTCGGTAGCTATAGCGTAATTGTTTGCTGTTGCAGTTGGGAGATAACGATCGACTTGTTGTTGTTGGTGACTTTAACTTGCCAACAGTTAGTTGGGTTAATATAAGTGATTCAAACTTTTTAACTCCCACTGCTCAACATGAATTTCTGAATTGCTTGTTAGACTCATCTCTTTTACAGATTAACAATGTTCCAAATAGTGGAAATAAAATGCTGGATCTAGTATTTGTGGATGGCTCGGTGGGTACTGCCCTCACGCAAATCCCACCTTTATCCCTTCCAGAAGACCTTCTTCACCCTACGCTAGAGATATCACTTGATATCAGCCTACCCCGTAGGATTCAAGTACAGTCTCGTCCCCGATCTAGATGCTTCTACAAAGCCAATTTCATTATGCTCAATGATCTGTTGGCTTCCCATGATTGGTCGGATCTCTATGCTTGCACTGATGTCGATTCGGCAATCTATATTTTACAGTACGCTAGATGCCTTCTTTGATACCTGCATTCCTACTCGCTATATCCTATGTTCGAATAAGCCCCCTTTGTTTTCAAGGCAACTTATCAGGCTTAATAACATTAAATCTAGGTTTTATAAGAGATTCAAGAAATCTGGAGCTTCTGCAGACCTCTCTAAATATCTAATAGCTCGTTCTAAATTTCACTGTCTTAATCAGCTTTGTTATAAAAATTACTTGAGTTGTTGTAAAGCCCAATTTTTTAAAAATCCAAAAAAGTTTTACAGGTTCGTAAATTCAAAGCGGAAAACTTCTGGGTATCCTTCCTCATTAACCTTTGGATGTAAAAAAGCTTGCACTGATGACGACGTTGCTGAACTATTTTCTGAGTTCTTTAAGTCCACGTATTCATCGAGTGGTTTTCATTCCGGTCAATACCCCTATCGCTTAGATAGTTCGAATTCCATTAAGAATCCTGCTATTGATGGTAATATTGTTCTTCAGAGTCTTCAATCTTTGAAGCCCACCTTTTCTCCAGGACCAAACGGTGTTCCTAGTTGCGTGCTTAGGTACTGCGCCGAAAACATGTATGAGCCTATTTTAAAATTATTTGAGCTATCTCTGGGATCTGCGTCATTCCCACCACTTTGGAAACAATTTTTTATTATACCCCTGCATAAAAAATGTAGTAGGTCAAAAGTTGAAAACTACAGGGGTATTGCTCAACTTTCAGCCATTCCTAAAGTCTTTGAACAGATTGTTACCAGTCAACTCCAATATCAGTTTTCTAGTCTTTTATCTCCATGCCAACACGGTTTCATTCATCAAACGTCAACCACTACAAATTTGCTTGTATTCACCTCTATAGTTATGGAGGGATTTTTAGCGAACAAGCGAACGGATGTCATCTACACGCACTTCAGCAAAGCATTTGATACCGTCAACCATGAGTTACTTATTCATAAACTTGATTTACTGGACTTTCCGTTTCACCTATTAATGTGGCTGAAATGCTATCTTTCTAACCGGACCCAAAAAGTCCTGTTCAAGTGCAATCTGTCGGAATCGTTCGGAGTTTCCTCCGGTGTACCCCAGGGAAGTCATCTAGGCCCTTTGCTCTTTACCCTTTTCATTAATGACTTGCCACAGACAGTATTATATTCCCATACTATAATGTATGCGGATGATGTAAAACTTTGCTACACTTACTGTCCTACCGATTTCCAATGTTGGTGCACAACAAATTTACTAGCTTTAAATTGCTCTAAATGTAAGCATATGACATTTCACCGAGTGAAGCCTTTTATTTAATTCTCATCAACGCCCTAGATTGATGAGGAGTGTGATGACTAGTACCTGGGACCTACTTAATTATTTTCTAGCTTTTGGTATTATCTATATATTAATAAGCTAACAAAATTTCCATACAATCAATTGACAGGCTGTTTCGCATATTTAGCATACGTAAAATCATATAAAAGTTATATGAATCGATTCGTATGGATCAGCCGCAGTGCATAGGCCTATTTTTGTTAACAAATACTACTGTATTTGTTTATAATTAATAGAAAAAGTTTTTTGTAAATTAGAACGATCTCTCCAAATATCGAAATTTACGAAAGCGCACCATCTGTAGGAGCAATTATTTCAGTGCTCTAAGACACAAACCTACATATTATGTAACCCCGCTGAATTCGAAATTCGAAAAGCTGCGTAGTCGTGTTTCACCTACATACATATGCGTATGTTTAGATAAAGTACGTCTTATACTGAACAAAAAAAAAACAACAAGTAAGGAAGGCTAAGCTGAGCGCTTTAGAGACAAAATAAGGGAAAATCATCATGTCGGAAAATAAACCTAGGGTAAGCCTGGAATGTGTTTGTATGACATGGGTATCAAATGGAAGATATTAAAGAGTATTTTAAAAGGAATTGGGCCATAGTTCAATAGGTCGACGTCTTTTCGGGATATCGCCATAAAGGTGGACCAGGGTGACTGTAGAATGTGTTTGTACGATATGGGTATCAAATGAAAGGTGGTAATGAGTATTTTAAAAGGGAGTGATTCCTTAGTTCTATAGGGGGACGCCTTTTCGAGATATCGCCATAAATGTGGACCAGGAGTTACTCTAGAATGTGGTTGTACCATATGGGAATCAAATGAAAGGTGTTAATGAGTATTTTAAAAAGGAGTGGGCCTTAGTTCTATAGGTAGACGCCTCTTCGTGATATCGCCATAAAAGTGGCTCAGAGGTGGCTCCAGAATGCGTTTGTACGATATGGGTATCAAATTGAAGGTATTAATGGGGGTTTTAAAAGGGAGTGGCCCTTAGTTGTATATATGAAGCCGTTTTTGAGATATCGACCAAAATGTGGACCAGGATGACCCAGAACATCATCTGTCGGGTACCGCTAATTAATTTATATATGTACTACCACGAACAGTATTCCTGCCAAGATTCTAAGGGCTTTTGATTTCGCCCTGCAGAACTTTTTCATTCTTCTAATTAATATGGTAGGTGCCACACCCATTTTACAAAGTTTTTTCTAAAGTTATATTTTGCGTCAATAAACCAATCCAATCACCATGTTTCATCCCTTTTTTCATATTTGGTATAGAATTATGGTATTTTTTTCATTTTTCGAAATTTTCGATATTGAAAAAGTGGGCGTGGTCATAGTCGGATTTCGCCCATTTTTAATACCAAGATAAACTGAACTAAGTTTAGTAAAGATATATCGATTTTTGCTCAAGTTATCGTGTTAGCGGCTGCGCGGAAGGACAGACGGTCGACTGTGTATAAAAACTGGGCGTGACTTCAACCGATTTCGCCCATTTTAACAGAAAACAGTTATCGTAGAAGCTATGCCCCTACCAAATTTCACAAGGATTGGTAAATTTTTGTTCGACTTATAGCATTAAAAGTATTCTAGACAAATTAAATGAAAAAGGGCAGAGCCATGCCCATTTTGAAAATTTCTTTTATTTTTGTATTTTGTTGCACCATATCATTGCTGGAGTTGAATGTTGACATAATTTACTTATAAATAAAAAATAATAAATGTAAGGCGCGATAACCTCCGAAGAGATCTAAGGCCGAGCTTCTCTTCCAATTTGCGTCGTGCTCCTCTTGATTTTCCCTACAAATTGGCCGGACGGGACTTACATGTTTTATGCCGACTCCGAACGGCATCTGCAAGGCAGATGAGTTTTCACTGAGAGGTTTTCATGGCAGAAATACACCCGGAGCGCTTGCGAAACACTGCCGAGGGGCGACCCCGCTTAGAAAAATTTTCTTCTAATTGAAAAACCTTATTTCTAAAAATTTGATGTTGCTTTGCCCAGGGTGTGAACCCAGGGCATACGGTGTGGTAGGCGGAGTACGCTACCATCACACCACGGTGGCCGCCATATATTACATTTTTTGTTAAAATTTAACTTTAAAATTTTTTTTAAAAAGTGGGTGTGTTCGTCATCCGATTTTGCTAATTTTTATTTAGTACACATATACATAGTAATAGGAGTAACGTTCCTGCCAAATTTCTTCAACGACGGCCAAATTACAGCTTGCAACACTTTTAAATTAACATCTTTTAAAAGTGGGCAGTGCCACGCCCATTGCCCAAAATTTTACAAATTTTCTATTTTGCGTCATGAGGTCAATCCACCTACCAAGTTTCATCGCTTTAGCCGTGTAATGGCGCCTAAGTTCAATCTCACCACAGCAAACATTCATCAGCTGATGTAGCGCATGAGCGAATGCAACCCAGTGCGTGTGGTAGATATTTTTTGAACTAGAAAAAATACCAGACACTTTGAGAGCGATCATATACTGAGCTCATTAATTATACTTACACATTTCGGTACGCTTCGTCTAAACTCAAATATTCATAAGTTTTATTAAAAGATATAAGTTATAAAAAAGTGCAACTAGACACATATAAAAAAGGTGTCCATAAGTAACCTGCAGTGTTTTAATTATATGGCACAACGTCTTGTGTTGGATGGTAAAGTATAGCCAGTCAATATAATTGGAAATCTGCAAATCTTATTTGCCCTTCTGCTAAGTTCGAATCACTAAACTATTGAATAAATAACTTCAATATTGCATAATGGAAAATGGCCTTTATTAAAGTACTTCACAATAACACTTATACTTTGCAACTAGCTTGCTTAACAACCAAACTGATTGATAGCTCAAAAGAAACTCTACTTTCAAAATAATGCTGCTATGGCTCGCTAGATAGCGTCTTAATCGAAACTGCTTGATAGCTCAACTCAAACTGAATTTCAGCGCCTCTACATATGCTGCCTTTTATACTCTCTGATTTCAACGTTTGCATCTTCTAGGCACTTCCATTTCCAGAATCTACTAATTGCCATCAGCTCTCAAACTTCTCAGCTGTAACTACAATTGCACGATTTTATAGCTTCTCTCATTGCATACTTTCAGGAGTATCTCAGATAAATGCATGTGTTTGTGCATTGATTCTCCGCTGCTCGTATACGTACATGGTACATATGTGTAGACGCAATTATTGTTTCGTTTATGTAGATACATAATGATTGATCTATGGATGTGCATGAATCACTGTTTAGCATCGGCTTAGAGATAGCAGCACACCTTAGTTTTGCTAATATTCGTAACAATATCTAGTGAACGCAACGGTTCATGCAATTTATAATTTTTAAAAGTTCTGAAATATCCCTTTCCTCGCCAAAGTGCCCATAATCCATAATTTGGCCAACACTGTCATCAGTTTCTATACGTTCCGACATCAAACTTACTAGCTGCTAAACTTTTGGATTCATTCCAACGTTGCCACCAATAGGACATATACATATATTATATATATATGTGACATATACATATATTATATATATATGTATGGGGTATTCCATCCCATTTCGACCAATTTTGAACCCGAACCCTTTAGAATTGGCTGAAAGATTTTCTTCTTTTTCTAGCTTACGAAAGACGTTTTTCAGAAGTTTTTCAAATTTTTTCATCCAACTCAAAAAAAGTTATGAATTTAAAAAAAACACCGTTTTTGTTTTCAAAATGCTATAACTTTTTCAAAAATTGACCGTTTGGGATCTTTTTTTTTTAAATATGTTTTGAATGTACTTTTCGGAAAAAATTCAAAAAAATTTTTAAAGTTTTTTTTTTGTAATTTTTCAGTTTTTCAAGATTTTTCGAATTTCGCTCTTTTTTTCTCATAAAAAACTTCAATCAATTCTGCAATCATCCCCACTAATCCCGGAGTGGGCCGAGAATTTTTTTTTTATTTAATTGAAAAAAAAACTTAAAAATTGTTTATGTATTTTTTCCGAAAAGTACATTTAAAATCATATTTAAAAAAAAAAAAAAAAGATCCCAAACGGTCAATTTTTGAAAAAGTTATAGCATTTTGAAAACAAAAACGGTGTTTTTTAAAAATGCATAACTCTTTTTGAGTTGGATGAAAAAATTTTAAAAACTTCTGAAAAACGTCTTTCGTAAGCTAGAAAAAGAAGAAAAACTTTCAGCCAATTCTAAAGGGGTCGGGTTCAAAATTGGTCGAAAAATTTCAACTTTATTCTTGCGGCTGCAATGCAACCATCATTAAATGAATTTTTCATAATCATCCTTGCGTTCCATCCACCCAATCCTGTTTTGTGACGCTGCTGCACCGACGTATATGTATTTATATGTATATAAATCATTTTCCATATCTTCATACGCACATATGTATATCAAACATACATATTACATTTCTAAATTTCATATTTTCTTAAATTTTTACAAAAAGGTATGTACTGTAAATTTGTTATACATACAATACACATTTCAGAGCATTCGTGTGTTTTAAATTGCATGTGGACATCCTTTTGCATGTTACCTCAATACATTTTTACAGGTGATTTTGCAAACGGTACTTTGCGGAATTTGGTAATTCCAATATATAAAATATTTTAAATATTATTTCGGGTTTTGCATATAAGCATAATTGCCAAATCGGTACACCCTATCAATTTATTGCGTTTTAATTTAGTATATTACATTAAAAATTTTTCATTCCAATTTTTGCTGCTTCCTTTGAAATTTCTTTCCTGCACGTGTTCCTTACAAATTCTGTAGCAATTTTCTGAGTTTACAATACAGCTTCATTTATTCAGTTTAATTCCTCATACTGCCTTTCACTCATTTTACATGGTTATGTCCGCCGTGGAAGTCATTAGACCATCGATTAATAAAATTTCGAAATTAATCAAACATTTTATAACTGAAATTAATTATTCTTCTTATTAAACCACATAAAATTTAATAAGATCGGGTTTAATAATCCTCTGATTTGAAATTTTTTTTTTTCGATTTTGATTTTGGGTCTTAATTTTTTATAAACTTTTACCATTATTGACTTGTACTAAAACAAACTACGTTGCCTTTACTACGCTACTTTAACTATATACGTGCGCTGCGACAATAATTTTTTTAAATTCTTTAAATAACTTGTGTTTGAGTTTAAAAGGCTGTCAGATTTCGAAAGTGAACTTAAAATAAGACAAAGTGATTTCTTTAGATTAACGAAGCGAATTTTGCAAAAACGACCATTGTCAACGAATGCAAATAAATTAAAAGAATATAGGCTTTCACTCATTAAATCATATAATAATATAGTGTTATGTATTACTGATAATAGTTCAGACCTAACCTCAAACAATCACTAGCAAAGTTATCACGCTGTAAAGAACAATTAATTAAATGCTTTGATCGTTTAAAGTGCCAAACAATAGTCCCTATAGAATCATTAGCGACTATTAGTGAAGACGAGTCAGACGAAGAATTTTTCGATTTCAATTCTCAAAATTCAGAAAGTTTTAATACAAAACCAAGTTTATTATTGCCTTAAGAAAATCCATCAGCAGAAAGTAATTCACCTAATATTTTTTTCGATTTTAAACAACTTTTTGAAATGGCTACTTTAGAACAAAAGAAAAGTTTCGTTGGCCTTTGCGTTTCAACCATACGCGAAAATTATAGTGCAGATCCACTTGCTTTAGAATCATTTCTAGACAAAATTGATTTGATTGAAGGTTTAAGTGACGAAACTTGAACAGATACTTTTATTTCTTTTATAAAATCTAAACTCGAGGGTAAAGCCCGTAAGGCGATACCCACTCAAATTCTTTCTGTTTATGATATAAAAACAGCACTGCGAAATGGTATAAAACAAGACAAATCGAAGGTTGCGGCTGGAAAAAACGCAGCTTTACAAGTAAATAATAACAACTATATAGACTTTTCTAGACGTGTTGAGGAACTAGTCGACTCACTGGAACGCTCGCTCATTATAGAAGGCATCACACAAAAGAAAGCTCACGAAATGGCAATCGAGCAAACAGTAAATGTTTGTCGATTGAACGCTAGGTCAAGTTTAGTGAAATTAATTCTCGCTTCAACTACATTTACAGATTCCAAAGTCATCGTTGCCAAGCTAATAGTAGAACAGTCAAACGAAGTAAAAGAGCGTCAAGTATTAGCATTCAGGGGTCGTAGCAAGAACAACTTCAGAAATTTTCAAAATAATGGTAATTACAACAATTATAGACAACACAGACCAAATTTTTACAATAATAATAACAATTTTAATCGAGGAAATTATCGTTCAGGAAACGGAAACCGATTTCCGGGAAATAGGGGCAATAACAACAACAACGGCAACAACAATACTGACAATACAAACAACACGCGGACATCAAACACTAGAAATAGGACTGCAAATGTACGGACTTTAAACTCGAACGCCCCTCAGGAGCGAACACTGAGGGACGACGAGACAAACAACTAACGGATTCTTAATACAAATGTTTTCCTTCTAAAAGTATTTATTGCTTAAATTTAAATTATTCCGACTTTATACAGTTAAACATTACTGGTTCTAACAAATTTTGCACATTTCTTGTCGACACACAAGCCGACATCTCGTTAATAAAAATTTCTTGCATTAACAATATTTAATCAATTAATCACATTGATACAATTAATATCACTGGAGTTACTTCCGATACGGTTTCTATGCTAGGCACTTTTACAGCCAAGCTAAATTTTTCTAATTTTTTCATCAAACATACACTACACGTGGTAAATAATGATTTCAATTTTCCGACAGACGGAATACTAGGAAAAGATTTCTTAAAAGCAAACAAATGTAATATCAACTATGACACAAATTGTATTTCTTTTTGGATAGGAAACGAAAAAGTATCACTTCCAATCCTGCACGGAACGGAAGGTGATACTTGCGTTATTCCACCTCGATGCGAAGTTTTTCGAATTTTTGATTTAAACAAATAAACAGAACCACTCTTCCTGGTCTCACAAGAAATCACTAACGGAGTTTTCACAGCAAGATGTATCATAGATACAAGCAATCCTATTCTCAAAGTATAAATACAACAAACAGCATAAAATACATTAAAAATTGTAACATTCGGACTGAACCAATTTCTAATTATAACGTTTATAAAATCAACAAAGTAGTAAAATTTACTAGACTTCTGTTTAGAATATGCGGACGTTTTCGCACTTAACGACGACAAAATGACATTAAACAACTTTTACGAACAAAAACTAAGACTAAACGACGCAAGTTCAGTATACATGAGATATTACCGTTTACCATACTCTCAACGTGAAGAGATAGACAAGCAGGTTAACAAATTATTAGGAAACGACTTGATTGAGGAAAGTTATTCAAATTATAATAATCCACTTATTATAGTTCCAAAAAAAGTTACAAACGAGCAAAAGGCATATAGGATGTGTGTAGATTTTGGAGCTGTAAACAAAAAGCTCATCGCTGATAAATTCCCTCTCGCTAGAGTGGATGATATTCTTGATAACCTTGGAAGAGCAAAGTATTTTTCAACGCTAGATTTATTTTCCGGTTTCCATCAAATACCGTTACAGCCCGACTCGCGAGATATAACATCTTTTAGTACTGATCGTGGATCATTTAGATGGAAAGTTTTACCTTTTGGATTGAGTGTAGCACCAAATTTGTCTCGAGAATGATGACTCTTGACTTTTTCTGGTATTCCACCCAACGTGGCATTTTTGTACGTTGACGACATCATCGACATCATACAAAGAAGTTAGCTCAGGTTTTCAGCACTTGTCGAAAATTTAATCTAAAACTAAACCCGAACAAATGTCATTTTCTTGGACCAGAAGTAATGTTTTTATGGCAAAAGTGTTCGTCTAAGCGTTTGTCGCCAGTTCCCTCAAAAATAGAAGCAATTAGAAAATGTAGTAAGCCGACTGACAAAGATGCGGTGCGACGATTTGTCGCCTTTGCAAATTATTATAAGAAGTTCATACCCAACTTTGCTTCACTGGCGGCGCCTTTGAATCGTTTAAATAGAAATTTGACTTAATATGAGACAGTGCTTGTGAAAATGCGTTTAATTCTTTAAAATCGGCTTTAGGCTGTGTGCGAGTTTGTAAAAATCTTAAATCACTGGAAACTGTCGGCAAGGCAGTGCAAAAGAAAAAATTTAGAATTTTTTTGAGCATACTTTTCAACCTAAATTGGAATGTCAAACTTGAACAAAAAAATAGAAATTGATTTTTATTTTTATTTATTTTTGTCGATATGCGCTTATGCATGTACCATGGCAACTACCATATTGTTCAGTGGACGATGGCTGGTGCTTTAGTTGGTGTGGCGAGTGGGCTTCCAATATAGTGTGGAGTTGTTGGTGGATGCTGGATTTAGAAGACTGTAAAATGAGGATCACGCGCGCATCACAATCTTCTCACAATGACCAGCCATGTGGACCTAGAGTTAGTGAGATACAGTTCACATGCCTAGTGTAAGCAATATCGTGGTGGACGTTCCTCTCCACCATCTTTCAAAAATGTGGCCAACTTCCCCGGAACCGCTGAACTTTCTTGTTTTCTATCTAGAGGTTATTTACCTGTGATGGATCGTAGTGCTCCCTACTCTGTGCATGCATACATATTGCAAACGGGAAAACTGTTAAATTTTCTTATCATTTTCCTAGCATAAAAAATAATTTAGGTTGTCAATTTAACTCGCACAGTTCAGACAGCTTTTTACCTAAATTATTGCAGTGCTGGAAAGTTCCAGTGGAATATTAGTGTAGGTACCTAAAATTTAGGCGAACTCGCACCCAGCCTTAATGTCACCAAAGTTATTACAATATCCAGATTTGAATAAACAGTTTATAGTTACGGTTGATGCATCAAAAATGGGATGCGGCGCTATACTCAGTCAAATCCATGAATGTAACGATTTACCCATATGGTTTGCGTCGAAGTCATTTAACAATGCAGAACAGAAAAAACTGATCATCGAGTTAGAACCATTAGCCATTTACTTTGCCATAAAACAAATTCGTCCATGTATTTACGGACAGGGACAGGTTGAGGACATGCGCTAGATAATTAAATCCCTCTTTGCCTAGCTTTTTAAGCATCGGCATGGCTATGCCGATGGCATCTTCAACCTCTTTGGCGGCGATGGTAAATGGGGACGCTCTGTGTTTATGCTTATGTGCGCGTCTGTTGGCCCGCTGTCTGGCTTTGTCAACCGTGGAATGCATTACATATTGTCGGCAGAAAGCGCTCGCGTATTTTTGAGCATCCGACAGCACTTTATCGCCAAAGGCGATAGACATTTTGCCATTGTTCTTAGTCGAGTTCGATAGGGACTTTACGGTGGACCATAGCTTACCTACACCGGCAGAGAGGTCACAACTCTCTAAGTGCTCCCCCATTTTGCTTGTGTTCATCCACTAGCAACCTGATGCGTTGGTTTATATCGCTTATTTGGGGGTTGCCGGGGTCGTTCTGTCTTATAAGGTCACGTTCTCTCGCTAGAGTTGCGGCCTTCGCCGGAAAATGTGGCCTTCGCCGGAAAATGTGGCCGGATTTCCGGGATTCTTCCGGCTGGAATAAAACGAGGTGAGGCGGATTCAATGACCATGCCTAAAGCACTCTCCCATTGACGGGCATCAGTAGGGATAGGGAGGGCAGCAGAGCGATTGTCAGTATAAGTTTTGTAATCATCCGACTTTCCTTTCTTAAAATTGATGAAAGTGCGTTTTTCGGTGGTGATGAAGTCGCCAGATCGCTGGAGCGAAAGGAGCATGGGTAGGTGGTCAGATGCCAATGTTACCATCGGTTCCCAGTTGACGCAGTTTAATAGACATGCGCTCGCAATAGATCGTTGTAGACATTGAAATCGCCGAAGATAATGCGATTATCGACAGTGAGTAGTACGCGGATGTCAGGGCAGTATCCACTGGGGCAACAGGTGACAGGAGGGATGTAGATTTTGATTTCTACATTTACATCACCTGACCGGACGGATATGCCTTGACGTTCCAGGACACTGTCCCTGCGGCCGATGGCGGGATAAAATAGATTATATTGCACTGAGTGGTGGGTGATAAACGCGAGACCGCCTTCATTTCCGCTCTCACCATCTTTTCTATGGACGTTATACTCAGAGCAGGTCTGCAAAGCAGATCTTGCTGTGAGGTTGGTGTTTCGGATCGCTGCAATGCGGATGTTATGCCGCTTCATAAAATCAACTATCTCTGTGATATTCTCAGTTAACCCATTACATTTTAACTGCAGTATTCTGAAGTGCAACGGGGGAGACGTCGTCACTCGGGAAGTAAGTGACGGGTGACTACGCCTGAGTTGAGAGAGGCCAGGCCGTAAGTGGCGTTGTTGCCCAGGGACTGGACGTCCGAGAACATCTAGGAAAGAGGCACCGTCCAAGGCAGGAGCTGCATTGCGCCAATGTTGCAAACCTATATATTCTGTGCTGGCAAACGGTGCAAAAGGTGGTAGGGGCTAAGAGTCTGTTTCCCTGACCTACTCGAGTGCCGGAAAGAGGGGGAGAAGAAGACGGGGGCAGCGGCTGATGCTGGGCATTGCTACCGACTCTACTACGGAAATTGTAGTTATGAGTAGGGGCGGTCATATGAACTGGTGGTGCCATGGGGCGCAAGCAGCAGCGGGTACCTGTTGTGGCTTGCTGAGCAGCGGGGCTGCTAGAGGGTTGTGTGGGAGCGCTAAGACGCAGACTACGGGTCGCCCTTGGGCGTGAACAGTTAAGTAACGAGGAAGTCGGGTTTTGGGGACTAGCCCAGAACATGCCGTCCCTTACACGTAACCCCCTGACAAGAGTGTGACCGTCCTAAAAAGATTCTTTTCCGGCAAACACATAAAAACCATTTCTCTGATGCGGGATCAGGTACAGGTCCCGGATTGGGTTCGATACCTTCCCGGAGGAGGAGAATGTGGCGCAGTCCTGCTGCAAGGATCTGCTGGAAGGATGACAATTTGAGGGAGGGACGCAACAAATTAAATGGGGTTACACTGAAATGACAGTCCTTGGTCGGGAAAACTCCCGAATCGCTCCGGTACATAGAACCGGCTGCCTTGGGAAGCGACAGTTCCAGTGATTTAGGTTTTTTCTCAATTTATGCAAACTCGCACCCAGGCCTAATTCTACTATATATAATAACTAGCAACCCGCACCTTGTTTCACACAGGTTGCGATGTTCAAAAATAGTAATTTGTTGTTGCATTTTGAATTAATGTTTCAATTAAAAAATAAAGATAATTGATAAAAAAATTAAGTCCAAAGCAAAGTTAAATATAAATCCATACATATTAACTGTTCATATTCAGTTAGTTTTTATTTTCTTTCTTATAAATTTTCCATTGCATACAATATTTGCAGCTTTCCCGTCAGGAGCCAAAACATATAAATTATCTTTGTTTGTTACACGGGATAGAGCAATGTGTGAAACATTGAGCTCTTAGGTCCAAACCGGCTACCTTAAGTGTTTGTCCTTGAGCCTTATTTATTGTTACTGCAAAACATAATTTGACTGGAAGCTGTAGCCGTTTAAATTGAAATGGGAGATCTGTTGTTACTATCGGGATTCTTGGAATCAAGACGTTCCAGCTCCACAACCAGTCAAAATTGAACACTTAATCAAATGCGTTCTTATGGCCTTGATCAGCAGCCTGGTGCCATTGCATAATGATGGTGGATTCAAATTGCGTGGTAATATAACCGGAGCTCCTACTTTAATAATAAGTTCGTGTGGTGGCGTTCCGGGAGGGTTTAGAGAATTTTAAAACTATTGGATAGTGTACAGCCTCGTTAGTATCTATTACCGTATCTATTAAGCAGAAAACTTGTGCTTCCGTATTATATTTTGAGAGTACTAACGCATTTACTGCGTCCACCTGTTCATTGGTAACTGATAATATTGCCCTCTCTTTAAACTAGTCCAATGAATTACTTGTAAATTGGCCAACTTCAGGATATACTTTATCAATAAGATCTTCAATATTTTCAGTAAATTTGCAAATATTTGTTAGATCGATAAGCCCGCTTGTCGTTGGAAACCAATTTTCAGCAAATTATTTTCTTCTCCGGAAGTAAAAACTCTCATATTTCTTATAAGTTGTAGTTTATTTATATGTGGCCAAAGGTAAGACATTTTTAAACACGCGTTGGCCTCATCAGCTCTCGTACCTCTAACAACTACTGGTAGAATTTGTCGAAAGTCTCCAGAAAAGAAAATGGTACAACCGCCCATAGGTATATTTTTATTACAAAAATCTCGCATTGTTCTCTCCAAAACATGAACAAAACTTTTACATAGAAGCTTCATGTCAACAATCAATCTGCAATCACGTAACAATTTTCCAGTGTTGCTTTGCTTCGACACATTACATACTCTGGGTGCGTCTTCATCTTCATCGCTAGACATATTAAGGGGGATTTTAAACGCAGCATGAGCAGTTCTTCCGCCATCCAAGAGAGTTGCAGCGAGTGCTATTTTCCCCATAGATCTCACTTTGGCCAGAAGTAAGTTTATTAAAAATGTTTTGCCAGTGCCTCCAGGAGCATCAAGAAAAAACAGCTTGCTATCGCTATTTATTGCGGAAGATAATACAGCGTTATACAGGTTTTTTTGTCGAAATTCAATCGATTCTCATGATGAATGACGGTTTGCAGTAGGCGTGATCGATCATATGATATTTCTTTTAAGTATTCAATGTTGTTTTCATTTAAATTAATATTTTTTGGTAATGGCAGCCCAAATTCAGTTAGAGATCTGCCAGATAATGATTTCACTGCATTGTTAAGATCAGCTAATACTTC
Source organism: Eurosta solidaginis (assembly GCF_040869045.1). NCBI lineage: Eukaryota > Metazoa > Arthropoda > Insecta > Diptera > Tephritidae > Eurosta > Eurosta solidaginis. The sequence continues at coordinate 111,276,215 of NC_090323.1, read as the reverse complement.
GTCAGAGATTTGCTGATCATAATTTATTTCATTTGATGAAACTATTTGTCTTCTTTGATAGAGAATGTTTTCAGCCAATTTATTTCTGTGGTTTTGGCACAGATTGCAAGGATCTGAAACCTGACAGAAGACAATTAAAGTACATGACTGCTCTCTGGCACGCAGGGGCTCATCGGAGATGAGCGAGGAAATAACCAGTGTCGAAGTAGGCATACCCTTAGCAGTAGCCACGGGGAATATCCAAAGCTTCTACTTGAAAAAGCGCAAACAAAGTGGAATAACATCACCACCTGTACAATATCAAAATCCATTTGGCCAAACTATAATGGAAGGAGGACGAGAAGTCTTCTGAACAAACCCAGGGCCAACACACGCAAACTGATAGCAGTCTGCACCGGTCAGTGAGAAAAGATGGGCATTCCGTATAACGGGAGACAGTAGAACACTTTATGTGTAAATGTCCGGCTCTAGCTAGAGCCCGACTAAGGTTCCTTGGAACCCCGTTTCTAGAAGACCTCAAAGGTCTATCTGTGATAGCAATCCCGAATATTCTTAATTTTATCAACAACTCTGGCTGGTTGTAATACATTGACCGTAACATTCCGTAGGTTTTAGACGAGTTACATAGCATCAAAACGGCTTTAAATAGCTACTGGGGCGACCAGGATCGCAGCCATTTCACCTAGCTACCTACATGACTGCTCTTGATGTAGAGCATAGAGCTCCTTCGGATAGGGTATTGTCCCACTGAGCATCATTCTCAAGTAAACCTCTCACTCTCCATGCATCTTGGAATGTGTTGTAAACAACCACATTAAAAGTTTTCAAGTTTTCAAAAGAAGTAGGACCTTTGACCACGTGAAGTAAAATCCTCAAATGGAAGCATTCGGTGTTATTCGGATGCACTACATACATTCTGCCAAGAGCATCTGTTTTTTTATGCCGCTCCAACCAGGGACTATCCTACCTTGTTTCCTTCTTTGAAAATTTCTGGAGGACTGATTCCATGTAAAAAAAACTTGGAATTTTGTCATACGTCAGAGTTTTAACAAAGTTATTAGTAGCGCATAGTTTGAAAAACGCTGTTAATGTTGTATCACGTGGATTGTTTACGATATCGTTGACGTTGTTATCGGTGTAGTATATTCTTTGGCCGTTTTCTAAATGGACTGCAAGGTGGGTGATTGAAGGTGCTCGTTCGTGTATGTTGAATCCGAAAATGCGCCAAACCGCTTCTGAACTGCAAATGTATCACCCATACTGAAACCTCTGCACTTCATTGCCTGCCTGTAATGTAAATGTTACTTGGTCACTGCCTTTGTTTATATATTTCGTAACATATTTAATTGCTTTTACAGAGCTGCATAGTTCTACATTAATGTGTGCATCGGAAATTTTAAGGAGCAGTGGGTTAAATGGTACTACTCTGTTATCTATAGAAATATTTCTAATGACAGTAGTTTCTCCACCTTCTTCTGGTGAAAGTCGACGGTATTTTGGATATCCACCACCATCAACGGATGTATGGGGCTGAAATAATTTTGGAACTTTTTTTGTGCACCTCCCTTCGCTCATACATGGTGAATTTTGATTCAAACTCCGGCATGGTCCATGTAACATATGTTTTACCACAGCGTCGAACAAAACTGGATCTTCCTCTTTTTTTGGCAATTCTGCTGATATAACACTGTCAATTTGATCTGGCCTTATTTTATTGACCAACCAAAGCAGCAGGTGAATGTGAGGCAACCCAAGTTTTTGCCATTCGACTGTGTACATGTGGGCTCGTGGTGGGCCAAATATATGAACTTTATTTATGAGATGGAGCAACTGTTGGATTTTAAGATGGAAACCCCGATCAACCAAGTCATATCGATCTTGCGGCCTTGTGTGTGGCTGAAGATTGTCTTTAGTTTAGTCTTTCCAATATGGGTTGCATGTAAAAGTTATAAAAAGTTCAGGTCTACCGAAATTCTGTACATATGTCATTGCATCCTGCGTCTTTTCATGCAAGTATCTAGCGCCTGCCGTAAAACTTGATGGTAATATGACCAACTGACCGATTTCATTTGGGTGTTCATTGGAATGCAAGGCATCTTGTAAAAGCACATAGTTTTCTGCTCTTAGTTTTGTTTGGTTGTGTTGTATAAATGCTAGGCGTTCGGTTTCTATTTTGGCATACTGATCAACTAAATATTGGTTTAATAACATGCGGTATTGAAGTAGGGTGTTAAAGCTATTTTCTTTCTCCATTATTTGATAACAATAAAAGTTCATGCATGATCCTTTTTTGTGAGCGGTGCCTTAGTGACTGGATGAAGTTGAGGTATGTCGATAGAATATCCATCTTCACCTCGCACCAAAATCAATGGATATTGTAGTGCATCATAACTCCTATGGGTTACCGGAATTTTTTGAAGACGGCCGTCCCTACTGTGTAAAACAATGTCTCGCTTATCAAATCGTTGTCCTGCCATTGCAACGGCAACTTCGATCGTAGATGGAGCATTATATCGCCCACGGTACTCACCAGCCGGTACCTGATTTGCGTGTATAATGACATCGAAGTATGTTACATTTGCAGAAATACTCTCAATAGTACTTTTAAATGAGTGTACATAGGCATTCCATGCATGCAACATACTTTGGAGCTCCGTAATTAACGCACTGTCAAGGGGTTCTCTCGAATTTATATTGCATCGAGTAGCTTCTTCTGTAGCTGAATCGGAAATGAAATAAATTTGAAGAAATTTGTGATTTTCAGGTGAATGTGGAAGTAAACTGCCCACTAAATGGTACACTTGACCTTGCACTTTAAAAGTGGGCATAAAACCACTCTCAACAACTTCGTGGCTCCTAAACGAAGTCATTTGAAATGCATTATTATAGTTTCGAATATATGTTAAAAAATGCCTCGATTTTGGATGTTCGCCTGTTAATAATGAGCGCAAGGGTTCTGGGGGAGGCAAAATGTCAGGTAATTTAACTTTACTTTCCGAACAGCACATCGACTTTGACTCAGACTTCCACTTCTTTGCTCTAAAATGTTGGCAAGGGACAGACATGTATCCCAAAGACATAGATGGATCGTTTTTATAGTAAATTGTGGTGCTGTAATTCATTGCACTATATTCTTTATTTCTCCAGTTTGCAGCTCTTTGACCAGGAGCACCTTGCCTGTTCTGTGCCAATATTAATGTCCGTTGTTCTGGGGTCACATTTCTTCGGAATTGGCGAACTCTTTCGGCATTACTAGTGCGTCTAGATATACCTGATGGCCTTCGTGATGGCATTATTGCGCCCACCCTATGCCTATTTTAGAAATTACCATAAATATATAATTCAAATCTTAATTAAAATACGTGGCGTCGAACAAATCTGTAGTGCATTTTTCTATATTGATAACTAAAATGGTTTCGTAAACCTTTTTCGGTATTTTTAATCAAAAATATTCCCTACTTTTTAAAAAATTTATGATAACTTTGTTTGCTAACGGTATTGAGCATAATCCCCCCGAAAGAAAATCTGTGGAATGATCCGCGAAGCTACTACATAACTACTCGAAACTGCCACTTTATCGTTCTCAAATTCGTCCTTTCCTTTCCCTTCCCTTCCTTTTCTTTCCGTCTTTCTCTCCCTTTCTTTTCATTTGCTCTGATATCCTTTCCTTTCTCCTCCTTTCTTATCCTCTTTTCTCCTATCCTTTCCTTTTTTCGTTTCCTTTCCTTTTCTTTCATTTCACGTCCTTTCGTTCTCTGTCCGGTCTGTCTTCTCCCTTCCTTTCCACCCTATAATTTCCTCTCCATTTATTTCCTTTCCTCTTCTTTCCTTTCCTTTCCGTTCCTTTCCTCTCCTTTGCTTCCCTTTCTTTTCTTTTAAAAGTTCACCGAAAAATTATACTAAATATAGGAAATCGCACTGTATGGTACTGTATGGTACTTACCTTTGCAAGAGATAAAAAAAATATTGATAAAAAAAGCTCACTTTTGTTTTGATTTTAAATAAAATAAAATATATTATCAGCACAGCTTAGACGACTTACGTACAAATTTTAATGAGAAAATTCGTGAAAACTAACTGTTCTTTCTAAAATAACTCCTTTAGGGCTGCCACAAAAAAAAAAAATTTTAAAAATTACTCATTTAATTTGTCTTTACGATCAGCATACAAATTAGCATAAAAAATATATTGAAATCTCCTTAGTGCACAAATATTAGCATACATATATGTACATGCAAAAATACCAAAAAATAAAACTTTTGTTTAAGAATTTTTATTTATTTATTTATTTATTTGTACCAGTGAGCCGCAATTATTCATCTTTTAAGGTTATTAGTGCACTAACCAAAAAATGAGTATTGGTGCGTACATAAACAAAGAATATCAAGCACTTATATCCACTAAAACACATTTACATAGTCATGCTTCGTAAAATGAATAACCGCTCATAAGCCACGAATCAGTTCAGTACTCAATTGTCTTATTGAGCAAGAAAGTCAACTGTGTTATACGAAAACACTAATTGGAATCAGTAAGACTAACAGTGCAATAAAATGAATATAGTCATATCAGTCTTCTGACGCTAGTAACACAACGAACGTACACGAAACTAAACTGAATACAGCGCTAAAGAAAAACCGATAGTAAACGAAGTATACGGTGTATCACAGACGAAACCAACATGCTACTGAGTTAAAGCGACTATGATTCCAGTTTATACTCAACAATGTCATATATGTATGCGACATATGTGTTCCGGGGCACTCGTATGTATTTTCTATTTTATGTGTTAGTTACTCATAGTATTTTTCTGTACTTGACTAATAGCGTTTTCTTTTCTGACCAAAGTGTTACGCTTTTTGTAAGCCACGCAAGGGTTGTAATATATTTTGTTCTTTTCTCAAAAGCAGGTAACGCATTTACGGGATATTTCGTGCTATTGTGGCAATTGTTGCCTGTTCGCAACGCAAAAGCGTTACACTTTTACCCTGCAAAAAATGGCGGTGTGGGAATGCAAATCTGCTAAACTAGCTGCTCGTGACAATTTATTTTCGTAACTTCACATATTTTTAGGCTCAGATCATTCACAGCGCGTTTGTGAAAATCAACTAATACCCGAGGTAGCCATTTATGTTCTTTGCATGCACTATAAATGTTCAACATTTTCTGGGGTAGGAGTAACCCTATTAAGGCTTTACCATTTACTTAGGCAACAATTTATTTCAGAAAAGAAAGCGCTATAAGTACACATTTAAGCTGCAAGTATGCACCGACGTGTGTCGTACGTACGGACGTTTGTCGTACGAAACACCATTGACCGAACCCTCAAGCCCGTAGGAATCAATGTGTGCGCCTGTGTACATGTACATAACATATTTGTGTGTATATTTTTTACAGCAAAACACTGTTGCCATTGACCAGTTTGCATGCATGCTTATGCAAACATCAACTTTTGGAATTACAATTTTTCATTGTGCAAATGGCAGAAACAAACACTGAATAAGAATTTCTAGTTCATTTATTTGTTACCTCCAATTTTGTATAATAACTAGAAGACCAGACAGACGTTGTTCTGCTCTAAATTTGTCCTATCTGCATACATTTTAATAAGCTTTTTCCGTCTAACTTTGCTCTACCCCTCTACACTTTTTCCTAATCTTTTTATTCACTCCTCCCTCCGTCTTTTTCGCTTCATCTCCATCTTCGTCTCATTCTATCTCTTTCTCAGTCTCCTTCTCTCTTTTCTCTTCTCTCAAGTTTTTCTCCTTCTTCTTCATCTCTTTATTGCCAGTCCCAGAGGGTGGTATGTATTTTGTTCCACTCCCACTCCGAGTCGCAGTCTCAGTCTCAGCCCTAGTCCTAATCCCAGTCCCAGTTCGTCTCTGGTATACTTCCCGGAAAAAAGCATCGTAAATATTAATATAGGCAAATTTATATACGAAATTTCAGGCAAATCGAATAGGACGTATGTAAATAGGTATGTGGGTATTATTAATTCTTGCCTTTATTTCGGCTTCGCATGCATATTTATCAGTTTTTCCAGGTTGATGCGACTAAATCGAATATCACAATGAACTTTAGAGATCTCAGCAACAGCTTTCATTTGATATCCATAACACACACACATTCTAGGGGTATCCGGGTCCATGTTTTGGCCTATATCTCGAGACCCTAGTCACTCAGCGGTGTAAAACTGACTCTGTACTAAAGCATACATCAACAGCTTCAATTTGATACCCATAATGTAAAAACACATTCTAGGTGTATCCGGGTCCACGTTTTATGCTACATCTCGAGACTCTAGTCTCCCAGTTGTATGAAAATTGTCCTGTATTATAGCACTCATCAACAGTTTTCATTTGATATCCATATTGTATAAACACATTCTAGGGGTACCCGGGTCCACGTTTTATGCTATATCTCGAGACCCTAGCCTCCCAGTTGTATGAAAATTGTCCTGTACTATAGTACTCATCAATAGTTTTCATTTGACATCCATATTGTATAAACACATCTTAGGGGTACCCGGGTCCACGTTTTGGGTATATCTCGACACCATAGCCTCCCAGTTGTATGAAAATTATCCTGTACTATAGCACTCATCAACAGCTTTCATTTGATATCCATATTGTATCAACACATTCTAAGGGTACCCGGGTCCACGTTTTGGCCTATATCTCGGGACCCTACGCACCCAGATGTATGCAAATTATTCTGTACTATAGCACTCATCAACAGCTTTCATTTGATATCCATATTGTATAAACACATTCTAGGCGTACCCGGGTCCACGTTTTGATCTCAAGACCCTATGCTCGTAGCGAAAAAAAAGGTAGACGTTGGCCGATTCTCAGACCTACCCAATATGCTCACAAAATTTGATGAGAATCGGTTCAGCCGTTTCGGAGGAGTTAAGCCTCTAACACCGTGACAGAAGAATTTTATATACCTATTGAATTTTTTCTAAAAAAAATCTATAACTCAAGAATGGCTAAACCGATTTGGGATTTCAAAATCAACTAACCATCATCTCTCCTTCCTGTATCGTTCCTAAAAATTTCATAGCAATCTTTCTATCCGTTCTCGAGTTATGGAGTGACAATCAAAATGTACACTTCTTTTTATATATATAGATTTTAGGATATTTCAACAAAATTTTATACAATCATTAGGCCTTTTTGTATAATAAATGCAATTGGTCCAAACATAGCACACAAAATATTTAATAGGCAACTTTGTCTTGTGAGAGAGCGATCAGATGACACGTTCTTACGGAAAAAATCAAAATTGTTTTGATTTCTACGTTCCGGGCTACGTACGTACGTGCGTTGAACGTCGGTGAGTTTTCGTTTACATTGCACACTCATAAGATAGGTCGTGTCAGCTGACACGTTTTTGGTTCGTACGTTCATGGGTAACTGCCGCTTTAGACACAATTTTTTGGCTCATGACTAAGTGCACTAATTTTATTAGTACTCAAAGCAGATCACTGGTATTAGTCTAAGAGCTGGTAAGCATTTTTGAGTAGGTATTTGAGGCACAATGAAAATTATGTACAACGCTTTTTTAATGGTATCTAAGTATGGAAATGCAGAACTGGCTAAGGGGTGGTGCGGCTGAGACTGCCCTTGAATTTAACAAAAAAATTAATTTTTGCATTCTAAAAATGTTTTTGAGGCACTTTGAAAATTAGATATGTTAAAATTTAATATTTGAAAAATATAAAAAGAAATAAGCCAGATTATTAGGCTGGGTCTAAAACTTTGCCAGGTCATTGCAAAATCATTTTTTTTTTAATTGAAAAAATGTTTTTGAGGCACTTTGAAAATTAGATATGTTAAAATTTAATATTTGAAAAATATAAAAAGAAATAAGCCAGATTATTAGGCTGGGTCTAAAACTTTGCCAGGTCATTGCGAAATATATTTTTTTTAATTGAAAAAATATTCTTGAGGCACTTTGGAAATTAAATATGTTAAAATTTTATATCTGAAAAATATAAAAAGAAATAAGCCAGATTATTAGGTTGGGTCTAAAACTTTGCCAGGTCATTGCATAATATTTTTTTATTTTTAAATTGGAAAAAATATTCTTGAGGCACTTTGAAAACTAAATATGTTAAAATTTAATAGCTGAAAAATATAAAAAGAAATAAATGTAAGGCGCGATAACCTCCGAAGAGATCTAAGGCCGAGCTTCTCTTCCAATTTGCGTCGTGCTCCTATTGATTTTCCCTACAAATTGGCCGGACGGGACCTACATGTTTTATGCCGACTCCGAACGGCATCTGCAAGGCAGATGAGTTTTCGCTGAGAGCTTTTCATGGCAGAAATACACCCGGAGCGCTTGCCAAACACTGCCGAGGGGCGACCCCACTTAGAAAAATTTTCTTCTAATTTAGAAACCTTATTTTTAAAATTTTTGATGTTGCTTTGCCCGGGATGCGAACCCAGGGCATACGGTGTGGTAGGCGGAGCACGCGACCATCACACCACGGTGGCCGCCATTTTTACAATAAAAAAAAAATATTTTGCAGTGACCTGGGAAAGTTTTAGACCCAACCTAATATTCTGGCTTATTTCTTTTTATATTTTTAAAATATTAAATTTTAACATATTTAATTTTCAAAGTGCCTCAAGAATATTTTTTCCAATTTAAAAATAAAAAAATATTTTGCAATGACCTGGCAAAGTTTTAGACCCAACCTAATAATCTGGCTTATTTCTTTTTATATTTTTCAGCTATTAAATTTTAACATATTTAATTTTCAAAGTGCCTCAAGAATATTTTTTCCAATTTAAAAATAAAAAAATATTTTGCAATGACCTGGCAAAGTTTTAGACCCAACCTAATAATCTGGCTTATTTCTTTTTATATTTTTCAGATATAAAATTTTAACATATTTAATTTCCAAAGTGCCTCAAAAACATTTTTCAATTAAAAAAAAATTATTTTTCAACGACCTGGCAAAGTTTTAGACCCAGCCTAATAATCTGGCTCATTTCTTTTTATATTTTTCAAATATTAAATTTTAACATATCTAATTTTCAAAGTGCCTCAAAAACATTTTTAGAATGCAAAAATTAATTTTTTTGTTAAATTCAAGGGCAGTCTCAGCCCCGCCACCCCTTAGCCAGTTCTGCATTTCTATACTTAGATATCATTAAAAAAAGCGTTGTACATAATTTTCATTGTGCCTCAAATACCTGCTCAAAAATGCTTACCAGCTCTCCTACTATATGTACATACATATGATCTGAAAATACAAACATACATCCATATATATAAATGTACTGCAGAAGTTCAATAATGCTGTGTCGCCTCACTCAAAAGCAATTTGACACCGCACAACGACATCACGAATTTTTTGGTAAAAATGTTACTTTTGTTTAAAAAATTTGGCTGATATAAGAAAGGAAACAAGTATTTTTTTTGATGCAGAACGAAGGTAAATATTTCAAAGTTTTACTGAAAAGTAGAATTTTTCAAATCTATCCTTCCGTTTATGAGTTATGAGTTGAGTTATTTATAGAGAGATTACATATACATATTAATTTAAATTTAAATTACAAAAAATTCCAAATGTTCTGGTTTTGTGGTTGCTGTCGTCGCCTCGTTTACGTTGTCGCGTGTTGTTGTGGTTGCAGTAGCCGTCTTTAAGTGTTGTCGGGTTTAAGATGTTGCGTGTTGACAAATTTTTAGTGCTGTTACCAATTTAAGTATCATCAAAAGTCCCTTTCGTAGTTGTTGTTGCTATTGTGATTTGTTGTATTTTTTGTGATCTTACCAAAAAGTGATGAGTGGATAGCATATAAATTAATAACATTGTTTTATTTTTTTTTGGCGGTTTTGTTGTTATAATGCAACTCTACCTAACAGTTCAATCACAATCAGCCCAATTCTAAATATTCCCGCGGAAAAATTTCTCAAATTCTTTTATCGTATGGAGAACAATAATTGGGGAATAGGAATTTCGAATTTTTGAAGTCAGCTGTTTTTGTCAATTGAAATTTCGTTGCGCATTTCTTATATATATATATAAAAAGAAGTGTACATTTTGATTGTCACTCCATAACTCGAGAACGGATAGAAAGATTACCATGAAATTTTTAGGAAAGATACAGGAAGGAGAGATGATGGTTAGTTGATTTTGAAATCCCAAATCGGTTTAGCTATACATATATAAAAATGAATGTTTGTATGTATGTCATCGATGAACTCAAAAATTACTGGACCGATTATTATGAAAATTGGTGTACATATGTATTTTGCCATGGGGAAGGTTTGTATAATAAGTACTTTGATACCGGGTGACTAGGGTCTCGAGATATAGGCCAAAACAAGGACCCGGGTAACTCCAGGAAGTGTTTGTACAATATGTGTATCAAATGGAAGCTGTTTATGAGTACTTTGACACTGTATTTTTCGTACCCCTGGGTGACTAGGGTCTCGAGATATAGGCCAAAACGTGGACCGGGCACCCCTAGAATGTGTTTATACAATATGGATATCAAATGAAAGCTATTAATGAGTGCTTTGCTACAGGGTAGTTTTCATACCTATTGGTGACTAGGATCTCGAGATATAGACCAAAACGTAGACCCGGGTACCCATAGAATGTGTTTATACAATATGGATATCAAATGAAAGCTGTTGATGAGTGCTTTAGTACAGGGTAGTTTTCATACCTATTGGTGACTAGGGTCTCGATATATAGGCCAAAACGTGGACCCGGGCACCCCTATAATGTGTTTATACAATATGGATATCAAATGAAAGCTGTTGATTAGTGCTTTAATACAGGGTATTTTTTATACGTATTGGTGACTAGGGTCTCGAGATATAGGCCAAAACGTGGATCAGGGTAACACTAGGATGCGTTTTTACATTATGTGTGCTTTACTACAGATAATTTTGTATACCGAAATAAAGACATGAATTAATAATACCCACATACCTATTTACATACGTCCTATTCGATTTGCCTGAAATTTGGTATATAAATTTGCCTATATTAGTATTTACGAAGCTTTTTTCCGGGAAGTAGACCAGAGACGGACTGGGATTAGGACTGGGATTGAGACTGAGACTCGGAATGGGACTGGAACAAAATACATACCACCCTCTGGGACTGGCAATAAGATATGAAGAAGAATGAGAAAAACTTGAGATAAGAGAAAATAGAGAAGGGGAAGGAGACTGAGAAAGAAATGGAATGAGGCGAAGAAGGAGATAGATGAAGCAAAAAATACGGAGGGAGGAGCGAATACAAAGATTAGGAAAAAGTGTAGAGGGGCAAGGGCAGAGTTAGACGGAAAAAGCTTATAAAAATGTATGCAGATATACCAAATTTAGGGCAGAACAACGTCTGCCGGGTCTGCAAGTTTTGTATAAAAAATTTAAAAGTGTAATTAGTGTTGCGGATTTGTTTGAAATTAATAAATAAATAATAAACAAAGCACAGTATTGCATTTCATATGGTATTCACTGAAATGAGTAATGAATTGATGGCACAGCAACATCAACAGAGGAACATAAGAAGAAGAAGACGGCGCACAGTGTAACTTTTTTCACTTTAATGATGCCAAAAGTCCAAAAAAAATATATTCTCCAATCTCAAAAATGTTTTGACATGCAACAGATTAATAACCAACTCTTAAGAAAATGTATACACAGCAAAGTAAAAAACCCACGATCACCATGATAAGCACTATGAAACTTGGATAATTGAAACAAGTGTAAAAATCATTTCACAGTCCAAAATTTTTGACCAACTTTGTGGCCACGTGGTGGATTTTTCAAAAACTGTTTTGACTTCATACTATTTTATTTAACATACTTGGGTAGTTTATAACAGCATTGGTAAGTTTCAGCCACGTAGGCATTTAAAAAAAATTTGTTTTGCGATCGCGGGTTCGAATCGTGCTCAAGGCCTAACAATAATTTTTTATCATTATTATTGTTATGATAAATTTTTTCTTAATTAAAAAAATTATAAAATTAGAATAGAAGAAAGAAAGAATTTAGACAACTGCCAAAGCTCGTTGTATAGATCCATTTCGGGAACTGCTAAATTCCTTCATCGGCAACGTTTAGGCGCCGCTGCTATAACCATTCAGCTATCACAGCGGTTTTTTTTGTTTGTCTTCATTAATCCTACTTCTATTCTGGTTCTTGCCAATTCTTCTATTCTAATTTAATAACTTTTTCAATTAAGTAAAAATGTATCATAACAATAATAATGATAAAAAATTATTGTTAGGCCTTGAGTTGGATTCGAACCCGCGATCTTACAAATCAGTAGGCCGATATAACAACACAAAATTTTTTTTTTTTGTTTTAGAGAGCCACTAAAAGTTTAATAAGCTTAGAAAATTTTTCGTTTTCAATAGAATAAAACTTGCCTGATTCCGCCCAATTCCATTGAACGAATACATACGCGTTAAAGGGAATTTCATATAGTTATAGGTAAAAAAACAAACCATTGCGAAATTTTGCGTTTTTCTTTGTAATCGTCAACTTAAGGTCTCTATGCCCTCGCTCACGTTGAGGCGCAGTGAGCTAACAATGGAGTGTCCTCAATTCAAGTCTATAATACTAGATCCCAAAAAAGACAGTTATACCTGAAATGGTAAAAACCCATAAAAAGGAAACTTGTGCACTGAATAGCCTTCATTGTTTGTCATATGAGTTTTCCCAGAGTTGTGCACTTATCCCATCAACTTATGTTATGTATGCACGCCTACCTGCGGGTCGTCTATTATGGGTGATACTTCTAAGCAATTGAGTGCTTCGGGAATATACATATGTATGCATACATCACATAAACGTATACCTAACGCTCTGTCGGCATATACATCATCGCAAAAGTGCTACATATGTGGGGCTTCTCCAAAAGATATGAACAATATGCGAGCCCTGTCAGAGCGAAATGGTGGGAAAAAAAATTTAAAAAAAAATTTTTAAGCTAACTAAAAGCTAGAAAATAATTAGGTAAGTCCTAGGTACTAGTCATCACACTCCTCATCAATATAGGGCGTTGATCAGGCAATTAAATAAAAGCGTTGAGCGCGTGAAATTTCTAAAAATGTGATGCGTAGAATACCCTGATTAAGGTTCAGTTGGTCTTATATATGACTATCAATAGAAATTTGACGCGTCCAACGCTTTTATTTGTCTGATCAACGCCCTAGATTGATGAGGAGTGTGATGACTGCTACCTAGGACCTACCTATATATTTTCTAGCTTTTAGTATTATTATTACTTCATGTAAGTATTGTTTTCAATTAACCCGTTTAGCTTAAAAATTTTTTTAATTATCTTATTTTCAAGTTTTTAGTCTTTATTTAATTGCCTATTGTTTCTCATTCTATTTAGTTCATTTAGTGACTCATTATTACAAGGACTCTTTCCTGACTATTTGTTACAATCCAAGTCCTCAATACATAATCCTTCCAAAGACTTTACTCGACTCTGCGCCACGTATGCTTGTCCCTCCTCCAACTCCAAAATATTTTGGGTCACTTCTACCGGACTGTATGTAATAATTGTTCCAAATATGAGCCAAATCGGACATCATAGGTCGCTTTCTATTCATGTATGTATTATGTGTTCCAAATATGGACCAAATCGGACCACAAATACGATTTTTCTGAATATCTCGATCCTTGCTCCACCTAGCAGCGATTTTTTTTACATAGGTCGCTTTCTATTCTTGTATGTACTATGTGTTCCAAATATGAGCCAATTGAGACCACAAATACGATTTTTTTATATTCTCGATCCTCGCGCCACCTAGCGTCGAATTTTTTCATAGGTCGCTTTCTCTTCATGTATGTATTATGTGTTCCCCATATGAGCCAAATCGGACCACAAATACGATTTTTGTGAATATCTCGATTCTTGCGCCACCTAGCTGCGATTTTTTCATAGGCCGCTTTCTATTCTTGTATGTATTATGTGTTCCAAATATGAGCCAATTCAGACCACAAATACGATTTTTTTGAATATCTCGATCCTCGCGCCACCTATCGTCGATTTTTTCATATGTCGCTTTCTCTTCATGTATGTATTATGTGTTCCAAATATGAGCCAAATCGGACCACAAATACGATTTTTGTGAATATCTCGATTCTTGCGCCACCTAGCGGCGATTTTTTTTCATAGGTCGCTTTCTATTCTTGTATGTATTATGTGTTCCAAATATGAGCCAAATCGGACAACAAATACGATTTTTGTGAATATTTCGATCCTCGCGCCACCTAGCGTCGATTCTTTTCATATGTCGCTTTCTCTTCATGCATGTATTATGTGTTCCAAATATAAGCCAAATCGGACCACAAATACGATTTTCGTGAATATCTCGATTCTTGCGCCACCTAGCGGCAATTTTTTTCATAGGTCGCTTTCTATTCTTGTATGTATTATGTGTTCCAAATATGAGCCAAATCGGACCAAAAATACGATTTTTGTGAATATCTCGATCCTTGCGCCACCTAGCGGCGATTTTTTTCATAGGTCGCTTTCTATTCTTGTATGTATTATGTGTTCCAAATATGAGCCAAATCGGACCACAAATACGATTTTTGTGAATATATCGATGCTTGCGCCACCTAGCGCCGATTTTTTTCTTATTATTGCATTGTCATCGGGTTCTGAGCTATATTCCAAGTTTCAAGCTTGTAGCTTATCGGGAAGTTACTTAAATTTCAATTACAAAATTCGCGCCAGCCAGCCAACCAGTCATCCAACCAACCAGCCTGTCAAGTCAAGCTAAATAAAACCGTTTAAAAAGCATGATTGCTTTCGGAATTTCCCTTTATATTCTTGACGATGCATGGAATATATGCTACACATTGCTTATCGAATGGAAATGAAGACCTGGTGTGTGCGGGGCGAAGAAAATAAGGAAAAGATGAAAAAGAAGAAAGAACATATCCAAAATAGATTCAGGAAAGAAGTTGGTCTTTCGATTGATATGCCAAAGCAAAAAACCGGCAACACAAATGATGACAACACTGCGAGAAGATTCTTTGGAGATCCTGAAATAACATCAGACATAGCCGACATAAACATCAATCTTTTGAAAAGGTTTCATACAATACTTTCATGCATAGGATGTGGGTTTCAAATAAATTCTGAAGCTTGTGACCACTATGTGACAATATGTCAGTGAGCGTACATAAAATTCTGTTTCATGGAAAGAGTATAATCGTGTCTGCTATTCTTCCTATTGGTCAACTTTCGGAAGAGGCTTGAGTCCAGAAACAAAGATGCACGAAACTATCGTGAACTTTTCACCACAAAGAAGTCAAGAATTTGTAGTAACTTGGATTTGCTGCACAGATTGCTGATATCGTCAGACCTGTTCATAAACAGTTTGCGGATAACCATTAGGTCAAAGCTGCGAGCACTAGCGAGTGAAGTTATTGGCTTATTATCTGAACCAGAGCATGTCGACGATATTGACTCCGACTAACTTTGTACCAGTTAAAATATCATTTTTTATTTATAAGTATGTATTTCGATTCAGTTTTACAAATATATATACCTATGTTGTGTTTGACTTTGAAAATAAAATTTTTTAAATATTAATCAAAAGCCTCTAAGCTAAAGTTAAGAAATATAAAGTTTTTATTTATATTGGCACTGGAAAATACTTTTAAATTTGAAAATATGATTATGTGAAATTTCACCTTATATGAGGGCAAGAGGAAAAAGTGGGCGGATCACGCCCATTTTTATTCTTAAATCAGATTTAGGTATCTGCAACCACACTGCAAAATTTCAAATGAATTGCTTCGTTGGTTTGGTTGTTATTAATTTTGGCATCCTAAAAGTGAAAAAAGTTACACTGTGCGGCGGGATAACACAAATCCGCTGGAGTTGCCTGCTTAGCAAAGCAATTTTCTGGCGGCCAAGTCGAGCTGAATTCGTTTTTTGTCATATGCCAAAATCTATGTAGGCCTTCTTAAAAAATCCTTGCGCAGTTTCTGGATGGCTGCATCAAATATGCCAGGAGCTCTTCCGTTGCTTATGATATATTTCTCGACTTAAATTAAAGAATATTGTGGTAGAATGTAAATATCTTAGCACAAATTTGTACAAATAAGTGTTCTTTCTTAAAAGGACCAATTTACTTTAACTATGTTGATACATTCCCTTTAATTTAGTAAGTGAAAAAACTCTTAAGAAATGGCAGAGAAATCTCCCTCTGATAAAACTCACAAGGAAATTTTATTTAGAATACGAGGAATGGGAGAAGGGAAAAACTCGCAAGGAATTTTTGTTTAGAATTAGGCTGAATGTTAATGAAACGCAGCTAAGCACTTTATGCAATTTGGAATAATATCAAATGCATAATTGTGAATATTAGGCTGTGTGAAAAAAAGTTTGAACGTTGAGTGTTGTTCGGGATTCAAAGAGTTTAGTTGTAAAAGTTTTTGTTAAAAATAGTTTTGGCTACAACCCTTCAATTTGTAATTGTATTATTTATGTAAAATATCATCAGCGATATTCATGTAATTTATGTCATATACATAAACAAATGTCGTCATGAAACCAAACATAAAAACAAAATTGAAAAAAAAAACTGGATAATGCACACGTTAAAAAGTGGATAATTTTGTATAGGCAGTGTGCGGATTTTATCCACTTTCCCTTCAACGTGTACGTGTGATCACGCATCCTTCTTACACTTATACCAAAGT
This sequence comes from Eurosta solidaginis, assembly GCF_040869045.1. Lineage (NCBI taxonomy): Eukaryota > Metazoa > Arthropoda > Insecta > Diptera > Tephritidae > Eurosta > Eurosta solidaginis. The sequence goes on along the minus strand of NC_090323.1, from coordinate 111,259,505 downwards.
ACCATAAAGAAAAATGCATAGTTGCTCCTATGTAACTGAAAATTTCCCATAACACAGGGCTGTATTTTTGTAGGGATGCCATATCGGAAAAATTTTATGTCTAAAAGATACCCAAAATAATAACCAAAATACCCAAAAAATCTCCAATTTTTTTTTTTTAATTTTTAATGAAAACGTTTATTTAATAATATAAAAATTCATTTACAATTGTTCTAAATGACGTTTTATCATAAAATGTTAAGAATACATCTGTTCAATGGACTTTTTACATTAAATTTGTCTTTATCGCACATAAATTTTAAGATAAACCGGTCTTAAAGTTATTAAATAGCATGAATAATAATTATTTGTAATCACAATTTTTTTTAAGTATTTACTAAACTAATTTTTATATAAATTAGAAAAGAAATACAAGCAAAATTGATATAAAATAGTTTTGAATAACAGCGTAATATTCGGATTTTTAACATTAAAATGACATTTGTTGATTTATCAAAGTAATTAATTCGATAATTGATAAAATATCAAAGCTGATTAGGTCGAGCTTCTAAAAGGGCTATTCCATTAAAAATCAATCAATCGATAAGCAAAATTTTTCAAATCAATTAAAACTAAGGATTATTGTGATAATTATCTTTTTAATTCTATTATTTAATAAAGGAACTATTAGCTTTTTGATCACTCGATTTAATAAACTTTGAATTTATCAGAGAGCCAGTCAGTTATTTTTAACGAAAAGCCACAATGAATGAAAAATACTTGTATAACTTTGCAAACAAATTTCTTACTACAGAGGTGTTTTTCTAAAATATACAAAATTTTGGAAAAAACTTTTTGATTCGATTGACAGTACTATCAAAAGTACAATAACTTAATTATATTTCTTTTGGTATATGCTTTAACTTGAAACTGGTGTGCAAGGAGTAAAAAACATACACTTTTCTTACAACTTTACAAAATTTTACCCAGTTTTCCCTAGCTATATACATGTATCTCTTATTTTCCAAAAATTTAAAAAAAGCGGATATAGATTTAAACGGTAGTAGTACCGAAAGAAATGTAGGTAACGGTGTTTTTCGTGGTATCACAACGGGCCTAATACTACTGGCCTAAGTGTGCCCTCGGTCAGCCACCCTAACCTAACCTAACCTAGTACCAAAAGAAAAGTAATCAAATTACCTTTCTTTTGATAAGTACTAGTATTTAGTACTCGTTTACAATGAGTGAAAAATATTCACTTTCGTTACAACTTTATAAAATTTCTCAACTTTTTTACTAGTTACATATATATGTCTCTAAATTTGAAAAAATTTTCAGAAATCGTTTATCAATTTAACGATAGTAGTATCTAAAGAAAAGTAATCAAATTACCTTTCTTTTGATATATACTAGCATTTAATACTCGTTTACAATGAGTGAAAAATATTCACTTTCGTTACAACTTTATAAAATTTCTCAACATTTTTACTAGTTACATATATGTGTCTCTAAATTTGAAAAAATTTTCTGAAATCGTTTATCAATTTTTACAATAGTAGCATTAAAAGAAAAGTAATCACGTCTAAAAATCATATCCACACCATTAGGAATAAACTACATACAGAGTGTATGTGCCTACATGGTGATCAAAAGGAATATAAACAAAAAAGGCAACTCTTAGAGACCAATTGTACAGCGAACAACGGAACATTCATATGGCGTAGCAGCTAAAAAGGCTTGCACTGATATGAATGTTGGAGACTCGAGTTCAACGCTCAGCTCCCGAAAAGCTAGCTGATGAAGAAGTGAAATTCAGAAACATGTCCTAGTAACCATCGCCGTTTGTAAACTTACAATTTTTCTCTAATATCAATTACAAAAACCATGGTATAAAGCAATATGAGCAAAGCTCGCTAATTAAATACATATGATCATATTGATATAATAGTAACAGCGGAAGTATTAAAAAACAAATACTGTAAAAATCCGAACAAATGTTACTAAGCTTTCAAAAGCACGCCTAAAAATCATATCCACACCATTAGGAATAAACTACATACAGAGTGTATGTGCCTACATGGTGATCAAAAGGAATATAAACAAAAAAGGCAACTCTTAGAGACCAATTGTACAGCGAACAACGGAACATTCATATGGCGTAGCAGCTAAAAAGGCTTGCACTGATATGAATGTTGGAGACTCGAGTTCAACGCTCAGCTCCCGAAAAGCTAGCTGATGAAGGAGTGAAATTCAGAAACATGTCCTAGTAACCATCGCCGTTTGTAAACTTACAATTTTTCTCTAATATCAATTACAAAAACCATTGTATAAAGCAATATGAGCAAAGCTCGCTAATTAAATACATATGATCATATTGATATAATAGTAACAGCGGAAGTATTAAAAAACAAATACTGTAAAAATCCGAACAAATGTTACTATGCTTTCAAAAGCACGCCTAAAAATCATATCCACACCATTAGGAATAAACTACATACAGAGTGTATGTGCCTACATGGTGATCAAAAGGAATATAAACAAAAAAGGCAACTCTTAGAGACCAATTGTACAGCGAACAACGGAACATTCATATGGCGTAGCAGCTAAAAAGGCTTGCACTGATATGAATGTTGGAGACTCGAGTTCAACGCTCAGCTCCCGAAAAGCTAGCTGATGAAGAAGTGAAATTCAGAAACATGTCCTCGTAACCATCGCCGTTTGTAAACTTACAATTTTTCTCTAATATCAATTACAAAAACCATTGTATAAAGCAATATGAGCAAAGCTCGCTAATTAAATACATATGATCATATTGATATAATAGTAACAGCGGAAGTGTTAAAAAACAAATACTGTAAAAATCCGAACAAATGTTACTGAGCTTTCAAAAGCACGCCTAAAAATCATATCCACACCATTAGGAATAAACTACATACAGAGTGTATGTGCCTACATGGTGATCAAAAGGAATATAAACAAAAAAGGCAACTCTTAGAGACCAATTGTACAGCGAACAACGGAACATTCATATGGCGTAGCAGCTAAAAAGGCTTGCACTGATATGAATGTTGGAGACTCGAGTTCAACGCTCAGCTCCCGAAAAGCTAGCTGATGAAGAAGTGAAATTCAGAAACATGTCCTAGTAACCATCGCCGTTTGTAAACTTACAATTTTTCTCTAATATCAATTACAAAAACCATTGTATAAAGCAATATGAGCAAAGCTCGCTAATTAAATACATATGATCATATTGATATAATAGTAACAGCGGAAGTATTAAAAAACAAATACTGTAAAAATCCGAACAAATGTTACTAAGCTTTCAAAAGCACGCCTAAAAATCATATCCACACCATCAGGAATAAACTACATACAGAGTGTATGTGCCTACATGGTGATCAAAAGGAATATAAACAAAAAAGGCAACTCTTAGAGACCAATTGTACAGCGAACAACGGAACATTCATATGGCGTAGCAGCTAAAAAGGCTTGCACTGATATGAATGTTGGAGACTCGAGTTCAACGCTCAGCTCCCGAAAAGCTAGCTGATGAAGAAGTGAAATTCAGAAACATGTCCTAGTAACCATCGCCGTTTGTAAACTTACAATTTTTCTCTAATATCAATTACAAAAACCATTGTATAAAGCAATATGAGCAAAGCTCGCTAATTAAATACATATGATCATATTGATATAATAGTAACAGCGGAAGTATTAAAAAACAAATACTGTAAAAATCCGAACAAATGTTACTAAGCTTTCAAAAGCACGCCTAAAAATCATATCCACACCATTAGGAATAAACTACATACAGAGTGTATGTGCCTACATGGTGATCAAAAGGAATATAAACAAAAAAGGCAACTCTTAGAGACCAATTGTACAGCAAACAACGGAACATTCATATGGCGTAGCAGCTAAAAAGGCTTGCACTGATATGAATGTTGGAGACTCGAGTTCAACGCTCAGCTCCCGAAAAGCTAGCTGATGAAGAAGTGAAATTCAGAAACATGTCCTAGTAACCATCGCCGTTTGTAAACTTACAATTTTTCTCTAATATCAATTACAAAAACCATTGTATAAAGCAATATGAGCAAAGCTCGCTAATTAAATACATATAATCAAATTACCTTTCTTTTGATGTATATTAGTATTAATTAATCGTTTACAGCGAATGAAAAATATTCACTTTCGTTACAACTTTACAAAGTTTCTTAACATTATTTCTAGCTATATAAGTTAAACTAATATGCAAAAAAAAATGTTTTCTCCGTTGCCAGCAGATCCATATCAGCGTAAGTGGTTGTCATGATGGCCCTTATGCTCCCAAAGATATATTTGCCACTGGAAAAAATAGAAAAAATAAAAGTCAAAGTTAGTTATAGATGCCATATAACTTTCAGAGACAGGCTTTACTTACCTTTTCTAAAATTCTGCTTACTAAAGCTATGGTTGGATCCTGTGAAGAAAGGTTGAAGTATTTGATAGCTAACAAAAGAAAAATAAAATAATAGTCAAAATTAATAATAATAATAATAGTATTAGTAGTGATATTAATAATAATAATAAAAATTAAATGAATTTTTGTCGGTGTTATCCTGTTTTGTTGTTGTGGTGTTCTGCAGTGTGTTCCTCAAAAGCACTGGAAATAAAAAGCTAAATTGTTTTTGCAATTTTTTAGTAAATGGGGATTTCAGTGGTTTAATAAATATATATTAATTCAAGGGTATTTTTATACCCCCAGCGGGTTAGGGGGTTAGAATATACCCGGGGTAGGTATGACTGTCGTAAGAGGCGACTAAAATAGCAGATTCAAGGGGTTGTGTAGCGCAACCTTTTCAGGTTGCCAGCGCAATATCTAACTTCTCCAAACTCAATTGTCAACCTCACCTTCGAGCGGCGAATCCCGTTTCAGGGAGGTTCTGGCGACCCCAAGCTCCTCATGGAATTTGAGGGTGGGGAGGGAGGGATGGCCTGAATGTTTAATGTGGTCATGTAAATCGTTCCCGAGATGGTCGGGCTAGCAACTTAATGGAGCTGTATTACCGGAGCATACCGGATCTGTATCCATCCAAAAGACCATCACATCGATAAAACTCCCCAAAGCCTTCGGGGAGTAACCTTATCGCTACAAGAACAACAACAACAAGGTATTTTTATAAGCTACTTGTAATCATGTTAAAATCCGTTAACAAGTTTTGAAAATATTTCAATTTAAAAAAACGATGGTTTGAACTTTTCGTGAAATTACCCCTAAATCTTTTATTTGCACCAAAAAAAAAATACCGTTGGAATCACTGGTCAGTTCTATTGAAAGCCCAATTTTGCTCTTTTCTTTATGACAGATGTGTGTATTATGCAATTGTTCCAACAAAATTTATGTTATAACCTTTTCCTTTTTAAAAAGATTAAGTAATAAAGCATTTTTAATTAGTATCCCAGCAAACACAGTTTCTAACGTTAGAGAAATATTGTAATTTTACATTAGAATTCTAATGTAGTTCTCTAATGCATTTCGAATCGAAAACTAGGTTAGAATTCGACTGTAAAACGATTCGAATAACACTAGAAATGCTGAGCTCAATATTTAAGTACGGTTTTAATTTATTATAATAGAAAAAGCCTTTGAAATATGTTCCTTCTTAATACACAAGTTTATAACCAAATAAAAGTATTTGATATAATGAAACAATGAAAATTTCGCTGATTTTAAATAATTGAACTTAATTGCGCATCACTTCAAAATTCTCATTAGAAACCCATTAGAAATTGACGTTAGAATTCGATTAGAATTCTAACCATTTCCTCGATATCGAGAACGAAGTCGCCTTTTTGTCGAGAATGCTATAATTCGCGACAGTTTCGCAAATCGTCCTCTAACCTTCTACCTTAGAAAAATACATTAGAATTCGATTCGTCTTCTAATCGTTTTCTAACCTAAATGTTTGTTGGGATGTTACGATCACTTAATGTCTTTTAATTACCTACAAATATATTTCTTAATAATATATATTTTAATAGCCTTTACCCGCGGCTCCGTCCGGAAAGAGAAAATTAAACATATGGGCTATTCACGTTAGCCTGCTTATCAGGTTATCTGTTTAAATAAAATGTCTGTCTAATGTATTTTATTTTTGTAATAGAGTAAAGAAATAACTAAATGAGCTGATAACCTGATAGGGTCCCTAAATGATCGAAAGCCACGAAATGACCCCGACGAGATTACAAATAAGATGAAGCTTATTATAAAAGCACTAGCGGGACCCCGTTGTGCTTCGCTACACCAATAGAAATATTGGAAAAAGAATAAAATATCATAGAATTTTTTAATCCTTATTTCAATTGTTAATCCAAAACATTTGGATACACTACATTTTTCGTTTTTCCATCTGGGATATAAATAAACAAACAATTTGGAATGCATACTCTGGAACAGGCAACGTATAGCTGGCCGTGCGATTAGCACGGTTCCTCCAAATTCAATCCGCATGCTCGAAGCGTTTGTCCTTGCGCCTTGTTGACTGACATAGCAAATGACAGGTGCACTGGAAATTGGAAACGCTTGAATTCAAATGGCATGTCTGTTGGTATCAGTGGGATTCGCGGTATAAGCACAATTTCACCTTTCGCTTTGCCGGTCAGTATTGTCAATTAAATTCGTCATCAACTTTTTTACATTCAGTCTTGTTCCATTACACAATTTTGGTGCATTTAAATTCCGTAATAAAATAACTGATGAGCCGACCTTCAAATTTAAACAATGCGGTGGCATACCAAACGGTTCCAATGAATTCAACAATTCAACTGGATAATTCACTGCGTCATCTTCATTCATTGCGCTATCCACTATGTTGGCACCACACCTGGCAATTTTTTCAGAATGTGAAGATTGATTTCATTGACATGTACATTTTTTGGTGCCATTATTGCGCGTTCTCTCAACCAATCGTGATTCAAGTAATTTTAAACGTTCAATTAATTCTTCTTTAATTGGATAATTGTACAAAAATTGTTTGGCAATGTAATCAAACCATTTGTTTTGTCGATTGGAATTTTGCCATTTCCGATCTCTATCAATTGCTCCGAGAACTGCTCTGCAGACTGATCATTGTGCTCTGCAGACTGATTTATGTGTAATGTTAATTTTTTCACGTATCGCCACAAAAGGGAAAACTTCAAACATGCATTGATCTCGTCTGCCGGTGTTGATCGTGGAATAACGGGCAATGTTTTTTTTTGAAAGTCACCTGACAATAAAATTAAAGCACCACCAAAAAGCCTTCGGTTTCCACGTAAATCTTGCATCGTTCGATTTAATGCTTCCAATGATTTTTTGTTTGCCATTGTACACTCATCCCATAGAATGGCCGCTGCTTGTTGCAAAACTTTTGCCATCGCTGAATTTTTGGATATGTTACAGGTTGGAGTTTCAACCACCTGTATATTCAATGGCAATTTTAAAGCTGAATGAGCTGTTCGTCCTCCATCCCATAAAGTTCCAGCAGTTCCAGAAGAAGCGAGTGCCAAAGCAATTTTCTATTGCGATCGAATAGTTGCTAAAATCAATAAAATCAAAAATGTTTTTCCGGTGCCGCCAGGTGCATCCAAAAAATATAATCCACCAGTGTTATCAGAAACAGCTTGCATTATTTTGTCATATTTATCCTTTTGTTGATTGTTAAATTTGGTGTTGTTGGATTGAACAAATGTACGTAAATCATCACAATCGAATTGTTGTTCACGCTGCAACTCTCGATCAAATAAATAATGCATTGGACGATTTGGTGAAATCAAAGCTAACTGCCCCAATGCTTTATTGGCAATCGCAAGACACATATCTTCAATTATTATCAAAGCTTCATTGTACATTTCCAATGTAATCAGCAAATCAGGATCCATTGCTCTACGACGCATCCGAATTAAAATATCTTCAGTCATGTAATCTTTGTATTCATTCCATCCATAATTCATAACAAAAAGACCTAATGTCCATATACACCGAAAGTACGATGTGACAGATATGTTGTGTTGTGGTGTATCTCTTTCCATTGTATCTGAAAAATCCCTATTGCCAAAATGGCAGCCATGTTCATTGTTCATACTCTTGTTTAAGAAAACTCGATCAGATGCAGATGAATCAGTACAACACATCATAAATACATTTCTTCATTACTTTTTTTTTAAATTTTTTTATTCTGAAGGCATCAGAGTTAAAAAAGTTAGTAAATGTGTAGGAACAACAATTTTCAGGACGCTGGTGAATATATTCGTTGAACTCGAGGGATCTATGAGTTAGGTTACCAAATAGTTGGAGCGATATTGATTCGAAAACAGGTGGGCGAATATTTCTAATGTTGACTTGATCCGTATTTCGAAGAAACATTGTATATGTAAATCTTATGGCTATCAGATTTGGTAGTCGTAAATTTGCAGGTTGAATGGCAACAGTCAACGATTCTGTATATTCGTTTTCCCAATAAGTGATTTCTCGTCGTGAAAGAAGATTGAACACGTTGCGCCGAACCATTGTTTGTTGGGACAGTTGTGTAATGAAGAGATATTGTAAATTTTCAGTAAGGAAGCGACCATTTGAAAAGAACCAGTTGAAATTTGCGGAATGTCGGGTTTTGATTTCGAGAAATCTACACGGAGAGAAATGTTAGCAATAATATATTAAAAATTAAAGAAAAATCCTGAAACTTTATAGAAATTTGCGAAAAACTAATAAATTATAATAAACATTACAGTAAAATGATAAAAATTTATGAACGTATATTGAAAATTAAAGAGTAGCATAGAAATTTCTATAGTCTTTAATTTTTAATACACTAAAATATTAAAATTTGATATATTCTAATACTTTTCATTGGCCAAACACTAAATTCCACTAAGTTTTGTTTACTTTTTAAAAAATGTTCTTTAAAACTTAGTATAATTTATGTTGCAGTATTTCAATAAAGCATTATTTTAGGTTTCAATAAGAATAAACGGAAAATCATTATGATCATAGTAATATTTGATATGTGTACTAGAAAGTATGAAGTATGGTCCTGACATTTTGGATAGCTTATACGAATAATCCGATGCGTCGTACAAAAATTACAAAAGTTTCTTTAAATTTTAGATACGTACTTTAAGTTTTATTATTCAAACGCAATGAACAATTGCGTAGTAAAAATTAAAGAACGGCATAACAAAACTCAATATACCGTATAGTAAAATTTGCGTCATGTCTACTTGTATCCCATGGTCGCATTGCGAACATGAGTGGCATGTATTGCACGCACAGTTAGAGCCGAAACACATAAGATTTTTCAGGCATGCTTAACGAACGAAACGATATCATTTCGTTACGATAATCAACGCTAATAAACGAAACGAAGTCACTTCGTTTCGTTTATTAACGTTAAGAACGTCAAATTAACGTTAATTTGACGATCTTAACGTTAATAAACGAAACGAAGTGACTTCGTTTCGTTTATTAGCGTTGATTATCGTAACGAAATGATATCGTTTCGTTCGTTAAGCATGCCTGAGATTTTTGATGCAGAATCGTGCGCTGACAGAAGAGTAGATTGCATGCGTTTGCTTGGGGAGCGACAAATAGGCTATTTGGCGGTCCACATACAAACACATGTAATGCTTAAGATTGCGTTAAACACATCTATATGAAACACTGCTTATGTGACGAGGATTTTAAGCGGAATGAAAATAGCGGAGTACGGTTGCCACTTTGAGACATTTGGACCACAAATAGTCCCATTTATTTGGGTATGAGTTGCTTATCGCCTTTCTCCTGGCTTTGTTCTTATATGAAGTTATTAACAATTATTATAAGAAAACCAAGCTACCTAGCTTTCAAGTAGCTTGGGTGACTTAACACCACAATAGTCCTGAGATTTCTTGAATTCATTGAGCTACTTTGATGTGTGTGAGAAAGATTTCAATATCGACGTGCCAAACGAGAAGTAAAGTTTCAAAATGTTACATAAAATTTATTTGTAAAAAACTTTGAAAGTGCTACTTTTTGTGTGCCACGTTGATATATTCCTGCACTAACTCTCGGTATACTTGAACATAAGTTAACTGAGTATACTTAATATAAAACAGATAAGTCTCATTATTTTACGTAGTTTTCATTTCCTTTAACTCGACGGCCATCTAATGGCTCCATCACTGATGGGACTGATCAATTGTTGTGGTAAGCATTTCATTGAAGTAAATTGAAAATTATTTGTGGGTTAATGAAAGCGTGGCCAATGTTGTGAATTTTTACCTCAGTGAAAAACCAAAGTACCAAAATCGTGGCCACTGCCTAAAAGTGGCAACCGTGATTCAATGCATTTAGTATTTATTGTGGTCGCGTTAATTACTCAAAAGTGGTATAAATTATGTGGAATGATCTGGATGAATGGGGCATGAATCATTTGGAGCCCGTAATAAAAGGTAAGTAATAAATTAAATTATAACCTATTATGCGAGCGTGCATATGTATGTATATTCGTATCACTTATGTGATACAAAGAATAGCTGTAGTAGCATTTTTACATGTGTATCAATGTATGTATATTTTGCTGGCACATAAGTTTGTATGAATGTACATACATATGCTCTTCAATTAAAGTAAAAGAGCGTTTTTGGGCGTATTATGGCCACTCCATTTTTATTATATTTTAAAATTTTACTCATCAATCCACTACAGAAGTTTCACCATTGCCGCAAGCATTAGAAACTTGCACCCAAACCGATATAGGGAGCCGTAACTCACAAAGAGCAAATTCTAGCTCTGATGAAGATATACTGGACATAACAGAATTCACTTCAGGCAGTGATAAAAATAGATCTGGAAATTTAAATGGTATTTATAGTTTCTGATTCTTTTTAAAGCTGAAACACTTATTGTATTATATCTCTCTGTTCTAGATAGTGATACTGATCCCGGCCTACGCAAATTTAAAGTTAATAAAACCGATACTCCTTTCGTAAGCTAATTTAATTTTACCGCAACCCAAAATATATATTTTATTCAATTAGCTAAAAGTACATACTTAAAATTCATATTAATTATTCCAGATGCTATACGATTACCTCACTAATGACATTGACGGAAAAGCTATAATAAAAGCTTACGAGGGAAAAAATTTTAATGCCAAAGTACGTAACTTAGTAGTAAGACGTTTGATCAATCGTGAAAAAGAGAAGGCATTTAAAGCGGCTCAGTTGGATAAATCACCGAAATTTTGGTATGCATTTTTTTGATATAGTGCGGAAATTTGTTTCACTTTGTTGAGCATTTAATGAGTGATTTTATTATATTATTTACAAAGCCTTTCACCTGAAATACTAAAGCAATATTCAGCCGAAATTGCTACAGTTTTTCCCAATGAAAATCCATCAGTATATTACATTCCATACGAAAATAAGAACGGTATGAAAATAGGACCATCAGGAAAGTTAGTGTCACATTATAATTACATAGTAGGCGACTTGAAAAGAAAAGGGTTAATCAAGAGTGAATTATCGCATAAAGATAAATCGTCCAGTTGTACTTGCCACTAGCAAAACTTTCTGCACGGGTAATATGTACATATATAAATTTTATGAATTTCATATGCACCTATACCTTTTATCTCAGATGACATAGACAACCACTTAACAATATTGGGAAGTTTAGAAAAACAACCAGACGCCGAAGTATTAAACAGTTGGCAGATCACTCTGCAATATCGCAGGACACTTTTAACACAAAATAAAATATCTTTGAATGATTACTATATCCGGTTTCCCTGTTTGGAAGGAGAGCTTGGACTGAGATTGGTAAGTTAAGTGGAGAAATTCTTGCATCTATATACAGCTGTGGTAACACATTCTGGTGGTGTACATTATCGTCACTGTCGTCGATCGGTTTATCGTGATAGTCACAGCAAATTATAGTACATATTGGCTTTTTAAAATACCCCAGCTGCTACCAATTCAAAAATTTTCTTTCGGTTGAACTTTATCTTTTTAATTTTTTCATACATTGAGTCTGACTTTAACCAACTTTATCCCAGCAAACAAAACAGAATAATAACAAATTGGAGCAACTTTAAAAACAAAATAATGAACTTACTCTTAACGGCCCGACGACCTAAAGAAGTGGAAGAGGTAGCCATTATAAATACTTTACACCTTCTAAAGGAAGAAGGTATTTCTGCAATTTATTTTTGTTCATTGAGTACCTTATTTAAATTTTTATCACTCACTTTTGTTTTATCAGATAAAGACGCAATTATTTGGCACTTTCTACCACGGTTAATATCGGCGCCTTACATTCAAAAACTTTTATCAGATGAATCAGAGCGACTAGCGACAAAAAAAGAAAATTTACTAAACGGAGGGTAACTGTGGCAGAGGCTCGTTATTCATCGTTTTTGATTGTTCCGGTAATCTATTAAATCATAACAATAGCTATCGAATGTGAAATTGCTAGACCTCGATTTGATTGCTAAATAAAATGATTATAATTGATTGAATCAATTAATCGAAATTGTTGTAAATACTAACTGAGAATATTTTTCTTTCTTAGAATATTTCGGAAATCGACGATACTGTGAAACGCAGGCAAGAATATTTATCCAAAAACAATACATCCTGCCAACCAATAGCAGTTCTTGTCGGAGCTTTAGATAAAGTTGAAGATTCTTACGTTTATATCGAGGACAAACGGCACAGAACAAAATCGATCTTATCAGCACTTGATTTTACATTTAAAAGTTTTTTTCTCTAAATTGTGAATATCCATGTGCTGCAATCCACGTATGGACACTTTTACAAAAGATTCTGTATGAAATAAACCTTGAGAGAGAATTCAGTTCTATCAGCTTGAACGACTTTATAACTGACTTTGAACAAATGGAATAACTTGCGATTATTATCAGCAAATTATTTTGATTATAATTTTGTAATTATAAAGAGACTAGTTGCCATAACTTAAGATACTAGTATTAAGCTATCCAGAAAATGTTTATTTGTTTTAAATGTCAAAGTATTTTTGAAAGTAATAATATTTTGCTATGTTATATAAGAAGTTTCCATTCAAATTTAAAAGAGTATTGGTGCTGCGAACCCCAATGCCAACATATTTACTCTATACTTCATTCTTATTGCAAGCATCGGAAACGGGAATACAATCAGCAAATAACTTTAACACCTTCACTTTCAAATGTACCTAGTATTTCAATTCAAGACCCATCGATTGACTACAATTCAGATTGTGAATTTCAAGAGGTTTTAAATGAATACGCATATAACTCATCTGATGCTTGTGAGGAAACTTATTTAAGCTATTCAAGTGTTATTAACAACTCTTCTCAAAAATTTAATATGCAGGGTGCATCTCAAAATATAGCAGATACATCGAATATTTCTAAAACGTTTGGAAGTTTGTTACGAGAACGTGTTCTTAAGTTGACAACTAAATTGTATAGTCTTTCTGATTTATCCAAAAAAAGAATTGAAATGATAATTCAAGATTATAAATTATTCGTTAATGATATTTGTTTTACACTGTTAAGAGATTATATGTTAAGCTGTTTGGATGGGTCAGAAAAAAGCTTAAAACAGAGAGACCAAATTAAACAATCATTTGATATTTTACAAGGCTGTCTTGAGGATTTTCGGACATCATACAGATGCTTTAAGCATTTTGAGAAAATGGGTACTTTTATTAGGCCTGTTCATTTAAATATTGGCTTTAGAGATGAATACAAAATACAAAATGGTTCGCTTATCTTATGTAAAGTACCTTTAACCACTGAGTTCATACCGATTCGTGATATGCTTAAAAAAATTTTCGAACTAGGAACTATATTCAAGGAAACCTTAGATTACTTAAACGTATTAGAAAACACTAAAAGCATAGTTTTTAATTACGTCCAAGGTGATTATTGGAGAAAGTTTAAAGATACAAATAGTCAGACCGTGATACCCATTGCACTTTATTTCGACGATTATGAAAATAATAATCCTCTTGGAAGTCATCGTGGTATTCAGAAATGTGGAGCTTTATATTTTATAATTTTATGCCTCCCTCCGAAATACAGATCGAAACTTAGAAATATATTTTTGTTTCTTTTAACAAACACCTTAGATCGAAAAACAATTGGTAAAGCAAAAATTTTTCAAAGAGTAATAAGTGAACTAAATTTTTTAGAGAGCTCTGGCATAATAATAAACATAAATAATGAATCAAAGCAAATCTTTTTTAAGTTGGTAGTTATAATCAGTGATAATCTCAGCGTAAATGAATTGTTTGGTATGGTTGAAAGTTTTTCTGCCAATTATTTCTGCCGATTTTGTCTGACAAAAAAAGAAAACAGAAACAGAATATTAGATGAGCAGGTTTGCACCCTGCGTAATAGGTCGAATTATGCAGCTGGTTTAGCGTTAAATCAAACCTCAGAAACAGGTATTAAAGAAAAGTGTTGCTTTCATGATGTTACCAGTTTTCATTTCACTGAAAAGCTTGCTGTAGATATTATGCATGACTTTTTCGAAGGTGTTTGTCAGTATGATCTCGCTTTGATATTTGACTACTTTATTTTTAAAAAGTTAATAACACTTGAAGTATTGAATATAAAAGTTAGAGGTTTTTCATTTTGCTACCTTGATAGACAAAACAAACCACCAGAAATTTCTAAAGATCATATCAAAAATAAACGAATAATTCTATCTGCTGCTGAAATGCAAAGCTTAGTTCGAAATTTATCTATAATGATTGGTCATTTGATTCCTAAGTGTTCTGATCACTGGCAATTGGTACTTAAACTGGCTGATATTACTGATATAATAACAGCCAATCATTACCAACCATAACATTGTGACTTACTTACATGTGTTGTAAATGAGTACTTAGTTACTCTCCTCAAACTCTTTCCGAATAGCTTAAAACCAAAACATCACTTTTTAGTACACTACCCAACAGTAATGAAATTATCGGGTCCATTGCGCAATTTGTCCTCTATGAGAGGAGAAAGTAATAATAAAGAATCAAAGGAGTTTGCAACCGTAGCTATTAACAGAATTAATATATGTTATACAATTGCAACTAAGCATCAACCTTAACTCAATCACTATTTCCATAATTTTAAAACTCCTGATGACTTTATTACTGGGCCTATAAAAAATGGAACAGTAGTTTTTGAAAAATTCCTTACGGATAACGGTCTTAGTAAAGATATGTTCGAAGTAAGTTGGTTAAAATTTAACGATCAATACTTGACTCAAAACTCAATCATTATGGTTCCAACTAAACACGGACCTGTGTTTTATAATGTACAAACTATTTCAATAGATAAGGATAACAAAGCTTTAGTTTTTTCACAAGGTATTGAAGCTCATTTAGACGAGGACGTTCACGCATTTATTTTTATAAATTATATCATAAGTTATAAGATTTTTTTTTGGAATGAACTAAAATATTGTTTTGTTACGCACAAAATCCGAGCTGGAAACGGGAATGAGTATATTCTAAAAAGATGGATTTAATTTACGTAACTTTAAAGATAACACTGTTATATATACATATACATATATGAATGTGGGATGAGTTATATGTATAACATATAAACAGTAGTCGAAATAATGCCGATTTGGAAGTAGATTAGAGTTTTTTTGACTGAATTATTATATAATTATATTATTTACTTTTATTATATTTATTACTTCATTACTAATTAAAAAGCCAATGTTACATATATATACATATACATATGTGTATCTGTTTACAAAAACAAATAAAAAATATGTTTCCATAATCCATAACTTTTATTATTGGTAAATTTTATTAACTGGAGTAAGTTGAATTTTTCATAATGTATGAGCCAATATGTATGAGACTGCACAGAAACTTTTATTGGGAATTCCCTAATTTTTACAGAGCAGCATACTGAAAATTCGTATACAGATTTTTAGTAAAACTTAAAAATCTGTAAACGAATTTTCAGTATGCTGCTCTGTAAAAATTAGGGAATTCCCAATAAAAGTTTCTGCGCAGTCTTTAATATTTAATTACCCATATAGAAAATTTACATATCAAACTCACAATTTTAAGTATGCAGTTCTTTAAAAATTAAAGAGCTCCTAATAAAGACTTATGTGCCGCACTGTAAAATTTAATTTGCTTAACAACAACTTCCATTATGCTGTTCTTTGAAAGCTAATATATTATATCCAATTTCTACTACGTCGTACTTGAAAAAATATGAAAGGGTATAACAAAAAGTATATAAATTTGGAGTGGGGAGCACATTGAAGTGCTAGCATACTAAATATTAAAGAAAATTTTCTCAGCGTGTAAAATATTTACCGAAATAATGCATCAGCGCTTCGTCGTAAAAAATGCGATGCACTCGATACTCTTGAATTCTTGTGCCAAAATCCCAGCCAAAAATGAATTTGCTGATGCGAAATGTATGACTGTATCAACTGTATTCGTGGTTGTTTCTGAGGAAAAGCAACGCAATTCTATTACAATGTCGTTCCTTTGACACAACAAAATCACACTTAAGTAATAAATTTAGTGGGACATTACTCACCAAATTGAAGCATAGCATATACCGAATTGACTTAAATCCAGTTCATTTATTTTTTTCACAGTTTTTATGAAAAAAAAAACAAAACAAAACAAATGACTTCCTTTTTTCATTTGCTTTTCACTTGAGAAATCCCGAACGTAAAATTAATTTTTTTAAAATTATAATTCTAGAAACGTCAATTCCATTGAATAATGCAAAATGGAAATAAGCACAACCTATTCCATTTCATGAAATAACGCAAATAAGCACCATCTATGGGTATGAAACGTAGCCGTAGCTATATATCTCATGAACCGCTCGACCAAATTCAATCAAACTTCACAGAAACCATCTACATGATAGCCCAAATGTACCGTAGAAATTTGGTTGAATTTGGTGGAGCCGGTCTCAAGTTATAAAGTAACACCAAAAATGTGCACTTATTTTTATATATATAGATGTTAAAGGGCGGCCACCGTGGTGTGATGGTAGCATGCTCCGCCTGCCACACCGTATGCCCTGGGTTCGCACCCCGGGCAAAGCAACATCAAAATTTTAGAAATAAGTTTTTTCAATTAGAAGAAAATTTTTCTAAGCGGGGTCGCCCCTCGGCAGTGTGGCAAGCGCTCCGGGTGTATTTATGCCATGAAAAGCTCTCAGTGAAAAGTCATCTGCCTTGCAAATGCCGTTCGGAGTCGTCATAAAACATGTAGGTCCGGTCCGGCCAATTTGTAGGGAAAATCAAGAGGGGCACGACGCAAATTGGAAGAAAAGCTCGGCCTTAGATCTCTGCGGAGGTTACCGCGCCTTAAATTTTTTATTTTTTTTTGATAGATGTTAATAACGCAGCAGGTGCGTTGAAGCGAATGAAGAGTTACAAACAAACATACAGATAAAGCTAATAAAAGCGTGTTAATAAAAAAAATTGAAAGAGGGTGGATGGCGGGAGGGGACGGAGGGTGCCACTGCTCACTTTGTAAGCCCTCGACTTATTTGACCCATTGAGTTTGTAATATTGGTGAAGGAGAGTATACGTAAAGTTGTAATGTGTAAAAATAAACATAAACAACTTCCATTTGATACCCATATTGTACAAACAAATACCTCAAATACGTGATCTCAAGACCCTAGCCAGAACGGGATAAAAAGTATACTGTATCCGTCTCCTGGTTCTAAGCTACCTCTCCACCAATTTTCAGCCAAATCGATTCATCCGTTCTTGAGTTATAAATAGTCAGCCCTATTCTGCATTTCGTCTTGGATTGGAATTTTTTCGATTTGGCAATTTTTGTATTCTGTGTTCCAATCTCTTTCAATCCAAATCGTTCGATTTTGTGTATTCTGCATTTCGATCGTAGTTCCGTTTTTCTAAGTTTTTGGTGGCCACGGCAGGGAATTGGCCAAAAGACCGACAAAAACACACTTACAATTATGAAAACACTCAAAAAAATAAAACACGGCGGCAATATATTCTATTGTTTTTTTTTTTGTACAAAATGGCCTGGATAATAAAATATAAACGTTTTTCAGTGTTTTTTTTTTTTTCAAATTTTCTTTAATTTATTTTGTTCCAATGTTCACACATTCCGTACAAACAGCTGATTTCGAAAAATCATTTGCTCTTCCTCTTCTCGTTACGATTCCGTCGTAATGCAGAATACCCAACTTCGATTAAAGCGGAGCGTAGAACGGGAACGTAACCGAAATGCAGAATAGGGGTGAATAACAACAATGACAACAACAATCGACGTTCAAATACTACAAATAACGCTAGTGTGCGGACTTTAAACGCCAACGGCCCTCAGGAGCGAGCACTGGGTACCAGAATCTGAGTTAAATAACGTTTTTCAAAATAAATCAATTTACTGTCTTAATCTGAACTACTCAGATTTTATCGAATTGAATTGCAATGGCTCTTTTAAAACGTGCACTTTCGTCGTAGATACACAGGCTGATATTTCAATTATAAAACTTTCAAGTTTAAAACAAAATATTTCCATAAACAACAATATCATACATATAACGGGCGTTACGACTGATGCAGTTTCAACATTGGGTATCATTAAAACAGAACTTTTTTATTAAAATTTTTCGATTCCACATACTCGAAATATAGTAGATAACAAATTCAACAAACCGTTAGAGGGTATTTTAGGCAAAGACTTTTTGAAAATATACAATTGCATAATAGACTATGCAAACGGGAACATAACAATCGGAATTGGCAAAAATATTCATAAAATTTAAATTTTACATAGTACAAATGATAACACCTGGGTAATTCCTCCTAGATGTGAAGTTTATCGCTTATTTAAGCTGAAAAAATCTAAATATCCAGGTTTTATAGACGCAAATGAGATTGTAGTGGTGTGTTCACCGCAAAGTGTATTGTTGACACTAACAACCCAATAAAAAAAAAAAAAAATAAATGTAAGGCGCGATAACCTCCGAAGAGATCTAAGGCCGAGCTTCTTTTCCAATTTGCGTCGTGCTCCTCTTGATTTTTCCCTACAAATTGGCCGGACGGGACCTACATGTTTTATGCCGACTCCGAACGGCATCTGCAAAGCAGATGAGTTTTCACTGAGAGCTTTTCATGGCAGAAATACAATCGGAGCGCTTGCCAGACACTGCCGAGGGGCGACCCCGCTTAGAAAAATTTTCTTCTAATTGAAAAATCTTATTTCTAAAATTTTGATGTTGCTTTGCCCGGGAGTTGAACCCAGGGCATACGGTGTGATAGGCGGAGCACGCTACCATCACACCACGGTGGCCGCCAACAACCCAATAATAAAAGTTTTAAACGTCACAGATGAGGTAAAATATATTAAAATTTTTAACATAGTTACGGATGAAATCAACAACTATAACGTTTATAAAATCAACGATATTTCAAAAGATTCGAAAAGGTCAGAGGAATTTAAGTCAATTTTAGAGAAACAAATGCCAAATTATGCCAAACCAAAACTTCTCGCTTACTTACTTTTATGAACAGAAATTACGATTGACAGATAAAAATCCTATTTACATAAAAAATTACCGTTTACGATATTGTCAGAGAGAGGAAATCAATAGACAAGTTGATAATTTATTACAAAATGATCTTATAGAACACAGTTATTCTAACTATAATAGCCCATTGATACTAGTACCAAAGAAAAACCCAAATCCTACCGCATGTGTGCCGACTTTAGAGCCGCAAACAAAAAAATGATAGCAGACAAATTCCCACTTGCACGAATAGACGATGTTCTGGATAATCTAGGCAGAGCCAAATATTTTTCTACATTGGATTTGTATTCAGGTTTTCATCAAATTCCATTAAATAAAGATTATTGAGACATCACCTCACTGATCGTGGTGCTTTTCGATGGAAAGTTTTACCATTCGGTTTAAACGTAGCTCCAAACTCATTCTCAAGAATGATGTCAATTGCCTTTTCAGGAATTTCTCCAAACCAACCCTTTTTATATGTAGATGATCTTATAGTCATTGGGAGTAGCAAAGCTCACCATATTAAAAATTTAGAACAAGTCTTTCAGACATGCAAAAAATTTAATTTGCGTCTAAATCCCGAAAAATGTAACTTCATGCGTTCAGAAGTCACTGTCGTAGGACAAAAATGTTCATCAAAAGGTCTACTTCCAGAAGATTCCAAAATAACTGCAATAACGAAATATCCAAAACCTTGCGATAAAGATGCAGTAAGACGATTCATGGCATTCGGCAATTACTATCGAAGGTTTATACCAAATTTTGCTTCAATAGTAGCACCTTTAAAGAAACTTAGCACTAAAAGAGTGGAATTTAAATGGGATAAGTCATGTGATATAGCATTTGAAAAACTTCGAAAATCTTTAATTTCTCCTCAAATTCTCCAACACCCAGACTTCAAAAAGGAATTTATAATTACTGTCGACGCTCCAAAAATTGGTTGTGGTGCCATTTTAAGTCAAAATAAAGATGGCATTGACTTCCAATTTTGTTTCGCGTCCAAATCATTTAATAATTCAGAACAAAATAAATCAATAATTGAGTTAGAACTTTTGGCTATATTTTTTGCAATCAAACAATTCAGACCATACGTTTATGGCACACACTTTACCGTCAAGTCCGATCATCGTCCATTAGTTTACTTGTTTAATATGAAAGACCCCTCTTCAAAACTGTCACGTATCAGACTTGAACTGGCAGAATACAACTTCACTATTGAATACATAAAAGGTAAAACGAACGTAGGAGCAGATGCACTCTCTCGCATCACAATAGAAGAAATTAAAAATTCAAGCAAATCAATTTTAGCGGTACAGACTAGATCACAGGCAAATCAAGAAAAATTAACACAACAACAAATAGGCCAAGAAGAAAAAGTAAAGGAAAACATAAAATTACTAGTTTATGATAATTTTTTTTTTCAAAGAAAATACCCAAAGTAAAAACCCAAATAAATTATGACAAAAGTGGTCAAATTACAAATTTTGAGATAAATACGCATTTAAAACACAAAAAAATTAAGTTAATTAAAGTTGCGTGTGCTAACAAAATAATACATTTAGATGCATTACTTTTGAAGCTCGAAAAAGAAGCTGGCAAGCGCAATATTAATATAATTGAATTGCAAAAAAATGATAATCTTTTTAAATATTTTTCGATATCAGATCTGAAAACCACTGGGAATAAAATTTTACAACAATTAGAAATTATACTAACCGAACCCGTAGAAACTGTGACAGATGAAGACAAAAAACAACAATTGATAACAATTTACCATACAGACCCAATTTTAGGATGACATTTCGGTAGCAAAAAAGTTTATGCAAAACTAAGAACCAAATACTATTTGAAAGGCATGACGCGCGATATAGCGAAATTTGTTAAAAACTGCGAAAAATGTCTTTTGAATAAGGTTAAGCCAAAAACAAAAGAAAATTTAGTCCTAACCGAAACACCCTGTAAGCCATTCGACATTGTTGTTATTGACACTATAGGGCCTCTACCTCAATCCGATAATAGTAACAAGTTCGCTGTCACCATTATAAGCGATCTCAGCAAATACTTAGTAACGGTTGCAATACCTGATAAAAGTGCAAAAACGGTTGCATCAGCTATTTTTGAAAATTTCATACTAATATATGGCATTATGAAAACAACTAAAACTGATTTAGGTACCGAATACAAAAATGAAATTTTTTCAGAACTAACAAAGTTATTAAAAATAGAACATAAATTTTCCACAGCGTACCATCATGAAACTCTGGGTACAGTAGAGCGAAACCACAGAGTTTTCAATGAATATTTAAGGTCTTTTCTAAATCCCAATTTTTCCGACTGGGATGTTTACTTGAAATATTTCACTTTTCTTCATAACAACAAACACAGTATTCGATAATAAATTCCACCATATGAATTAGTCTTTGGCAAAGCAGCTAATTTACCAAATGAACTGCAAACCGATAAAATAGACCCGATTTACAACATAGAAAACTATTCGAAAGAAGTAAAATTTCGTTTTAAAAAAACTCACGCATTAGCAAAAAAAAGCCGTTACAGAACACAAATTAAAAAATCAAACCGGATATAACAAAAGTTCACAACCAATATCTGTCAATGTGTTTGACAAGGTATTGCTTGAAAAAGAACCCCGCGACAAACATAGTAATATCTATATTGGTACCGTAATAGGTATTGACGGTGTTAACGTCACGTTAATTGATGACGAAACGAAAAAGGAAAAAATAGTACATAAAAATAGATTAAGAAAAATTAATTAAATTAAATTTTTAAATTCAAAGATTACTTAAAGTTAATTTCTATTGTTAAATTAGAAATAAATTTTTTTCTTCCAAATTTGAAAAAAAAAGAAAACGAAAGTAAATAAATTTAAACAATCATTAAAACTATAGAACTTAATTCATACAGTAGAATTAAAACACAAAAAAAAAAAAATTTTAACTATAAAAAAAAAAAATTAAAAATGTAAGTCCTACTTTAGAACTAGACTTTAAATTTAATCCTTAATTTAGATCTAAACATAGATGTAGATTTAAATTTAGTTTAACAGTCTTAAACTTTTATTAAGATAAATTACATCACGTTTCTTTCCCAGAGGGGATGATGTAAGGCAACCCTCATGATACGTGCTGCTTGACCACAAAGTCAAGCAATGCTTATGAAACACAACTATCATTCACAATGAGGGTTACCTTACAAAATGTCAAATTGAATGACGCGAGAATTTTTGCGCGTTCAAAGTGACCGGTCGATATAATTGCTCTTGCTAGTGAAATAAATTTGATACATATAGATATATATATATATATTTACTTTGCCAGTTAACTGGAGACTTGTGATTGCATTATCTTGCGCATACTAGCTGCAGCTCTTCGTTTGGCTTACGTCTTATATATACCTTGCCTCTGATAGAGAACGCTGAAGTTATCAATTTCTTTCTCCGAAGATCAGATGCAAAAGACATTACTTCGCGTGTCACTTTAGGCAAGCTCTCATGTATACTGAATATTGGAGTGATTTATTCAACAGTTTAGCGATTCGAACGTTAGCAGAAGGTTTCAAATAAGCGGAATTTCCCAAAATTCGTTACAATGGGTGTCAGAAGAGGAATTGTTGAATAAATTCCGAAGATTTCGAATACAACTTGGACATGACAAAATTAAGTAAATTAAAGATCCAGCAACTGAAAAAGGAGTTGGAGAACCGTGAGTTGACTATAACCGGTAATAAAATAGAACTTCAAGCACGACTACGAGAGGTTATGGAGTCGGAAGAAATTAATGTGGACGAGTATGGATTTCATCCTGATGGGGACGAGACATTAACAAAATTGGAAGAGAAGAACGGAAGTCCGAGTCCAGTCGCAAGCGGCGAGAATAATGCGGTATTGGCTTTGCTATCACAGATATCGACAAAAATGGATTCGCAGGAGACACGAATAACATATCAATTGGAAGAACAAAATACACGCATTTCAGAAATATCATCACAAATTTCAACGGGTATGTCATATCAACTAGAACCCCAGGAGGCTCGTTTTACAACCAATATGGAAACACAACTAGAATAACAGAAGACGTATTTGGCCGAGCAGTTGAAAACCACAAGAGGCTCGCATATCCTCGCAGCTGTCAGAACAGGAAGCAAGGGTATCATCAAAACTTGAAGTGCAGTATGCAAAAATCGCACAATTTCAGGCAGAAGTCGATGATTTAAAATCCGAAGGTAAAAACTCCATCTTTTGACGGCTCTGTTCCTTTCCAGGTATTCTAGCTTCAATTTGAGAAGACGGCAGCAGTGAACAATTGGAACGCTGAAGATAAAATTGCTGCACTATTCGTGGCATTGAAAGGCCTGCAGCTGAAATCCTACAGACTATTCCAGAGTACGAACGGAACAGTTATGAAGCATTGATGGCCGCTGTCGAGAGACGTTAGCGAACATAGGAAGCAGATATACCAAAATGAGTAGCAAAACCGCTACCAAAAAGCGAATGAAACTTTGCAGGAGTTTGCGTCGAATGTCGAAACGCTGGCTCATCTAGCAAATGCGGATGCACCCGTGGAAACGAAGCGAGCTACATACGCAAACCCAAAATCTACATTCGCAGAAACGGTATCACATGCTCTGATTCAGGAAACAGCAACGCTTCTGTGTAAGCCAGCTTTCAAAGCACGCCGTGTGGAAGTAGAAAGGCCAGACTGGGCGAAAACAATATTGGAGGCACTGAAAGCATCGCAAACGCGGAGTGAAAGAGTTATCAAATGCTTCAAATGCGGGAAGCCTGGTCACATTGCATGTCATTGCGGTCTCGACCCTAGTCGTTCCAACAGCATGAATGGTCTTAAGTACAAAGCTGGAGGAGATATGCACGAGTGAGCCAGGTGTAAAGATCGAGAACTTGCTCCAGTTATTGAATGTCCTGTGATATCTGTATCACAAATCGGAAAAAAATCGAGCATTCTTAGCGTCAGAGGTAGTGTGGATGGCAAGGAGCGTTTACTGACTGTAGATACGGGCGCATCTCATTCCTTAATCCGATCTGATTTGGTCAACAGATTGCGTACGGTCACTGGTGAGTATAACCAAGTCCAGGGAGAAGTGGCATCTGAAGTTTTAATTGGAAAGGTCACGGTTCTATACAAATTCGTTGTGGCAGAGATTGCTGATGAAGTCATATTGGGAGTGGACTTCTTAGTTGACCATGGCGTCAGGATCGACATGCAAAGAAGGATTATACGCTATAAGAACAATGACGTGCCACTTACCTTCAGTTTGGAGAAAGGGTTTAGCAGTAAGCGAGTGCTGGTGGAGGAGATTCGACAAAGACCACAAAAGTCAAAGGCAGTAGATCGGGCAAAGGTTGATGGAACGAATGGGACAAACAAATCAAAATTAAAGGTACCTGCGGGGAAAACATTGACATTAACAAACCCTAATGGACGCACTAAAACCAACGAAAAAAATTACCAGAAGGAACGCAAGGGTGGTTTCAAGCCAGGGCGCACTACTGTTGTGAAACGTCAGAACGATACTGATTATGCAAAGCCACTCGGTCAAGATTAACCTCTTCAAAGTAGTTCAGTGACCATGCAACAGAGTGCGAGGCAATGAACCAGGTTAATGAGTAGTAAGATGAAACACATGTACGATGAAAACAACAATTCGGAAGGTTTCTTGGAGGTAGATTTGGTACTGTTATACAACCCTCACCGGTGGAAAGGTGTTCCATCCGAATTTTGGTTCAGTTGGTAAGGCCCGTACAAAGTTGTGAAGAGGTTCAGTGATGCCATTTACCGCATACAAAAAAATGGAAAACCACGAAATAGAAGGGTGGTTCATTTGGAGAGGCTAGCAGCGGTTGGATCGAGAGTTTGTCTTATCGGGGCGATCACACTTAGGTGGAGGGCAGCGTGACGATTATTAGTATCACTAATCTGCTACTAAAAAAATGCACAACAACAATAAAGCAGCCACTCTTATGTAGAAGGCGACGAAGAGATATCTCACACACACAAATATGTAGTCATCAGCCGAAGTAGTTACCCACACATACACACGCATATAGCTATGGGAGAGGCGTGGACTACAGATATACATGTATATAGCTGGTAACTAACCAAGCATGAGCTAAAACTGTTCGCGAAATTACTAGACCTTAGGAAAACTGGGTGACCGACGAAACCGAGAGTATAAAAGCAGCGCAAGCTGAGTAATAACTAATCAGTTCTGATTTAAGCACGCTATTGGTTGTGAAGTACTATTCCCAAAGTAATATAAATAAAGACCAGTTTGCAAACCTGAATATTGGAGTGATTTATTCTACAGTTTAGCGAATCGAACGTTAGCAGAAGGTATCAAATAAGCGGAATTTCCCAAAATTCGTTACAGTATTAACAAAAACAGTGTTCGCTGAAAGCGCCCAATGTCAGTGACTGTCACAGTGTTAGTGGTTGAACTCCTTCGAAAAGACTCGACCGACTGTCATGAAATTTTGTCCTTTAATTTATTTACGTCTACGTTTTCAAAGATATCATTATATTTGCTACCGATGCCAATATCACGAATGTGTTTCCAAGTCCTCTTCGACCCTGTTGCTGTACTAATAAATTGATACTCATAGTATTTCAGCTTTACATAGCCCAGTTTTTATAGCCTTGGAAAACTCCTTTTCTGCGATCCTTGAAAACATCGTATGTTACAGTACATTTAAATCGTTTCCATTTCCGATAAGCTATGTTGCGCTTTTGGATAAGCTTCTTTATGCAGTTGTTGAACCAAGGCCGCTACGATTTTTTGAGTGTTTCACTGCAATATGCACATGTTGGTCAAAAAGAGAAACGATATTGTTTCGTTAGTAGTATTTAAGACATAAACAGTTTCCCAAGGAATAATATCAATAGCTTCTTCGAGTTGCACATGATTAATATGAATGAAATCCGGTTATCAACAGGCAACTGCTTCATACGTGAGGTCGAAGTCATATGAAATAAAAATTAGGTCATGATTGGAGAAGTTTGGGACTGAAAGCTGGTCGTAGAGTTGAATATTCGATAATTCATTAACAAAAAATATATCCAATAGAGTACTGCTAGTTTGAGTGAAATGTGTTGGCGTTATGGTATATACTGGGAAAAGTGTAAAGGTTTGCATTCCTAAAGAAAATTTGTTTTCATGAAGCAAGTCACTTTTGAAACCTCCACCAACTACAATATTATTACAATTTACGGTACAGTCGTGAATTTCTTCTAAAAAGTTATCAAAAGCAACGTATTTGTTTGGCCTGTACACACAACCTATGAGTATTTTGGCATAATGGGAATTTATTTCAACAAAAATATTGTTATGGTTTCGCATCTACAGTGGATCAGCAAGGAAGGTAGTCGGAATGATCTGGTGGTGAACAGTGGCTAGTCATGTCGGCTGAGCTGGGTTCTTGCCAACCTTGCTGTCCTGCGTCATAAACAGGAAAAAAGGTCATATCATGCCTTTAAAAAAATCTGAAAAAAGCGCAGAACTAATTCAAAACGCTCAAATGGACTAAAACAACATCCGGCCGAACCGGATGTCACGGACAGACCGTTAAAACATTCAAAATTTAAAATACAAAAAAAAAAATCTAACGCAAAAAAAAAATTTACAAAATTAATCGAACCGGAAATGACCGGTTACCAAGCGCTGAAAATCCAAAAAAAATGCTGAAAATTAAAATAAGAAGAGAAAAGGGCCGAATATACATAGGGGGCGCCGCGGGTGTTGTTGCGACGCCCGGTGCTTGTCCCACCCGCAAATCCATGGCCACCGACTCACCTATATTTCGGTGGCCCCTTACCTGGAATCCCTATGCCTTCTAAATCAATAAGAATGCCAGCATTCCCATTCTACAAACCTTTTTTATTTATAATACATCATATATGAAAATACATAAGCTAGGTATGTAGACACTTGTAATAGCATACAATCTAGTTACTTCCAATTAAAACATTCCTTCCACTATTATGTATGTAACTTACTCTTATTAAATTCAAATGTGTAAATTTTTTTTAATTTCCCCTCTTATTTTGGGTTGTCCTTATATATATATAATTTTTTTTCTTTTTATAAATCTCGATAAATTGTCTGTGTAGGTAAATATGTAGGTATATTGTATTATACCATCGCCCTCTCTTCAGGTGCATACATATATGAATGTTAAGTATTGCTGATTTTGCGTCATAAGCGCGCTTGATAATTTTATGCCATGAACTGTATATAATTAGAGTACCAAACACAACAAGTTTTTCCAAAATTATAAACTATTCAAGGGGATTATTTGTTTTTATGGCTTCAATTAAAACTTGTTGGTTCAATTAAGAAATGCTGACCAAAAGAAACAGCAATGACGATAATCTGTTATTAGTTAATGTGTCCCTTATTTAGAATTTTATGAATTAAAAAAAAACTTTTATATGTAGTACATTTATCGATTGAATGGCGTAGTAAGGAAATTCATTGAATCGTTAGTCACTACGACAGGAAATAAGAATAAAACCTAGACCTGATTGATTTCTTAAATTGCTTACATATTCATGTATCTGAAATAAAGGGCGCTGGTACACTTCATAAATATGTCATAAGTATGTGGCCACATATTTATTGCCTTATTAATACAATATTACTATACACCTAATGGTTGTTCGGTCTTTTCTTCAAATAGGTTAATTTAGGTTGTGTTGGTTTTCTTCTTGTTTACAATTCATTTAGTAGCTGAGCAGCAATTTTGTTAAAATTTACATTCATTCCAATTGAGTTAGCAATGCGCATATGTGTTACCAGTTTATTAAAGTATTACATAATATAATATACTATTTCGAACATATGTACTTCGTTTTAATAATGCCCCTGAGCTCGCTTTATTTTCTATACTTAGGTTGACGTATCTAATTTGGTTACAATAAGTTCAATTTCATCTCACGAATAAGTAAGAAATTGCATTTAAATAAATAAGTCAACCGGAACTAAGCCCCAGTAGAGTTAGACTGTAGTGTCCTAAATACGCCAACGCTTGCCAGTGTGCATCAAATTATATGTTTGTACTAGTTATATATGGGGTATTCCATCCCATTTCGACCAATTTTGAACCCGACCCCTTTAGAATTGGCTGAAAGTTTTTCTTCTTTTTCTAGCTTACGAAAGACGTTTTTCAAAAGTTTTTCAAATTTTTTCATCCAACTCAAAAAAAGTTATGAATTTTAAAAAAAAACACCATTTTTGTTTTCAAAATGCTATAACTTTTTCAAAAATAGACCTTTTGGGATTTTTTTTTTGTAATATGTTTTTAAATGTACTTTTCGGAAAAAATTCAAAAAAATGTTTACAGTTTTTTTTTGTAATTTTTCAGTTTTTCGAGATTTTTCGAATTTCGTCCTTTTTTTCTCATAAAAAACTTCAATCAATGCTGCAATCATCCCCACTAATCCCGGAGTGGACCGAGAATTTTTTTTTTATTATTTAATTGAAAAAAAAAACTTAAAATTTTTTTTTGTATTTTTTCCGAAACGTACATTTAAAAACATATTAAAAAGGAAATGATCCCAAACGGTAAATTTTTGAAAAAGTTATAGCATTTTGAAAAAAACACCGTTTTCCAAATCAAAATAAGTTTAAGAGGTGGTATTATAATTTATATAATTGGTCGATATTTCGGTTTGAATCTGGAACCATCATCAGGAACAAATGAATGTACTTGATCCATCAATATATGTTGTTTTATTTATCCTTGCGGCCTTGAGCTCAATAATTAACCAAAAAGTTAAAATTATGATAAATAATAAAATGAAAATGATACATAATAAAATAAAATGAGTGGTTAAAGGCATCTGCCTTTACGCTGGTATGAATGTTGGAGATTCGAATTCAATACTCGGCTCCCGAAAAGCTAGCTGATGAAGAAGTGAAATTCAGAAACATGTCCTAGCAACCATCGCCGTTTGTAAACTTTGCAATTTTTCTCTTATACCAATAACAAAAAAACATTGTATAAAGCAATATGAGCAAGTCTCGCTAATTACATACACATGATTACATTGATATAAGGTAAAAATGGAAGTATTAAAAAAAATACTGTAAAAATCCAAACAAATGTTACTAAACTTTTCAAAAGTGCGCCTAAAACATTCCACACAATTAGGATTAAACAATATACAGAGTGTATGCACCTAATAGTGAATAAAAAAGGAATACCAACAAAAAGGCAATCCTTAGAGCAAAGCGAGCAGTGGGGCATTCATATGGCTGAGTGGTTAAAGGCATCTGCCTTTACACTGGTATGAATGTTTAAGATTCGAGTTCAATACTCAGCTCCCGAGAAGCTAGCTGATGAAGAAGTGAAATTCAGAAACATGTCCTAGTAACCATCGCCGTTTGTAAACTTTGCAATTTTTTTTTTCTCTAATATCAATAACAAAAAACATTGTATAAAGCAATATGAGGAAGTCTCGCTAATTACATACATAAAATGAAAATAACAATAAAATAAGCTGTATAATGTGGGAGATATTTCTTATAGCAAGCCAATATTTATTTGCTTGTGCTCAACAGAGTGTTCACATCTGCTCTTGTGCATGATTAGGTTAGGCTTGTAAGGCAACCCTCATGATACGTGCTGCTTGACCACAAAGTCAAGCAATGCTTATGAAACACAACCATCATTCACAATAAGGGTTACCTTACAACATGTCAAATTGAATGACGCGAGAATTTTGGCGCGTTCAAAGTGACCGGTCGATATAATTGCTCTTGCTTACTTACTTACTTAATTGGCGCTTAACCGTCTAAACGGTTATGGCCGTCCAACAAGGCGCGCCAGTCACTCCTTCGCTCCGCCAACCGGCGCCAATTGGTCACACCAAGGGAGTTTAAATCGTTTTCCACCTGGCCTTCCAACGGAGTGGGGGCCGCCCTCTACCTCTGCTTCCATAGGCGGGTTCCGATAGAAACACTTTCTTGGCCGGAGCATCATCTTTCATTAGCATAACATGGCCTAGCCAGCGCAGCCGCTGCGTTTTAATTCGCTGGACTATGTTGATGTCTGCGTATAGCTCGTACAGCTCATCATTAAATCTTCTTCGGTGCTCGCCATCGCCCACGCGTAGAGGTCCATAAATCTTTCGAAGAACTTTTCTCTCGAACACTCCCAAAGCCGCTTCATCTGCTTTTGTCATGGTACATGCTTCTGCCCCGTATAGCAGGACGGGTACGATAAGTGACTTGTAGAGTATGATTTTCGTTCGCCGAGAGAGGACTTTACTTTTCAATTGCCTACTTTGCCAGTCTCCAGTTAACTTGTGATTGCATTAATTTCATCAAATAAATTGTAAACATTTTCATTTAAAATATTGTGGTGAACAATTTTATTTCGAATCTATGGAAATAAGTGCGGGTAAGCTAATGTTAACAATTGTTCGCATTTTCAACCCAAGACTCCATTCAACAAATACCTGGCGACCATCTTGGCCAAACAAGAAATGGTCTCCCTAAATGGCGACCGTGACCATACCTGCAGAAAAATGGTGACTCCGGGGACCTGGAAAAATTCCCTGCAGCACAAAATTGAAAGACACTAACAAATTTGCTAAAAAATTAAGTGCGTGGTGGTTGTGATGCGGTGGTGGTTGTGATAAAAAGAAAATACATACAAAAAAAATTTACATAAAATGATATAAATTACAAAAAGTTTATTGCAACAAAATTTTAAAAATTACATGAAGTAATCTATAATTTCAAACTACAAAATCTAACTACAAAAACTTTAAAATTTCAAAAAAAAACCACAAAAAAAAATTACAAAATTTCAAAAAAAAAAAAATACAAAAAAATTATAAAATTATAAAAAGACTACACAAAAAAAAATTTACAAAATTACAAAAAGACTAAAAAAAATTACAAAATTATAAAATACTACAAAAATTTTTACAAAATTACAAAAATACTAAAAAAAAATTTTTTTATCAAAATTTCAAACCTACAAAAATTACAAAATTTCAAAAAACTATAAAATCTCAAAACTACAAAAAAAAAATTATAAAATTTCAAAACCAACAAAAACAATCATAAAATTTCAAAAACTACAAAAAAAAGTTCTAGAGATTCAAAGAAAAACTACAAATAAACATTTTTCACAAAATTTTAAAGCTACAAAATTACAAAAAAATATATAAAATTTCAAAAAATACGAAAAGAAATACATAAAATTTCAAAACCAAAAGCCACAATTGATGAATTTCATATCAAATCCAATATGCGTTGAACCCGACCCCCTCAGAATTTGATGAAATTTTGCATGGGGTTACATCTTACCCACCCAAACACAACCTCATTTTTAGAAATTGCATTTTCGAAAAATTGTGGGCGTGGCAAGGTATCGAAATATCCTAAAATATTAGAAAAATAACGATAATAGGTACTTTTAATGTGTGATTACTACGGAATGGCTTTACCGATTTCAAAGATCTTCATACCATTAGAAAGGTATTGAATTAAGCTCTTAAAAAAATGCACTGCAAAAATTTTAAGTACACTGAAAAAAAATTTTTTTTAAAATAAAATTTAAAACTGAAAAAACACTTCAAAGATCAAGCGATTTTGAAAAATAAAATTTTATTTTAGAAAGGTCTACTTAATATATATAACATATCTGAAAACTAAAATGGGGTTTTTTTTTTTAATTTTTTTAAGTAAATGCATCTCTTGGTTACTTTCTCATATTTGGATATCACGCGTAAATTAATCAACCAATTTGAAAAATTTTTATACCGTTAGAAAGGTATTAAAATCACATTTGAAAACATATACTGTAAAGATTCTATATTACACTGAAAAAAAATTTGTTTTCATTTTTTTTTTCAAACTTGGAAAACACTTCAAAGACCAAGCGATTTAAAAAAAATTTGTTTAGAAAGGTCGATTTAATATAAAAACTAGAATGGTGTTTTTTTTTCTTTTAAAAAAATTTATAAGTAAAACCATCTCTTGTTAACTTTTTTTTATTTTGCTATTATTGTGTGACAAAAATGGTACCTAGCTATACTTTGGAAGTTATACAGATACAGATACTATGACTAAGTATTCTAATAGATTCGAACAAGAATCGTATTATCAAATTTTTCAGACACGCACAATAAATAGACATACACTTGATAAAGTTAATTTTTTATTTTTATTTATTTAGATTTAATATACAACTTTGTGCAGCTCATACTGCTGACTTTCGGAATATTTGCTTACTTACTAGTTTGTTCAGGTAAACTACGCCTGTCCATGCTAGAGCGTTTGACGTCCGAAAACTTTGTTTTATTTTTTTGTATATCTTTGCTAATTTTTATCAATTCGTAAGATAAATCATGCCAAAAAATGTCTTTAATTTCCTTAGATGTCATGGTTTTTGGTAATAGAGATAACATTTTTTGCTTATCCAAATTATTTGAGCAGTTTTCGATTTGATATTTCATGTTCTCCAAAATTTGTTCGTAGTAAGCTTTGATCTTCTTTAGGTCTTCTGATAAAGTTGACAGTGAACCACCTCCAAGTGAATCCGAAATACTTTGCGCAATTTGCTGTGTTTTTTTTTTTTTGCAGTATGAATCCCTTTCTAAATATTTTCGCGTCATTGGCGATGGATGGCTTCCAAGATGAGGAATAACATGCTTATTTATATTGTTGACGAGTTCGTTGCGTTCGAGTGATTTAGTATAGCTGCTGCATGTTGGAACTTCCTTATATTCTTGATACAGTTCACCGCTAGTCAAGATTTCTAGTGCCTCTTCACTTTCCGTTTCAGTAGAACGCTGATTATCAGCAATCTTGATAGCATCCTCAAGTTTAAAGCGACAACTTTCGCAAATACGGCAACGATGAATGTCGGAGACTGCTGGAAAATGCTCAGATATCAGCGCTGCTTCGTTTAAGCTAATGTTTCGAAGTTGAGAGGAACATTTTCTTGATAGCTGCACACATCTGTATTTATTAGTTGATTCCATATCAATGCCTAGTTTCGTTCTGGTCTGTGTCTATCCGTTGTGTTGTTTTTTATAGTGCATGGGTGCTGTGGCAGGTAATGTCAATCTATGTGTCCGTGGTAGGTAACGTTAATATGCGTGTGTGTGTGCGCGGTATTGATACGTCCGAATTGTTACCTTTTCCAAGGGTTGTTTTTGTAGGTATCTAGACATACCGCTTGTTAGCTAAGCGGTAGGTTGAGGTAGGTAGAAATCGCTGATTTTTGCCGTTTGGTAAATTTTTCGTTTTTGCTTGTTCATTGTTACGTGTTTGGTTGCTGTACCTTCTAGCTTGTGCTGTTTTTTGTAAACTAGTTTTAAGGGTTCAAATATTTCGTCAGAGATAGTGTTGGTTTGTTCGTTTATTATCCTGCCGTTAAATGTTTTTAACTTGTATATCTCCATGTTCTCAAGTACATTGAGCCGCCGACCTTTTCCTTGTACGTGAAGTATTTGAGCCGTTGTTTTGATGTTAGCTGGGGTGCACCCCACTGGAACAAAAATTTTTTACAGTGTATTTTTTCAAAGGTGATTTTAATACCTTTCTAACGGTATAAAAATTTTTGAAATCGGTTGATTAGTTTACGCGTGATATCAAAATATCAGAAAGTAAAGAAGAGATGCATTTACTTAAATACATAAAAAAAAAAAACACCCTTCTAGTTTTCAGATATGTTATATATATTAAATCTACCTTTCTAAAAAAAAATTTTTTTTTTAATCGCTTGGTCTTTGAAGTGTTTTCCCAGTTTGAAAAAAAAATTTAGAAAAAAATTAAAAAAATTTTTTTTCTTTCAATGTAACATAGAATCTTTACAGTATATGTTTTCAAAGGTGATTTTAATACCTTTCTAACGGTATAAAAAATTTTCAAATTGGTTGATTAATTTACACGTGATATCCAAATATGAGAAAGTAACCAAGAGATGCATTTACTTAAAAAAATTAAAAAAAAACCCCATTTTAGTTTTCAGATATGTTATATATATTAAATAGACCTTTCTAAAATAAAATTTTATTTTTCAAAATCGCTTGATCTTTGAAGTGTTTTTTCAATTTTAAATTTTATTTAAAAAAAATTTTTTTTCAGTGTACTAAAAATTTTTACAGTGTATTTTTTGAAAGCTTATTTCAATACCTTTCTAATGGTATGAAGATCTTTGAAATCGGTAAAGCCATTCCGTAGTAATCACACTTTAAAAGTACCTATTATCGTAATTTTTCTAATATTTTCGGATATTTCGATACCTTGCCACGCCCACAATTTTTCGAAAATGTAATTTCTAAAAATGAGGTTGTGTTTGGGTGGGTGAGATGTAACCCCATGCAAAATTTCATCAAATTTTGAGGGGGTCGGGTTCAAAATGTACGTTTTTTTCAGCCTTTGATATGAAATTCATCAAATGGGAAAATTGATTATTTAAAACATACATTTAAAACCTAATTTGAGAAAATTTAAAAAAAATTTAAAAACAATTTTTATAAACATAAATTTGGAACTTCAACAAACCTACGACATTTTTTGGTGTTACATACATACATACATGTATATGGAAATATTAAATTTTGAACTGGCTGTACCACGCCATAACGGTGAAACTAAAAACACAACCACCAGTGACGCCTTTAATAAGCACCGTTAATAGCGGTAAAACATCACCGACACGCCATTTACTTATCCTACTCATCATTCTGAAATTCATCAAAAGTCAGAGAAAAATTAGAAGGAGAGAACGGGTGCAAGAAGCAGAAAAAATTCACTTGGTAACGGCAGCAACGGAAGGCAACACCAACAACAACAAATTTCAGCAATATACAAGCGAAGGCAACAAGCAAAGCAGAAAAAGGGCTGTACAGTTCCTTAATATATACGTATATAAAATTTAAAATTTGCACATACGTAGACATTTTGGCTTTCTCAATATACATGTATACTATAAACGTAGCAACAATTTTTCGTAATACACATGTAGCCTATGCATGTAGCAACACAAATTGACACTTTTGCTTACAAACATACTTTTCCTATAGACATTTGTGTACTACGCATGTAGCAACACACTTTTTCTATTTCAAAGACAAAA
The DNA here is from genome assembly GCF_040869045.1 of Eurosta solidaginis. NCBI lineage: Eukaryota > Metazoa > Arthropoda > Insecta > Diptera > Tephritidae > Eurosta > Eurosta solidaginis. The sequence goes on along the minus strand of NC_090323.1, from coordinate 111,223,841 downwards.
ACATGTTAACTAAATAAACTAAGAAATTTCATTTTTCAAATTACTTACATACATAAAATTATTATATTGAAATATAAACATTTAAATTTCGAAAAAAAATCGAATGTACATTAAACATAGTAATTTTAAATATACGGCCACCACACGCATATTATCACGCATATATTACTATCTTTCTTTTTCGATCATTAATATGGAACTTAAATTTTTTATTTAAAAATCGAACATTGCTTCGTAATAAACACAATCGAAAAAAATATTTTTTCAAATTTATATGTATAATATCAAAAATTTATCAAATCTTTTTGCAAAAATTTTGCGATAATTATTCAAACCTAATCAATTTTTAAAAATTCTCAATGATTTTAAATATCAACATAGACGGGTTACAGTCAATCGGAGTAATGGGTAAGATTTATTTTTATCGGTGAAAACTTACTTTTTCTCTTTTTCCAATTATTTATTCGGAAATTAAACATCTTAGATGCCATAAATATTTACATATTTTTCTAAACGAATACAGTGCCATCCAAATATTTCAACAATTCCTTCGAAGTATCACACGAATACAGTGTTTTTCAAATATTTCAACATATTTTGCATTTGCGATTCTTTTCAAACTATGCATCAAATACAGTGTCTTTCAAATACTCCAACAGTTTCTTTGAATTATTAAACGAATACAGTGCGGCTTAAATATTTCAACATTCACTTGCATTTACAATTCCTTCAAACTAAGACACGAATACAGTGGCTTTCGAATATGTGAATCTTCTTACCACTTACCAATTAACTCATCGATTTTGAATATTTCGAATCTTCTCTGATTTACCAAAAAAAAAAATGTTTAATTGCATACAACAATTACCGAGTGAATGAATATTTTCAAATTCATTTTTATATAAACAGTGCCTACAGCGTTAATCTTAAATTTTTTTTTCTCTCAAATTTTTTATACTCAGTTGAGCAGAGCTCACAGAGTATACTAACTTTGATTGGATAACGGTTGGTTGTACAGGTATAAATGAATCGAGATAGATATAGAATTCTATATATCAAAATGATCTGGGTGAAAAAAGAAATTCATTTAGCCATGTCCGTCCGTCCGTCCGTCTGTCCGTCCGTCTATAAACACGATAACTTTAGTAAATTTTGAGGTATCTTGATGAAATTTGGTACATATGTAGATTTCTGGGCACTCATCTCAGATCGCTATTTAAAATGAACGATATCGGACTATAACCACGCCCACTTTTTCGATATCGAAAATTTCGGAAAACCGAAAAAAATGCGATAATTCATTGCCAAAGGCGGTTAAAGCGATGAAACTTGGTAGATGAGTTGACGTTATGACGCAGAATAGAAAATTAGTAAGATTTTGTACAATGGGCGTGGCACCGCCCACTTTTACAAGAAGGTAATTTAAAAGTTTTGCAAGCTGTAATTTGGCAGTCGTTGAAGAAATCATGATGAAATTTGGCAGGAACGTTACTACTATTACTATATATGTGCTAAATAAAAATTAGCAAAATTGGATGAAGAACACGCCCACTTTTTAAAAAAAAAATTTTTTTAATTCAAATTTTAACAAAAAATTTAATATATTTACTGTATATAAGTAAATTAAGTCAAAATTCAACTCCAGTAAGGATATGATGCAACAAAATACAAAAATAAAAGAAAATTTCAAAATGGGAGTGGCTCCGCCCATTTTCATTTAGTTTGTCTAGAATACTTTTAATGCTATAAGTCGAACAAAAATTTACCAATCCTTCTCAAATTTGGTAGGGGCATAGACTCTATGACGGTAACTGTTCTCTGTGAAAACGGGCGAAATCGGTGGAAGCCACGCCCAGTTTTTATACACAGTCCACCGTCTGTCGTTCCGCTCGGCCGTTAACACAATAACTTGAGCAAAAACCGATATATCTTTACTAAACTTAGCCCACGTACTTATCTGAACTCACTTTATCTTGGTAAAAAAAATGACCGAAATGTGACCATAACCACGCCCACTTTATCGATATCGAAAATTACGAAAAATGAAAAAAATGCCATAATTCTATACCAAATACGAAAAAAGGGATGAAACATGGCAACTGGATTGGTTTATTGACGCAAAATATAACTTTGGAAAAAACTTTGTAAAATGGGTGTGACACCTACCATATTAAGTAGAAGAAAATGAAAAAGTTCTACAAGGCGAAATCAACAGCCCTTGGAATCTTGGCAGGAATACTGTTAGTGGTATTACATATATAAATAAATTAGCAGTACCCGACAGATGATTTTCTGGATCACCTGGTCCACATTTTGGTCGATATCGCGAGAACGCCTTCACATATACATCTAAGGGCCACTCGCTTTTAAAACCCTCATTAATACCTTTAATTTGATATCCATATCATACAAACACATTCTAGAGTCACCCCTGGCCCACCCTAATGGTGATATCTCGAAAAGGCGTCCACCTATAGACCTAATGCCCACTCCCTCTTAAAATGCTCAGTAACACCTTTCGTTTGATACCCATATCGTACAAACATTCTAGAGTCACCCCTGGCCCACCCTAATGGCGATATCTCGAAAAGGCGTCCACCTATAGACCTAATGCCCACTCCCTCTTAAAATGCTCAGTAACACCTTTCATTTGATTCCCATATCGTACAAACACATTCTAGAGACACCCCTGGTCCACCTTTATGGCGATATCTCGAAACGGCGTCCACCTATGGAACTAAGGATCACTCCTTTTCAAAATACTCATTAACAGCTTTCATTTGATACCCATATCGTACAAACATATTCTAGAGTCACCCCTGGTCCACCTTTATGGCGATTTCTCGAAAAGGCGTTCACCTATAGAACTAAAGCCCATTCCCTTTTAAAATACTCATTACCACCTTTCATTTGGTACCGATATCGTACAAACACATTCTAGAGTCACCCCTGGTCCACCTTAATGGCGATATCTCGAAAAGGCGGTCACCGATAGACCTAAGGCCCACTCCCTCATAAAATGCTCAGTAACACCTTTCATTTGATACCCATATCGTACAAACAAATTCTAGAGTCAGCCCTGGTCCACCTTTATGGCGATATCCCTAAATGGCGTCCATCCATAGAACTATGGCCTACTCTCTCTTAAAATACTCTTTAATACCTTCCATTTGATACACATGTCATACAACCACATTCCAGGGTTACCCTAGGTTCATTTTCTTACATGGTTGTTTTCCTTATTTTGTCTCCATAGCTCTCAACTGAGTATGTAATGTTCGGTTCCACCCGAACTTAGCCTTCCTTACTTGTTATAAAACAACTTTTACTGCGTGTCAATAAATGTAATAAAGTTTTCAGATGTCAGTGGTCAAATGTCAGATTTTGATTCCAATTTCAAAGACTTACGTTCTAATTTCACTAAAGTTACTAAACGAGTTTTAAATAACCGATCTATCTCAGCGAAAAAGTCAATAGAATATGAAGATGCTTTAATTAAAAGCTATAACGAAATTATAAAAGAAGTAAATTCATATTTTGAAAATCGAGATAAGCCTAGTTCAATATTCGAAAGTTTGTCAAAGTGCAGAGAACAACTCACTAAATGTTTTTCTAGAATTAACTGTAATATAAAAATACCTAAAGATCTTTTTGAATTAATACAAGAAAGCGAATCAAGCTCTGATTTTGACACTGAGGAAGAATTCTCTGACGCACCGACAACTTCAACATACAAAGCTTGTATTATTAAAAAAAGTACCGTATCTTTTCTTGAGGATTTCGCTGGATTTTCCAACTCATTTCACAATAATAACTTAGAAACAATTAACGAACAACAATGGCGAAGAAAACTTTTATTACTATGTGTGCATCCATAATTAGGGAAAACTACAGCGGCGATCCGCTTTCACTTGCATCCTTTATAGGTAAAATAGTTTTGATAGAAGATTTGATGGAAGAAAATTTGACAAATACTTTCATTTCGTTTATAAAATCCAAGCTAGAAGGGAAAGCGCGTGAGGTAATTCCAAATGAAGTAACAACAATTCAACAAATAAAAGATGCGTTAAAAGGTAGAATAAAACCTGACAACTCGAAAGTTGTTGCAGAAAAAATTGCATCTTTAAAAGTTTTTAATAATAATCATATTAAATTCGCCAAACGTGTTGAGGAACTTCCCGATGCTTTAGAACGATCATTAGTTATAGAAGGAATGACGCAGGGAAAAGCGCTGAAGATGGCTCGAACAAACCGTCAATGTTTGTCGGCTTAATTTTCGCTCAGACCTAGTAAAATCAATTTTAGCGTCAACTACGTTTACTGACTCTAAGGATGTAGTTGCGAAAATGATCGTAGAACAGAATAACCAAGTTAGTGAAAGGCAAGTGTTAGCGTTTCGATCGCGTTATAACAGGCAAAATAGTACTTTTCGAGGTAACTTCAGAAGAAATCAGTATAATAGGAACAACTTTTCAAGGTACAACAACAACTTTAGCAGAAAAAACAATAACAATTATAGGCATAATAACAACAATAATCATGGCTCGCGAGGTAATGGTAATTTTCGTAATAACAATAGCAGGCCCGTAAACAGAAACAACAGCAATAACAACAGTAACAACAACAATCGACGTTCAAATATAACAAATAACGCTAGTGTTCGCACTTTAAACGCCAACGGCCCTCAGGAGCGAACACTGGGGGACCAGAATCTGAATTAAATAACGTTTTTCAAAATAAGTCAATCTATTGTCTAAACCTGAGCTACTCAGATTTTATCGAATTGAAATGCAATGACTCTTTTAAAACATGCACTTTCTTAGTAGATACACAGGCTGATATATCAGTTATAAAACTTTCAAGTTTAAAACAAAATATTTCTATAAATAACAACAGTATCATAAATATAACGGGTGTTACGACAGATACAGTTTCAACATTGGGTACCATTAAAACAGAACTTTTTTATTCAAATTTTTCAATTCCACATACTCTAAATGTAGTAGATGACAAATTCAACAAACCGTTAGAGGGTATTTTAGGCAAAGACTTTTTGAAAATTATACAATTGCATAATAGACTATGCAAACGGGAACATAACAATCGGCATTGGCAAAAATATTCATGAAATCTCAATTTTACATAATACAACCGATAATACCTTGTTAATTCCTCCTAGATGCGAAGTTTATCGCTTATTTAAGCTGAAAAAATCTAAACATCAAGTTTTTATAGACGCACAGGAAATTTGTAGTGGTGTGTTCACCGCAAAGTGTATTGTTGACACTAACAATCCGATAACAAAAGTTTTAAACGTCACCGATGAGGTAAAATACATTAGAAATTGTAACATAGTTACGGCTGAAATCACCAACTATAACGTGTATAAAATCAACTATATTTCAAAAGATTCGAAAAGGTCAGAGGAATTAAAGTCAATTTTAGAAAAACAAATGCCAAATTATGCCAAACCAAAACTTCTCGAGGGAGGGTGGATCCGTGTGTAGAAGTCCACGAAAGTGGGGAAAGCTTCTGACCGCCATTCACCTGAGAATGGCCAGAGCGATTCTTTTGCATGCGGTTCAAGCAGCTCACTACTGCCGGTCGCTTGCGGCCAAGTATCCTCTAGGGAGCCGCTAAACATCCGTTTAGCGGTGAGCTAATGTGAGAAGGCGACAACCTGGCTAGGCCACTCTGACATAATCGGTTTAAGGGCTAGCCGGGGGAGATCTCATCGGCAGCGTCTGTACACCTCTAGGTGCGGCTGCAAGCGGGCGTCTGTCTTGGAGCAAGCGGCTCGCTATATAAACGTGCAAGTAATATTTTCACCCCCGCTGAGCGGGTTGTGCGCTGGGCTTGGGACCCGCCACGTAAAACCATACTCCAATGAAATATAACAACAAGCCTCGGATAAATACACTCTCTATTGATGACGACCATGGCAAACGTTTGAAGGACAATGAATTGAGGGCATGCACCTGGAACGTCCGCTCCCTGAATGGGATTGGTGCAGATGCCCGGCTGGTTGATGTCCTCGTCAAAGCAAAATCTGACATCACCTCCATCCAAGAAATGCGTTGGACGAAGCAAGGAAGAAAGAAGATCAAAAATTATGACATCTATTGGAGTGGCCATACGAATAAGCGCAGTTTCGGCGTCGTATTCGTGGTGGGAGAGAGACTTTGTCGCCAAGTGCTGTCGTTCACGCCTGTGGACGAGCGTCTCGCCACTATCCGAATAAAAGCAACATTTTTTAATATATCATTCATCTGCGCCCATGCGCCGACAGAGGAGAAAGACGATGAGGTGAAAGACACTTTTTATGAACAATTAGAACGCACATACGAGCGCTGCCCCCGTCATGATATAAAAGTCGTGCTTGGCGACTTTAACGCCAGGGTGGGCAAAGAAGGTGTTTTTGGCCCTACAGTCGGAGGCTGATTGACTTTGCCGGTGCTCGAAACATGGTCATATCCAGCACGAGGTTCATGCATAAAAAGATACATCAAGCTACATGGCTGTCTCCTGATCGAAATACTCGCAATCAGATCGATCACGTTGTGATAGAGGACCTAACATCGACTCGGACCATTATCTCGTTGCAGCCAAAATACGCACCCGCCTCAACGCGGCTAAAACCAAGGAACAAAAAACACAAGGAAAGCTAGACGTCGAAAAGCTTCAATCACAACAGACTGCCAATGATTTCGCAACTCGACTCTCACACCTGATATCTGAGAGCACAACTCATCCTGAAGGAATACAGGAGCAGTGGGAGCATATCTCCAAAGCACTTCGTACTGCCGCCGAGGAAAAAACTGGTTACTGGCGACCACGAAAAAACAACTGCGATGAAGAATGCCGCGTTGCAATCGAAAGAAAAGACGCTGCCTACAGGGCTACGTTAAAAGCGAGCGCGACAAGAGGAGTGTGTGAACGCTATCGTGAGTTGAAAAGGGAAGCGAGACGCCTTTTCAGGAAGAAAAAAGCAGAGGCAGAAAGGCGTGAGTGCGAGGAGCTTGAGCTGCTAGCCACCAGGAATAACGCCCGAAAATTCTACCAAAAAATACGACGACAGACGGAAGGTTTTAAGACCGGGGCAAACTCCTGCACGATGAAAACGGCGACCTTGTAACTGATGTCCAAAGAGTGTTTAGATTATGGAGGGAATACTTCTCTGCTCTCCTAAATGGAGGCAGCAATTCACCGCGCAGAGATGAAGAACCCGATCCCGCAATCGATGATGGTGGAATATATGTCCCCCCGCCCGATTATGACGAAGTTAGAATAGCAATAACCAGATTGAAAAACAACAAGGCCGTGGGCGCTGATGGATTGCCTGCGGAGCTATTCAAGTACGGTGGCGAGGAGTTGGTAAGGTGCATGCAGCAGCTTCTTAGCAAAATATGGGCGGACGAGTGCATGCCCGACGGTTGGAATCTATGTGTTGTTTGCCCAGTCCACAAGAAGGGGGATACTGCAAAATGCACCAACTATCGTGGAATCAGCCTTCTTAATATCGCATATAAGGTCCTTTTAAGTGTATTGTGCGAAAGATTGAAGCCCACCGTAAACCGGATGATTGGACCTTATCAGTGCGGCTTCAGACCTGGTAAACCTACCATCGACCAGATTTTCACAATGCGCCAAATCTTGGAAAAAACCCGTGAAAAGAGAATCGACACACATCACCCCTTCGTCGACTTTAAAGCCGCCTTCGACAGCATGAAAAGGAGCTGCCTATATGCCGTTATGTCTGAATTTGGTTTCCCCGCAAAACTTATACGGCTGTGCAAAATGACGTTGAGCAACACCATCAGCTCAGTCAGAATTGGGAAGGACCTCTCCGAGCCGTTCGAAACTAAACGAGGTTTCAGACAGGGTGACCCCCTATCGTGCGATTTCTTTAATTTGATGTTGGAGAAAATTATACTAGCTGCAGAACTTAACCGCACTGGAACAATATACTATAAAAGCGTGAAATTACTGGCATATGCTGATGACATTGATATCATCGGCCTAAACACCCGCGCTGTTAGTTTTGCTTACTCCAAACTGGAAAAAGAAGCGGTAAAGATGGGTTTGGTGGTGAACGAGGACAAAACGAAGTACCTGCTGTCATCCAGCAAAGAGTCAGCGCATACGCGCCTTGGCAACCACGCTACTGTTGGCAGCCATAATTTCGAAATAGTAAAAGACTTCGTTTATTTGGGAACCAGCATCAACTGGTAAGTAAGTAAAACTTCTCGATTTATGTCTAAAATATGATGATGTGTTTGCACTAAAAACCGATCGTATGACACTTAACAACTTTTATGAGCAGAAACTACGATTGACAGATAAA